>NC_142063.1:31806631-32461631 GCF_059756535.1 Pantherophis guttatus
AGGATGTCTTCCTTCTGTTGAGATATAAAGCGATAATTGAGTCCTTGGCCCATTACTCATATAGCCCATTATTATCGTCACACTCACAATGGACAAGTTCACAAAACAGCCCAATTAGACCAATTTACAGATGCTTAGGATAAACCCTCATACTCTTTTAGGTATAGATGTATGTGATTTATATGCTCCTTTCCTCCAGAAGCTCAAGGTGACCTATATAGCATTCACAGTTTTTCCTTACACCCTTAGATCCTCTGCCTATTAATTTATTAATTTTCCATTTCATCCTATTTTCAGTGGCCAGAGAAAATCTGTTTGGTGATAGAAAGTGAATCTAATGGAATAGTATTATGATCAATGCTATTTCGGTATTATAAATATAAAAATATATTAGGAAATATATTTATCTAGAAGAAAAAAAGCTGAAAATCTACAGGTGAAACTCAAAAAATTAGAATATCGTGCAAAAGTTCATTTATTTCAATAATGCAACTTAAAAAGTTGAAACTAATATATGAGATAGACTCATTACATGCAAAGCGGGATAGTTCAAGCCTTATAATTTTGATGATTATGGCTTACAGCTCATGAAAACCCCAAATTCACAATCTCAGAAAATTAGAATATTGTGAAAAGGTTCAATATTCTAGGCTCAAAGTGTCCCACTCTAATCAGCTAATTAAGCCATAACACCTGCAAAGGGTTCCTGAGCCTTTAAATGGTCTCTCAGTCTGGTTCAGTAGGAATCACAATCATGGGAAAGACTGCTGACCTGACAGTTGTGCAGAAAATCATCATTGACACCCTCCATAAGGAGGGAAAGCCTCAAAAGGTAATTGCAAAAGAAGTTGGATGTTCCCAAAGTGCTGTATCAAAGCACATTAATAGAAAGTTATGTGGAAGGGAAAAGTTTGGTAGAAAAAGGTGCACAAGCAGCAGGGATGACTGCAGCCTGGAGAGGATTGTCAGGAAAAGGCCATTCAAAAGTGTTGGGGACTTTCAAAAGGAGTGGACTGAGGCTGGAGTCAGTGCATCAAGAGCCACTACACACAGACGGATCTTGAACATGAGCTTCAAATGTCGTATTCCTCTTGTCAAGCCGCTCCTAAACAACAAACAATGTCAGAAGCGTCTTACCTGGGCTAAAGACAAAAAGAACTGGTCTGTTGCTCAGTGGTCCAAAGTCCTCTTTTCTGATGAGAGCAACTTTTGCATCTCATTTGGAAACCAAGGACCCAGAGTCTGGAGGAAGAATGGAGAGGCACACACTGCAAGATGCTTGAAGTCCAGTGTGAAGTTTCCACAGTCTGTGTTGATTTGGGGAGCCATGTCATCTGCTGGTGTTGGTCCATTGTGCTTCATTAAGTGTCAACACAGCTGTCTACCAGGAGATTTTGGAGCACTTCATGCTTCCTTCTGGAGACAAGTTTTATGGTGATGCTGACTTCATTTTCCAGCAGGACTTGGCACCTGCCCACACTGCCAAAAGTACCAAAACCTAGTTCAATGACCATGGGATTACTGTGCTTGATTGGCCAGCAAACTCGCCTGACCTGAACCCCATAGAGAATCTATGGGGCATTGCCAAGAGAAAGATGAGAGACATGAGACCGAACAATGCAGAAGAGTTGAAGGCCGCTATTGAAGCATCCTGGTCTTCCATAACACCTCGGCAGTGTCACAGGCTGATAGCATCCATGCCACGCCGCATTGAGGCAGTAATTGATGCAAAAGGGGCCCAAACCAAGTACTGAGTACACATGCATGCTTATACTTTTCAGAAGTCCGATATTGTTCTATGTACAATCCTTGTTTTATTGATTTCATGTAATATTCTAATTTTCTGAGATTGTGAATTTGGGGTTTTCATGAGCTGTAAGCCATAATCGTCAAAATTATGACAAATCAAGTCTTGAACTATCTCGCTTTGCATGTAATGAGTCTATCTCATATATTAGTTTCATCTTTTAAGTTGCATTACTGAAATAAATGAACTTTTGCACGATATTCTAATTTTTCGAGTTTCACCTGTAAATATGTAAACTTTGTAAAATAGTAGTTTGGAAAGAAACCAAGATTTTAATTTATTTAAATATTCTCATAGCTCTAAGCTATTAAAAGTAGTTACTAAATATTTCATATTACTCTTACAGAAAGAAGAAAAGAACAGAAAAAAGCAAAAGAACACGAAGCAGAGGTGAAAAATAATATTTGGAAATCCTGCAGATTTCTTGGATAGCCTAGTTTTAAAATACAAAGACTATATATTTAAGCTCCACATGAATATTGTAATAGTAGCCATAATTAAATGTCAGAACCCAAGTCTTATTTCTATTCTAATTCAAAAAGGCAGCAATAGATGAAGAACCTTCTAAGTAGAGGCCAAGTGACAGCTGGAACAGAGCTGATTTTGAGGCCTAAACGTCCATTATTGAATTTGTGCAAAAATTTTACTTTTAACATTCTTTCCTGATTTTAATGTAGTTGATGGGGAGAATTGGATTTAATATAGTCATTTTTAAATTGGAGTAGTAGTTTAAAAATGTGAGAAGTCCAGAATTGTTAGCTATAAACATTTTTAAATATATGTGTTCTGAGTTTATTTCATAGAATTTCATTAGCCCTTTAAGAATATTGGCATAGCTTGGAGGTAATTTAAATATAGTCTACATTATTTAAACCATAGGCAAAACAAGAAATGATAAACATGATCCTAAGTTAATTTATCAAGGATGGGCGGTACAGAAGTGAGATAGACAGACAGACAGATATTACATGCAATTAATGAATATTCTTTAATTGTATGTAGCAACCTAGAACTAAGGAGAAATTTCCTGACAGAACTGGAACAACTTCCCTCCAGAAGTTGTAAATGCTTCAACACTGGAAGTTTCTAAGAAGAGATTGGATAACAATTTGTCTGAAATGGTTTCCTGCCTAAGCAGGGGATTGGACTTGAAGACTCCAAGGTCCCTTCCAACTCTGTTATTCTAGTCTAATATCAGATTAGCTGTGATTCCCCCTATTCAAAATTAATATCAGTTCTGCCTTAATCTCTCAATCCAGACAGGAAAATTATCCAGATATTGAAGAATTACAGGTCCCCAAATCCTTCACACCTGGCATGCTGATGAGGGTGCAGTTCAGAAATTGCAGCTGGCCCTGAATTAGTAAATATTAATAAAGTTACCTAGCTGGCAAGTAGCATTTTTAGGAGTTGCCATATCATGCCTATGTTAAACCAACTGCTTTAGTTTGCCAGTTGTTTTTGAACCCAATCATGTCTTCAGACCAAATTACTTTCAGGAGGTATTTATTCATGCTCAAGTCACCTCATCCTATTAGATCCTCAATGGGTTCCCTTCTGCAGATCCTGCCAGAGGTATCTTTATGGTAAAATTCTTTTTCCATATTTCTATATCAGATTCTATATTGTAGGGTAAATGTTGAGGCTGCCCTCCTCTGTTTGGTTTAGAAGAGGACTTAACATCGATTTGTACTGAGGCTTTTTAGAATTGTAACATTTTATAGTTCTTAGCATTCAGCTTTAATGTTGGAATGGGGGGGGGCACTGAACTGAAAGGTATAAATAAGAGAAACTGGGAAAGGATACTGTATGTATTCACTTCCGTATCTGTGATACATCCCAAATGTGTCCAGTAATGGAACTACATGAACATGTTTGACTGTATAGATCTTCCAGTTTTAAGTATTTATACTGTTAAATGTAAAAATACTAATACAGTAATTGAAAAATAATATAACAATAATAAAATGCCTTTTAAATGCCAGTACAGGTAGTCCATGACTTACGACCACAGTTGAGCCCAAAATTTCTGTTACTAAGCAAGAGAGTTGTTAAGTGAAATTTGCTCCATTTTACATCATATTTTGTCTTAATTAAATGAATCACAGCAGTTGTTAAATTGCTAAAATGTTTGTTAAATGAATTTGGCTTCCCCATTGTCTTTGCAATGGGGAAGCTAGAAGGTCGCAAAAGATGATCACATGATGTCAGGACTTTGCAACTGTCATAAATACATGCTAGTTGCCAAGTAGCTGACTTTTAATCACGTGACCACGAAGATACTGCAGCAAATGGTCATGTCACTTTTCAGTGCCGTTGTAGCTTCAGTCACTAAATGAATGATTGTAGGTCGAGGACTAGCTGTAGTCATTAAATATTCATAGAAGCTGATGCTTTTCTGAAACCAATGAGCATCTTCATAAATTGTAATTGTAAAGCCTTCACAAGATCTATTTCCACAACTGGAAACTTAATTACAATTTTTTTAAAAAAACTGTCATTAACTCAGATTAATTCACTTATTTCCATTTCTTTTTTTTTTAAAAAAACCAAAAACCCTTAGTTACACAAGCTAAAAGAATCTGAAGAAGTACAAGAGTTCTTTCTGCAGGAGATACAGTTAGGGGAACTTTGGTTGACAAAAGGTAAAGTTGAGAGAAATATAAATATTTAACTTTGAAAGTAGTAAAAGTACCCATTTTAATGAAGCATGGATTGGGAACATATAAGGAACTGAATCAAATGTTTCTGCTTCTGAAAATTAAAGTGATGAATAAAGGTGGTATTGTTTCACTTGATGTTCCTCCACAATACTGGACGATAAAAACAAAATGTGGAAGCTAGTTTAGGCATGGAAATCTGAGACCTTTTATTAAACTGTTTCCCACTGACACTCAGCATTGGATATGTTTCCTGGTCCTGTTGAAAATATGTCCAGCAACATTTGGAGCCAATTAGATGTAGTGGTTAAGGGAACAGACTAGAAACTAAATTCTAGTCCTACTTTAGGCACAAAGGCAGCTGGATGACTTTGGGCCAGTCACTCTCTCAGCCCTAAGAAGCAGGCAATGGCAATCCACTTCCAAAAATGTTGTGAAGGAAATTAGAGACTTAGTCAGGCATTTGCCAGGTATCAACAGTGACTTGAAAGCACAATAAGAATTAGAGAGCTTATCTCAGCTTTAGCTAACCACAGAATTGCCATGTCACAACCCTGACTGTCACTGTTTTCCTTTGAAAGTGGCTTACATTATAGGTTACAGCTCTGACTTCACTCATGGGACTAACATGATTCCAAATGATATGTCTGTTCATATAAATTTGAATGTACCTTATTTTATAGTAATTATAAACAGAAAATACTTGAGATATAAAAGACTTGGCATCAGGACAATTGCTGAATTACAGAATAACCTAGGTTGTTTTATTTGGCATATTTTACAATCCAGTCCTATAATTATAGAAATAATTCACAAGGCAAAAAAAATGCCCTAGAATTTTTAAATACGGTGAACAATAAAGAGATATAGTTTTATGCCTCTTCTGCCTAGTTAACAGTTCCACTGGTGTTCTACAACATCATTTTTTAAAGTAAATCATATGGGTCAGGAATTTATACACGTTCTATGAAAAAAAATCTATGACGGGCATGTCGGTGTTTATTATTTTGGAAACTCTTAGTAAGCTTGTCATCTGAAATTTTTATACAGAGAGTTTTATACACTTGCAGGGAGTTTTTCTTTTGGCTACTTACTTTTAAGGTAAAGGCTGCAGGCAGAGGGGATGTAGTTGCTGGTCATTTTACTCACCTTTGCTTCACTTGCTGTAGCAGTTAGTAAAATTTTATCAGCATGTAGACAGCAGAAGTTTAAATCAATGTTTAGGGTTAGATACTGAATGCAAATTGTAGATGCATATAATATAAATGATTGAACTGGTTTTAAGAATGATGGATTGAATTTTAGGAATATGAATTAATTACAGGAGAGCAGAAGAAGAGTGTTGAGCACCTCATCAATGCCATTTCTGTGTGCGCACAGCCAAACCAGCTAATGCAAGTCTTGGAGCAAACTCTACCTCCGCAAGTATTTGAAATGCTTGTGCACAGTATCCCATATACTATTCAAGTAGGTAAATTTTAAACTTTTTAAACATTAACGAATTCAGTAGAATCATTTTCAAAACCTCTGCTGTGCAAAAGTAGAACAGCATTTTTTATTCATGGCTCATAAAAGGACCTAACGTAACCTGCAAAATTTAGAATTCATTAATTCCAAAATCAAACACACAACTACCGGTAGCAGCTAAGCTTTTCAAAAAAGAAAAATCAACAAGAAGGTATTTCTATGCAACAGTATAAGGACTTGGGGTTTTTTCCTGGAAAAAGGAAATTCTTTCAGGCCTCCTATTTTTTGCAGAGTAGCAAGATTTCAATGCTGCTTCATTTTTCTGGGCAAAAGATGGATTAAACTTTTCTAATGCTTTTAAAAGATAGCAATAAATTTAATTTCACTTAAATTAATACTCCCCTCTCACAATCATCAGGCTCACACAACAAGCTAGGCTAAACAAAAAATGGAACTGTGCATTTAGAGTGAAGACTGAGCTACTATTTTATGCTGTATGAACCAGTGCATCCCATTAAATGACAGATCAATTTATTTACTTAATTATAGTATGTGAATGCAAGAATGACATTTGTTAACCTGGTGGATAGCATATTATACCAACTAAACTATATTATTTCCAATGATCTAGCATTCAAGTTGCTAAGTTGGTCCATAATTGTTAACTTTTTTATTCTTGAACTTCATATGCCTCTAAATTATTCCCTAGACCAGGGCTGTCAAACTTCTGGGCTGTGGGCCGGATGTGTCACGTGCTGGCCATGCCCACACCCAGTTTAGCAAAGGGGACAAAAGTTCTGATACGTCACGTGACGCTGCTGTGACAATGTGAATTTGACACCCCTGCCCTAGACCATTGAAAGTAGTCTCTTTAAGTAAGTTAGAATGTTGTATTCAGAAGAAAAATAAGACCTGCAATCATCCAGGGAAAGTAGGAGGTAAAATTTGTTATCTAAGAATATAAATATCTTCTTAGAATATCGTTTTTAGAAAATCAAAAAGTTCGATATCTAAGTGCATCATTACTCTATTTCTCTCCATTTACTAGCGATTTGAGACAGCTGTGAGCCAGCAGAATGCTGGAGATGAGTGAGAATGCAGCGTTGCACAAGGCTTTTCTTAAGAGAGTACTTAATGACTGTTGATAATTCCAAAAAACTTCTCAAAAGCAACAGTAATTCTTACCTCTTTTACTTTGATTAAATAAAAAATAAAGCTTGTTTTAGACACTTTTACATATAATTTTGGACAACACATTTTTCTTTTAAAATGAATAATCACTGTATTAGAAACAATAAAAAATAAAATGTGTTTTCGTTCTTTATCTGTAACCGATTAACACGTAGAACCAACCCATCTTTCCAGAAAAGATGGAATCAACATTATTCCTGCATTACAGTAAAAGATAATCTTGAAAAAAAGCTCCATAAACTCCATGGCTGTTCAATCCCAACTGTAGACCAGATATTTCGAGACAACTGAATCATTCTTTAAACAATCCCATTTTGAGCTGGTGGTAGGTCTTGTTAGAATAGCACTAGACACCAGGCATTTTCACATGTAGTGTAGGCAATGCTGGCACTCCTTCATGTGGGACAATCTGCTGTTTTCTAGCGGGGCTGGCTGAGAAGTCCTGCTTTGGCAGCCAATGCTTCGTTCTGCTGAATATGATACTCCTGAAATCTCATAGATATCCTCTGGGTCATTTTTAAATACTTCTGTAAACAGTGTTCTGAACAAGTTATCTGTATAAGGAAAAAACAGGAGGAACCTACTTGTCATTCATTTTTTTTAATATGCAAAGTATTTTAAAATGCTCTTTTTTACACACATATATACATGCACTACTTTTCATAAACTCATCCCAGGGCACCTGATACTACATTTAAATATCTATAGAAACAACATTAAAAACTTCATAAAACGTTAGATATAAGCAGTACCCAGAACTTGATCAACCCTTCCCTTTTGAGCTTGCTATAATAATAATTTAACCCTGTCAGTGTTTTCCAAACGAATTATGAAAATTGAGGCATTAGTATCTCTTAATTTTAAGACACTAAGATACTGGTGTCTAGTGCTGCTTTTTAACATACTTTTCCTTCATTTCTAGTGACAAATGATCAGATATACTACTATAAAGAATTTTGAACTTTTAGCTTTTATCTAACAATATAAAGTAATTGCATATATCATTTTTCTTTAAAATCTATTCCAATACCAAAATAAATGGGAGGTTTGGACAGGTCACTGTGTCTATCTCTACCAGATTGGATTATTATTTTTTTGTTGGCATGAGGAAAAACAATTCCAGTACTTAAAAATAATTGTTTTCTTGGATTCTAGGTAGAGGCTGCCTACTGCTGTATATAATGACAGCTGCTAGCTTGTATGATTATAACAAAAGAACTTAAAAATTCCTGGGGGAATAATCTATGTCACTGGCTATTAACAAGGAATTCAATTTATTGTAACAGAAGTAGAATGCAAATTAAGAGGCAAAAAAATTGCACTATTAGTGCAAGATTTCTAACTTGCTGATCCCCCTTAGATAGAGCTCACTATGTTAAATACACTTCTAGTAATTTGGAAAGGGAGGTGGGAGATACAAGAAAATACAGAGGACAAGAAAAAATAGCAATCTTACAAAAATAGCAATCTACTTGTACATTAGATTTAATCTATTGACAACTAAATAGAATAACTATATTCATTGGCATGTCATTTGTCCTCAGTTTGACCCAACTTTTTAATTAATATCTAGAAGAGGCTGCTTAGACAAGTGAAGTGTTATGTACTCTTGCAACTTGTGAAACAACAAACTTCCCATTCTAACTCTATTAGAGGTAGTCCTCGCTTAACAACCACAATTTAGGACCAGAATCTCAAGCAAGGAACAAAGCTCTTGTTAAATGAGACATCCTGTGACTGCATTCCCAGCACTCTTGGTTATGTTCATTAAGAGAAAGCCAGTTTATCCAGTGATTAAGGTACCAGGCTAGAAAGAAAGCAGGAGACCGTGAGTTCTAGTCCTGCTTTAGCCACAAAAGCCAGTTGGGTGATCTTGGGCCAGTCACTTTCTCTCAGCCCCATTCACCTCACAGGGGTGTTGTTGTGGGGATAATAGGAGGAGAAAGGTGTGTTGGATATGTTCACCACCTTGAGTTATTTGTAAAAATAGTAAAGGTGGGTTACAATTAAATAAAAGTGCTTGCACAAGAAGTCCCAGGCAAGGAATGCATAGTGCCTTGGGGGGCGGAGGAAGACCCTGTGAGTCTCCACTCAGAAGCTGAAATTCTCCCTGCCAAAATCCAAGCAGGATTTCAGCCTGAGTGAGAGAGATACTTATGTACACACTATACTGGGCCTCCCCCTCAGGCACTCTGTGCTCCTTTCCTGACTGTGCTTTTTCTCTGCTTAGGAGTTGAAAATCCTCCCTGCCAAAATCCAAGTAGACACTAGTGAAGAGACACTAGTGTTCTACGTATATGTTTTGTATATACGCTAATATATGACCTGCAAATTTTAAATTAGCTGGCAAAACCATCATTTCCCAGAAATACCTTGCCTGAATTGCAAAATTGGAATTGAATTAGTAACTGGATTCTGGATTAGGGTAAATATCAATTTGATCAAAGAAGGATCTTTTTACATTTGCTGTTCTAGTTAAAGTCTGATTATTGTTGATGTTTTAGCACTAATTCATTTATCGTTCCCTCATCATACTGCAACTTTCCAGCTGGCATTAACTTTTTATCGGTTACAATTCAAAACAAATAAAATAAGTCACATACTTCTTCTGGCTTCACTTCTCGGCTAGTGAAATCTTTCACACAATCTAGGAAGCAGGTTTCTGTTAGTTTGTTGTATGTTCCAAGAAATTCCTTAAACTGTGAATAAATAAATAGATATTCAGACTTGGCTGTGTCTGTTCTTCACAGGAAATATATACGAAGGACAGATTGAGAGCAAGTAACATCCACAAAAAGAAGGGCACTTGGGTAGTATCAAATATGTACTTGATTTGAATTGATAAATGCATTTGATACAGATATTAACCTTAGCTTTTTTTCTAGGGAAGGCTATTCAAGGGTCAAATTATGTGGTAATACAAACATTCAAAAGCACCCAAACACAAACATTCAAAAATGATAACCGTACTTACCTGCTTGATCTGATCTGATTCTGATATTTGTCCAGCCATATTTTAATTCTGAGGCAACTGCCACCTATGCAGAAAGCAAGATATCTAAGTCAATTTTTATTCCAAAACATTTTTCAATTCAATACTTTGCTGTTTACATCTTTACTGTTTTTAAGGAGGAAGAGCATGGAAAGAATAAGAAGGCCCACTGGTCATTCTCATGATGCTCTGTGAAACAGAATTCTCAAAGAAAGACTTGATGAATTCTTCAGTCATTTTTTAACCAGCAGTATTTAATATACATTTTCTTGCAATAACATAATCTATTTGGTGGAACCAATTATCCAGACATGTGATGGTCCTTTATCACTGGGTATATTTATATTCCAGCAGAAGCTAGCCAGACATTTCTAAGAGACATTTCAATTTGGATTTCTACGTAATGCATACATTGGGTCTCCAGTATTTTAATCACACAAGTTCAAGTTATACAAATTGAAGTGTCTTCATAACATGTGACAAAATGCTCTTGTGGATTTTGCCTTTGAAATAAAATACACATTGCAATCTAGAGATAACCCTTTAAATCTCTATTTGTTTATTTAATAGATGTTTCCTGATAAGAGCTTTTAAGTATTGAACCTGACATGATTTTCTCTATTCTTCCAATAGGATACATTATTTGTGCATTACAATATATTCAGTCAATCCATATATTCTCAAACAGAGTCATATAAGCTTTTGATCATTTCTTCCAGCTCTTTCAGAGGCCCGCCATAAGGTGAGGATGGTAATGGCATTGAAATGGACTGTTTCAGTTGTTTTGAATCTCAGCAAATACTCAACCTTGCTTGTCTTCAATATAAGAGGTTATCATGCAATTAGGATATCTTTCCTCTGGGAAACACTTCTGCCAATTTTCTGAGAGGCAACAGTTCCCTACATTAGTCTGGAAACAGCATGTACTTTATTATCCCTAAAACAAAAATTAGTAAGAAAAAATCCTATATAACTCCTGAGCTTGGATTGATATCATGGATGGCAGCTCTGAAGATAAGAGGGAAAAGCTAAGTAAACATTTCTTCTCCATTCTTCATACAGGACATAAATGTATACAGCTATGCATATCAAATTAGGTGCACATTTTGTGTACAATTTTGTCATGTTTAAGTAACTGTAAAGGGGAATTAAATAAATCCAAGGAGAGTAAGGCTGTGAAAATCACAACAACCTATAATTATATTCAACATCAGAGCCAGTACATTCTTAAGGAATATGAGATACCATCATTTTTGGCTTTCCCCAGGCATTTATCTGCCCGTTGTAGAAAGAGGATTTCAGAACAGACAGACATTTGGGTGGATCCAACAGGATTTTGTAAAACCAGGGCTGGCAGCCTCTTTTTTAATGCTATATTTAAATTACACTTTTAATATTCAATTGCTGATGGCCTTTATAATACTAATTCTCTATTCCAGTCTCCTGGGTCTAGAGTTTTGAATGAGCCCTAGCCCTCATTGATGCCTAGGAAACAGCTTGATGGATTGTCAAGGTCATGACGAAAGCTTGTACATCTTCTCTTTCCCCAGAAGCGCTGCAGCGCCAGAACATATTGAGAAACTCAGAAGCCCAACCTCAAATCTCTCTCTTATCACTGCAGTCCAACGTCCAGAAATGGAAGCAAACGAAGCTTGCCCTCGCTGATTTGTGTTCATTCAAAAAAAAAAAAAAGCTTTACTATCCCACTGACTTTCTCCAGGGAGACTTAGTAAAGGGAGACAACTGCAATCTTTAACAGATGCAACCCTACCGAATGCATTACAAATGCTTACTTTTATTCTTCGTTTCCTTCCTTCCTTCCTCACTTTTCCTTACGACAAACACCAACTCCCCACAACACGAGTGCTTTCCTTTCGTTCGCCTCCACTTACATACCTCGTGGCGGTGCTCACGAATCAGCGACGGCGGAGCTGTCAGGCGGGTTTACCTACCGTAGCAACCACCAAACGCGCGCGACACTGTAAAATGTCCCCTTCCTCTCATTTAGGCGTTCCTATTGTTTTACAAAGGCTGTTTTGCTCTCACTTTCGCTTAGTCAAGGCGGCAAATCAGGAAGCGATATATAGAACGGAATAGCTCTATAAATAGGGCATGTGAGTAGAGGAACCACTCGTATAGAAAATTGTTTCTACCCGGAAAATTACCATAACTGAACTGGGCAAGCGAGGGGGGGGAAAAAGGGGGCACCGCGAATGGGAACAGGCGAAGAAAGGCGGATTTTAACGAGGCATGCGCAGTGTCTTCGGCGCCTTAGCGGAAGTTCCAGCTGCACATGCGCATTCTTTACTCTTTCCCCCATAGGAGGAAGAGGTTGGACTTCATTTGTCAGTTTGGAAGCGGCGGGAGCTGCAGCTGTAAGTGGTTGTTGTGACTATGACAACAACCAGCGTTTCTAATGGCTGATTGCCGGACGATCTTACAAAGACTGATCTACGGGAAGAAAAGCGTAGGGAAGTCGAGTCCCCAATGGGGATGAAAGGTGAGGGGAGATTGAAAGCTATGGCGAGGTAAAGCTCGGAAGATCTTTTTTTTTTCCCCCGCTCCCCAGTAGCTTATAGATTAGTTATGGTTTCCTTCTCTTCTGAACAAAAGCAAAACACACCGTCTTATATCCAGCTTTGTCTTAATCATACTGCTTCATGTAATTTGGACAGTATTGGTACACGGTTTACTATGTTGTAATGCAGGGGTCTCCAATCTTGGTCACTTTAAGATTTGTGGACTTCAGCTCCCAGAATTCCTCAGCCAGCAAAGCCTGGCTGAGGAATTCTGGGAGTTGAAGTCCACAAGTCTTAAAGTGGCCAAGATTGGAGACCCCTGTTGTAATGGAAGACAGAGTGGGAAGACTAGATTCTCAGTCATCCAGGTCATGGTTGTCCCAAAGGTGCTTTTTTCAGGAGGCAACTGGACTTTCTTTTTTTTTCTTTGAAGACGTTTTGCTTCTCATCCAAGAAGCTTCTTCAGCTCTGACAGGATAGTGGGGAATGAAAGGATTGATATTCCTTGCAGGCAGCGGGTCATTTGCATCCTTTTAGAGGGTCGTTGAAGCACTTGGAGGTTTATTCTGTGTCCTCAGGGTCACCCAAGTAGTTTATTTTCCCTCTGGAAATCCATTCCTACTCCCACACTATTCAAAGTGTGTTCATCCCAAATATAGCTAAAAGTCGGAAGATTGGGAAGATTTTTCTTTCTCAGCTTCTTTGTACCAAAACTGGCTCAGAGCTACTGGACGTAGACTTCAAAGAAAACCAGACACTGTTCATGGTTTAAAGGCCTCTGTAGTCATAATGTAACATGGGAGCTGTAGTTTGCAGCTACGGAAATCATTCTTTGGTAGCAGATATAAATCTGCAAAGCTTGAAGTGAATGGATAGATGCTTTTGTCAGGAACAAGCATCTATTCATTTACCTCAAGCTTTGATATGACCCTTATATCTGCTATGGTACTAAAGAATAATTTAGATGGAGGTTAGCTATTTTAGGGTGTTTTTTTTGTTATAGATCGTTTCAGAGCCCAGCATTCATAAATAGTATCTTTAGATATTAATGTTAAGGAAATGAACTGCTTCCTGCAGCTTATGAGTTTGCAAGGAATTTTGGAAGGGAATATGTAGGCAATGCTTGCTTTTTGTAAATCTCTTTGGAAAAAATGAAGATATTCCGAACCAGAAACAGTTATTATTATTTCATCTGTGTATGAATATTGAAACCATGTTAACTTTATTTTTTATTTTAGAATGTAGGAATGCAGGGGTGGTGGGCTTCATAAAACCAGGTTTTGTCTGTGGGCAAGTTGGCTGTAGAATGTTCTTTAGGGTGGCTTCAGATTTCTTTAATCAGAGTATATTTAAGCAGAACTGTTCTTGCACTCTGTAATAGTGGTATGCTGCATATGTCTTTCTGCTATAGTTCATGGTGATGATTATCTTTTGATAGAGCAGCAGAGTTCATTTTGGTTGAACCTGAAACATAGGAAGAACTATTGCAAGTACTTGGCTTGGCTAGTGAAGAGAAGGACCAGAGGAGACATGATAGCAGTGTTCCAATATTTGAAGGGCTGCCACAGAGAGGAAGGGTCAAGCTATTTCCAAGGCACCCAAAGGCCAGACAAGGAATAATGGATGGAAACTGATCAAGGAGAGATTCAACTTAGAAATAAGGAGAACTTTTCTGATAGTGGGAACAATCAACCAATGGAACAGGTTGCAGTCAGAAGTTGTGGGAGCTTCATCACTGGAGGCTTTCAAAAAGAAATTGGACTGCCATTTGTCAGAAATGGTATAGGGTCTCTTGCTTGGGCAGGGGGTTGGACTAGATGACCTACAAGGTCCCTTCCAACTCTGTTAATCTAATCTAATCTAATCTTCCTTTTTCCTCCCTTGTTATATTTAAAACACTGTGTCATCTATTTAATGTTGTGATTATTTAACAGAAATAGGACCCAATGGATATGATGTGAACTATTTAATGAAGTGGAAGACGCTACTAGTTCAGGCAAAGATTTTTTGGCCAGCCTCACTGCCAGTAATTTTCTCATTTATTCCACCAGCATTCACATGAAAAATAAATCCCTTGGTGTTCGGGCAGCACCTGCTAGCAGTAAATCTGATGTCTCTGCTAGGAAAAAATTAACCATTTCAGTGAAGAAACTTCGAGAAGTGACTCCACTCAGTCGTCAAGAATGTTTATCATCGGTTAATGATGATGCAGTTTATATACCATCAGTACTGCTGGCAAACAAAACTGTACATCATAAATCAAGAATAATATCTTCTGGATACACTGCAGAGGGTATACTTAATAATGTTCTTAATTTTCTGAAGCTTAGTAACCGGCATTTTATTTGTATGAAAACTTCAAATATCAAATTATACTATAGATATCGGCAGCATTTTAACTGAGGCTATAACACTTTATAGGACCGTGATGGCGAACCTATGGCACACGTGCCACAGGTGGCACGCGGAGCCATATCTGTGGGCACATGAGCATTGCCCTAGCTCAGCCCCAGCGGGCATTTGTGCACCAGCCAGCTGATTTTCGGGCCTTCTGGGCCACCGGAAGTCGGGAAACGGGCCATTTCCTGACCTCTGGAGGGCCTCCGGGGGGGTGGGAAGGCAGTTTTCGCCTTCCCCAGGCTCCAAGAAAGCCTCTGGAGCCTGGGGAGTGTGAAAAACAAGCCTACCGGGCCCACTGTGCTATCGTGTGCCAAAAGCGGGGGTTGCACGGGGGTGGTGGTGGTGTTATGTGTGCATGCGCAGGGGGCAGGGCGCATTGAATTATGGGTGTAGGTATGCATGCGCGCAACCCCCTTGTGTTCCCCCCACTTTTGGCATACGACAGCAAAAAGGTTGCCATCACTGTTATAGGAATTTAACACTTTAAGTAAAGTCAAGCTTGCATGATCATATGTAAAGACACATTAATGGAATGTCTATTTATATATTAGACTTTTCACTCCAAAATGTTTCCTGGTTTCTAATTGCATGATTGTTTTCTGTTAAATCGCTAGCATACGTGGGACATTCTGTAACTTTTGTGGTTCTATATTGGTACTGGCATCAGCATATTAGTAGTCTGTGTTGACAGTATGCTCCATATATCTAATTCCTTCCTTTTCCTTTGTTTAAGTACTATTCTGCAGTTATCTTGATTTGTTGTGCCCTTTTTGAATAGCAGAAATAAAAGTTATGCTAGGATGATACTAGAAAATGTTCCATGGGTAAATTAGTTCTCATATAGATAATGTACCAACCATACTTTTTTCTAGGTCTTGTGAGCAAGCATACTGGCACAGACCCAGACCAGTTAGCATTACCTGTAAAAGATGCACAGTCTTCATTCTTTTCCTCAGAGGTAGGCTTAAGAATGTTCTGAACATTTCATATATTCATTGATACTTTCCCTCTTTGCCTCTCAGAAATCACAACAGTTCTTGTATTAACTCAGGTGAGGCAATTTGCTTTCTCCATTTCAACTATCACGGAAAATCACTGGGCTTCAAAGCTGCATCCAACCTCCTTCCTCATCAGTCTCAATTTACAGTTATATTACCATAAGAAATGAATTGTTTATTTTTTGCTTTCCTTGTTCTCTTCCTCCTTTCCTTGGTTGCCTTTGAAGTTTAGATATATGCAATAAACCAAAGCATTTTTGCTATTTACTTGCATATATGAAATCTGTAATTTGTTTCAGATCTGGAGATAAGTTATAAACCTTAGTAGAATCACTCAGCTCACTAAACATTTTTATATGTTTATGTCTAGCTAGCTGATCCAAATGCAAAGAAGTATTTATATTTGTGGTTGTATGTTCACTTGTGCTTTATTAAAGGAATGGCTTACCAATTTGGAATGTATTTCATCAGTTTCACAACGTTATTTTGCAGCAAATTGAGAACAATTTGAAATGGCATAAAATAGCCCAAGTTATTTATTTCTTTTTTTAAGAAAGACTAGATATTTTTTAATTGTACACTGCCCAGACTTGCTCTGTGAGTGAAATGGGCAATCTATAAATTTGATAAATATATGATTAGCCATATTTTACCTTATTTCCTATTCCTATTGCAACTTTATCTTATTTTGCAATTATTCTGCCAGTCGAAGGAAAATACAGTGTTTAAAGCAAAGTTTCCAAGGTGACAATAGCATGACAATATTCAGATTTTGTATGTAACTGATTTAAATGTGCCCATTTAATGGAGCTTTATTTATTTTTCATATTTCTATGTTGCTGTAATCAAAGGAATCTTGGTGGCTTTATATTTGTCCTAGTGAATCTGTTAATTTTGAACACACACACACATTTATTTCAAAATTAACTATATATATATTTCAACTATACATACATACATACATACATACATACATACATACATACATATATATATATTGCTTTATGCTTTGTGTCTTATATAGATATATATCTACTTTTTAAAAGAAAATAAATATATAGTGATGTAATTCTAAAGCTTATTTCAAGTTTCTTTTTCCTTTTCTGAGATAGACATATCCACATAAACCTGCAGTGCAGATTACTTCAGAATGGAAAGGAGATACAGTTAAGCAAAAAGGTAATATTTTGCCTGCGATTTCATGTTTCAACTTTAGGCCCTGGTTTTTGTTTTTTGGAAGGAGATTTGTTTGCCGTATTTCAGGTAACGAATTAAATTAAATCTGAATCAAAAAAGAGAATAAACCTGTTTTTTAAAGCATTAAAACAACCTATTGAAATATTTGCTCATTGTGATAAGAATCAATTTGACACATCCTGGAAAAAAAAACTTTGCCAATGGCATAAGATTGAGGACCATATCTGGAGAATGTACAGCAATGTAAATTTATACAGCAGTATATGTTTATGACAGATATCTAACCAAATTCATTTAGGAATAGCATCTTACGCAAAACATTACCCAGCAAGGCAAGCTAAGAAGTATGGCTTTTGAAGAAAACAGACAAATTAAAAAAAAAACACCTGGGAAATGTTGTAAAATATAAATATAAAACTTTAAAGTATAAATGGAAAAATGGAAGATGAACAGGTTAAAGAGACAATGATGGTATGGCCAATTATTAGGTATAATACCAGAAAAGTATAAGGGGAATTTATATTTAATTCTACATGTTCTGACAGCGGCAAGGATTGTATTTGCACAGTACTGGAAAAATGAAGAAACACTGAGAGAAGAAGAGCTAATTAAAAAAAATTAGATTGTGCAGAAATGGACAGACTGACATTAAAGAGAAAAGAAAAAGAAGATAGAGTACTTTCAAACATGGGATTTGTTTTATAAATGGTTGGATAATAGAAGTAGAATTTAGGAGCTGGAAAAGTGTTATGTAAGCACATTGACCCAAACAATACACTGTATACAAAGCACTTATGTATGTTAAATGAAAATGTATAAATAAACTGTTAAAAAAACTTTAAAGTATAAATAAGTAGTAATTAGTTCTACTAAAAGGAGGGGTGCAATATTGAATGCTGCTATTTACAATATACCATATTTTTATTCTGTATCTTCTTGAAACTCTATTTTTGATATTGTATAGTACTAGTTATGAAATAACAAAACTAATCAAACAAAACATTTTTTTTGCAATCTCCTTGAAAGCAGGATTGAAGCTATGCCTTAATACAAATCCCAGATTCAAAGAATAGAATGCTTCCATATGAGATAGGGTTGCTGAAATCTATGTATGATACTGTGATTGAATTTCTCCTTGTAAGCACTGATGTAGCCTTTCCTTCTTTTCTTTTTGCTAAGAAGGGACATTTTAGCTCCTGATTAAAATAGTTCATTCTCTTTGCTCTACAGCATCAGATATCTTCATCTCCCAGTACGACACTGGACAGAAGGAAGCTGTAAGAGCTGCATTCAAACAGCGGTAAAGACAATCGCATGAAATGATGCGTTATCGTTTTTAATTAATCAGATATGTTGAATATGAAGTAAGAGGGTAAAGGACGTTTGTCTCAAAAAATTTTATTCATTTATTTTTCACATTTCTGAATCGCCCATCTCTCTCAAAGAGTGACTCTGAGCAGTGTACAATAAAATATCAGTATCTGAAATTAGTATATAAAAATAAAATTGATTTTGATACTTTTTGAATTTGTACAAATGTTGAGCTATCTGGCATATGTTTTTAGTTTTATTGAAAGGTAATTATATAGAGAGGAAGCTTGTTAACGTATTATATCATTGAGCTTTGCATTCCAGTTAAAGGGATTAGCTAGTTGGTGATAGGAAGGACTTCTGTCTGCCTGAAATTTTAAGCAGAAGAAACCAAATGGGGAAGAGAACCCCAGATGGTCTACTTTTATTACTGAAAGGAAATTTGTTTCCTGAAAATATGTTTTAAAAAAGAAAAAATATTGTCTCAAAAATACTACATATCCTTACATGTCCGTATTGTACATACAGAATCCAGAATGTTCCTGTTTTTAAAGAAGTGAAGGTAAACCTTCTAAATAACGTGTGTCCAGATAAGGACAGCTCCAAGTCAATTCAGAGTGAAATGGATTCAGCAACAACCATTGCAGCTGCAACAGCAGCAGCTATTGCTTCCACAGCCCCACTTTTGAAAGTGAGTGATAAATTTCAGTTTGGAGTAGCTGAATAAAACATAATAAAGTCCTGTGAATGGGATGCATCAAGCAGATTAAGCATGTGTTTAAATGTGCATGCTGAGTTGTCATGCTTTTGTCTTTTCTTTTTGGGTCTGTGGGAATATTAAGCACTTTGTTGCTATGTTCCAGCAAGAATCAGATGAGGAAGGTCTGTAACGGGGAATGGTTTAATGTTTATGGATGTAAAGTCGCTTATCCAACTATCCACTTCAATCCTTTCAGACAGTAGTATACACCTTAAAATCTTACTAATTCATAAATGGCATTTTAAAGATTATAATCACAAGTTTCTATATTTTTTTTACTCCTGCTGAAAGATTTGTCATGCATTTGTTCCTTTGGCAGTCTTTTAATAAATATATTTTATTATTTTTAATAAATATTATTTTTAAACAGCTACATTGTTTAAAAAACTAAAAGCCAGTTGGCTGATTCTTTACCCAGCCAGCCAATATATATATACACCTTTTAATCATTCTGCATCCTCCAAAGCTAAGAGATAATTAGTCTGACTTTAAGATGAAAAGACCCATAAGCTCTGGGTTTTCTCATTCAGGTCCAGAGTGACTTGGAAGCAAAAGTGAACTCTGTTTCTGAAATGCTAAATAAGTTGCAAGAGACAGATAAGCAGCTGCAGCGTGTGGCTGAACAGCAAGCCAGTCTGAAGACTCAACAGCTTGAAGGATCTTCTAACAATCAGATGGTTGGCAAACTTGAAAAACAGATGAATGTCTTCATGGAACAACGAATTCAACATCTGGAAAATTTGCAGCAACAACAAATGAATATCCAGGTAGAACAATAAAATACAGAACTTCGCTATTTTATTTTATTTTATTTTATTTTATTTTAATTTTATTTTATTTTATTTTATTTTATTTTATTTTATTTTATTTTATTTTATTTTATTTTATTTTATTTTAATCTTCTCTTTATCACTGGGAGATAAATACTGTCCAGCAGAATCATGGATGGGGAAATGGTTCATTGTGATTTATGATCCCTTCTTCATTGAAACCCTATTGATACCTTTATAGCCTATAACTTAAAAAAATAGGATTTCAGATATACAGCATATGTATGATTTGTTCTTTCTGTACATTTAATCATATTTCCATATGAGGAATTATTAGCTAGCTTGAGCTGACCAGCCATTTCTTGATTTAATTATCACTTTTTAAATAGATTATCAATATACTTGAGTAATTTCAAAAGCTTTGCCCCCTCATTTTCTTTTACCTGTGGCTAAACACCAATGCCTTTCAATTTGTGTTGAATTTATATTTACCGACAAAGAAATAAAGGCGAAAGCGGAAGCAGTATGCTCCATCCCATATTTGGGTAGATCAGGTTGCCCTGATAAAAAACACTTATGCTTTTCACTTGTTCATGAATTAATTATCTTTCAGTTGACCCAGTTGTGTATTATACAAGCATAGTTCATGGTCATTAAAAATACTATCTAAAGCACAAGGCATTTCAACAATACGTTTTTGGTTTTGGGGAGTGTTGTTTTTATGTTCTTATGTTCTTATCAACAATTGTAAGAAATATTGATTAATTATTATTTCCAACTTTAAAGACAGACTAAAATGAACAATTGTAAAGGCAATGATCACCCAGTTCTATGAAAAAATGTAGGGTTAGAAAGGAGAGCATTCAGCTTTGTACAGCCAATTTCTGTTTACTTACATACAACCACAAAAGGAGAAAAGAGGCCTTCCTTGCAGTTGGAGTGAGAATGTGTGGCGGTAGGTGAGATTTTTCTTTAGGGATGAAAACAAAGTTGGAACACTTCAGGTATTAGTGCAGGAGTGGCTCTGTTTTATGGTCCTTTCTGTACCCTACATTGTTTTCCTGGAGGACTGTTTAATCATATGCTACCCAATAGTCCAGGCTCAGATGACACACCAGTTTGTGGTTAAGATAAGGCAGTCAAAATTGAGCCATTGTTACAGAAGTCTGTACAGGTTGTCTTTGCTTAACAACCACAATTGGGACTGACATTTCTCTTTTGAACCCTTAATTTCTTCTGCACAGTCTCAGTTAATTAGCTCTGCACTGAATTCAGGTGGTTTCCAAACGGTTAAGGCAGCACCTTTCAAAGAATTATCAAAACATGCTGTGAAGGCAGGGAAGCTGCTTGGTAACCAAACCACACCTCAAGAGGACTTATTTCTGTCTAGGGCAGCAAACACACAAGGTGAGACATATTTGATTTATTGATATTTAAATTTAATGTAAACTTAGAACAAAGAGCAAAGTTGTATGTCAGTTTATTTTTAAAAATTAAATAAAAACAAGTAATTGCTTGATAGTTCAAACAAACAAGAAAAAGAAAGCCTAGCTCTTGTTTCAATAGTCCACTCATCACCTTTAACTCACCTTTCAGTTTTGGAATAGCCAAAACACAGTTTATTAGTGGGCCATCTTTACATTTGCATAAGGTTCTTTTTGACAAAGCAGTGGATTTACCTATTTGATAGTTCACTCATAGACACCAAACATTTTTGGGGGGAGGTTCTGTTTTCAAGATCTCATGTATTGTTGTGATGTCTGGAAATAAGCCTCTATATAGAGAGGAAACAGAGTTAAATATCTGAATCAACAAATACAGCATGAATTCTACTTATCACATATTAAACTTCCAAATTAGAATGAAATTGGCAAAGGCTGGAAAACATGGAAAGGCAGAAACTAGATAATCTCTCTTCTTCTCTTTTCTACTGATTACTGAAAGTTCCCAGATTTTGGAAACTTTGGATCACCTTGTTCAGACTGAATGTGGTCCTGGGATCAGCACTGTGCTGTAGAGCTTTGCCTCTTGCTTATCTCCAGATTCCTAATTTCACCTTCCAAAAGATCTGACACATGTTTTGATTAGTTGAGAGAATCATGACTAAGGCATAATTCTTATGGCTTGAAAATAAAGTATTCTATTTTTGTTACTTATAATGTGTATATTCATATTCCTATATTCCAGTCTATTCACGGCAATTGGAAAAACAGGGTGTTCATATACAGAAATCCCCTTTGAAGACACCAGCACCACGGAGATATGCTCCTATGCCTGTATCTAAAGATGCTCAAATTTCACAAAAGATGGCAAAGAAAGAGCTGTCTTTTGGAGAGAAAGAAAATGTGTCTTGTGGTAAAACTCTAGGTAAGGAAAATGTAGATTGAAATCCTGTTGCAATGTTTCCTTTTATTTGGTTAATTGTTCACTTAGTATGTTAATTATAGAAGAATAATATAACATCTTTTGGGTTTACTAGCCTTTGAGAGAAAAAAACACTTTACATTCTAGCTTTGGGAAAAGTTTAAATAAAACCTTTTTGCTATCTAAGAAGCTAGCATTTTTATAAAAGACAGAATTGTGTACATGGTATTGCTCCTTTTCAAACTTGACATCCCAATCTCTTCCTCTAGAAGCATTTTCAAGTATTTCGATTGTGTCTTTAATCTTTAAATTACCTTAACTTTTAATATGTCAGTGTTAGGAACCTATGCATGGTGTTAAAACAGTGTTTCTAAGTGACATGACTATGCTATTGAAGCTCCTTTTACTAGACTTACTTACACAATGGGATCTACATAGAGATGTCTTTTCTGGGCTTTCTTCTTTGAAATTGGTTAGAAAATGAATTATGTGCAGTCTGTTTAAATTTCATGAATTGCAATTAATTCATGTGCAGTGCATTTTATGCTCTGTTCTACATTTACATATGGTGATTATTACATAAACTCTTAATTGGCAATTTAACATGTGATATTTTTTCAAATTACTGTGTATTGGCTACAAGGTTTTTTTCAGCATCGTATTAAATTATAGCATGCTTTTTTACAGAGGCAATACAGTGAAATGTGCTTACGTTGATTAAAATGCATGCCCAGATATCAATTCTAAAACTGAAAGCACCTGCCAAGAGAAGATTTTAAAATGGGAAATGCTAATTCTCTCAGAAAATAATAAGTACTCCTCACTGAAAATGCATAATCTGTGCCCCCCCACTCTGAATCTTATTGAAATACATTGCAATATATGGATGATTTTTTTCCCCCACCACTAGGTGGAGGGAAACTTCTGGAGCAAATCCTGAAAGCACACGAAACTCCATTAAATCCAAGCACATCCTCAGAAGTAACCAACCGGGCAGTGCCATGGCATTTAGGGAACGAGCAGTAAGTATTTCTCTAGTTCAGTGTTCTTCAACCTCAGTAGCTTTAAGATGTGTGGACTTCAGCTCCTGGAATTCCCCAGGCAGCCTTAAGGCTTAAGTTGCTGAAGTGGAGAAACACATCTCTACTTACTTCAAGTCATTAGCTTTTAAATGTGATTGGAAAAAGTCTGATTGTGGAAGACCCTTCAACATTAAACATAAACCGTGTTTTACTTTCTGAGCAGCAGTATTACAATGATTTAAATGTTACATTTACATATTAGGGAAAACTTCACAACTTTTTTAACTGGAGAAGAAATACATGTAGCTATTTGAGTTTATGTATACCAAAACAAGGTAAATTTTATATGCTGTCATCTCTATGGGATGGTATTATAGTATGTAGCTTGGTAATTTCTGAAAGAGCAAAATATCCGGAGGGCAGTTGGTTGAATGTGACTGATTTAGAAAATCTCAGAAGATTAAATATTATTTCTAATCTCAGTCAGGATTAATGACAATTTGAAAAAAATATTTTTAGCAGAATCAGCATTCCTCAGACAGCATTTTCTGTATTTAAAAGCGCAAGTGAAGATCTTGATTCCATTGGGAAAACTGTGAAAAAAGCAGATGATGTGCTTCATGATCTCGGGCAATTGAAAAGAGAAATGCATAATATCCTCCAGGTAAAAATGCTTTTGTGTTGTGCATTACTGAAAAAATTAATAGGTAAAGAATCTTGACATGCATATATATTTACTGTAATTTAAAATACTGCTTCATAAACATTTTTAAACTTCCTCATAAGCACACAAACTTACATATTCTATTTAGTAAGAAATGGTTACAGTCAATATGGGTAACATGCAGTATCTTAAATAGCACTCTGAAGCCTAATGGCAACCAGTGGAGCTTGTGGAATAACAATGTTGTATGGGCATAATGTGCTCATGACTGCATTCCAGTGCACCACTGCATTCTAGTTGTATCTACTCAGAAGATACAGCTTCTGAGTAGATTAAAAATGTATTTAGAAGTTGAGCATGTTATGTTAGATTTAACATAGAAAAGGATGAAGAGCAGTTTATAAGTATCTTAAATAAACAGATATAACCTCTCAGTGAAAGAATGTTACACAGTTTTCAGAAGAATATAAATTGTATAAATAATTGTCCTCCATTGTGGTACAGAACTGTAGTATATCTGTGTAGACACCTTTCTATAATGCATTTTTATACTTTACAGGACGCAAAGGAGTGGAAATCAGACATGAATGACTTCGTGAAGGTTCTGCTTCAGTTTATTTCTTATACCATATACTCAATGGGTCTTAATTTGAAGGCACTCATGCTGCCTCATTAAAATGCACTAAAATGAGCAATACAGTAATTGCACCATAGTATTATCACCTGCTTGAATTTTTATTCCTGCAATTAAATTATTAGTCATGATGGCTGTATATTATTTCCTATATAAAAAGCATTAGATATGTCTCTTAGTTTACTTCCTGTGAAAGTGCTATTGCTCTCATGCTTGCTGATCGACTTTGCACTGGATTTGGTTATCAACTTTAGGAACGGAATGGTAAGCTAGATAGGCCTCTAATTTTATTTAGCAGGGATTTTGAATTTTCATTTTTAAAGGTTTTAAGAACATGAAACTGCTGAAATTCACTATATTGGTAAGTTAGGTCGAAGTTTAAAAACTGGGACTGGATTTCAAATATTTCACTTGTATCTGCCAAGTATGATTGCTTCTTAGATACATCAGAATTTTGCTCCTTTCAACCAGTGCAAGGCTGGCAGGCCAGACACAGTAGCAAAGCAAATATCGGCACATCAGACTACTGTTAATCTAATATCTATCCTATGTAATTAAGACAATGTGTGGTTCTTCTGCTTCAAATTCACCCACATGCTACTTCTCTGTACTGTAAGAGAACTGATCACCTGGAAGGATTTGCAACTGGTTTTCTTTTAGTGTCTTCTTCTGTAGATAGCCTTCTTTGTTTTCTTCATTAAAATATCTGCTCAGAGGCATCAGTTTTCTTTTCTCTTAAACAGCAGACAACCTCATACCCAAAAGAAGCTGAGAAAAGGAAGGACCACTTCTCTTCTCATCAACCTGTCCCCTCATCAGAGGTCCTTCTCAAGATGCCACCACAAACTGAGGTATGACAGGGAGCAACCAGGTAATGGGCTCAATTACAGTCCCTGGATGTGGATCCCTAAGGTTCATCTGATAGCCACACTGCTGTTTGGGGTGGGATGCAGGCATAAATCCCTGAATTTCCTACATTTTTGAAGATGCTTTACCTTTAAATTAGATGATATTGATTCACTAAACCTTTGCAAGCCCATGGAACTCAAACAAAATTTAATTTTTCAAGTAGAACATATAGCAATGGACTTCTGATGTTTCTTGTGGGTTAGTGTACTTCTATTCAAATGCTTCAGGAATATTTATATATGTTTTTATGTCCATAGAGAATTTGTCATGTAATAAAATAGTATTATTCCAAGAGGTTCTACTGCTTGTATTCCAGGAGGTTCCTATTGGCAATTTCCTTGAGTGCTTCTCTCAGTTTACTTTTGTGCTAGTATCAAAAGAAGCTCTTCTCATTTCACTGATAGAAGAGGTGTGCAATATTTTATGGCAATATAGAGAGGGCCATCTTGCTTACAGATCTCTGAAGATGAATGTCCTCTACTCACAGAGCTGGCTAGCATCAACCATTAGTTTAGTTTTAAATACAAAAATATACTTTGCTATTATACAAGGCACTTAGCTGAGCCTTTTAAAAATGTTTAGATTTTTATTGTACTTTGCTGTTTTTTTCTGACTGTATTACACTTCAAGATCAAGTAATATATTGCAAGTTGTAAACATTAATGTAAAGAATTAAAATAATATTTAGTTCTTTCCAAACTGCATATAAGAATGATTCTTTTATTGTAGCTATTCTTTCTTCTGCTTTTTTCATATTCCCCCCCCCCAAAGTAAGCCCTTCTCCGATAATTAAAAATTGAACTTCTTGCATAAAAAAGGGAAGTCAGTATTGTATGAGTACTCTGTGCTTGTAGTGTGGGTTTCTGCCTTCTCAGGTGTGCTTCTTTTCTCACGTATGCTACAAGATCTACCGATTCATTGCAGCATTCTAAAAGCGTAGAAGAAACTGTGGCTGCAGCTGATTTACCATCTTAATTTATAGGGAGCGTTTATAGATAAAATTCAACGTACCTTGCATTGTTAGATTTTAGAAACATTTAAAAATTTATTTGGATTTCAGCAAAGAAATCTTCTCGAACTTCAGCAACTTTCCAAGTCATCCATTCTTCAGTCAAACAAGGCATCCAAATCTATACTGAGAGATGCTGAAAAGATCCTAAGAACAGTGCGCAAGAATAAAAGGCTTCTTGAAGAAAACCTGGAAGCCATTATTCGTGCCAAGGATGCTGATGCTTTGCATGCCTTCATAGATGAGCTGACAGCAGATCGGTAAAGTTCTGTATTTTGAGTTTGCATTTTCTTTGTTCTAGGAATATTATTTTCCCCTTCAGAATTACAACCATTTAAGATGGACTAATATGAATTTTGTTTCCATCCTTTGTAAGGGAGGTTCAGAATTGTGGACAAGTATAAAATAATACATCACTTATATAGTAAAATTAACCCCCAAAAGTTCAAGTCATATCATTAACATGAATTAAAAGAGCTACTCGACCAACTCTTTATCTATGTCTAGGAAAATATTTAGAAACATTTTGATCTAAAGGTGAAAAGCGTAGAGCCTTGGCAACCCTGACTTTTTGAAGATAGGTTTGTCACATAAAGAAACCTTATTTCATGCATTTCCAATAATAGATCTAGATCAGTGGGATTAAAAGCTCCTGAGATCCAAGAAAGCATGATATTCATCCAAGACTGTTTTTAACTAAATAGTTAAAATAAATGGAAGGGAGATAAGTGAGAAGCAGGCAATTGTTTTCTATGCCTTTATTTTGGATGGCCAGGGAATTACAGTAAATATGAGCATGATACGATGACATCATACAAACAAGAAGATGGGATCCTTGTATTGGGTGGTTGTAGTTGCTTCATTTATCCCTGACAACTTGTAGGAAGTTTTAAGTTTGTTTATCAATGGATCACAGACAAATTTCAGGAGTTTCAGATTTGATTGATAGGGGTGGGTGGGTAGGAGAACTCGAAAAAAAAATAATTCAGGGCTTCATGATTACCACTCTGTTGTCTAGCTGTATAGTTTAAGGCAGGGGTCTCCAACCTTGAAACTTTAAGACTTGTGGACTTTAACTCCCTTCAATTTTGGGAGTTGAAGTCCACAAGTCTTAAAGTTGCCAAGGTTGGAGACCCCTGGTTTAAGGTGTACACGCACACACACACAAATTAAGGGTACTTCTAGCTCTGTCTTTCTCTCAACTGTATGAGCTTCAAACTCTTTATTACACCAACGTTTCTCATTCTTGATGGTATGATCCTCCAATTTTCTACTGCTGTTCCTCTCTTCTAGAGATGTCCTAGAGGAAATAAGGATCAGGAAGACAGTAGACGAATGGATTAAGACGATCAGCATGGAAATTCAGGTGTGGTTACAGAATGATTTGTGGCAAAATACAACTCTGCTAGTTGATTCTCTAGATCTTTTCCCAAAGAAAGACATTTCACATCTCAATTTTGGAATTTTTGCAAATGCTAAGAGACCTGGCTGTCTCTAGTTTTTTAATTCAAAGTCCTATAACAGCAAAGTCCTTACCACTTGATTGTGCAAAATTTATTGTAGAACTGTCCATTATCTGTGAATATGTGGCTCCTCCAAATGTAGCAAATTATACTAAAGACTGCCTAAGTTACAAAGTATGGACAAATAAGTTCTCCCTTCCCCTTTCTTTGGACTGATTTGAGTGCTTTAATATATAGTTGAAGGAAATACCTACTTTTGCAGAAAAGCAAAGTTAGATTAACAATCTTGGGGTTTCACTAAGTTATTAATAACTATCCAGATTGTTCTTTTTTAAAAAGAAATAGCAACATTTTACATAGGAAATTCTGCAGCAGCAGAATTTTGCAAAGATGTAGAAGTGCTGCTTATTTGCATAGCCTTTATGACAATTTAGACTGTAGAAAATTGGTAGAATGATAGGACAAAAACCGGTAAAAGCAATGTACTTCCTTTTTGAGCCTTCAGCATTTTTTTAAAAAAAATAAACAAATTTATTTTACGCCATTGGTGATATTAGGCACAATAATACTAATTGCCTGCCTTCCTATGGATACTGTCAGCACTATTGTTGAAAGCATTGGTCACACATTAAAACTCCATCAGGCTTTATGTTAATCTAAAGACTATCATTTTATTTCTACTTTTACACTTTCTTTTTAGGATGAAATGGCAAGGAAGGACTACCTCAAGGCACAACAGACCATCAAGACATCCAGCAGAGAAACTTATGCAAAATCTCATTATGGTCAAAGAATCCCCCCAAAAAGACTTTTGCCTACAGCAAAACCATCTCCAAAA
This sequence comes from Pantherophis guttatus, assembly GCF_059756535.1. NCBI lineage: Eukaryota > Metazoa > Chordata > Lepidosauria > Squamata > Colubridae > Pantherophis > Pantherophis guttatus. Next base: position 31,835,607 of record NC_142063.1, read on the forward strand.
CGGCCAGACAAAGTGAGAATGCATTATATTTATTTATTTATTTATTTATTTATTAGATTTTTATACCGCCCCCTCTCCCGAAGGACTCGGGGCGGTGAACAGCCAAAGTTAAAAACATACAATATAAACAATTAAAATACGTTTAAAACAGAATTAAATCTAAAATGGCTCCCCAATTTAAAATGCCTTACCCATACCCCTATAAAAAGACGAATTTAAAATTTAAAAATTTAAAATTTCCACATTTAAAAAGGGGGAAGATTTAGGCCAGGCCAGCTTGATAAAATAGAAAGGTCTTAAGCGCGTGGCGGAAGGTGCGCAGATCCGGGATCCTACGTATCTCCGGGGGGAGCTCGTTCCAAATCGTAGGTGCCCCCACAGAGAAGGCTCTCCCCCTAGGGGCCGACAGCCGACATTGTTTGGCCGACGGCACCCGGAGGAGCCCCTCTCTTTGGGAGCGTACTGGCCGGTGGGAGGCTATTGGTGGTAGCAGGCGGTCCCGTAAATAACCAGGTCCTAAGCCATGGAGCGCTTTGAAGGTGATAACCAGAACCTTGAAGCGCACTCGGAAGACCACCGGGAGCCAGTGCAGCTCGCGCAGGAGAGGTGTCACATGGGAACTCCATGTCGCTCCCATCACCACCCGCGCGGCCGCACTCTGCGCCAGTTGGAGCCTCCGAGTGCACCTCAAGGGGAGCCCCATGTAGAGAGCGTTGCAGTAATCCAGACGAGAAGTAACGAGGGCATGAGTGACTGTGTGTAAGGAGTCCCGATCTAGATAGGGACGCAACTGGCGGATCAGGCGAACCTGATGAAAAATCCTCCCGGACACGGCCGTCACATGCTCTTCTAACGACAGCCGTGAATCCAGGAGGACACCCAAGTTGCGAGCCCTATCCGTGGGGGCCAATGATTCGCCCCCAATAGTCAGCGATGGCATTAGCTGACTATATCGGGACGTCGGAAACCACAGCCACTCGGTCTTGGATGGGTTGAGCCTGAGTCTGTTCCTCCCCATCCAGATCCGTACGGCCTCCAGGCACTGGGACATCACTTCAAGGGCATCGTTGGGGTGGTCCGGGGTGGAGATGTACAGCTGGGTGTCATCCGCGTACTGATGGTGCTTCACCCCAAAACCACGGATGATCTTGCCCAGCGGCTTTACATAAATGTTGAACAAAAGGGGCGAGAGGATCGATCCCTGCGGCACCCCACATATGAGGGGCCTCGGGGTCGACCTCTGCCCCCCTGTCAACACAGACTGCGACCGGTCGGAGAGAAAGGAGGAGAACCACCTTAGTACGGTGCCTCCCACCCCCAACTCTTCCAACCGGTGCAGCATGATACCATGGTCGATGGTATCAAAAGCCGCTGAGAGATCTAACAGGACCAGGACAGAGGAACAGCCCCTGTCCCGAGCCCTCCAGAGATCATCAACCAATGCGACCAATGCCGTTTCCGTGCTGTATCCAGGCCTGAAACCCGACTGGAACGGATCCAGATACGACGCTTCATCCAGGTACTGGGGAAGCTGTCCCGCAACCACACTCTCAACAACCTTCGCCACAAAACGAAGGTTGGAGACTGGACGATAATTAGCCAATATTGCCGGGTCCAGGGAAGGCTTCTTGAGGAGGGGCCTCACCACCGCCTCCTTAAGGGCGGCGGGGAAGACACCCTCACCCAATGAAGCATTTATAATCCCCTGGAGCCAGCCTCGCGTCACCTCCCGGGAAGCCAGCACTAACCAGGAGGGACACGGGTCCAACAAACATGTGGTCGCGTTCAGTCTACCCAGAATCCTGTCCACGTCATCTGGGGTCACAGGATCAAACTCATCCCAGATAACAGTCTCAAGACCTGCCTCCGTCACTCTCGCTGGATCTACCCAGTCAGAGTCCAGACCTTCCCGAATCTGAGTGATTTTGTCATACAGATACTGAACAAAGTCCTCGGCTCTTCCCTCCAAGGGGTCCTCCCGCACTTCCTGGTGGAGCAGGGAGCGGGTCACCCTAAACAGGGCGGCCGGGCGATTATCTGATGACGCAATAAGAGCAGCAAAATGCATACATTTTGCTGCTTTTATCGCCACTGGGTAAGTCCTAATATGGGATCTAACCAGTGTCCGGTCCGATTCAGAAAGACTAGCTCTCCAACTACTCTCTAGGCGTCTTTCCCGGCGCTTCATCTCCCTCAGCTCCTCGGTAAACCAAGGAGCCAGGCGAGATCCGCGCCGGGTCAGAGGCCGCAAAGGCACGACTCGATCCAGGGCCCCAGCGGCCGCCCTATCCCAGGCGGCCACTAGGTCTCCAGTCGAGGCGTGAGCCAGAACCTCAGGAATTGGCCCAAGCTCCGTCTGGAACCTATCGGGTTCCATCAAGCGCCTGGGGCGGTACCATCTTATCGGTTCCGCCTCCCTGCAGCGGGGTGTCGCGGTACGAAGGTCAAGGCGAAGGAGAGAGTGATCCGACCATGACAAGGGCTCGATGACTGCATCCCCTATCTCAAGATCACTCAACCACTGTCCAGAGACAAAAAGCAAGTCCAGTGTGTTTCCCCCAGTGTGCGTAGGGCCATGAATTAGTTGGGTCAGATCCATGGCCGTCATGGAAGCCATGAACTCCCGAGCCACCTCAGACGTCTCACCCACGGACGGCAGGTTGAAATCCCCCATGACCATAAGTCTGGGGGTATCAACCGCCACCGCAGCAATAACGTTGAGTAGCTCAGGCGGGGTTGCTGCCACGCGGCAGGGAGCCAGGTACGTGATCAGCAAACCCATCTGAACCCCATGGCCCCATTTCACAAGGAGGGACTCACAACCAGCTGTCTGAGGTACAGTGGTCTCCCTGGGCCTAAGGCCTTCTCTAATAATAACCGCTACTCCCCCGCCCCTCCCTTGTGACCTCGGCTGATGGAATGCACGGAAGCCTGGTGGGCACATTTCTACCAGAGGGACCCCTCCCTCCGGGCCCAACCAGGTCTCCGTAATACCCGCCAGGTCCGCTCCCCCCTCCTGAACAAGATCACAGATGAGGGGGGCTTTATTTACTACGGACCTGGCGTTGCACAATATCAGACGAAGGCCCGGGCCATGAGGATCTGTGCAACCTGGCAAACGGGTAGAGCCTTGGGGGCCGGAGCACCCTACCGCTTGGAGACAGCGGGTGCGTGCTCCCTTAACATGATATGGCCCCCTGCTCCCGCCATATCTACCCCTCCCACTCACAGTACTGATGGTAAAAACACAGTCCGAACAAGCTCGACCCCCTCCATTGCCCCCGGGTCCCCCACCCGCCCCGCCGCGCGTCGTGGCCGGGCCCGACCCTCCCCTTGGTGGGTTATCCCCCAAACCCACACCCCTAATTCCAATACCACCCCCCTCCCCCCTCCCCAAACCCCTTAAAAGGTTAGACATAGACAATTTTAAAAAACCCCGCAACCCCCTCTTTGCGACATGCCACCTCTCGGGGTTCCAAACCCGTCATCGAGGTAGGCCCTCGATAGAGTGGAGGGCCAAGCCTGCGAGAGGGGGGAGTCTCGCAGACCAAGAAGCTCCGCTGCTGAGTACAGTTTGGTCATAGTGGCTCGCCATGACCATATCCTAAGGGTCCTAAAAGGACAGGGAAGAAGGTAGGGAAGTGGGGAATCTCACACATAATTCACAGGACCAAGTCCACTGTCCCCTCACAACAGAGGACACAGTCACAATCCACAACGACCACAATCCAAGGGGGAAAATCGATCCAACCACCCTCTCACGGTGATTAGGTCAGCTGGTCCGCCCCCATTTGTGGTGAAGTGGCAGCAATAGAGTCAGTACATCCAGTGTCCAGGGATCAGGTCCAAAAAACCGCCCTCTCACGGCAGTTGGTCCGATGGTCGGGTCCCCACCGCTGGTAAAGTGCTTATGTGTGAATACATCCCGATTCAGCCCTCAGGAGGCCCCAACACCAGGCCACCCTCTCACGGTGGCCAGCTGGTGCCCAGCCCCCTTAGCCGAAGGGATGCAGCTATGAACCGACCTCCAATTTTCCATAACCCTCTCCACAGTCAGGGGGTTCAGCTGGTAGTGAGAACATAGCGGAAGTGAGTCCCACAGGCTAAAGTTGGTCCCAGTGGGCCCGGTCTTAAAAGGGAGCGCTGGGGAGAAACAAATGAGGCGGAAGTGGGGCAGTTGTTTCAAGTCCCCAACCCCCCGCACAACCACAGTTTGAGGCCGCCTAAGGCCTGGGAAAAAAAAGTCAGACCAGGTCCTTTTCGCCCCAGCCATGGTTGCAGGTCTCCTGGTCTTATTTAATTCTCGTTGGTTCGTTGCCCCCCCAACTCCTAAACTCCGACTCCAGCTCCAAGGGGGGGGGGTCGCCAACGCCCTCCGACCGCCGGCTGCCTCCACCGCCATCGCCATCGCCGCTGCGTCATCGTCGCCAGACTAAAAAGTCTGGCGGCGTCCCAGAGATCTTCGGGGGGGCCCGGCACGTCTTGTAACTCTTCGGGCAACCCCCCCGGGCTTAAAAACCCACTGCGCAGCGGCGCCCCGGCACCTGGACGGCCTCCGGCCTCGGAAAACGCCGCCGACGCCCAGCTGATCGGCCCGGCATCGGCTCCCAACATCGCGCCGTCCTCTCTGCTCTGCTCAGCCACGGAGGAAAAAAAACCCTCTCCGTGCTGGCAGAGAGCTCCCCCGGCCAGTCCTGGGGGTCATAGCTCCTCCAAACGACCCCAAAGGACCCAAAAGGTAGGTCGGCGCCCCATCCTCAAATCGCGGTCCCAGCGGGCGCCGCCATCTTGGGCATGCGCAATTTAGCTGATGGAGTTCCATCAGTATGCTGATGATACTCAGCTGTACATCTCCACCCCAGACCATCCCAACGATGCCTTGGAAGTGATGTCCCAGTGCCTGGAGGCTGTGCGGGTCTGGATGGGGAGAAACAGGCTTCGACTCAACCCTTCCAAGACCGAGTGGCTGTGGCTGCCGGCGTCCTGGTACAGCCAGCTGATGCCATCGCTGGTTATTGGGGGCGAATCATTGGCCCCCACGGAAAGGGCCTGCAACTTGGGCGTCCTTCTGGACGCACGGCTGTCTTTAGAAGGGCATATGACGGCCGTGGCCAGGGGGGCTTTTTATCAGGTTCGCCTGATACGCCAGTTGCGCCCCTTTCTGGATCGGGACTCCCTATGCACAGTCACTCAAGCACTCGTCACCTCTCGTCTGGACTATTGTAACGCTCTCTACATGGGGCTCCCCTTGGGGTACACCCGGAGGCTCCAACTGGTGCAGAATGCGGCTGCGCGGGGGATTATGGGAGCGACTGGGCGCTCCCATGTGACTCCTCTTCTGCGCGAGCTGCATTGGCTTCCGGTGGACTTCCGGGTGCGCTTCAAGGTGTTGGTGATCACCTTTAAAGTGCTCCATGGCTTAAGGCCAGGGTACTTATTTTAATTTTTAATTATTGTTGTGTGTTGTGTTTTTAAATTGGCTGTACACCGCCCTGAGTCCTTCGGGAGAAGGGCGGTATAGAAATAAAATTATTTATTTATTTATTTATTTATTTTACTTACGGGACCGCCTTCTGCCACCAATAGCCTCCCACCGGCCAGTTCGCTCCCACAGAGAGGGCCTCTTCAGGGTGCCGTCGGCTAGACAATGCCGGCTGGCGACCCCCAGGAGGAGAGCCTTCTCTGTGGTGGCACCTACCCTTTGGAACAATCTGCCCCCAGAGATACGAGTGATCTCCGACCTCCGGACTTTTCGTCGGGCCCTAAAAACTCATCTCTTTCAGTTAGCCGGTCTCTCTTGATTTTATGATTTTATGGTTGGTTTTAAATTTTGATATGGATTTTAAATTGATAAATTTTAAACTATGTGCCAAATTTAATTATTTTAAATCTATTTTTAATTGTACTTTATGTATAAATGTTCTTATTTTGGCTGTTCACCGCCCTGAGTCCGAAAGGAGAAGGGCGGTATAGAAATTCGAATAATTAATTAATTAATAAATAAATAAATAAATAAATAAATAAATAAATAAATAAATAAATAAATAAAGGAGCTATTGTGGGTTAAATCTAGTTCAGGTTGGAATCAGCAGAGGCCATTTGATCAGGAACTTCATGAAGATGAGGAATTTGCCTCTTGCACAGGCAGTCCTCAGGTTATGACGGCAATTGGGACTCGGATTGCTGTCCCTAAGCAATGTGGTTGTAAAGCATGATGTCAGATGACATCACTTAGAGACAGCAATCCTGGTTGCCATCATAACTTAAAAGGAATGAGGTAGGAGTCTCGGGCAAGGAGTTCAGTGGGGCTGCACAGGTGCTGCGGGGTGAGGGTAGGGTGCAGCATGCGGTGTTGGAGAACACAGGTGGGCCGATGGGCCTTGAGTGAGCAGAGCGTGCTTGAGTGGGCACACGCAAGAGAACACAGGTTGGTTGGTTGGGGGGATGACATTATAATTTCAAACTGTCACTGAACAAGTGGTCATGCTGAAGACAGTTTTTCTTATCCGCTAAACCTTTAGCAATAATTGTGGGGACTTTCGGTTGAAGTAGAGGATAAATGCCCTAGGTGCCAAAAAAGCCCAGCCTTGGTGCTGTAAGTCAGTTTAGTGACTGTCTGAAGTTACAACAGCAATGAAAAAGTGACTTATGACTGTTTTCCATCCTTTTGACCGTTGCCGCATCCCCATGCGATCAAAATTCAGACACTTGGCAACTGGCATATTTATGACGATTGCAGTGTCCCGCGGTCATTGAAAAACAGTCATGTCACTTTTTTCACTGCTGTTGTAATTTTGAATGAGCACTAAATGAACTGTTGTAAGTCAAGGACTGTTTGTATTGTAATAAATCAATAAATATGGCCTTCTATCTCCTAACTCTAGATTTAGCTGGCTAATTATAATGATTCTTATTTAACCATCTACTTACCTGAAGTCAAATTTCAGAATGATTTTTCTTTTTTTAAGCAGGGTTCTCTGAAAACAAGGTTGGAAGCACAAAATGAAGAGTATCTTTCTCAGATTTATGGCAGGCCAGTTTACCAAGGTCACAGAAGCACGCTGAAGAAATCTCCATATCTGCGCTTCAATTCTCCACCTCCCAAATCAAAACCTCCACGACCAAAAGTAATAGAAAGTGTTAAAGGTAAGTAGTGTTTTATTTTCTTTTTCCCTTAAGAACATTTCAGACAGCTTGCCTTTCTATTCTAGGATATGTTTTATTCCACCTTGATCTTGTAAAAATTCTGTAGAGTAATATAGCTATTTCTGATAAATAATATATTCATGACATTTAATTATCTTTGCCACCATACCTGCATTAAAATGGACGCTAATATAAAGAATTAGGAAAATCTCTTTGTTGTTATAGAAATGGCTAGTTTATACTACTATGTAAAAGTAAAAAGTTGATATTTGATGCTATTATCTTGTTGTACTGCACCAAAGGGAATCGGAGGTCAATGCCTTTTCTTCCTTTTTTCCTTACACTTTTCCCTTCCCTTCTCCCTCCCTTATTTTCCTACTATTTTCTTTTGTGTTTTTGTATTTTATATTATACACTAATAAAAATAATAATTAGGTATTAGGAAAATCTCTTGAGCAATCGTTCTGTCTCTCCCGAAGAAGGGCAGTCTTTGATTTCTGTAAAATGGAGCATTTCTTGCCAAAGTAGGTCATAGGAGAGGGTTAGTCCCTCTACCATTCTCCTTCCTGCAGAAATAACTGGGCAAATCAAATAGAATAGAATAACAGAGTTGGAAGGGACCTTGGAGGTCTTCTAGTCCAACTCCCTGCTTAGGCAGGAAACCCTATACCATTTCAGACAAATGGCTGTCCAATCTCTTTTAAAAACTTCCAGTGTTGGAGCATTCACAACTTCTGGAGGCAAGTTGTTCCACTGATTAATTGTTCTCACTGTCAGGAAAATTCTTCTTAATTCTAGGTTGCTTCTCTCCTTGATTAGTTTCAATCCATTGCTTCTTGTCCTGTCCTCAGGTTCTTTGGAGACTAGCTTGACTCCCTCTTAAACTATGGCTTACTTCAGAATTGATTTTGCAAAGTGTGTGAAAACAAAATTAATCTGATTTTACCAGGTATAAAAGTAAAATCTATCAGGACACAGACTGTCTAACAGCTTTGTTATTCCACGTTAAGAATGTTTGGGATGCATATGCAGAACCAGCTAACATGCCTTGCTTGCTTTCTGCAAAGGAGCAGGGTTCACAGCTCTACCTCCTGAACTTCTAAGGAATGTAAGAAACTGTCGGAAGGGGCTGTGCCTGGTTTTTTGGTTTGGAGAAATTAAAAGGTAGAAATGGAAAGGAGACCCTTCTGATAGTCATATATTTCCATTCCCACATTTAACATCCCTCCACCACATGAGCCAAAATTCACAGCTAATTTTTAGTATTAAAATTGCTGAATTTCAGTGACATGATTTGGGCCTGTTTGTGGGGGAGGAGGGGGGAGTGGGAGCTGTTTGTTTCCCAGTAGGCTCCCATTTCTATCCCTATCTTTCATTTTTGAAAGTAAGAAGGTAGAGCAGGGGAGGCAGAAATTACGCTACTGGCTGTGTGAAACAAATTTATCAGCAAGATCTCAGGGGCTGAGAAACTGTAATTGGGGGCTAGGAGAGTGCTACAAGAGTCCCATATCTGCTTGAACACCACCCAAACCTATTCTAAAAGCATTTGTGTGTTTAAAAAAATATTTTGGTTCATTTATCATCTATAATGTGGTTTATTTGTTTAGTTTTGCATGTTGCTTGAACACAGCATTAGAATTTGTAGTGGGTATCTTGGTACTCAACTGTTTTGAAAGTCATCAAATTTGGTACTCAGTGCATTTTGATGTGAAAATTTTGTCCTGGTACTCATTGTTTGTTTGGTACTCAATGCGCAAGCTAGAACTTGTCATTGTCGGCTGCCTTATGACTCACTATATTATTCCTTATGGGGAAAATTTGATTTTTGGTACTCATCGGACCTGACGGAACCAATTAACAAAGAGTACTGAGATAACACAGTAGCTTATAGTGCAGGATGCTCTGTTAATAGCACAGTTGTGATTTCTTAAACTATGGATTACTTCAGAATTGATTTTGCACAGTGCGTGAATACATAATTAATCTGATTTCACCAGGTACAAAAGTAAAATCTACCAGGACACAGACCAGCCCCCATCTGGACAATAAAGTTATCAGTTCTAAGAAGCCAGAATTAGTATCTGCTTTTCACCAGGAACTACAGTATCTTTTCAGCCCAACGAAAACGATTCGTGAAGCATCTGGTTCTCTTGAAGGTCATCTCATTCCAATGGCAATTCCATTAGGTATGAATTTAAAAGTTACTCAAACAGACCTTGTTTAGTGAAAAGTGGATCAGGTAACTGGAGATTCAGTGTTTTTTTTCCCTTCTGACTATCTTTAATGCCAAGGCAAGTCTTAATTTGATACCTCTCAGAGTCACTCTGTAAGGGATTTGGGAGATAGAAGATAGATAGATAGATAGATAGATAGATAGATAGATAGATAGATAGATAGATAGATAGATAGATAGATGATAGATAGATAATGTTCTTAAAGGTCGAAATTCCCACAAATGAGGGGAAAAGTCATTTGTCAAATGAAAAGTCATTTGACTTCCACTTTGAAAATTATGAAATAGAATTGTGTTCATAATCTCCAGATACCTCAGATTTGATTAACCCGAGAAACTGAGGGACTGAAGAATTTGAACTGTCTTTTTACTGAAATGATTGGCATTGCCTTAAAATATTTGCATGGGTCGATAGGCCTCTCTAGGACAGCATTGTCTGATGAGATTTCTTGAGAAGGTGATAAGCAAATCATGAAGGAAACAGCCCTCTTCCATTTAATATTGAATAATGCTCTCTGAATATTGCTTGATTAGCCCTCATATGTATAGCCATTGATACAGCAAGAGAATTGAATAGATAACCTCCAAGGTACTTTCTGGTTTTTTACCATAAATTCTGATTTTTGTCTTTTCCTCCATGAACAAAAGAATGTAGGTGCTTGTCATGCTATCTTGCTTTACATTTGTATATCGAGTTGCAGTTTTTCAATTTGTTTTGAATTTCCCATAATTCTTTTTCTTTGGATATCTTTTTATCAGATTCATCATTTTTTTAAAATTTTAACTTTGCCTATAGTTTTGTTCTTGTTAGAATCCATTCAAGATCATTTTCATTGCTTTCTTTTGTTTTGAACTTTCATAGGGCAAAAACAGATCAATCTCATCTCACCTCAGCCTCCAGAAATAAAGATAGGTGAATTCCATCCTGTTACTGTGGCAACCTCTGTTCTTCCCCCTTCCTCTCCCCCACCACCAAAGTCAAAAGTGAACAAGCCCAGTGTCACAATAATAGAAATGAAGTCAGAGAAAAAGGATCCTCCTAGACTAACTATGCAGGTATGGAATAAAGAATAAGAAATATTTAGTGACTTAATAGTCACTCTGAGAAAAATGTATTGTCCTCTGTTTCTGTCCCTCTCTGGTAGAAAAGCACAATGCCCACTTTTGTATCTGGAGACCACAGAAAGAACACACCATTTTTGAAAGGGAAATTGTAAGGGGGAGTATAGGTGGGAATATTCATAAAATCAAATTAAGCTGACTTAACTGAGATATTCTTAGTCTATTATTATTTAAACAGTTGTGTTTTCCAAAACACATAATAGTCTTCTGAAGTCACACTTTAGAGTTAATAGAAGTCTAGAATTCAATTATGTGATTGAAATTCAGATGCTTGGTAATTGGTTCATAATTATGACCATTTTAGTGTCCTGGGGTCATGTGATCACCTTTTGCAACCTTCTGACAAGCAAGCCAATGGAGAAGCCAGATTCACTTAACAACCAGGTTACTAAGTTATCAACTGCAGTGATTCACTTAACAACTGTGGCAAGAAAGGTCATAAACTGGGGCAAACTTAACAAAGTTAAGTTACTTAACTTTTAACTTAAGTTACTTAACTTTTAAGTCACTTAACAAATTCTCACTTAACAGAAGTGTTGGGCTGAGCTGTGGTTGTAAGTCGAGAACTACCTGTATTAATACATTATAACCTATTTGTGATTTGTGTATCCATTGCCACAGCATAGATGATGCAAGGTGTGATTGAGATGTGGCTTGTATCCACTTCAGAAATGAAAAACTCAATTTGTGATCTTTCTTTGCAGACACTACCTAACATTGATATTGACAGCATCTCAAGTGACACTACAAATGAAAACCAGGTGTCTTTACTACCTGGTCCTGCAAAGGCTACAATACAGGTATCTGTTGGTTTCCAATAAGCAAACTTTGTCTAATACTGCAAAAGGGTCATTGCTGAAAAGAGAATTTAACATTAATTTAATATGCCTCACCTGATTAATTTCTTATAAAGAAAGCCTTTATGTATGATGGTATGTCCTCATTTGAAAGACCCAGATGATTACTGATTGATGTTGAGTATTTTATAAAAACAGTCATATTCCCTCACTTTATTCAAACCAAATTCTTGACTTTTTCTCATTTTACCATACAGATTTTTTCATTCCCACTGCTTCAACTTTTCTGTTCATTCTGACGTACTCAGCTCTCACTTCTAAATAACAGAATGGACAGAAGACATTTTCTCAATTTTCATTCATCTTCGTTGATCATGTATTACGCTATCTTTCTATCTTTCTATCACCATTTGCGTGCCTTCATCCCAAGTCATTTCATCACTTTTATTTTTAATGTCATTCATTCTGTTGGGGGTCTCCTTTAGCTTTTTTTATCCACTTTTAATACAAATCTTATTTTTATCAGATTAACTACATTTTTTCTGCCTTAATATTAATTGTGATTTGCTTCTGCTACATTATTTGCAACTATCCTTTTCTTCCTATTCACATTGAACAATGGTTTTTCTTATCCTCATTTTTGCTCTAATTCTGTATTACATAAAATATGCATTCATTGTGTTGAAACATATTTCTTGTTTTTATTTTCATGCAGGACTTCAACTTTCTACTGTCATTTTTTATTTTCATTACTTTCATTTTCTTCTATGCACATTCATCACCTTATTAAAAATGGTCTGTCTTATATCAGAGAATTTTTCCTCATCCTGTAATCCTTCACTAATTCTCTCAGTCCTTCATCATAAATAATCAAATCAATTATGCATTTAGATTTATTTCTTTGCCGTGTGTATTCATGAACAGACATGCTTAAATCTTTATTAAAACAAACAAAACTTTTCCTAAGCAATCAGTTAGTATTCTCATTGGTCTTTATGTGGCCAAATCACTTTGTTTATAGGCTGTCATCCTGTTTCCATCCATTGTATGTGACATTCATATCACATACCTTATTTTTTTTCCCCAATATCACATTCTTTCATTTTCTATTACTGTACTTTTGTAGCTAAATTTGAGAGATAACTGAAATCTGTCTTTTATGTAGCCCACTTCAGAAGACAGCTTGCTTCAAGATGAAGAGCTAAAACTTCCAGGTTCTAACTTTGTTGATGCTACTGATATTACTCAGGTCAGTTTTTGGATACTCTTATCTTGCAATATAAAAAAGTAGCTTAACCTTTTTAAACACTGCTGTTTTTACCCATTGCAGCTTGTTGGCTTTCATGTATGATTCACTATTAAATGCATGCTAGCCTATTATAATAGAAACAAATCACATTTTGTGCTTCTGTTGTGTTTATGTTTAAAGTGACAGGATCATCGTTGATTGGTGCTAACAGTATGGTAATGGAGGCAGATGGGCTTGTTTTTTCTGTCTAACATCATCGTCATCCTGCTACCTTAAATTCCTAGAGGAAAAGCAGGTTATGAGTTAAATGTGTAACGTTTCACTATTTTTGTAGGAAGCAATACCTTCCTGCTAGTAAAAATCCATTTTACTTAAATGATGCCTTTTCTTAATCATTTAGTTTAATGATTAATAATTAAATTAATCATTAAATTAATTAAAAATTAATTAATAAATTTAATTAATTTATGCAAAAAAGCAGTTTATGAAATAACATTAAAAGACACTAAGACATCAATTTATAAGATGTGAAAGAAATTTCTTCCTTCCTCATTTCTTCAGGAATTACTTTTATCATGCATTCAGTTATAACAGGGGTCAGCAACCTGCGGCTCCGGAGTCACATGCGGCTCTTTGGGCCCTCTGCTGTGGCACGCTGTCAGGTGATCCAACCACTGGCTGGCCCCACACCTCGCCCTCCCCTCCCAGTCACTCCTCACCTGGCCTGAGAAGGTAAGGTGACGGTAGGGGATGGAGAAGCAGCCAGGGCAGAGACAGAGGGATACAGAGAGAGACATGGAGAGATACAGAGAGGGAAGGGAGAGAGAGATATGTCAAAAGGGTTTTGTGGTTCCCGGTGTTTTTTAACAACTGGTTCTCTGCCCTAATGACCGGCTGGGTAGGTGTGGCTGGGGGGGGGGTCATGTGACTGGTGGAAGTGAGTGACATTAAGTTGGCCATGCCCACTCAGGTTTTGTGGCTCCTGGTGTTTTCTTTTCTGTGGGAAACGGGTCCAAATGGCTCTTTGAGTGCTTAAGGTTGCAGACCCCTGGGTTATAATAACAAACCTTTCAAAATCAAGCTGGATAATACACAAGAGATAGTTTTAATCTGAAAGTCTACTTACTGATATTTGAAAATGTAAAAATACTTAAAGCATTAAGGAACATTTTTTAACAGGTTTTTGAAAGTACAAGCATGCAAGTGTCCATGAAATGTTTAGCAGCCTATTCACTTCATGTTAAAAAGAACATATGAGTGAAGAATAAGATTGCTTTCTCCTAATCCCTTAATGCATTCCTGGTAATGCATCTTAATGCTGGTTTTGTTCTTTCACTGGTCTTAACTTTGTTAGTTCCCATTGCTACTTCTTTGTTTTGTAGTGTAATTTGTATGCTACCTTCTGTGATGATGCATGCAACTTCACCTATAGGTAATTGGGGTCCCATCACATCAGTTAAGTATGGTATCACCAAAACAAACAAGTAATCACGCAACTCTTTAGTTTTTAAGCTTTTTACCTCTCCATATGAATATTAACTTGAAACTATCTCGATTGCTCTAATGCCTCCAGCTGCCCAGATCAAACTCTAGTACTGGTCATCCAGGATGTGACCCTAGAGCAGGGGTGTCAAACTCACGTCGTCATGGTGGTATCACGTGACATATCGAGACTTTTTTCCCCTTCGCTAAACCAGGCATGGGAGTGGCCAGCACGTGACGCATCCAGCCTGTGGGCCGGGAGTTTGACAGCCCTGCCCTAGAGTGTCTAAAATCTGAATAAGCTCTGCTGGTTTCTTTCAGTCTGGGGTTTTATATTCAGTCTATTATTAGGAGCCGTGGTGGCGCAGAGGTTAGAATGTGGTATTGTAGGCTAACACTGCCCACAGCCAGGAGTTCGATACTGACCAGCCTTCCATCCTTCTGACATCAGTAAAATGAGGACCCAGATTGTCAGGGTCAATATCCTCACACTGTAAACTTCTCAGAGAGTGATGTAAAGCCTAAATCTAAGTGCTGTTGCTATTAATGTGGTAAATAGAATGTACTGAATTCAAAAGCACTGATGACTGTGAAAGTATGCTGAATGTTGTTTGGCTGTGTTGCCATCAGGAAGAAGGAGACGATGACAGGATGTCACAGTTCTCTGAACCATTCCTACACTTTAGCAGACAAGGAGACATCAGTTCTCCAAAATATAATGGACCTCCATTTCCACCAGTGGCTCCGGCACACCAAGTTTCAGCTGATATTCTTGATGAGATAATAGAAAAACAAGAGATCTTGGAAAACAAATTGATTAGTTGGTGAGTTCTCAATGACCATGAAATGGTGATCATTATGTTTCGATCCCATTCATGCTTTGTAACATTTATTTGATTTTTCATGATGTATAAAACAAACAAACATGTGTATAGGTAGTCCTTGACTTACAATCACAATAAGGACTGGAGCATCTGTCATTATGACCAGTGATGCAGTTGCAAATCGTGTTTGATTTTAAAACTTTTTTTTTTTTTTTGCTCCAGTTGTTAAGTGAATCATGCAGCTGTTAAACTAATCTGACTTTCCCCATTCAGTTTGCCTGTCAAAAGCCCCTAGGACACTGATGATCTTAAGTGCAAGGGCTGGATGTAGGTCACTTTTTTCAACACTCTCGTAGTTTGAACCAACATTAAACAAATGGTTGTAAATCCAGGATTACCTGTAGTCAATTCACGTAATCAGACAAATATCTCAGAATACATTTCATCATCAGTGACAATAAGAGGATGAAGCTACTCATTTGAGAGAGAACTTTATACAGCGCTGATAGAAAATGAAGTTTTAAAGGGGCAGATAGATAGCAGGAGATAAAAACAGAAAGGTTGACAATGAAGAATTTGAAAGGCAAGAAAAAGGAATTATTTATATAAGAAAATCTTAAGCCCATGAACTAACACTACTTAACTTAGCTGTTTGTATTCCGTATGCTGAACAGTTTAATTGCAGTTAGAGAAAATACAAACATTATTATTCCATCAGGGTAGAACAAGAAGTAATGGCACGAGTTATCAGCGGAATGTATCCACCTCAGAAAGAGGTGATTCGCAACTTAAGCTCATCAGAGAGTGAAGAGAGCCAAGCAGTATCCTCGGACATTGGTAAGTAAAAAAACCAGCTGTTTTATCCTGGTTAAAGAAGAATGGGTGGCAAACTTTTACAGAAGGTGTCCAGAAAAAGGATTCCTATAGTCAATTTGATCGGTGAATAGTCCTGCTTTTACTGAATCTGATAAATTGGATTTTTCCTCAATTCACCTGGTTCTACAGTTTTCTTAAGCATGTGCTGTGGCCTCAACACATTTCCTCCCACGTTTTTGTTTCTGTAGTAATAAGAAACATGCTCCAAGCAACCCAATATAATAAAACATTGGTGCATTATATTGTCAGATCATGTTTTCTCTTAGAAAATGAAGCATGTATTTATATTTATATTTATATTATTTATATTTATATTATAAATATAATATAAATTATATTTATATAATTTGTGTTATATGACTACAGCAATATATATGTGGCTCATACAACTGCCTAATATGCAGGCAGCCCAAGTTCGAATCCAAGTAAGGGTATGGCTATCTGATGAGAGCTAAATAGCTTGAAATAGATCTATACTAGTCTCCCTTTATTTCTATAAACAGAAAGGCATAAAGGGGAAATGGGATATCATTCCATTCCTTGCATTTTATATCATATCATTCCTAACAATACTCTGGCTCAGGATCAGTTTTAGGATAGCAGAGAATAGAAACAAATGAAAATCAGGAATATAGTTCAAAGGAGCCTGGATAGCTCAACAGACAGAGCTCTCTAATTTAACACCAGCTGTCTGCAATTAAAGTAAGATCGAATCTCGCCAGGCTCAAGGTTGACTCAGCCTTCCATCCTTTCTAAGGTAGGTAAATTGAGGACCCAGTTTGTGGGGGCAATAAGCTGACTTTGTATAAATATACAAAAGTATGAAGGCTATTGCTTAACGCACTGTAAGCCGCCCTGAGTCTCCGGAGAAGGGCGGCATATAAATCAAATTTAAAAAAAAGAAAAAAGTTCTTCATCTCCAGATCTTACTATATACGACTTTTAAAGTTGAATTTCTGCTTCTGTTCTGATCCATCTTCAGTTGAAGCAGCAGGTGCTAAAGGTTTTCAGCTATTTGTTGATACTGGCATCCCAGTAGATTCTGAAATGATAAGGCGTTTTGTCAATGAAGCCCTTGCTGAGAGAGTAGCTGTAATGCTGGGCAACAGAGAAAGTGAAAAAGCGGCACTGGCTCCAGTCGTTTCTTCCAGTCTGCCACAGTTGCCAGAAAAGGTAAGTTGTTTTCTTCTGTACTTAGTTTGAGAGTAATAAAAGTCCTTTGGAGTTGGGCAGCCAATAATTATTTAAAGTTATTGGCTGCTATTTAAATGGTTTAAACCAGGGATCTCCAACCTTGGCAACTTTAAGTCTGGCGGACTTCAGCTCCCAGAATTCCCCAGACAGCTTTTTTTTGCTGGGTGGGGAATTCTGGGAGTTGAAGTCCGCCAAGCTTAAAGTTGCCAAGGTTGGAGACCCCTAGTTTAAACTACAGGTCATCTTTGACTTACAAGCATTACCGTATTTTTCAGAGTATAAGACGCACCGGAGTATAAGACGCAGCTTAGTTTTTGGGGAGGAAAATAGGAAAAATTTTTTTTGCCTACCAGGTTTTCATCTGGTTAGCGTCCTTAGTCTGGTTAGCTTCAGAACATTAGTTTGCTGGTTTTTTATCCCCTGCTTGGGGATAAAAAACAGCTTCTAAGGCACAGCTGAGAGGAAGCAGCAATGAGAAAAGCAGGCAAAGCAGGGGAGGTGGGGAGATCGCTTCACTCAACTATTTCTAACTGTGGAAGAAGTCATTTGAGCTTCCAGTGTGGATGTCCCTAGATACATTCTTGACCCAAGTATCTGTTCTTTCTGAGGAATGTAAATTTCCCAGTTCTCAAATCCAGAAAACTTTTGCCTTCTTGGGATTCAGTCTCAATGTAGTAGTCTTCATCCACCTCACACAGTCACTACCCTGTTTCCCATAAAATAAGACATCCCCTGATAATAAGCCCAATCGGGCTTTTGAGCGCATGCGCTAAAATAACCCCCCCCCTCGAAAATAAGCCCTCCCCGAAAATATTTGAACACATGCGCAGCCGGTCCCTGCCATTTCCTCTGGTTAGGGTTAGGGAGACAGAGCTGGAAATCAGGTAAGACGGCAAGAGGAGCCCCGTCTTGCTCTGCGCGCCCCAAAATAATAAGACATCCCCCAAAATAAGGCCAAGCACTTATTTCAGGGTTCAAAAAAATATAAGACAGGGTCTTATTTTTGGGGAAACATGGTACTTCAGGACATGCACAGCCTCTCCTGGTTCAGTTATTACCTAGTAGAGTTTAAGGTCATCTGCCTCTTGGTGATACCTGGCTCCAAAATTTTGGATAACCATCTCGAGCAGTTTCATACAGATAATAAATAGCACTGAAGATGGAACACTGCCTTATGGCACAGCATAGTGAAACTGGCAAGAGGTACAGAAATAATATCCAGGACCACAGCACCACAAGGGCCACTTAGAAACAGCTGAATCAGTGGCCATTCTGTTTTTCCATAGGGCTTGGAGAAGATCAGTGGCTTTGTATATTCTTTTGGTCAGACAGTGGCTTGGACAGCAAAGAAAGATTGGTTTAATCTTATTCTTGGCATATAGAATTCCAGAACTAAGCCTTAGTACGAAGGCAGATCTTGGCTTGCTTTAATATGACATTTTATATTTGTACTCCAAATCCAGACTTATTTCTTACGTGGTTTTGTATCCAGGCTGAAGAAATCAAATGCATTAAATTAACTTTGTCATTGACTAGTAAAATATTTGTGCTTTAATAAGCTCTCCCTTCTTGGAATAGCAAGCATTAGACTTGTTTCATTGAAGATTATTAATTGATTGGCTAGATAAATTTCAATCAAAATTAAATGCTTTAGCAGAGATGAGTTAAAAGCAGTAGAAATGAGAATGGTTTCAATAGTTTTAGTATTTTTATTACCTTTGTGTGTATTTTTTTCCTTTTCAGGAAACCATATTATCTACTCCATCGGTCACACCTGAATCCACACCATCTCAATCACCACCACCTATAAAAGAATTCTTTACTGTAAAAACCCCAGAATCCTCTATGTCTATTAACGAGATGGATGAAGATGTGGGTGCAATAGGTAAAAATACAGATTTGCAGATTACAAAAGGAATTGTGATTTATATGTAACCACCTTAGCTTTGAAGCATGATTGTTTTTTCTTTCAAAGGGGACCCTTTACCTATCTATTTCTTTTGAATACATAACAATATAATCTGACCTTGCATTCCCTTTGTCTCCCCCACCCCCCATACATGCAGGGTCTGAGGCAGTAGTTGTCAGTCCAGTTCATACACCTGTGGTTACCCCTACAGCAACACCCATGGTAGGCTCACCAAGCCCTCCTATATCAGACCGTACCCTGGACACAGGAGTGATGAAAAGACAACCCCCTCCCAATGCATGGGGAGATACAGAACTTCCTTTGGAAGAAGAAAAGCCGAGTCCTCAGAGTGAAGAAGATTATAATCCAACAGCTGTGTGAGTCCTCCACAATGTTAATGACTCTTGCAGCCTTCAACTGCAAGAATAAGACACAGCCAAAAGAAAAGCAATACAAAACCGGTTTTTATGCCAAGTTGAAATTGTCTTTCTGGCATTTCTACTTGGCCAGGTGGGATGCAAAGAGGCTTTTTTATATTTTGGGATATATTGAGCTTTGCATCATATTATAGCATGCTCATCTCTCTGCTGCATTTACTCCAATGCTCCCCCCCCAAACATAAAATGCATTTTAAAAAATAGTAGGCCCTATGTTATTCTCTTCAACGAACTAGCAATGGTTTTTAAAGAAATCCAATGGAAGAGAATATACAGGTGGTCCTCGACTTGCAACAGTTCATTTAGTGACCGTTTGAAGTTACAACCGCACTGAAAAATGTGACTTATGACCGTTTTTCACACTTAGGATCTTTGTAGCAGCCCCATGATCACGTGATCAAAATTCAAATGGTTGGCAACTGGTTCGTACTTATGACAGTTGCAGTGTCTCAAGGTCACTTGACCCCCTTTTGCGACCTTCTGACGAACAAAATCAGTGGGGAAGCCAGATTCATTTAACAACCTTGTTACTAACTTATCAACTGCAGTGATTCACTTAACAACTGTGGCAAGAAAGAAACTGGCATTGTGGTTGTATGTCAAGGTCTACCTGTATATAGCTCAGGGTTTAATTGTGAAGTTCTCGGTGCTCTTTGAGTTATTGTTTGCTTGCAGATATTTCATTATCCTACTAGGTAATATCTTTAGTGTGGGTGAATGTGAGGTTTGCTCCCCCCACATTATATACTATAGCTTTCCCTGCCAGTGTTTTTGGAGCTGTTGTTTTCTCCTTGATTAGGATATTGTTGTCTGCTTGTCTGATAATAATCCTTACTTATCTGGATGTTGATTGAATATATTGAGAGAATATATTCTGGTCGTTTTGTTTCCTTCTTAACTTTTTTTTTTTTATTGTCTCTTTTGACTGGTGCGTAAAGTTGTTTTATCCCTATGTTTCTATTGATGACTGATTTGTCTAAATGCCAAGCTTCCAGGAATTCTGTAGGGTGTTTTGGATTTAGCTTTGTCTAGGATGCTCACAGTTTTCCAATTGAAACTGATTCAGTCTGCCCATGTGTTGGGAGATTAAGAAATTTTCATTGTGTCTTCTAACTGCTAGTTGGTTTTCATAGATGCCCTCTGCTAGTCTTCTGCCTGTCTGACCTACATAGTAGCTGTGACAGTCTTTACACTGTAGTGCTATAAATGATTCCTGTTTTTCCTTCCTAGATTCCTTTTGGTTTACTCTTAACATGTTTTGGAGAGGTTTGTTTACCTTTTCTGATGTTTTGGGTAGCTATAATGCAGGGGTGACAAACTAAATTTCATTGAGGGCTGCATCAGGGTTGTGTTTGACCTCAAGGGGCCGAGGTGGGCGTGGCCAGCTCAACGTCACTCGTGTCGGGGGTGCCTGTGGTGGCTCCAGCGCTCTGCCAGTGAAACGGGCTCCCAAGCTCCATTTTCGGCTGCGACGGCCTCCTGCAACCCTCTGACAGTGAAAACACTTCCATTTTCGTTGGGAGAGGTACCGCAGGCCGATCATTTACTGTTTCCAGGGCGGCCCCACAGGCCAGATCTAAGCACCCCGCGGGCCGGATCCAGCCCCCGGGCCTTGAGTTTGACACCCTTGCTATAGTGCATTTACATTCATCTGATAATGTTCTTACACAAGTCCTCTTGTGGGAGGTTGAGTTTTACTTTGCTAATGGAGCATGTGGTTAGTTTGGGCTGTTTTTCAATAGACTTGTTTTTCTAATTTGCGGTTGTTTCCTCCTGCTGATGAGGATATTCAGGAATATGAATGTTATTCTTCTGAAGATGTTGTTGATTAATGTTGTTCCTTTGTTATTATGGCAAAGATGATGAAGCAGTTGTGTATATACCAGATGCATAATTTTGGTTTTATGTGTGGGAGGGCCATAGTTTATAGTAGTCTCTGCTATGAGTCCCATGGACCTTCCTCTGAATTGTTGGTATATTTATTCATCAAACTGAAAGATAGTGCAGAGATTGGTGCAATCCATGATTCTGGACATTTTGATCATTTTTTGATGATTTTTGAAATTTTGATTTTATTTAGCTAGATCAGGTGAGTGGTATAGTACTGCTGCCATAGATTCTTCCGCTAGTTCTGTATCTATGGATATAAAAATTGCTATGGCTTTGAATGAAACCACAATTTCCTTTTCAATTTCTAGTCCCCTCTATAACAGTGGTCCCCAAACTTTGTGGCTTGGTGGCCTGACCGGGGGGGGGGGGAGAGGGGAACTGGGCTGCATGAGTGGTAGGCTACCGAACACATATGTGCACTGCTCAACTTGCAGAAGCAATGAGTTGGTGCATACGCACACGTACAACTCAACTTGTGCAAGTTGAACTCTGCACTCATGTGCACACATGACGGCCCACCACTCATGCAAATTGAGCTGCATTCACACCGGCCACCACTCGTGGAGCCTGGTTCTGAATAGGCCACGGCCTGGTAGTGGGCTGCAGTCCAGGGGTTGGGGACTCCTGCTCTATGAGACATTTAGGATTTTTTAAAAAGTTCTTTGGCTATGTTGAATGCTGGAGGCCCTGCTAATGATACAATTGGACAAAGAGGTATGTTGGACTTGTGTATTTTGGGCCATTCATGGAAGTGTAGGAGGATGGATCCACTGCTTTTCATTTGCCACTGTTCCTCTTTTGTGATTTGATCTTTCTGGGTTAGCTCATTAAGGATGCTCTTGATCAGGTTGTCTAGTTTCTGTATTGGGTTGGTATTTCCTAGGATGTAAACTTATTTGGACTCCAGTAATTCTTTGGCTTTTTGTATGTATTGTGTTCTGTCCATGATCATTGTGATTTGACCTTTATCTGCTGGTAGGATAGTGAAGCATTTTCAAGAAATGCTAGCAAATATGTGCCAAAACTATGTGTCAAAAATATGAGAAATATTTTAAAGAAATGCTAGCAAATATGTATCATCTATTATTTATAAGGGTTTTCTTTGGTCACTTTTAGTATAATGTCCGTGGGTAAACACGAAGAGCCAGAGATTTTGGTATTGCCAATCTCTCCTGAGTTACCTCAGATACAAAGTCCACTTCCTGCAGAACCTAGAGCTCCATCACCTTCCGTGGAAACATCGAGTTCTGACCCATCAGAAGAAAGCAGTCCAACCACCACAGAAACTGAGGCTCCAGACAGACCAATTTCTGAAGGAGAAATTCTGTACAGTTATGGTCAACTGCTAGCTGCAAAAGGTGATGCTTTTCCTGACCTTCTATCATTCTTGTAGCATTTTATTTTTTTTAAGAACTCCATATCCAAGAGAATCAAGTCCTGACATATGTCCTGTAGTAACGCAATTCCAAGGATAGGTTTGTAAGAGATTTAGAATTTTTTTGCTGGTTTTATTTTTCTGGAGAACACATTGAGAGGTTTTACATATTTAAGAAGACTGGTTTGATATAATTCTGGATGTGTTACTCCAGTTAGCAAGGGTTGAGAATATTTTGTAACACAATAAAAATACCACAGCTCTGGAAAATGCTTTTGCAATGTGAGGCATTCTCTCTTCCATCCCACAGTTTTGGGATTTAGAATGAAGTAATTGCTTTTGTTTCCCTCATGGGTATTTTGTAACCAGATTGGATATGATACTCTGGCGCAATCACATTTATGAGTCCTACCAATCTGGAAGGAAAAGGAAGAAATCCTTTCAGATTAAAGGGGAAGAGAGAAGATGCCAAACCAGTGGAAGAGTGATTGCTGTAGACTTTGGCAAAAATAAAATTTGAACCTAATCTAAAGGGAGGATTTTCCTATCCATCTCAAAAATCTGTTTTGCAGATATATTTGCAGACAAAAATCCAGTTGCAACCCAAGTGTTCATTTTATAATTGTGTGTTTCTCATTTTTATAGCTTTGGCAGAAGGAGGACTGTCTTTTCCAAACTTCAGTGACAGTTTGGCCAGCACCCTTCATGATGCCCATGAGATGGTAATAAAATCACTTAAAAATTAAACAAATATGATGCTGTAGCCTAATGGAGTATGTATTTAAACTCTGAATAAATGTCAGTTTTGGATAAACAGTAAATATAGAGTAGGAGGTTGGCTTATAAAATGGTAACTAGTTTGCTTTCATACAGAATGAATGTCCATTTTTAAATCCAAGTCAATGGGCTAATAGCAGAATTGCTGGGAAGCCCAAATCAATGATATGCTTCTTAAGTTGAAAGCAGTAATTTATTTACATCAGTAACAAGGTGTTGACACAGTATGTTATGGATTTCGTATCCAAAATTTCAACTCTTCTCTATTCTTGTCATCTTTTCCCCCCAGTTCTTTCAAAAATGTAAGACAGAAATTGTCCTTGCTGTATACTTTGTTTGACTAGTAATTCCAATATTGTCTAGGAAGCGGTGTTCTTTAACGGCCCTGTACTTGAAGAAGGTTGAAGTCATATAGGTAGTCCTTGGTTAACAACCACTTGTTCTGCGACCATTCAAACTTATGAAGGTGTTGAGCGAATACTGGTTACAACCAATTTTCAAAATACCTGCTCTCCCAGCACCCTGTGGTCATGGATCGTGATCAGGGCATTTGACAACCAGCTTGCCATTATACCAGTTGCAGCATCCCACGGTCACATGATGTCAATTTGTGACCTTCCCACAAGCAAAGTCAACAGGGCTGCTTGTTAGCCATTTGGGATTTGCAACTTCCTGCTAGCTTCCCCGCTGACTTTGGTTATTGGAAGCCAGTAGGAAGTTGCAAGGAGGTGTTTACTTAACAGCCCTCAGTCATTGCCTAATGACAACAATGGGAACTGCAAGGATTATAATTACGAAGTGATGTAGTCTCATGGCACTGCACTTTATGACTGCGTTGCTTAGTGATGGAAATTCTGGTCCCAGTTGTTGTCATAACTCAAGGAATACCTTTATACTTGTTGACCATGGTCCAGCTTAGTCCATGAACGGCTAGTTTGTAGTCATTTCTAGATATTGGATAAATGAGACGATTTATCTCAGTGATAGGACTAGTATATGTATGCATAGTAAAATCCAGATTTAATTAGCAGGATTTTTCCCTACTTAAAGGATGGGAAAGATTGAGTAACTGCCCATCCTGGTATTTCAAATGACCGTATTTTTCAGACTATAAGACTCTCTGGACTATAAGACGCACCTAACTTTTGGGGATGAAAACAAGAAAAAAAAATCTGCCTCTGCCTCCCAGCATCCATCTGGTATTCATCTGGTCCGTTTGCCGTGGCCAATTTGCTGTGGCCTGTTTGCTGCCGTGGCCCGTTCACCAACACCCATTAGGCATGGCCCGTTTGCTGCTGCGGCCTTTTTGCCGCATCCTGTTTACCGCTGCCGCCATGGCCCATTCACTGCGGTGGCCCGTTCTAGAACAGCTGATCAGTGCCTCACCAACCCCCCCTCCCCCTGCCGCAATATTCGCGGTATAAGACATTTCTACCCACTTTTTTGGGGGGGGGGAGTGCATTTTATACTCCGAAAAATACTATAATTGAAATTACAACTCTTAGCCTTTGACTGTGCAAACTGAGAATTTTGAGAATTGCAGTGCCAGTATATCTGGCTGGTAGAAGATTGGGGATGGTTTTTCAAGAATGTCTTTTTTATTATTTATTTATTTTATTCAATGTGAACACAGGCTGACTCCAACGTATACATACATCTGTATGTACATACTGTATGTGTATATCGATAGTGTAATAAGGATTCAGTGCTTTTTCTGATAAGTGTTTTAATGCTCTTATTTTTTTAAGTTGCTGTTTCATTTTGAGAGCTCAGAATGTCAGGAATGTGATTTATGTCTTTTATGAGTAGCTTGGGAAAAAAACACCCCACTATTGTGTCTTTTAGGATTATGATCCTCCCAGTGAGGGACAAGTGATACGGAGACCCCACAGAGGACCCCACAAAGATCAAGTCCTTTCTCTCTTTTCAAAACTGAACCAAGCTCCACTTACTTTGCCTGAAGAGAGTTGCCACTCAGAGGTATCATTTGTTTCTAAATCTGTTGTAATAGAAATAAATGGGCAACTTTTTTTGTTTTGAAAGCGACATTCCTTTATTATGATCTATGGGAGACTCATTGCTAGTGGAGCTGAAGCCACATCAAGAAAAAGTGAAGTTTTATTAGCATTTTTGCTCGTTGGTAGCCCATACTTGTGTTTTTAAAAATCACTGAATGTGGGATCATAGCAACGGCTGATGAGTGGAAGATGCCTCTCCTAATACTGACAAACCCATATTTTTTCATTTCCAATCACCAACGTTGTCTTCCTCTACTTCATTATTTTTTCTGTAAATATTTTAATGTCTTTACTGACACCAGTTGTTTCCATGTTTGGAACACCAGTTACTTGACGATCCAGCTCTGCGGTAATGAATCAGACTATCAATAGTAATAGTCTGTGTAGTAATCTGTAGTAGTAATTATTAGTGATAACGAGTCAAATTATTATTATTATTATTATTATTATTATTATTATTATTATTATTATTAAAAAGAGCTTCTATGCATGCTTGTGAGTAGCTGAAGTCTTCTATTCCATCTTTTTGTAAACAATAGCGACTTTATCATAGAGTGTTGTGTAAGCACCTGATTACAGAAGAGTTCTTGTGTCTCTTAAGACAGATTCCTTTTTATAAAAAGAAAAAAAAATGAGATAAATGTAAATTGATGCTTCTCTCCTCCCTCCAATTCAGGGCTCTTTATCATAAATAAAGGAAAGCTGACCTCCCTTCCCTCTGCATTTGTATTTTCTCCCTTCAGTCTGCATTTGTATTTCCTTTAAGTGTTCCCTCTGCCGTCCTTCATAAATGGGAGCCACTTCGAAATGGAGTAGATGTGGCAACTCTCTGTCTCTTTCTCTCTTTAGGATTCTGACAACAGTGCTGGGGAACTTAGTGAGGGTCAAAGACCAAGGCTAACAAAAGCTGCTGAAAGTATCCTGATGGGACACTCTGTTTACATGGGCCAGGCTATCAGCCAAGTTTCTAAAGAATTAACTCAACAGATGCCACCATCAGGACAGTGTGATAATGTTGCAGGTATTGGTTCATATGAAGTATTATGAAGTATTCAAACAGATCATAGTATAACTTGAAAAAGTTTCTGATTACCCATTTGCAACATAAAACCATGGGTTTAAAATATCCGGAAGGGTTACATCTTAATTCTATATGCTGGGAGATAGGTAAACCCTAATGCCACAAGGTGTGCTAACCAATATCTAAATTATGTAGGGATGATGTAGATCAAGGGTGTCAAATTTGCGGCGTCACAGCGGTCACACGTGACCTATCAGGACTTTCCCCCCCCCCCTTCGCAAAACCAGGTGTGGGCATGGCCAGCGCATGACTCATCCAGCCCACGGGCTAGGAGTTTGACAGCCCTGATATAGATTAAAGGCTCCTTAAAAGGTAGCCTTTCTGGCTAAGATTTGCTGGCTTTTAGAAAGCAAAACAGAATGTGCATGTTCAGACTGGCATACATTACTCTTTGGAAATTGGAGCTACTATTGCAGTATATTTCTTAAGATATAATTCTTGGTTTACGGTAAATGCCGAATTTCTGTTGCCAATCAAGCAATAGCTTGGGCAGAGGTCATAGCTCAGTGGGGGGAGCCCTTAGAAAGCATCAGGTCCTGTCCTTGGCTGTATGGTAATAAGCTGAGTAAAACCTTTGACGTGACCTTAGACCTCATGAAAGGCCCAATTCTGTAATAGGCACTTTCCAATATCAACATACATGTTTACATTTTAATATTTTCAGAAAGCAAATACTTCAACTAAAAGTATTTTCTTACTTCAAGAGTTCTTGATTTAAAACAGCCAAAGACAGCATACATAGTCCAGAATGTATTTTTTTCTCGGGGTGGTGGGGTGCAACTCTTGAATAGTTGCAACTTTGTATGCTAATTCTGTAAAAAAAAATATATGACTAATGTACAGCATGGTTATATATCATTCCATCAACAGTTTAGGGTAAGTGCCCTTATTTTATTTCAAGCTTGTTGCTTGCATTATAATTCAGAATTATTAACAGTTAAATAGCATGAGAGGTCATTGGTTATAAAGATGACATATTTTCAGAATTTGACTTTATGCAGAAATTAAAAACATGTTAAATGAGCTTTTTAAAATAAACATTGACCCAATTGAAATACGGTTTGGAAAAAAAAAAGAAAACAGTGAAAGAAATAAGACTGAAAGTAGAATAACTGTAGGAAGAAAAAGTAAATTCCACTGTTGTGTCATATAATTAAGGTATAATGTATAATTTAGGGTTAAAATTGTCCCCATTTTGTGGGGACAACTCTATGAAAACTTTCATTATGCTTTCTCCCAATAAAGTATTTTTAAAAGGTGATATTAAGAGATTTATGACTAAACTTTGTTTATGCCAACATGGACTAGTTTAGGAGTTTCAGTTTCAAAACATTTTCTGTTGGCAAAATTCCCACCAGTTATTTCAAAAAATCACGAGCATGCATATAAAGAATTACAATGAGCTACTCTGTTAACATATGGGGCATATTCAAAATACAGAGAGTAAATGAAAGATTTGCTCCTCTTGTCTGAGAGTAACCTACAAAGAATGTAGATAGCAGTGTTTCAGTTATGGGATCTCATATACAGTAGTGAGCTATCAACCCATCTTTATAGGTATGCACTGGAAATGGTAACATTTTAAATGGAAACCTGTGCTTTTAATATGTTTTTAATCTCTCAGGAGATATTCTTGATGTTGCTGATGTTACTCATGGGCCAATGAGCATAGCTGAACTTGCTCAACCTGACTCTCTAGGGGCATATGGAAACACCAACTTGACACCTCAGTTGGATGACTCATTACAGGTAATAGCCCTTGCCAATGTTTTTAACTGTTTTAGTATTCTTTTAAATATAAAGTACTCAAATGGATGTAATTGTGCTAATGACCCAAAGCCAAGAAGAGGTGTTCTGGATTTTGCAAAAGCTTTTCTGTATATTACAAAGCAGCCTCTTCCTATGCATTTTACAAGATTTCATTAGAGATGGAATCACATGTTTTTTTGTGTTTATTATCCTACTATTTTGCATCTGAAGTGGTTTTTGAAGGGTTATTCTTTTGTCCTCAGCAAAAAGAAAAGTGTTTTTCTAACCTGAATTCACATAGACTGAAGTTGAATTCAGATGTTACAAGACATTTTTCTTGATAGTCTCACCTACCATGGAGATAGCTATCTAGAGTTTGTTTCTTTGCATGGAATATTTGTATCCCATTTCTCATTGCTCATTTAAAACATAAAGGCACATAACTCATATAAGCAAGATGCAGTTCAAGTGCTGGTTGTTACTTATAATGCCTTTCAGGGCATGGCACTGGATTATTTGTGGGATTGTTTCTCTCCAGTTGTGAAGTCCAACAGGAAAGGCACGTTTTGGATCCCATTTAGTTAGACCCAGAAAATGGATCTTTGGAATTCTATTACCCCTGCAATTCAGCTTGCTATAATCCTGCCAACTGCTTGGAAAGCCTTAGACCTGGTTGTGTTCCCAGGCTTGGGGATAGGAAGTTGCCTTGTGTCCAATATATGTTATGGCTTTTGTTGTTTGAGTATTGCCTTGGTAGCCATTTAGGTGTATATATGTTTTTGTGTATGGTTATGGACCTGTATTTATTTTTTTAAGGCTTTTATGTGCTTTAGCCACTCAGAGTCACTGTGGTGAGTTGGATGATGAAATAAATACAGAACCAAACCATACTATATGTACATGACTTGTAGTTAATTTTTTCCTGTATATTTTTTAAACTTCCCAATTTGCCTGCATTCTTAGTATCCTCTCATCCCCCATCCAATCAGATCTAGCCCTGCTTGGCTTTTCAAGATCAACCAAATTTAGTGAAATGCTGCCACTGGAATTAATAAAGTAAAATGATTTCAAAGGCTTAGCACAAACAAGGATTTTGCCACTTTTGAAAGGTATCAGGAGCATCTCCTAAAAGAAAACACCTCAGTTTATGAGAGCACTTACTGAGAAATGTCTGTTTTTGGTAGATGGTATAGATGGATAGATCCACAAAATGTGATTTCTCGCATCCTCCGTTATTCATTTCAGAGTAAAAAAAAATAATATCTGTGTTCAGGGCAAATGTTATAAAGCTACAGTCTAGTGTTCTGTTTGTTCTGGCTGGCATGAATGAACATTATGGATTACCGGTAGGTCTCATTTTATCAGTTCCGCTTTAATTTCTGCTGGAAAGAAAGCTTGGACAGGGATAAATGTGGAACAATTTTTTTTTTTAATTCTGTTCTTGGAAGTTTTGTTTGATGTTACTTGATCCAGTTAGATATCATAATATTATCATGTGTTTCATAATTGCCATGCAGACAAAGCCCCAGGAAGCTTTCCAGGAAATACCAGTGAATTCTAGAATCATCTGTGTAAAACCAAAATCCGAACATACACAGCAGAAAGGTAAATTATCCTGTTACCGTGTTTGAAACCTGTTGTCCTGATCCATATTGAATTGTCAGATTTGGGGCATGTGAGTAGTGTATAAAGTAGAGGGCTGCGTATATTTCCGTCACTCTTTTTAACCCACTGCTTGAACACCAGAGGTAAGGAATGGACACTTGTGTGAAGTGAAGGTCTAATAAGACACATGAGAATAGGCCAAAGAGTTCCCAGTTCTTTCCACTCTGAACAGAGCTTCCAAGTAATCCAAATCAAAAAGGGAAAGGTCTTAGGCATTAAAAAATGAAATCAGTTGAGTGACCTTGGGCCAGTTATACTTTCTCAGACCTAGGAAGAAGGCAAAGGCAAGTCACTTCTGAAAATCTTATCAAGAAAATTGCAGGAACTGGTCCAGACACTTGCCAGGAGTCAGTACTGACTCGGAAGCACCAACAAAAGAAAAAAGAAAAAAGGGAAATTGTATTTATTATATGTTGTTAAAATTCCGAGGTATGGATATTGAGAGAAATAGTGAGATTGAAGGATATAGATTGCAGAACCGTGCTTCAGTCTCCTTTGAGATTCTGAACTTTTCAGAGTTTCCTGAGGAATAATAATGCAGAGATATCTAGCAGAGTATAGAAAACATATTTTTGCATCTTCTTATACACTTATAAACGGATTAGCAGTGGCTCCCATGAATGATCTCTTTTGTAGTAAATCCACATTTGGTGCTCTGTAGAGAGCGTATGTGAAGTTTTAGCCAATCTGGTTGTATCTGAGTTCTTGACCACAAGATGGCAGTGGCTTGTGCTTATACAAGAGGAAGGCTAGGAAGAGAAGTCCTCTTCTTGCAAGATGGAAAATGTACACAGCCAACAAAATTATTCATGATGTTAGTAGTTGTTTAAGGGATAACTGCTTTGCTGTAAATGCCATATAAAATAGAATTTAATTAGACTGCTGTAACAGGATAACTGGAGATGTTTATTATTTTATGGTAAGCTAAAGTCTTTAAGGCCTAGATCAGTTGGAGATAGCTGCAGATTACAACCTTTTTCTACATAGTAACATGTCCTGCTGGACATAAAGGAAATTATTTTGAAATTAATAAATGATTAAGAACGATTTTACATTCAACAAATAATCATGCTAATATATGTTTTAGTTATCAAATATTTATGCTGGAAAATTTTATAGGCTATTCAGTATAATATAGTAAATATTACTTATTTTTTTTAATAACAATCATTATGGACTATGAGCAATATATACTTGTCTACAAGTTTATAAAGAATGAAGTACTTCTTATTTGAATCAAAATTTTTATATGTGTGTGTGTGAGAGAGAGAGAGAGGGAGAGAGAGAGGTTATTTTATGTTACAAATATTACGATTATATTTACACTGGTATATTCACCTGAATACTATAATGTTAAGGAAAACTATTTCAGGTAGTAAATGACTTCAGAAATGTATCTTTAAATATTATAAAGATTACTTTACATTCACTGAGAATACAGTAAAATAAACGTTTCTTTGCCAAACGTATTTCTGGGTGGGATAAGATAATCTTTAAGGATCTTCCTTTTGGATAAATATTGTTGTGCTTCTAATTTGATTTTTGTTTTGTATATACTTGAAAAATCCTCATGTGGAAAATTGATATTCAATTTTTTATACACACATGTACACATGTGTGTGTAGTATATTTCATTATATTTGTATAATTAAGTATATAAATACAATATAGTGAAATGCATATATAATCCAGAGTGCAGGGGAAGTTACAGTAATTGATAAAGTTAAATTATTGGAAGGATGCTGTTTGTTAAGATTTATTAATTTTAATCTGGAACATTGTTTTGAACAAAATTATATAAGGTTGCTAGACTTACTGGAAATATTGGGAAGCCTTTCGTTGTCTTTGAGTCTCTTTTAAACTTTCTCCTGTTATCTATATTAAATACATTACAAAATTAATATTTATTTTCGGAAGTTCTGTTGGTAAATTCTGGTAAGAAAACCATATGAGTTGTTAGTTATGTCTGATACCAATAACTTCTAGATTTGCAAGATAATTAGCCTTTTAACTTTTTAATGAAGCCTTGCTTTATACTTAAGGCCTTCAATCAGGTGCAAATAAATATGTTGGTTTTGTCCTGTTGATCCTACAATTTGGACAAAGTTGCTTTGGGCTGCAGATTATTGCTTCCCATTGCAGCTAATAAGAGGCACAGGATGGGCAGTGCCAAATGGAGGGAGGCTGTGAGAAGAGGCTTTTTGTTCAGCTACCCCAGAACTTTCCAAAAAAAGTCCCCACTTGATATGTCCTGTTTTCTGGAAAAGCAGTGCCTAATACTGTAGCACATGGGTGTCAAACTCGATCACACCACATGTATACACACATATATAATTCACACACACACACTACTTAAATGTTTCTACCTATTACAAGTATCAGCACTCTCAAAAATTCACAGGCCAATAAGTTTAGATAAAGTCTTTTCATATATTGACTCCTCCATGATATTGTTGTGGCTCTGTTGCCTGAGCCTGGGCTATCGACAGATGCAGACTCTGAGAGTGAGGGAGAGGAGTTGGCAAGGCCTCCCTCTCCAGGACCCTCCTCTCTGGCAATGCCTCCGGAGGACACTGAAGGCCAAGAGATAGGCCCAGAGCCAAGCACGTCCCCGCAGCCACAGGTGGACAGCGATGAAGAAGATAAGTGCTGGCTGGCCCCACGACAGAGGCGCAGGGAGAAGCATGCGCAGCAGAAGGGAAGGTGTGCCAGAGATTAGCTGAGTCACTGGACCACACCCCACAAGGTATAAATGTGGGTGTGGTGGCCGGTTCAGTTTGTGACGAGCAAAAACTAGAAATAATCCATGATCTCTGTGTTACTGGACTTCTGCCTGCCTTGTCGGACTGCATTTGGACTAATCCTTGTATTGCTGAAACTTTGCCTGCTTTATCGGAATGCTTGCAGTCTAATCTTTGTTTTGTGTGAGTAAAGTCTGAATTGGCAGCTAGCCACTGGGTTGCTGCCAGCTTTATCTTCAAAGACTTTGTCGTGTGGCTTATTAACTCCGGGCCATCTGTGGGGGTGCGTGTGTGGGACGGGGACAGAACAGATATGTAGTTACATCGTATTAAAGAGAATATTTGGTATAGTGGTTAAGATGCCGAAGTCAAATTAGGTGAGCAAAGGTTCTAGTTCTCCCCTAGGCACAAAAGCTAAATGACTGATTTGGGCCAGTTATTTTTTCTCAGCTCAACCCATCTCACAAGATTGTTGTGGAGCAAATGGGAAGAAACATCATGTTGAGTTAATATAAAGGTAGGATATAGCTCTGATAAATACCTAAATGGTAGGTTATAGGAGAATATTCAGAACTCTGTACTATTACTATCTCTCACATTTTTAAAAACATTTGATCTTGTGAAAATCTTGCTTCCTACATGAATCTTCATTATTGAGCCAATTTTAATATTGGACCAACTTCCTATACCAAATACCATATGGGTTCCATCAGGCAGTAATAGCAATTATTTGCCATTTAAAATTGTTGGATCTACTGTGCATTGCTATCCTTGAAAATATTAAACATTTCATAAATTTAGCAAGCAGTGCAGCTGTCATGATGAAATGGATGATCAAGGAACAGTCTGTAAAAGCTTACAAGATTCCTGTGCAGAACTGGAAAATAAGAATTGGAAGCTAATATGTGTTTACAGAACTAATTTCTTCTATTAATAAATTAATTGCTTAAAACACTTTGCTGCTTGTTGCCTTGTCATTAATCACAAATTATTCTAATGAATTACATTTATTTTAAATTCCTACCAGATGCTTTAGCTGTAAGTAACAACACAGTCAAAATGAACAATTCATACAAAAAAATAACAGATTATGGGATAATTTTTCTTGATTTTCTTTTGATGATTGCTTTTGAAGGACAGAATGATGTGACAATATATGCAATGTTGCTTGAAATAAAAGCTTGCAGTATAATAGGAAAAACAGGGATATCGTCAAGTAGTACAGAGCAATCAGTAGGAAGTACGTTTGGGATGGTACAAAACTGGTTGGCATCAGAACTGGGACAATTCCTATGGACTGGAAGAACAGATTTGATGGGGATTGAGGCTAATCACTTTCAGAAGCTTAAGCAGAGTTTACAGTGCTTCTCTGCTTCTATCAACAGACAGACCAGTTTGGTCCTGGAAAGATCTGGGTGCCAAGCCATATAGAACACTACTGTATAGAGTTGATAATACGCTATTTAACGACCAGTTGTAACACCTTGTGTTAATTTAAAAAAAAAACCTTCACGGATTATTATTTTAAACATCATTTGAAGGTTGTATTTCTTCTCATAATATTTCAGCAATTTAGTTCTCTTTCCTATTCTTTCATCTCCCCATAACATTTATCATTAGTTCTGGTGCAAGAAAAAATACGAATAGAGTGCCGGTATTTGATCCAAGAGGAGCTAAGATGGGGAAAGAGGATTAAAGACCACCTCCCCTAATGTTTACTTTGATGAAGGCTGAAGGCCCCAGCAATTATTTTGAAAAATATTTTTAAATCCATAGAATCAATTTTTGATGTCTCACATTATATATATATTTGTCTGTAAGCCAGTAGTCCATCACTACTTCTTATAGCAGTGAAATCCTTATAAAACAAGTGAAGAAATGCTTCCTTTTCTCTGTCTTAAATCTTTTTTTCAGAAGATTTGAATGTGGATATATATGTGTATGTGGTGAAATTCCTAAACATATATATATGTATGTATGTATGCATGTATGTATGTATGTAGGTCTTTGGTTATTCGGGTTTTCTCCCATGTAAAATTGGAAGTGCCTTGGCAATGTTTCGACGAAGTCTCATTCATCATCTTCAGGCTGGTGTTTTCGGCTTTGTGCTTCTAGGAACAATGTGTGATCGCAGCTGTTTCTTCCTTAAAGCCACAGGACATGGAATTGACTTTAAAAAGACCAGAACTATCGCCAAAACTGAACACTTTAACAACAGAATAATCAGAGAAGCCATCGAGATAGAAAAACGCCCACACAGCATGAATAAACGAGATGATACCTCCCGCCTACCAGCCATTTGGAAACCCGCTCTTATTGACAAACGAGTTCCTAACACAAAGAATGATACCAGACCCACGCTCACAAAAACCACACAGGATGTCACCACCACACATCCACGCAAAAAGCAAACCCAAACCCACACTGATGAGGCACGACTACAAACCAGAAGCCAGACCACAGCTGCATCATTAGCCACTTTAAACCCCTCCAATCCATACATGAAGCAAACTGACACCCACCATGAAGATGTGGCACGACCACGAACGCGAAGTCAAACAACAATGCAGCTCACCAGCTCAAATCCCCCTGCAACTCAGACTAACCCGAGCACAACCAAGCCCCCACCTAAACAGAACACACCCCCATCCAATCAGAGCACAGCCAACCCCCCATCCAATCAGAGCACAGCCAAGCCCCTAACCAATCAGAACACACCTCCACCCAATCAGAACACAGCCAAGTTCCCACCCAATCAGCTCACACCCCCACTAGCAGTTAAAAGGAAGAGACATCTGCGATCTCACATTGCTCCTGGAAGCACGAAGCCGAGAACACCAGCCTGAAGATGACGAATGAGACTTCGTCGAAACGTCGCCAAGAAACCTCCAATTTTACGCGGGAGAAAACCCGAATAACCAAAGACCTACACACACACACACACACACACACACACACATATATATATATATATGGAGTTGATGAGGTCCTGAAAACAGAGAGGTAGGAATATATATATATATATATATATATGGAGTTGATGAGGTCCTGAAAACAGAGAGGTAGGAAGCTTAAAAAGAAAAAGAAAAAGGCAGTATATAAAGTATTGTGTTGATGTGGTAGAAACAAGTTTGCTACGATGCAAATGCCTTACAAATGTTGTTAATGTACAATTGCTTTCACAATGCCTCTTTTTTGTCTTATCTCAGGCCCTTAATAACGAGGTATTTTAACTCCTTTTCTCACGCCACTAATGTTCCCTATGTTGAGAAGAAATATTGTTGCAATATGTGTGTGTGTGTATATATGTATATACATATTTTAATATTACTAAATTATTAAATATTACTAAATATATTGCTTATTTAGTATCCTATGACTATCACTAAGTTTTGTATCTTATGATTTATGATGAATATATTTTTATGATGACTATGATCATGATTTATCACGTATATTTTTATGTATGTATGTATGTATGTATGTATGTACACAGGGAGCTTATGCACTGGAGACAAATTCCTTGTGTGTCCAATCACACTTGGCCAATAAAGAATTCTATTCTATACTAAGCTGATGCTGGCAAAAATTGTTGCAAAAATGTGGATTTTTAGGTCAGCTACCATACCTGTAAAGGGTGAGATAAAGTACTTGAATGCTGAATCAAAGTATGAAGATAAAACAGATGGTTGAAAAGGGAAAAGGAAGAAAGGTGGGTTCTGTCAGAAGCAGAGAAAAGGGAAGATAATTTATAATACGGATTCTATCTACCTAAAAAAGTCATTTTGCCAATTTCTAATAACTTTTCATGGGGCTCAGAAGCTTACCAGGATGTAATAGGTCAACCTGTTCTACAAAGCACCTGAAAGCAGAACAAGAAGCAGTGGATGGAAACTAACCAAGGAGAAAACCAATCTTGAAATAAGGAGAAATTTCCTGACAGTTAGAACAATTGATTAGTGGAATGGCTTGCCTTGAGAAGTTGTGGGCGCTCCATCACTAGAGGATTTTAAGAAGAGAATGTGCAGCCATTTGTCTAAATGGTATAGGGTCTCCTGCTTGAACAGGGGATTGGACTAGAAGACCTCCAAGATCCCTTCCAACTCTGTTATTCTGTTAACTTGAATAGTTTTGTCCTGATACTGGGAGCAATAACACATACCGTATTTTCCGGAGTATAAAACGCACTTTCCCTCCCCCCTAAAAGTGGATGGAAATGTCTGTGCATCTTATATAGCGAAGATTGCCGAAGCCCTGCCCACCTGCAGGCCCCCACCCTTCAGCTGTTTTAGGCCTCTGTATGCTCCATTTTAGACCCATTCCAGGTTGCAGAGATCGCCATAGCACGTCGCCATCTCTATGCGTTGCCTTTTCAGCCTCCACGCACCACATTTTTTGCCTCCACACGGCCCGTTTTTGGCCAATTCCCGTTGCCTGAAACTGGCCAAAAACGTGATGCACAGAGGCCAAAATGGGGCATTCAGAGGCCAAAAATGTGATGCCTGGAGGCTGAATATGCGACACAGGGAGGTGGCGATCAGTAGTGATGTGCTGTGGCAATCCCAGCAGCCTGGAACAGATCTAAAACAGAGTGTGCGTAGGCTGAAAATGCAACACGTAGAAGCCAAAAACACGACACGCAGAGGTGGCGATGGGCTGTGGCAATCCCTGTAGTCTGGAACAGCTGATTGGCGGTATTCCGGGAGGGTGATCCAACTGCCAATCAGCTGCTCGTGCTGGATCAGGCTGCAATAACGTGCTGAAGCTGACCAGGCTGTTTGCTGCAAGGATGCTAGCCAGATGAATACTGATGGATGCTGATAAGCAGAGGCAGAATTTTTTTTTCTTGTTTCCTTCCCAAAAACTAATGTACTTCTTATACTCTGGAGCATCTTATATTCCAAAAAATATGGTATTTTAAATGCTACTAATAATTGCTACCACCACCATTAAGAGAAGCCAAACATGCAGGCAAGGCACAAATCCCACTGGCATCAAACTTGAATGATAGAGAACAAAAGCAGATGATGACAAGATGGTGAGGCTGACCTGGTTTCATCTTTTCAAGCATTGGCCATATTGCATAAATGGGGAACAATATTAATGGTAAATACAGGAAAACCTCTCTGAGATGCTAATGACTGCATTTGCCCAAGAGCTATCTCATTACCCTTGCCAAAATTTCTCATAAATTGGATCTGTCATTCACAGCATGGTGCCTGTCATTCTGACACATACCAAGCAGAAAATATAAAAGTGTCCTTAACTGCCCTCTGGCTTTAACCCCCACCCCCGTAACTTGAATTTGTTGCAGGGTCCGTTTTATGTATACAAAATGAAGCTATAGCCGAAGCTGCTTAGAAAAATCATATTCCCTGATTGTAAATATCTGCATTTGTCTGTTTTAATAACTGAATAGTTGTTATGTCTATAAAATAACCATCAATCCTTTAGCCCCCCTGGTGCAGATTCTCATGATCTTTTCGAAGCTATGTTATTCTGCATTCTGCATATATTTATGCTTCTGTAAGTTAATTCCTTTTGTGGTAGTTCTAGATTGCATTCCTGAATTACAGTTAGAAAAAGTAATCACTTTCAACGTTTTATTTTGAAATGCAAAGGTATCAGTCTCAAAACAGTTTCAGCCAGTAAAAAATCATTTTTTATAAATGAATTTAGAATCTGGTGGGAAAAGGAGGCTTAGGTGTAAGAGTCTGTAATTGGAAACTGTTTGGTTCTCAGACTTTGGCCAGAAAGGGTCTGCTATTAGGGTCATTGCTGATGTTGAAAAGATTATCAGTGAGATGAGTGATGCTGGTGAAAAGATTTTGGTATCCAAACAAAGTGTCAGGGTTCCAAGGAACACCCCCAACAAAATAAAGCTCTGAGGCCTGAGGTTCCTCAAAGTTCCAATTTATTAGAGATGTCATGTTGGCACATCTGGGAAAACCCGAATCTGAAGCTTCCAGGTTTTCCCCACCCAGCTAAGAGTTCACAGCCCTACCCCACACCCACAAGTTCATCACATTGTCCAATCAACTTTTCACACTCCACCGGATACAATCTTCAGGCAGTCTCCATCAGACGCAGGCAAAAGTCCTTGAATACGGAATGTTGTTATGACTAACTTTCTACCACTCCAACATCAACCCCCTCCCAACTTCCCCGGCTAAAATATGTGGCAGTTTAGAAGCAAAAAGAAATTGTCTTCCAAAACTGACACAAAGATTATTCCCAACTGAGATTTGCAGAGATAGTCTGTGGATCCCAAATGTATGGGACATTTATTCTGCTAGTCCATCTGAGTTTGTCCTTTTAGCAACTTTCCTTATTTTGGTGCCTCCAAAACAACAGAACAGAATAACAGAGTTGAAGGTCTTCTATTCTTGGAGGTCTTCTAGTCCAAACCGTTGCTCTGGCAGGAAACCCTATACCATTTCAGACAATGGCTGTCCAACATCTTCTTAAAAACTTCCAGTGATGGAGCATTCACTACTTCTGAAGGCAAGCTGTTCCACTGATTAATTTTTCTAACTGTCAGGAAATTTCTTCTTATTTCTAACCTGCTTCTCTCCTTGATTAGTTTTCACCCGTTGTTTCTTGTCCTGCCTTAAGGTGCTTTGGAGAATAGGTTGCCCCCCCACCCTCTTAAAGCTATGTTATGACTGCAATTTACAGGATCCCCCACAGCAGAGTTGGCATAAGGATGGCTCACCAACAGAGCAGCACTGCTGAATGAGTTCAATATTTGGTACTTCCCACAATTGCCACCAAAAGCCTATAAGCAGAGCATAAAGGCTATAGCTGTTTCCCGCTGTTTCCCTCAGCAGCATATGTTTTTTGTTTATTATGAAATCCCTTCAACAAATTTTCTAAGCAACATATAAAATATCCCTTTAACTTTCCAGAAGGCACTGAAGTCCTGACTGTTCCTCTAAGGATTGGGGTAGGATGGGACTTGGGTCAGGAGGTTAATAGCATGGTTGGTTTGGCACCTGATGGGAAGAATTGCTGTGTTTCTACTCTTGTGTACGTACACACACACACACACACACACACACACACACACACACACACACACACATCAGTAGCATTACTCAGTATTATATCTACAGTAACAGTCATGATTGAACAGCAGATAAAATTTCACTTCAATTTATACTGTAGTTCAGGGGTGGGATCTGCTTACCTTTACTACCGGTTCGCATCATGCCCGCACGCATGCGCAGATCACTTCTGATGATGTCCGGGTCAGTGGGCAGAGCCTCCCACTGGTTTTACTACCGGTTCATGCAAACTGGTCCGAACCGGGGGCAACCCACCACTGCTGTAGTTCCTAATATACTTCCAAAAATGCCTAAAGAGACTTATGCCAAGTCTCTCTGCAGATGGTATTAAACAAAGAAGGAGCTATTACTGAAACAGCCTTCATAATGCAGGGGAATCTAGAAAACCACCTCTGTTGACAAGGTTAGTGTCTAGGTAAGAAAATATGTTAGGAGTTAGGAGGTCTTTCAGCCTCAAACATTTTGAACTGGCCTACAGTGATGCTTAAAGGCTTACGGACCCCTTTTGAATTTTCAATATTTCTGCATAAGAAATCTGCATAATTATGACCTAAAATATGAGCTTTTCGCCACACGTCCCAAAGCTAGGTAGGAAAACCTCAGTTAAACAAATTATTTATTCGTTTATTATTGAGAATGATCCAAATTACATATTTATGTGTGTACCTCTGGGATTATCCATTCATTTAGCAATACAGAAAGGTTTAAATTAACCAAACCAGCATTGCCTAATTTTCTGATACACCCACAGTTTTCAGCAGTAATGCCTGCAGCCATTTGCAACTCTTGTTCGTTTTTTTGTTTTCAACAACTTCTTACCCTGTAATTAACTGAGAATGCCAGCTTAGTTTACAGGTAAATATTTGGAGGGAAAGATGCAGTATAACAATTTGCACATTGTTTTCAGAAGCAGCCCCATGTATAATGCATAACCATTGAAGGAGTTTCCAGAAGGTGAAAAACTCTAGGGATGCTTTTGTTCAGACAGGGTTATATATCAATCATATTGTAGAGAGTAAAGAGACTGACCTGGACAGAAATAGGCAAGATCCATTACCAAAGTAACAAGGCTTCAACCCAAGTGCACAGAAGGTTTATGAAAATGTCTCAAACACCTCCCTAACTCATAGGAGTATAAAAGGGAAGGGAGGTAAAGCACCGTCAGACCCACAGTAACCAAGCTTAATACGGATAGTTTAGTCCTCGGGGGGGGGGGAGTTTATTTCTTGGTCTTCTCTACATCAAGGGGCTGATGATTTATCTGAATTTTAAATGTGATTTTATTACACCTGATGTAGCCCTTATGCTACTGAAGACTGGTTTTAGGACATCAGTTATCACAATGACATTTGCTCCAAAAAAACTGAGCTTATTGTTATTTAAATCTCCTTTTGAAACCACTGAAAACAGTACCCCTGTCATTGTATTTTTGAATTTCACTAATTATCTATGTGTGACAAAGGTTTGCTATTTTTATCCAAATCTTGACAATTAATTGCCTTGAGACCAGCAGAAAGTAATAACTTTCCCATTTGCGGTGCAGTTCAGCAGCATATCCTTCTTTACCCTTGCAGTTCATAGTTTTAAAAAAATGATTTATTTCACATAGAATTGGACAAAGTGAATTTACTTTGACATACACTCATTGCAGTGTAAACTCCTAGTTCTCACCCTTAGGGTTGCAAAAGAGGATGTATTAATACTGCATATGTAATGAATTCCAACAATGTTGGCTTGATGTTTGTAACACTCCATCA
The DNA here is from genome assembly GCF_059756535.1 of Pantherophis guttatus. Classification (NCBI taxonomy): domain Eukaryota; kingdom Metazoa; phylum Chordata; class Lepidosauria; order Squamata; family Colubridae; genus Pantherophis; species Pantherophis guttatus. Next base: position 31,876,996 of record NC_142063.1, read on the forward strand.
TTGTAAGACTATGTGTGCTTTGTTCTATATATAATCCAACATCAAGCAGATCTATATTAATTCACTGAATTGTAGCACTTAACTCAGAAATCCATTTAAGATATTAAATGAAAGTCATGCCTATTTTGGTAACAATCTAATTGCCAGTGTTTCAGTATGCTGTATGTGCCTCTCCCATCCCATCCCATCCCATCCCATCCAAGAATGACCGTAGTTTTCAACTGATTGCTGTGTTTTTGGCAGGCCTTAATGAAAGTTTTTTTAAAACTAGATCAGCTTTTTTTAAAAAAAAATCAAGTTATTTATACTAGCCTTCTCTGCTTTAGTATCACATTTCTGTGGAAAAATTACTGTACGGCCCTTCCATTTTGCCCTTGGTAGGGCAGGAAGGCAATCCTATGTAATGTATGTATGTATCAATATGAACTTGCAGAAGTCACATTCTGAACAAGGGTAGGGCCAGAGCAAAATGGCAATAACTGGGTGGACATGTGGCAAAGGGCCAAAATAACTGGACAGGGATGGGATGGAAAGGAAAGAGAGACTTTGTTCAGGAATTATTGAAAGGTTAACATTTAGCCGGCCCTCAGCCCTTCCTAAGCCTAATCTTCAAATCTACATTGACTTTCAGCAGTAGCTATGCAATTAATTTCACATTTTCTTGATTGAGAACCCTCCTTACAAATGATTATTAAAAGAAAAAATAACTGTAGGAGATGACCAGGCTGAACCCAAGGGAATGGTCAAATGCATTATCAGTCATGAGACCCCTTGCACCTACAAGAGATCTAAGTCCAGCCCACCTTGAATTCTACTGACTCTTATCTACTTTCAATTTACTTAGTAGTAGTTAGTTCAGATTAATGTCAAGCCGAAATCAGAAGGTCCAGACAATTTAAATGGATATAAAGATTTATTGCAAGCTTTAGGTCTCTACAAGAATCTGAGCTACTAACAGATCCAAGGAAATTGGCATCTCCTACAATAACTTTGTTTTCTCATCTAGTCCAATTTACACCTACATTACTATAACAACTAAACATATAACTAAATATGAGCATAATATAAACCAGGGGTGTCAAACTCACAGCCTGTGGCCCGGATGCATCACGTGCTGGCCATGCCATTTTTGTGAAGGGGGGAAGGTCACAATACATCGCGTGATGATAATGTGACGCTGCGAGTTTGACACCCCTGATATAAACCCTCCAGTCTTGCAAAGTACATGTTACTTGTAGTCGTAAATTTTACTACTGAATTCATCTTCTTTTGTAACAGTAGTATGAGGAGGTCTTGCTACTGACTGTGATTAGATCATTATTAATGTGAGAAGGAGTCTGGTAGCAACTTTTCAGCCTGACAAACGATATTAAAAGATATGAGTTTTTGTGAAATACAGCTGACTTCCTAGGTGTGTCGTCTGACTATATTGATGTAGGATTTAAATTGGGTTCCCCTTCTGTCCTCTTCCAAAACTGATAATTAAGGAATGCCTTAAAAGGACCAACCTAGCAGTTTTTTCTTTTTCTTTTTCTTTTGGCATCAGGCTAGAATTGAAATGTGTGCATTATAAATGTATGTCATATTAATTAATGCATTTTGCTTTATACTTACTAATATGATAATAATCTGAACTAGACCACATGGCAGAGAAGTGAGAATTTCCAGGCAGTCAACGTTATTGTGATTCTCATGCACGAAACCATTTCTGACCACTTCATGAAAAATGTGTTCAGCAGTGCTATTGATAGATGGATAACTGAGCCATTTTAGAATGAACAGCCGACTCTTCTCTGAAATGTTCTGCTTTGTTAGGTACTTTTCAAGATGCAGTGATTATCCTATCGAGTTTCTTATACACAAGTGTTTTGTTTTGTTTTTTTGCTTAAAGCAAAATTAATAAATTGCATAGATATTGGAAGAAATGAGGAAATGGGAAGAGGTCTCTAATCTGGAATGAAATGAATTAATCTAAAAGTTAGAAATCAAAACCTTGTTTAGTCTGAAGAGCAGCAGATCTCCTCACCCAGAACCTCACAACTGTTTCTTGTTTTCTTCTATTCCGGTTGACTGTTGTGTTCTGCTCACTCTCTCTTGGCCAGTGACTGCTTGACTTTTGTTGAATGAACCCATTGTTTTCTTTTTATGTTGCCCATCAAGTGAGCCCCCATCTGGTTTGCATCAGACTGTTTTCACAGCCAACAACTGCTGCTTTTTCTATATCTTGACACTTAAGGGCCTCCATGCTATCAAAGCATTGCTGTGAAAATCTGTCTGGCTGGATTGGTGCAGCTGTGCTACAGCAGCTTGAAACTATTAACCAAACAATGACAACTTAGAACTTGAACCAGTTTTTATTTCCAGTGGTGTTATGTGTGAATGATGATCAGTACAGTATTGCCGAACCTCACAACTCAACTGTATGTTCTCCGTTCCAGTGAAATTTTCATTTTTGTATAATCTGTATATGGTTTAAAGTTTTGTTTTGTTTTGTTTTGTTTTTAAATTGCAAATGTTTCCTGCCCTGGAGAAAACCGCTCTTTTCTAAAAAGCAGTAAGCAGTAATATACTTGTAAGCAAGTATATGCATATGTGCACAACCACACTTTAATTTCTTCACATTATCCGAAATAATATATGACATCGAACAATAAAGGGATTTGCTTCTCTAAGTGATGATTACTGCTGAATATCTAATGGGGATAAGGTTGATTTTTATAATTCAATAAATACAAGTCATGTGAAAAACTGCTTACAAATGATGACTATAGATAGGCAGGCAGTGTGTATATCTATATGAATTCTTACATGATGTATAATTAGGATCCCGAGAATCTCTGCTTCCAGGAAGACCCAGTAACTGCATAGTTTACTTTTTTTTTTCTGGAGAAGGTGGCTTAACATGGCAGGGGGAAGGGCTCCTCTGATTGCATTTCCACAACAACTGCATATGATAAGTTGGTCTAAAGGTAAAGGTAAATGTTTCCCTCGCACATATGTACTAGTTATTCCCAACTCTAGGGAGCAGTGCTCATCTCTGTTTCAAAGCCGAAGAGCCAGCACTGTCCGAAAATGTTTCCGTGGTCATGTGGCCGGCATGACTAAACGCCAACAGCGCAGGGAACCCTTTTACCTTCCCACCAAAGTTGGTCCCTATTTTTCTACTTGCATTTTTTACGTGCTTTCGAACTGCTAGGTTAGCAGAAGCTGGGACAAGTAGCGGGAGCTCACCCCATTGGATTCGAAACTCTGAACTGCCAACCTTTCAATCGACAAGCTCAGTGTTTTAGCCACTGAGCCACCACGTCATGAATAGCATGAGCTATTCATCCAAAGTTTTATTTTTAAGTGAGGACTCGAACCTGGGACTTCCTGCTAACACCTTATCCACTATGCTATACTGGCTGTTGTGGTTCAAAGAACATCTTTATAAATGCCTGAATGCTACTTATGAAAACTTTGAAAAACACAGTGAGAATCTGTGGCATTTCATTGTTTATTTTCTGGGTCATTCCTCAAATGTTAAAAAAAAAAAATCCCATGGAAATATATGGAAAAGCCTCAGGATAGTAGTTCTCCTCATAATGATAAGATGTTCTTTGCAAATTCACTCCCCTTGATGAAATCTGCATTCTGGTTGGGTTCCCTCATCCATGCTGATAATGCAGATAAAAGGACTGCTTCCAAGATTCTTTCTATAGTGTTAGTTTGTCAACACAGTTTCATAGTGTTTCCCCTAAAATAAGACATCCCCTGATAATAAGTCCAATCGGGCTTTTGAACACATGTGCTAAAATAAGCCCCCCGCCGAAAATAAGCCCTTTCCAAAAATAAGCCCTCCCCCAAAATATTTAAACGCATGTGCAGCCGGTCCCCGCCATTTTCTCTGGTTAGGGTTAGGGAGACAGAGCTGGAAATCAGGTAAGACGGCAAGAGGAGCCCCGTCTTGCTCCACGCTCCCCAAAATAATAAGACATCCCCGAAAATAAGGCCAAGCACTTATTTTGGGATTCAAAAAAATATAAGGCAGGGTTTTATTTTCGGGGAAACCCAGTGATACATTTTAAATGCTACATCATTCTGTGGTTGTCACAATCAGAGAGAACCTTTAGGAATATACATAATGATTTACTTGTATATGCCTGATGCTAGTCCTGGTTAGCATTCTTTACTCCATTAGCAAATGGTTTTGCTAAAGGTCATGGGAGAGCAGCCAAACAGATAAAATTGTGCTGGATTGTCAGTGTTCTTTATGATTTATAAAAACAGTAGAAGGTAAAATGGTGGTAGCCTTCAGCTAACGGATGTGTGAAAAGGATAAGTCTAGTTTACACTGTACTTCTATGTAAAGATTCAGAGCCGCCCTGTTTGAAAAACATTCCTTCTTAATTAACTAAACTAAAGCAATTAAGTGGTTAAGGTGGCTACTGTGTTGGCAATCTAGTTAACTTGAAAACTTGCAGTGGCTGTGAAGGCCTTAAGACTGCTTCCACTGTTAGTGTTTAATATGGAATTACCACAGTGCTTTAACATTTTATGGAGTGTCCACATATGCCATCGTTCAGTCAGCATCATTCTTGAATTTCCTTGTAGCTCTTCCATCTTTTTTTAAATTTCAGGAAGTCTAATATATTTCATTTCAATAATTTTATTAAGGATTGTATCAAACAAGTAAGAATAATAAAATGAATGTATGCAGAAATATATATTTAAATGTGTGTGTGTGTGCATAGAAGAGACTATAAACAAGGATATATATGCACACACATTCACATAGAACCACCCCCCCAATCAATACCTGATTCAAAATTAAATAATTAAATTAAAAGTAACTAATTAGAAGTTAGAAGAAGAAACTGCCTTTACCTGCAGCAAGCATAATCAACACTAACATCTTACTACTGCCTGTTAAAATACTACTTAATATTTCTTCATTCATACCTCACCCCTCAGGAAGCCTAATATATTTCAGAAGAATTTTATTCCACGTCTTCATGATTTTGCCAGCATATCACAGCTGGAACATGATGAGGTATTGCAGTTGTGCTATTATAAGAATCTTAAGCAATGTGAAGAAATGTTAAAAATACAAACAAAAACTGTTTCAGTATAGAACAAAAGGCATAGTTTCCCAATATTGAATGTAAAAGATGCTACAGAGCATTGAGCATTAGATGTTTTAAATGGAACCTGAAGAGAAGAGATAAATTCTAAGCAACTTTCTAAATATGGTAATTTTTAATGGGCGCTATAATTTAGTATACTCACCTTGGAAATGCCATGTGAACTGTAATTACAATCAATCTTTTTAAAATCAAAAGTGTCAAGTATTGGTCAATTCACAGTCCTAGAAACTCGGCATTTGCCTGGGTCTACTTATGGAGAAACCAGATAGTATTACTATTATGGCACCAATATGCTTCTAGTTGTGGAAACTCATCCTTGTATATGTGTTGCAGAAACTAAAGATCACAAGATTGATAGTGCAGAGTCCCACTAACAAATACTGGAAGTCTTAAGTTTTCAATAAATTCTGTGGGTTTATATTTTATAATAATTAGTTATATAAATTATAACTGGTAGTCTGTCTTACATCTACATAATCAACCTGTTTTCTTCCCACTTCACCTCTAATCTGACATCATTCTAGCTATTCTCTACATTTGATGAAGTTGCTTCTCACAAAAGCATATTTATTTTAATAAAACTTGAGACAGTAAAAGTTACTACCAAAATCATCCTGGCTTTTTGCCACTGTAGACTAACACTGCTCTCCTCCTAGTGCAGAATCTCTTTGTTTGAGATGGCTTTTAGCAATTCTAAAAAACAATTTATTATTTTTGGAATTTATTTCCTTTAAGAACATCAAAAATAGAACATTGCAATTATATCACTTCTGTGCACTTGGAGGATTCTTGAAATTACTACAATTTGCAGGAAAAAATTGGATTCAATTTTTGATGGGACTTGGAGATCTTCTAGTCCAGGGCTTTCAAACTGTTACCCTGTGTGCCAAATGCACAGGCCATGCCGACCCCAGCTCCGCGAAGGGGGAAAGTCACGAAACGTCACATGACGGCAATGTGACCCGTGAGTTTGACACCCATGTTCTACTTCAACCCCTTGCTCAAGCATGCTGAACTAAGCCTGATATAAATCTTACAACAGATAGAGAACTCCCAATTGTGATACTTCGATCTATGATTTTGAGAATCTGTATTTTCCTGAACAGTTCATCCTATATGCTTGTCTATGTAATCTAACAAAGCAGAAGCATTTATACCTGCTTCTTACTCACCTTTTAAATTCCTGCATGAAATCAACTTTATCATGGCATTCTAGTTGTAATCATGTTGCTAGCAAGATACGTTAGTTGTGGTAAGGAAACATGGTGTAATTTCTAATTCTAACTTTCATCTCAAGTGGTAAATGTATTTATGGGTTATACCTTATCAGGATGGCAAGTAATCATCAGCTAATGGCAGCTGGCCCCTTAATTGCGACCCGCGGATCAGATGATCTGATCGGGAGCTGCCTCTCATTCTCTTTCCCCCCAGCGTTCTTGGTGTTCGCCCGCCTCCCATCCATCCATTCATCCATCCATCCCCCTCACCTGTAAACTCCTGACACGCTTGCAAGAGAGCAGCCGCCCAGCTCTTCTTGCCATGTTGTGCCCATCCAGCATTGAGGATGACTTCCCTTGCGGCTTCCAAACCCTGGCTGGAATCCGTTGGAAACGGAGAAGACACTGGTCGGGCCAGCCGCCTGCTGCCAAGTCTTCCGGGAGCCAAGGCAGAGAGTCTTTCAGCAGCCGGGGCAGAGAGGCAGCGAAGGGCGAAGGGAGCTGCAGCCTCGCATGGGGAGATTGTGCCGCTGCCACCATCTGACCACTGAGGATGGCTTCCTCTGCGGCTTCCAAAACCCTGTCTTATTTTCTTATAAGACCTTGTCTTATTTTTGAGGAAATGCAGTATAGAGTGGTTGCTATGTTCATATGGAGCTGCAGTAAACGTTGCCAGCATGTCCTCAGCAATGAGTTATATGTTTTACAAAATAATTGTATATATAAATACAATCCAGGTGCTTTAAGCAGGCAAAAGGAAGAGAGAAAAGAACAAAGAGGAGCCAGGGATATGATTGTATAAAGAGCAAAACAATTTTGCTTCTTTTCTGGAAACATATAAAGCATTGAGTTAGGAGTTTGCAGCTGTCTACTTCGATGTTTTAGGATCAGGCTTGAAACAAACTCATTGGAGGGCACTAAGACATTGAACACAACAACACTCAAACTTTGAAGTTGATATTCAACAAAGCCAAGCAGTCAGAACCTGGCAGTAGAAGAAACAAGTCACTTTTTCTGCGCTGTTCTTAATGGAAGATGAATATTTTGCTAGATATGTTTTTCCAGGTGTTCTTTTCATCGATTTCAGCCATTTTATTTTTGTATTAGGTTGCAAACTCTGTAAAGTGATATTTTCCCCCCTCCTGGCTTCTTATATGTTGGATTGGAAAATATTTAAAAATAGTCCATAGTAATATCAGTAAGAAAATGCTGTAATTGTATGGAGTTTTCTCATCAATTTGTCTGTGAAAAGCAATTCAAAAATCTCTAAAAGTGTAAACAACATTTCTAAGAGATAAAGAGAAAACAAATCAAATTGATGATTTGGCAAAGTATGGCATTCCATGCATCTTCTTTCCCAGTTGGTCAGTATAAATACTGTGATGTGAATGTGTCATACAATAAATAAAGAAATAAATAAATGTAAATACTGATGGCAAAGCAGCTTTCATGTCGGTGTATTATGTGTCCATTTCCAGATGTGATAGTGTAGGCTTCCCACTTTGGTCAGTTCTGAATGTGCTGGACATTCACCTTGATGGCCATGTTGGCTGAGATATTATGCACACTAACATATCTGAAGGACATGTTTGAGAAAACAATGGCAGTGCAGAATAGTGGCAGTGCAGAATTCATACATCTGGGAGGAGGATTCGTCTGGATTTCAAGGTATCCTTCCTAAACTGATGCCTTCGAGATATGTTAACCCTAATTCCCATTATCCTTAACTGGTTATGTTGTCTGAGGAGTGATGAGAATTGTAGTCAGATATATCTGGAAAAGCAATAAGCTGAGGAAACCTTCTGTAGGAAGCATCCCAAACTGCTCTTTATTCTTTTAAAGTAAAATCTGGAAGAAGAACAGCATTACAGAGTCCCCAAAATGCAAAATCTATATAAACATTAAGTAAAGGAACATTTTGCCTCGAGTGCTGCTCAAATGCAACTGAAGCAGTACCTTAGAGAAAATATGTATAAATCTTTATTGCATGTTTGTCCTCTTAAGTTTTGGATTCATCTAACCAACCTAGCTGATTGTCCAAAATCTGTGACGATTTTATGAATAGCAATGTCAACCCCATATAAGAGTCTTATCAAAAGACTTTATCAAGTGATAGATGAAAGCAGGACAGGTAATTGAGGGTAACATTAAAATTAAATGGTTGGGCAGAATACAGCAGCAACGTGTATGTAAGACAAAATGTTCTCAGTATGAACAAGTAGTTTATTCATGGGCTGTAGCAGAAAACTAAACTAAAATCATGTGTTTCTTCAAAGGGCCATTCAAAAGTTCTAGATTGTTGAAAAATATAGCATACCAAAAGTAAAGTTTATTACTGTATGTAAAGGTATTTATTTAGAGGAAGGAAGAGTGGTTGGCACGGGACAGATTAAAAGAATGAAATAGGATGGCTAAGGTAAGTTTGGGCAATATTGAGAGGAAGCAGCCTACCGTCCTTCAAACCGAAACCATTTTCAGACCAAACCCATTATATTGTACTAGTTTCATTTTGAGTTTGAAAAGTGTCTGATTTGCCACAGTGGGAGCTCTGGCAGCAGGTGTAATTAATACAAACTGGGTTAAAGCAATTTATGTTGAACCTCTGGGCTTTCAGAGCTGAAGCAGTCTTTGGCTTGGAGGTTGATGGTTCCAAAACAGAACTTGAGGTCCCAAAATATCCAGAGAGTGCCAAGTTGAGATGTATATAAATGTAGATTAAAATAATGCTTCCTCTAATATCAGTGCCTTCTCTAACAGTTTTCTGTATGTTGCTAAGCCAGGTTACATTTTATTATAGTTTAGTCAACAAACCATCGTTGTTCAAAACACATTTACAAGTCATCAAGATTAGATTCACCTAGCTTATTAAACCAGAGTCAAAGTAATACAATAGTGTGATGAGTTAACTCCACTAAGATTTGAAGGTTTTTTTCACTGCTGTTCATATCCAGCAGGCATTTTTGTTATCAAATATCCTTGGATCCTATGTTCTCTTACCTACCGGTACTTATTTTCTTTCTGAGTAGAGATATACCCTCTATAGTTACACATAGTAGAGCCAAATGCAGCCTCTCAATGCCTCTCCAGAAGTTGCCATCAGTGTACAATTTTAACAGAAGGATATTTTATTTTGTATAATTTTATTGAACTTTACATTTTAATTATGTCAATTTTTTTTGTTGGACCCATCCTTTTTATGGCAATACTATCATCATTGCATGACACCATAATGTCATTCAAATTATCAAATGGGGCTCTTAAACCTCAATATTGCTTACCCTTACCTATGAGAAAGACTTGCTAAGGTTTATAGGAAGCACAGGACTCTCAGGCCACACTTGAAAATATATCGATATAAAATATGTTTTTAAATTTTTAGGCTTAATGCTTACATATGGTTTATAGCAGTTTCAACATCTGGCTGGACTCTCTATATTTGCTTGCGGTCAAATAAGCATTTTTTTCTTAGCTTTTGTTTTTTGTTTAAATGAACAGCCTTTAAGTTGTTAGACTGGGTGATTGCTATAAAGAATGCCATTGAGGATAGACACAATTTATTAACCCTTCTGGCAGCATTGCTTTAAAGACCATGTTTATAAAACATATAGTTGCATTTGCATTATGACATTTGAATATTCTTTTAGGCTTCACCAGCATCTAGCATCTGTCACTCAGTCTTGAAAGAAAAGGGCACAAACCACAAAGAACATTGAAATAAATCAGATTTTGGAATACAGCTGTAGATATTCAGTGAAATAAAGATATTTGCCCACTTAAGCATTGCAATATTCTCTTGCAATTAGAAAATTTGTATGATTGTTCTGAAAATGTATGCAGTGAAAGTTAATAAACTTCCAGGGGGGTGGGGGGTCATTGTAGTTTGAAAAATCAGAGAATACATCATTGATGTAACTTATATCTGTTTTGTGATACCGTACATGTGATGGAAATCTATACATCTTTTGTATAGTTTGCATAGTAAAATCATATAATGTACATCCAGTGGAATTTGGTTCCTTGCACAGTGAGACCATTGCACAGATTTCACAGTATTGAAAAGCAGTGGGAGCTCTTTGTGGTATATTAATATTGCTGAAAAGAAACATTTAATGTGTAATATTGACCCTGGAAACATAAACATTTTTTGTCTCAACCTCTGCTCTTTTCAAAATATTAGGAAAAAAGTTTTTTTTTTTTTTAATTTGATTTATATGCCGCCCTTCTCCGGAGACTCAGGGCGGCTTACAGTGCATTCAGCAATAGCCTTCATACTTTTGTATATTTTATACAAAGTCAGCTTATTGCCCCCACAAACTGGGTCCTCATTTAACCTACCTTAGAAAGGATGGAAGGCTGAATCAACCTTGAGCCTTGGAGAGATTCGAACCAGCAGTAATTTGCAGGCAGCTGTGTTAATAACAGGGTGCTTTAAACCACTGTAGTACCAAGGCTCTTGATCATGTTGGTATTCATTTGCATGTAAACTCACTACGTATGTCTGGTGGCAGTATGCAATCCACAGTCTACCCTGCTTCCCCAAAAATAAGACATCCCCTGATAATAAACCCAATCGGGCTTTTGAGAGCATGCACTAAAATAAGCTTCCCCAAAAAAATAAGCCCTCCCCAAAAATATTTAAACGCAGAGCTGGAAATCAGGTAAGATGGCAAAAGGAGCCCCATCTTGCTTCACACGCCCCAAAATAATAAGACCTCCCCGAAAATAAGGCCAAGTGCTTATTTCAGGGTTCAAAAAAATATAAGACAAGGTCTTATTTTCGGGGAAACACAAGTTCTCTAGAAGAAAACAGTTGAATGACTGATGATAAAAGCTGTTCCTTTTCTGCAACTTGTGTCAAAATGAGAATGAGGAGAAAATAGAAGTCTATGAAAGAGAAGCAAGGAGGCTTGAAGAGAGATGTTTTAACTTCCTTCAGTTATACACACCGTGTTACATCCAGCAGATTATGCCCGAGATGACAGTATCCCTCAATAGCAAAAATAAAAGATTGACCCATGCTGTTCTAATATTTTACATGAGAATAGGATGCAGAATAGCACCCCAATGTGTAATAAAGAACTTGGCTTTTTTGAGACTTTTAACTCTCAACAAGATTGGCTGGAGGTAGATCTTTTGGAGGCATTTTTTTTAAAATTTGATTTATATGCCGCCCTTCTCCAGAGACTCAGGGCGGCTTACAAGGCGTTAAGCAATAGCCTTCATACTTTTGTATATTTATACAAAGTCAGCTTATTGCTCCCACAAACTGGATCCTCAATTTACCTACCTTAGAAAGGATGGAAGGCTGAGTCAACCTTGAACCTTGAGGCTGGTGAGATTCAGACTTACAGTAATTGCAGACAGCTGGTGTTAATCACAATGCTATTAGTCTGCTGAGCCACCAGGCCCTATTATGGGCAGTCCAGGTGAAGACTTCAGAAACTAACACCCATCCTCTGGAATACAACATTGAAAGAAAAGCTTTCATGTCAGTTTTGATCAGCTAATTATTAGTCTCTGAGGCACAACTTGGAACAGATTACATAAATCTTCTGCCATTGCATAGTCATGCTAGTTAATTAAGTGAGGAAAGAGGAAAGAGTTTTCAATCCTTTAGAATTGAAGAGAAAATGTAATTTGCAGAGAAAGGAAGATTATAATTTTGCTTGCCTTGAAAATAATGCAAACCAATCCAAAGCCTGATCCTGGAACACAACCCACATTTTCAGGTTCCTAAATATAATCTACAACCATGAGCCTTGTATTAGCCAAGCTTACATCCAATCATTGGATGTCATAGTATAACAATGATTTCCTGCTCTGTGTTTACTTCTAGGTACAGTTTCAGACAAAGTTAGCTAAGCATCTGCTATATTGAGCCAAAAAAAGAGAGAGAAAATGATCTGTTTTCAGTACAGTGGTAAAATTGTTCTTGTGTAGCCAGTATTAAGGCCAAAAGGCTATTAAATAAACTTTAAACATGTATTCATTCCTACATTGTTCCTGAAATCTGTGGTTTAAATTTGCAGACTGGAACATAATTGGAAACCATTATTTTAACAGACTGAAAAAATAAAAATTCATTGGCTGAATAAAGCTGCCAAGATACAGTCTGTAAATAAGTCTTTGTCTCAGTTTTAGCTATTATAGTAATTATGTTAATAATCTACATTACTGAATTTAAACCATCTAATATTTTCAGTTTTGTATTTGGAAAGATTTTCCTACTTTTTAGAAGAAAAAAATAGCCATTTGAAGTGTTATTAATATTGTACACTGCTACCAGATGTTAATGTATCTAGGAAAATCTGAATCACGATTTTAGTTCCCTCTGCAAAATAGTCTCATGATTTTTTGGCAGTGGACAAGCATTCAGGAGCTTAGTGTTTTCTAAAATGAAGACAGTACAGTCAGATGACATTTTTCAGTTTGTAGCTGGGCGACTTGACCTGCAAATGACTAAATGTTCTTTCTGTTTCAGGGACAGAGGTCACACCCCATTTAAGCCCCCTTCCTGCACCAGGTAAAGTATCAGTGAAGGTGCCATCTGCTGATATAGAGGACAAAACTCTGAGTTTCAGTTCAGTTCATGGGAGTTCAGACTCTTCTGGGGCAGACACATTTTGAAATGTGCAGGCTTATTCATGCATACAGGCATTTTGGGGAGAGGATGTTGACAGATATTTGTCTGAAAATAATGGAACACACTAACTTTTGGTGCAGAAATGTTGCCAGCCACATTATTGTAAGATATGTACATTTTTAATAAAATATTTTGTGCTTTTAAAGTTTAAGTCTTGGTATTGTTTCTTTGTTCATCTTTTGAAATCACATGTTTGAATGGGAGAATCAGACTGCCCAGCAGAACATGGGTGATCAGGCCATTGGTCTTTATTACTTTCTAATGTTTAAATAGATTAGCAACATCCGCAGGGTTTCATGCCATACCTGAGGACTGAGCTTCAGAAGTTCTTTATGCTTGCTATCATTGAATTAGAACCCTTTCCTACAATTGCAACTGGACAAAGTTTCTTTATTCCATGTAATTTACAGATTACTATCTGTACTTTTGTGAAGATCAGGATAACTGGGGAAAAAATGGAACTTAAGTGTGGTTCCTTACTTTGGAAGGGGAAGGCTGTCAAACCAAACATGTTATTACTCCTGACCTTTGTACAGGTGTCATGGTATAAAATAAGACAGCTGTAGTATAGAATCCAACTCTCTAATTAATATTGGAGGCTCAGCATATTTACAATTTTACTCTCTGGCTTTTATCATAATAAAAGAATATCCCATGAGACCTTGCAAGGATGGTGTTGCTCCATTTTTATTTCTTTACATACATTCTATCAATTCCAGGTCATCTTATCTATGTATGGTTTGCTCCAGTAACCCACTTATCGTCAGATTGTCCTTGTTCCCCAAAGAAGGCAAAATGGAACAATTCTAAAGAGGCCTTCATGGATATGTTCAGAGCCCTCTGAATGATGAAGGGGAAACAGGGCATGTATGGACAATGAAAGGAGAACATAATAAAAGAATACAATGCTGTCTCCTGAAACTATACCCTGTTTCCCCCAAAATAAGACATCCCCTGATAATAAGCCCAATTGGGCTTTTGAGCACATGGCAATAAGGCCAAACACTTATTTCAGGGTTCAAAACAAAAATATAAGACGGTCTTATTTTCAGGTAAACACAGTAGAATGAGCTGAGGGTTCCAGAAGATACCAAGCATATCCAAAAAAGAATACTTTGGGTACGGTAAAAATAAATGGATAACTGAAGAAAGGTCCATAGAGGTTGGTAGTTGGTAGCTGAGTAGCCAAATAGGATGCACTAAGGCAGAACTGGCAATCTCATATTTTGCATTTGTTTTTTTCAGAAAGAAAATGGAGATGTAGTTGATTGTGATTTTGCCACTATGTGAGGAGGGAACTACAGCTTAAGATAAGGTCAGAGAGAACTTAGCTAATTTAAACGAATTCCAAATCTCCAGGGCTGGATGAATTAGATTCCACAATGTTGAAGGAACACCTGGGGTCGGCTGAAGTTGAGGTGATTGCACAACAACTGGAAATCTTTGAGAACTTTGATCTTTGAGACTGTGAGGTCCCAGAAAACTGTGGGAGACAAATGTCATTGCTATTTTTGGAAAAGGGAAGGAGAACGTGAGAAACAACAGGCCTGTCAGCAAATTGCCATAGATATAATGTTCCATGATAGTCTTTATAAAATGGTAAAATAAGGTGGATAGGCTACTGTTAGAAAACTGATTGAATATGTCAATATGGTGCTCGTTGATGGTTCTACTTTAACTTGGAAGGAAGAATTAAGTGAAAAGCCACAGAGCTCGTTCCTTAGCCTTGTGATGTTCAACATTTTTTGTAATGCCTTAGATGGCAGAATGAAGCAGATACTTACCAAGTTTGCAGTTGGCACAAAACTGCCAACAATGAAAAAGAAAATTCAAAATTATCCAGATGGATTTGAGAAGTTGATGGAAATTAATAGGATAGAATTTATCAAGGAGAAATGTAGGGATCAAATTCAGGTAGGAAAATATAAGGAAAAACATAGAAATCTGGCTTGTTACAAATATCCAGAAAGGACCTGGATATCTTTGTCAACCATAAGTTAAAAATGAGCCAGCAATTTGATGCAACTGTTAAAAAGTCAAATATTATATTGGGAAGCATTAACAGTAGAACAGAATCCAAATTGCAAAAAGTAATTGTTCTACTCTACTTTGACTTTAGACCAGGGGTGTCAAACTCGGGTCGTCATGGCAGCATCACGTGACATATTGCGACTTCTTTCCTCTTTGCTAAACTGGACGTGGGCGTGGCCAGCATGTGACGCATCCAGTCCGCGGGCCACGAGTTTGACAGCCCTGCTTTAGACCCTTTTTGGAGTACTTGACCACAATTTAAAAACACAATGACAAATAGGTACAAATTCAGAAAAGGACTAGCATTGACTACACTGGCAATTTCTTAGACCATTGAGTCTCTGCTTTTGCAGGAAACTAGAGAAGGCAGTGCTAGTACATGGACACAGTGTGGGAGGATGTGTAGGAACATAGAAAGTTATCTAACAGCTCAATAGATTCTCTCATCAATAGTAGCCCAAATCTCTTTCTGACCAAAATCTTAACCAGAGTTCTTTATCATCTGCTTGCTTCTTTTTTTATCTTTTATTTTTTAAAATTTGATTTATATGCCGCCCTTCTCCGGAGACTCAGGGCGGCTTACAATGCGTTAAGCAATAGCCTTCATACTTTTGTATATTTATACAAAGTCAGCTTATTGCCCCCACAAACTGGGTCCTCATTTCAACTACCTTAGAAAGGATGGAAGGCTGAGTCAACCTTGAGCCTTGGAGAGATTCGAACCAGCAGTAAATTGCAAGCAGCTGTGTTAATAACAGGGTGCTTAGACCACTGTACCAGAAAGGCTTCTTGTTCTTTGGCCTAGGATTGTCTTTAATGCAAAGCCTGTGCTCAAATACCACTTTCCTTGACAGAATTTTACTAACCAGACTTATGTGAGCTATTTTATATGAGATCATATTACAAAACCTCTATTTCCTAAATTGCTCTGCTTTTCTTAAATGCTTGCACTTCCTTTCCTTTACCAGACTCTGCAGGTCTCTACTTAATCTATCAGTTTGTGCTTCCATTTTCCTCTTTTTCTGTGGCTAAGTAATTGCTCCCAAGGTACTGATTTTCTTTATAGCCACTCCCTCCCACCTTTCCTGGTAAAGTTCTGCTACTTTTCAATTTGCCAGGCAGTCTTGTGGGCTATTTGCTAACTAGCTCACCCCACCCACCCCCTTAGTTTCCTACTCAGTTACAGCAAAAAGGGGACAGCCACTCTCTCGTCTAAATGTCAGTAGCCCTGTTGTTTATTTCTCTTCCTCTGGAAGGGTCAGATAACACACACCAATTTATTAAACAGTCATATCTCTGGAAAGCTCGGATCCTCCATTCAAGTTTTGCACTTTTATTCTGTTTCAAAAACCAGCAGCAGGTTCTTCCAGTGAACACCCAATTCCTCCAAAGACTTCACCACATTGTACCGCATTCCACTCTTCCAAGTAGCAGCTCAAATCTTCCCATGAGCTCCAGGTCTGTATTTAAGCCCTTTGAGTCCACCTCTCGCTTTCTAGAAAAGTAAAGCAACCACATGCATAAACCACATGGTTTATGCAACAAAGAGTAGGTCCTATGACTGATGATCTCCTCCAGTATCTTAGTTAAGTTCAAGGAGCAGAGTAATTATGGAAGGAGAACATTTGTGTTGTTGATAGAACACTGAAAAGTGGAGGACACGATTCTGTGCACATTTTTCTCAAAATAAGTCTTGAGTGGGACTTGTTTGAGTCTGCATATGCAGGATTACTTTCTAATGTGATAATAAGAGGTTGGGGAAAATTGGAAATGTGGGTTGTGGAGCCAGAACCATCAAGAATCAGATAATTGCAGCTCATCTTAGGTTTAGGGCATGCTTTGTGGGCAGAGAAAAGCATACTCAGCCAGGAATGAGGAGGGAACAGCATTGGATTTTGGTACCGCATGGCATTAGACTCTGGGCCTGTTTTAGATGGCTATTTCCTGACTGCTAATAACAGCAAGGAAATTGTGTTTTGAACTACCTTGTTGTAGAGAGATTATCATTAACTGCTTGAAGAGCAATCTTGTCTCAATATCCAGATTATGGTTGATTAGTAGGTATGCAGGAATGTACAGGTAAATCTCGTTTACTGTTTTACTATCTTATTCAGCAACCATTTGAAGCTATAACTACTGAAAAAATAACTTCAAGGTCAATGCCTGCATTTATGACCTTTGCAGTGTCCCTCAGTTATGTGATTATAGTTAGTATGTATTACCCTCTGCCTGATCTGTTCCTTTTTTCCCCCATCCTTGCGGAGAAGACAGATTGGAAAATAATGCATTAGAAGAGAGGAAGCAGACACACAGTGGGAGTACATATCAAAAGGTATGCTTGAAGCTGGGAGCTGCAACCACACTAAACAAACAGCTTGGTATATTTCCCTTTCTGTGCCTACTTACTCTCCTGTAATCCTTTTCTCTCCAATATTTGTGCTCTGCAAGGAGAGGGAGGAAAAAACTGCTCAGACATTGGAGAGATTGTCTACTGCCTTCGTTTTTGTTTTGTTTTTTGTTTTTTTCTCATCCCAGAGTGGAAAGATTGCTTGGAGGAGAGAGACCCAAGTACTCTCTGTAGGCAATCTCTCCTGTGCTTGACCCATTTTTCCTCTCTCACAGAACATTTGAAACATTGGAGACAGAAAGATTGGAGACGAAAAGAATTACATGCCTATAATGGGGAACACACTCACTGTTCTGATAGAGTGCATTCAGCTCCCAGCCCTGAATTCATTCAGTGCTGCTAGTGCCATTGCATTACTTTTGAATTATTATTATTATTATTATTATTATTATTATTATTATTATTTCAATTTATATACCGCCCTTCTCCTATTGGACTCAGGGCGGTGCACAGCCAAAGATAAAAACATACCAATACAAAATTTAAAATCAATTAAAAGAATTATACAGCTTTGGCCCACAATTTAAAACAATCCAATTAAAACCCAATTTACACTTAAAAAGCTAAAAAGAGCTAAAAAAAACATATATTCCCCACCAGTTTGTATGCCTGCCTACTCTCTTGTAATCCCTTCTCCAATGAACGTAAATACAAACACTAATTCCCTTCTTGCTAATTATCCCAGCGCTGGCGTGAGCATTCCAAAGGACAGAAATGGGAAAAAGGAAAGTACAGTCACAGTCAAGTGATTTCCTTCTTAATGACAGAGCTGCTGATGTTAATTGTGGTTGCTAAATGAATGTTACCTGTATAGCAAGGGTTCCATGAGCCATATGTAGCCTGTGGTCAGGGGATCCATGGAAGGGAATGTCAAAAAAAGCTAAGATGGCAGCCCTGGCAATGTAAGCAGAACTGTTGCTTTTTATGTATGCTGCATGTGCACCAAACACACATCAAAAAGTGGGGGGGGGAGGGAGGAGCTTCTATGATATGTTGCAACATCATCTTGACTTTTTTGACCCTTTCCAGATGCTTCTGCCAGTAAATCTAAATTTTTCCATCTGTGATCAGACTTCTCTTAGCACTCAAAGTATGCTGCAGCTATTCACCTTTCTCTTTCTAATAGGTGTTCAATGGAAAGAAAAAAAAGATGTGAACAGCTTGGGAAAAACATGGTAAAGTTGTAAATGGAAGATGCCAATGTTTGGATCCCTGTGAAATTTCTGTGAATGAAACAGTTGGAGTGCAAAATAAAAGCCTCATGTGAAAGTACCATTAGCTAAAGCAACTGAAGGAAAACAGGAGCAAGAATATACTTTATATGCAAGAAAGCATACTAATGTACAATGTATTTATAATTTATTTACAGCATGACAACAAAGGCGCTTTTCCTTGATATTGCTATAATTAAAGCCCAAGCTACTTCTATTCTTTCTCAGACTTTTTTTTTCTACAGCTTTTCTTCTACATGTGCAGTGCAATTTGTTAATGTATTTATAGCAGTCAATTTCCATTGTTTTATTAATCTATTTTACATTGATGACCCTTTAATCTTTTTCAGTATTTGATAATCCCTCCTATCAGCACTAACAGAGAAATCACATCTTTCAGATAAGTAATGAATACATTGGGAAGGTTAAGAATAAATTTAATCACACGGCTTTGTTTTAAAGTAGGCTAAAGCTGCAGCCAGAATTCTCTTTTAAAAGAGTGGGATAATTCAGTGTATGTGATGTGTAAAAAAACAAAACAATTACAATTAAGGAGGGAAAGTTTTTAAAGATGTTTTCCCCACCCTAGCACTCACCGTTGTTGTTGAACTCCAACTCCCATCATCCACAAGCATCATTAGTAGTCCAAACCATGGCTTTGATCAAATATCCAGTTTGTCTGTTACTGATTTCTGTTTCTTCTATACAGTATTTCCCTTGATGACATCCTAGTATGAATTGACACAATATTTTTTTTCAAGAAACACTAGCTGTAAGGTGAGAGAAGCAGACACGCTCTCCTGTTGTCAGGTTTGCCTTCGTAATTCAGATTCCTTGCAAAAAGTGAAAGGTAGAATATAGTGTAGGAACTATTGGTTATTTATCTTATTTTATTTCTTAAAAATTTTAAAACCAAGCTACAGCAGTCACTTTCATCTCCTAAAATATAAAGAAGAAAATGGGTGCCTTTAGCTGAGAATCTCATTCTCCTGAAAGTTCCCAGGCAGGAAGGCAGGGTAGGATGGAAGTTGAAGTGCACCACATCTGGAAAGCCTGGGCTTGAAGGAAGGATGAATATCAACAATCCAACTACTCCAGAAAAATTAAATTTGGTCTAGGTAGATTTGTGGGACTGGTAGCTCAGTGGCTAAGACGCTGAGCTTGTTGATCGAAAGGTCAGTTCAGCGGTTCAAATCCCTAGTGCTGCGTAACAGGGTGAGCTCCCGTTACTTGTCCCAGCTTCTGCCAACCTAGCAGTTCGAAAGCATGTAAAAAATGCAAGTAGAAAAATAGGGACCACCTTTGGTGGGAAGGTAACAGCGTTCCGTGCGCCTTTGTGTTTAGTCAGGCTGGCCACATGACCATGGAGACGTCTTTGGACAGCGCTGGCTCTTTGGCTTTGAAACGGAGATGACCACCCCCCCCTAGAGTCAGGAATGACTAGCACATATGTGTGAGGGGAACCTTTATCTTTAAGATAGCTAATTAGGCAGCTTATTTCGGCAAGTTCCTAGCCAGTGGTCAAATATTATATAAATAAATACGGTAACTTTCAGCCACACATTTGGACTCTTGAGGAAGAAAACTGTCCCTATGGGCAACTGAGAACACACAGCTTGCATGTCCTTTGCTCCTTTGGACAGCTGTAACTATTAACATGAGTTATTTTGGTGGAACCCTCTGTAGGTTGGAGTCATTCTGGGTTATATCTCCCAGAATTCCCCATTAGTCTTGGGAATTGCAGACCCAATAGTGCTGGAAAGTGCTAAGCTGGAGAAGACTTATTTATATAAAGAGCACGCAATTTCTGCTAACAATGCTACAAGAAAAATTAATAGTACAGCAAGCTTGGAACACATTGGCAGTGATCAAACAACATAGTTGACCCAATTAGTTGCTCATGCAGATGCAATCTCCAGTGACCCAGTCATTCAGGATGGCCATTTTTTATGTTGTCCAGGCAACTTTAAAGGAAACTGGGAAGCTTGTCATGTCCAAGGTTTTTTCCTCCCACTGGAGCAATTAAAAACAAAAATCAAATCGCTGCTGACTTGGAAGTAGAAGAAAAAGATGCAATTGTTAGCTATGAAATTTTGGCCCAGTTGAAACATAGGAAGACTCTGTGGTTTTCTTTGTAGAGAAATATTTTAGAAATTAGAAGTCAGATGCAGCCAAAAATTTGTGAAATGTGATCTCTCCCATGGAAAAATCTTTTATTTACAAAAATAAAATGAACAAAAAACACTGTTTAGTTCGTCTTCTGCCAATATCTTCCTGAGAAAACAGAAAAGCTGTTTCTCTTCACAGAAGGAAGACATAAAATATGTAACTACGAATGATTTTGTCTGAAAAACTTTGGCACTAAGAAGTGAGGAGACATCAATAGTAGAAGCAGGAGGTGAAAACCTAATTGTGGTGAGAGGCCCTGCAGTTTTAAGCCGATCCACGACTCTATAGGAACCCCTTTTTCTGGCAATAATCTCAGTGATGTCTATGAGTGTGAGTGTGAAAATGTATATAATTCCCAGTCTGGGTCCAATACTCTAAACCAATATTTCTCAACCTTAGCAACTTTAAGATGTGTAAACTTCAACTCCCAGAATTCTCCTGGGAGTTGAAGTCCTTGCCAAGGTTGAGAAACAGGGTCTAAGACAATGATGGGCTCAGTACGTCAAAAATTTGGAAAATGCCCAACTTGATTCTGCAGGAGTCTCACCCCCCTCAACAAAAAAGAAACAATTCTCCACCACCACCACCTGAGCAGCAGCACTTGGCAGCACTGACACTGGGCCTAAAATAGAGGCCCGGGCCTTGATTTCAGCCCTAGTGCCAGCATTGCCACTCAAAAAGACTGCCTCACGCTGTTCCCCAGGATCTGCCATATGCCACATACCTTCAAGCAGGGTGCGGCCTACCTGAGGCTGTTCCAGGTCTCATGAGACCTTTGTTCTTCAAATGGCTTCAGAGAATGCTCTTCTGCTGCCTCTGCAAACCATGCAAAAGTACGTCCTATTCTTGCGTAATTATGGAGGCTCCAGACACTATGCGAGCACAATGTGCGATTTCTCTCTTGTGCAATTTGCAGAAGGTCCAGGGACTGCATAAGAGCACCCCTCCCCGTTCTTGCATGGCCATGGCAGCCTCCAAACGTTACCTGAGAACAGGGCATGCTTTTGAGAATAGTTATCAGGTGTTGGCAAGCACTGATATGTCACTTTTGGCACATGTGCCAGGTTCACTTAACAATTGTGTTATTAATTTAACAACTGCAGTGATTTATTTAACAACTGGCAAAAAAAGGTCATAAAACGGGGCAAAATTCACATCAACTGTCTCACTTAGGAACAAAAACTTTGGGCTTAATTGCGGTCGTAAATTGAGGACTATCTATATCTGTTCAGCATACCCCATACGGATCTCAAGGCACAAAGGCTGATAAAAATTCCTTCAATTAAATCTACGACTTAAAAACTTGAATAAGAAGAAAGCAGTCTTTCAGGAAGAAAGCATTTTTTTTCCAGATATCAAGACATGAGAAGCACTTGTGAGAAGCAGAACTGACAGCTGTGAAATGTACGGCAAAAGACAGTTTTCCTGTGGGCTGCTGCAGTTTAGGCCTTTGCTATGCTGACACATCACAACTGCTTTTTGTCTTCTCGAGCTTGGCAATGCCAGATGAAGTTCTCTGCACTTCACCTCACAGGGTTTTTTTATCAGAAAGGGCTTATCCATGGAGACTATGAGCAATGAACACCTCCTCTAAGTCTGTTGACTTGCTATTGGAAAGTGAGGTGGGTTTTCCCATGGCATGTTGCTAACAAGTATAATTTAACAGAGAGTGTGTGAAAGACTCCATATAGCCACAACACTTCATTTAAAAAATACACCTGGGAAACAAGACAAGGCAGAGATCACTTCCTACAGGAATATGAGGCTAGTGTTGAAAAGAACTGCATTCCGTTCACAGTTCTTGGAACGGCATCGTAATAGTTTTAAGAATATCAGAACTTTAGCTTTTCATAAGTATTTAGGTTTTGTGATTTTTTGGGGGGAATATTGGAAGTGGTTAGAATACCACAAATTAATATTAACTTTCTCTAATTCAGGAGTGCAAAACTATTTTCCAACAGAGGTACAGTTTTAGAATTGAGTCTAGAATTGAGGTGCTCTAAAAATGGAAAGCAGCAAAGTAGATATTCCAAAAGGCAAAAAGTGGGAAGAATCAGGAGAGATTAGATCTATTTTCTGTTTAAACGTGATTAAAATTAACAGAACAGGTAAGCTATGAAGTAAATGATGAATAATAAATCTAACTGTGAGTTGATTCTTTCACATTTAGTTAATAATATTCCTGTTATGTCACATCAAAACTTACATTTAATAGCAACTTTTGGAAGGATTCCAGAGGCTATACTGAAAGCTTTTAGGGCTAAGTGTGGTGAAGAGGCTTAGGTCAATTTAGGTCTCTAAATTGAAGAGCCTGGTAGAAGACTTGTTGGCCACAAACCATGTTTTAGTTTGTTCACCCAGAGCAATGAGCCAATAATTCATAGAGCCATGATGGCGAACCTATGGCACGCGTGCCACAGGTGGCACGCAAAGCCATATTGGTGGGCATGTGAGCGTTGCCCCAGCTCAGCTCCAGCATGTATGCACACACTGGCCAGCTGATTTTTGGGCCTTCTGGGCCCACCGGAAGTCGGCAAACGGGCTGTTTCCGGCCTCCGGAGGGCCTCCAGGGTGGTGGGGAAGGCTGTTTTTGCCCTCCCCAGGGAGGGTTTGCCCACCTGGGGAGGGTGAAAAACGGACCTACTGGGCCCACCGTGCCATCACATGCCAAAAGTGGGGGGGAGCACGGGGGTTGGCGAGCGCATGCGCGGGGAGGCAGGGCACATAGAATTATGGGTGTGGGCATGCATGTGCGCGATCACCCCACACTCCCCCACTTTTGGCACGCAATGGCAAAAAGGTTAGCCATCACTGTCATAGAGAGTTGAATTCAAAGACTTTTTTTTTGTGCAGGCACAAAGTGGACACCTTAAACTGACAATTTCAGTAAATTCCAGCTCAAAAGGAGATGGGGGTCCCCTGACACAGGTATGCATTAAATTTTTTATACTTGCTTACTTTCTTGCACAAGGTGACAATTTCACTCATTGGTTATCTATTACAGATAGTCTTCAACTTATGACCATGACTGAGCCTAAGATTTCCATTTCTAAGCAAAACAGTTGCTCAGTGAGTGTTGCCCCATTTTAATCCCTATCTTGCCTCAGTTGTTAAGCGAATCACTGCAGTTAAGTTAGTAACACGATTGTTAAGTGACTCTTGCTTCCCCATTGGCTTTGTGTCAGGCCTGGAAGCCATCTTTTGCATTGGGCCTTCAGGCATGCCACATTTACTACTGTGGGAAATTGGGAGGGGGGATTGTATGGAGTGTGGGTGATATATAGTCATAATAACATTCCTTTCTCATAGGGTCAAGGACATCTTGCCCTGCACCTGGAGGGCTGGAACTGGGAGGCATCTTCAGTTGGGATGGTGGATTGATTGGACCATGTGATGGACATGTGGGTGCTGGGCAGGGACTTGGACTTTCATTTGGGTGGGGAAAACCTGGGAGCTTTCAGATTCGGGTTTTCCCAGATGTGCCAATATAACATCTCTAATAAAATGGAACTTTGAGGAACTTCGAGCCTTGAAGTCTTCTTTCGTTGGGGGTGTTACTTGGAACCCTGACACTTTGCTTCTCAAAAGGTCACAAAAGTCAATCATATAACCCCAGGATACTGCAAACGTCCATGAGCTAGACCATCCCATAAGCTGTCACATTACTTTTTATCAATGGGTACATGTGAACTTTTCTTAGAACTGTTTTCAGACAACCATTTTTCCATTACTTTAGGGCCCCCCACCCCATGGTCTGTGACATCAGTAGTTTCTAGCAAACCCACAAGCTGATTTTATCTGTGGTTTAGCATCTGCCCAGCAAGTTCCCATTTACCTTATCTAGGTCATCGCTTCACTGAACTTTTGAAAACAGCTTTTGTTTTACTTAAATCTTTATGAAGCATCTCAAACCATTGTTCTACCTAGAACCTCTTCTATGAGCTAATATTATATATTTGGTCTTTACTGATCCAGCCTTGCCTGTACCAGGATAGAATACTAGGCCTTCAGACTCACCTTGGCATGCACAAAATTCCAGAGTCAACCTACACATCTTTAAGTAGACCTTTGATGTTCTGCCAGTCATGGTCAATTACACTGGACGTGGCGAATCAAGGAGCAAGTACACTAAAAGTCATGTTGATGCCAGAATCAAACTCAATAACAATAGGACAAGACCAACCCATATGGGTTAATGTTGTCTTTGCAGTTAGTTCTTTGTAACTTACTCAACTTTTTCTGAAGTGCCAGAAATACACAAATATTTTAATTGAATATAACAAAATTGAGTAGTGAATATAAAATGTATTTCTGTATTCACTTAAAGAAATATTTAATCAACAGCCAAAATAAGCTAAAGAAAATCCATAGCCAACATTATTGTAGCAGATCTGTGTTTCTTAGTACTAAATGTGTAGAAGTGGTGTTTAACATTGAATAAAAGAAACAACACTTTAAAAATAACTTGATGAACAAAAAATCCCAAATCCACAGTTGGGAATTCATTTGTTAAGTTCACTCCAAAATTATATAGAAGAATATGCAAGATTTTGAGTTTCTGAACTCTTCATCAGGCAGAGTTACAAAAACTAAGAGAAGGAAAAAGCATGAATAAAAAAATATAAGGGACTTGTATCACCTTGGCTGTTTTCTCTTGGACATGTCCCATTATGTTAGCATCCTTTCTGAAATGTAGTGTCCCGACCTGGACACAATACGTGCAATCTGACCAGTGCGAAACAGAAAGAAACAATGACTTACAAGTCTAAAACATTATGTCAAATATTAGATCTATGACTTTTACAGCATAGAGTCAGTCGGAGACAGTGGAATCTGTACTAGGGCAGGGAGAGGAAGACAGGGATGATAAAAATAGCATTGTGCTGTCACGATAGAAGCCCTGCCTCTTTTGTACATATGTTATGATATCACATGCATGTATGAAAGGAGTGGATCCAGCAGTACAGTGGTGTGATGCTGTTTTTGTTACTTTGATGAAGGTCTGCAGTTGTCCCTGATCCAAGAAATAGGTTTGCAGTCAGAATATATTTGTAGATGCACATAACCCAAGAGAGAAGTCATATCTCCCCAATATTCTGTATTATTCCAGAAAGTTGAAAAAACATCTATGAAGAAGGTAGTGGAGAACCATTTCTGTAACATGCCAAGAAGATTACATGGAAATATCTAGATTAAATCATCGACATAACTGAATTCAAACTGATGGCAAATTCATTTTTAATAAAAAAAATTCCTGAGTTGTGGATTTTGGACATTTTCTCCCTGATGTATGAAGAAAAATATTGTTCCTTTTTTATGAACAAAAAATAGTGGATAAGAATATAGAAATAGTGGATAGGAAAAAGCAAAGACTTTTGCCATTTTTTCCTGATAGATGGTTACTGTGGGATGGCTGCAACTAGCAACTTTCCTTGAGTGGATATTTGAAAGTTAAGATATTTTATTTATATAAATAGAATACATTTGGATGATATGAATTCGTACTTGAGCACAGCTTATTCCTGAAACCAAGGTCTCAGGAATAAGAATGGTCAAGGTTTCTTGTTGAGAAACAGCACAACACTGGACTTCTCTCAATAGGAAGATTTTGTTGTGAGCAGCTGTTTTCATATCCATCTGGTATAGATCTACATTATGGAGGTTATGGGACATGCCTTCAGGGTCTCTTTCTGTTTGTTTGTTTTTAATGTATTTTACTGGCTTTTTCCTGCCGCAGGACTTCCAAGTACTTCTTATCTTAGGTCATCATTGATTTTCGCTTCTGGAAACAATTATCTCTTTCTGAATATTGCAGCTATGTAAGTATGTGCTCTGCTCAAGCTATGCAGAGGTAGCATATGTGGCATTGTGGGGATGATCTCCAGGAATGGCATCTTTTGTGCCACCCAAGAGATTGTTTAAATCTCAGCTAAAATATGCAGAAACTATAAACTCCCCCAATTCTCTGAAAATGCACGCATATGTCCTTGGATATGTCATTTAGGAAGTCTGGGAGCTGGTATCCAAAGAAATCTTCAGGGTGCCCCATTAGGAGGGCTGCTGTAAAGATTCCCCAAGTTTGCATTGTAGGAAATTTGTTGGGAAGTTGAGATGGTCCTTTCCTCTTCCTATTTTTTTTTTAATGAAACCGGATATAACAGCTTTTGGGTCTCTGAAAACGATGGAAATGAGCTTCTACTGAGATATCCTGCTTTTACGCCAGAATGGGATTCAAATTGCCATCTGTTTTTAACAGCTCAACTTCTAGAAAGACAGTCTGTCCAACATAGCTAATCCCAACTGGGTTTCTTTCTCTTTTGCTGGTATCTGAAATATGCACAAGGTTAGGCCAACTCACAGCAGGGGATAGCATGTTTGCATATGCATGAGGAAATTGAGCTGGCCAACCCACAAACTAGCTTTTTTCATAGAGATTCATAGGAGTATAAGAGACAGCCTTATATGGAATCAGTCAGTCCACTTTTATTATAGCTTCAGCATAGTGCCTACAGGATCCTTTTCCAAGCTGGTGTCCTCCAGGTTAGATTACGCCATCTGGGTTGAAAATAAACATCTGTGATTTTTGAATGTGAATGCTTATGTAAGATATTTTTCCTCACATACCATGCAAATGAATATATAATATCTGGCAGCCATTCATAAGATTTTTAAAATATATGTCATCTTTGTTTCATTTGTCTTTTATCTTTTTCAGAAATCGTTCCAAAGTTATACTGTAGAAAAATGTATGAATAAAATGACAGTGTGCGTGTGTGTGTGTGATTTGCATTAAAATGCTTTTGCTAATTTCTGGATTGGGAAGTTCTGATGTCACTCATAGATGGGCTCTTGCAATTATCTCTATATGGGGCTGACCTTGAATACCACCCAGAAGCTACAGCTGGTCCAGAATGTGATGACAAAAGCTGTGATGGGCATTGTTTGGTACACCTATGTAACACCTCTGCTGTGTGAACTGCACTGGTTTTCATTAAGTTTCCAGGAACAATTCAAGCAGCTAGTTTTTATTTATAAAATCTTACATGACGTTGGCTCTAGATATTTGTGGGATCATCTGCCTTGAATGATGCCTATCTGTTCAGTAAGATCTGATAGAATTGATATGTTCTGAGTCCCTTCCATTGAATAGTGTCATCTTGTAGGATCCAGGAGGCCAATTAGAATAGAGTTGGAAAGGACCTTAGAACCCAAAGGGACCTTTGTCAAATTGCTTTTACCGTAAAAGACTTTGCCTACATTGGCACAACTGGTGATTGATTGATTCATTATATGCCATCAAGTTCTTTTTGATTCCTAACGATTACATAGCTAGCCAGCATTGTTTTGTGAAGAAACTGAGGGAATGGGCTGGGAGAAGACTTGGATTGTCATTCTCAGGACTCAGATAATAATGGAAGTGGAAGTGGAAGATACCACACAGTCTTTCTAAGGGCACATGTTTCAGCAAGAAACAGCAAGAAACAACTCTAGTTCTCTTTAATACCTAGAATGAATTTATTTTATTTATTTATATCACACCTTTATTTTTTTATATAAATAACTCAAGGCAATGAACATATCCAACAAACCCTCCTCCCCTATTTTCTCACAATAACCTGGTAAGGTGGGTTTGGATGAGAGAGAGTAACTGGTCCAAAGTCACCCACCTGGCTTTTATGGCTAAGGTGGGAAGTCATGTTTACCTGCTTTTTTAGATTGGTGCCTTAATTACTAGTCCAAATTTCCTTGGAATCCTCACAGACTCTTTTTATTACAATAGGAAAGCTTGTTTATATGAACATGGACAAGCAATAATCTAAGAATCTGCTCACTTATAAGCAAGGAGGAGGGGGATAAGATGCATGGATGTTAAGTTCAGAATAGCATCTTTCATAACTCTGAGACATACATTTTAAAGGCTTCACTGGAATTCAGCATTTTCATTAAGGATAGGCAAATGGATTGTTCAGATTCACCTATGATATATTAACAAGGAATTGAAAATTCCCAAGAATCAACCTTTCAGCATAATTTCTATGAAATGGTTGAGTTGATTTTAAAAAAAGGGGTTTTCCTTGTTTCAGAAAGTTACAATTGTCTGCTCTTTGTGCTATTTCATCAGCTTTGATTTTTCAATGGTTTCTGAATGTTGTTATCATGAAGCATAAATGAATGACTTTTTCTGGAGAGCAATGGATAAACATGTCATAATTGAGGTTATCAGCTGTAAATGGATTTGTAAAGTTTTAAATCAATCATACAAGTTTACTTAAACTATATTAAAAGTATATTAAATTCAATTTAATCTATAGAATTGCCTTCCAGTTTGGTACCACCAGACATGTTAAATTATAATTTTTGTCATCCCAGTCAACCATAAGAGATGCTGTCATTAAAAATAAATATAGTTATTCCACTTAGAATAGTTGAATTATTTTAATAAGTTAAAATAGTTATTTTATTGTAAGCAGAGCAATTGGTTGTAGTGAATATTGAGGGTTTTTAACTTGCATTGGGTGTTGGCTCAATCCTGCTAGTGCATTTGATGACGAGTGATTGTATTTCTAATAAGGGTTGCTTATTTTTTTCCATTAGTATTTAATTGTTGTGTATGCATCTTGGGTCCCCTCCCCTTGGCAGATGTCAGAATATGAATTTCTAGATTTATAATGTCAACCCTGGCCCAAGTTTTTCTATAAGCTTCTGCCACTCAATTGCGTCCATTGGAGATGGTCAGAGAGAGAAAAGAGTGTTTTCCAGAATTGTTGGTTGAGTATTTGTTTGGGATAATAAGTGAAAATCATTTTAGGAATGTCTTTTATGCATTTATTCCTTTTTATAAAAAAAAAAAAATCTGCTCTAATGCATAGATACATGCTTGTTGCTGCCTTCCTTGACTTCAGATACTAAGGATGGCTGGATTCCATGCAACTGGGATCAGCAAAAGAGAGTTTGGAGGACTCTGACCCCTTTGTTCCAAATAATTTGCCTCTGGCTCCTGCCACATAGCCTGTTTAATTCATTCTCTCCTTCCTCTCAAGGCTTTCCACAAAAGCAAGACAATTACCAGAACACAGACACCTTTGTAGCTGTGCCTTGGTGAAAAGCCCAATTAATTGCGCTGCATTTTAAAGTAACGTATGCATTAGGGATGGCAGCTTACTGTGTAGCACATTGTTTTGCACTTACTTATTTAGAAAAGCTTGCCTCTGTCTTTTAATTAGAAGGAGGATTTTGCTTTGGAGGAAAAGTTCCTTCAGAAAGCCAGCTCTGGTGCTCCACTGGTTGAAACCCTCATGGGTGCCCTGCAGTGTCACTGGCACTAAGGGGGGTGGGGGGTGGGGGGAGAAAAACCATTGCACGTGATAATTAGCCTCCTCCCAAATATAAATTTCTGGTGCTAATTGCTGGACTAAGTGAAGCTCTAGTTTAGCCGCAGATGAATCAGCTAAACAAACACAGAGGCAACCAAAACACACAGATGTGCTTCTGTCTCCAAATCTGCATGCTAATTATTGTTTGCAGTCTTCAAAATCCCCTCACGCCTGTTCCCTTTCTCACTCCTTGATTACTTCAGTACAAAGAGATAACAGCAATCAACACTTCACAGTGTTCAGAAACAGGCTGGTCAACAGCAAGGACAATAAATAAACATCACAGATGAATGTTCTTTCTCAAGTTCCTATACAATACTTAAGAATCTTCCTTTCTGGAGAAAATATCTTCCAGTTATTTCAACATGACTTGTGCATGGCAATGATTAGCTGCAGCGTCTATTACCATGACCCCATCTTGCAATATGGCTTTAAGAAATGTTTCTTACTGTATTCAAAATAAGGCAAAAAGGCAAGAGCATAGTTAGATGTGGACTGGGAGTAAGAGCTGGAAGAGGGATATTTCCCTGATGGCCACTGAAGGTTTTGCATTGCTGAATTGTCAGGAAGTGTGTGAATAGTCACTGAACTCCACATATGACGAGGGAGGCATTTTGGAGAGTTGGGAAGGCCTCATATGCAACCAAATTCCAGCTTGAGGGAGGAGAGACCCTGGCCCTTGGCTACCACCCCAATTCTTTTTTATCCAACTCATGGACACTTATGCCTGCTGAATTCCAAATGGATGAAACTGACTTCATGATGTCTCCTGTTAGTCAGTGGGTCTTAGGACCAGTAACTATTTCAAGAGGCTGGAACTAAATAATCAATACATTCCAGTCTCCCACAGATGCTATAATTCCCAGCCAGCTGTAGCCCAAGAGAACAGAGGGATAAAGCCCAGAGGCACTGTTTTAGTAAATTGGTTTGTTATATGTTGTGAGTCACCAAGAGTCTGGTGGATGTAAATGTGATAGATAGATAGATAGATAGATAGATAGATAGATAGATAGATAGATAGACAGACAGACAGACGAATGAACAAACATGTATGTATGTATGTATGTATGTATGTATGTATGTATGTATGTATGTGTTGGTGCTTATGTAGGAATGACATGCTAGTCTGCCCTGAAATCTGGATGTTTCTGTGTGAGTTTCAAGACTATTTTTGCCTCTGAAAAAAAAAGGTTAAATTGTAAATCATGCTTGAGGATGTTTATGCAGAGATTTACTGGAATCAGAGCTGCCAGGATAAATCCTCATGGCACATTCACAGTACTTTAGGAAGACACCTCAGATTTAGTAGGCAGAGGAAGGAGCTGGGAGTGTGCTGGGAGGTCTGTGAAGGAAGTCAAAAGACAGCCAGACCTTGCAATAAAATTTCACCCCAATGGTTTGACTCCATTCACTTCCATTCATCCAGAAGGAGACCAATGAATTATACTTCTTGCTTTACAGCAGGGGTGGGCAGTTCATTTTAATATGAGAAACTGGGAATGTTGTGGAGGGCCAAACTAATAGACTGAACTTAATTCTCTCAATATTAATTTTATTGTTTTATAAAAAACAGTAAGTTATATGGTTTCGATCAGTGGTGGGTTTCAAATTTTTTACTACCAGTTCTGTGGGTGTGGCTTGGTGGGCGTGGCAGGGGAAGGACACTGTAAAATCTCCATTCCCACCCCACTCCAGGTGAAGGATACTGTAAAAGCTCTATTCCGTTCCCAATCCAGGGGAAGGTTACTGCAAAATCCCCATTTCTTCCCAATCAGCTGGGACTTGGAAGGCAGAGAATAGATGGGGGTGGGGCCAGTCAGAATTTTTACTACTGGTTCTCCGAACTACTCAAAATTTCCGCTACCGGTTCTCCAGAACTGATCAGAACCTGCTGAAACCCACCTCTGGTTTCGATTACTGTGAAGGTGTGTAGGCACGCACACATGTACATTAAAAAATACATTAAAAAATAGCAGTTGCCTTCAAAATAAAAGCAATGTGATTGTATTGTGTGCATGTTGTACACTTATTTGCATTTGATTTTTTTATTTTCTGATTGACCTCACATGGACTGGACAGGGACAGCCAAAAAACTGGATGTGGTCTGAGGAGGACGGTGTGAAATGCACAGGTCTGTTTTACACTGTAACCCATGATTATATTTTATACACTATAAACTTTAACGCTCATTGAATCATGACAATGCCTTCCTGGATTAGGCCTAATCTGTTTTCCCCCATCTCCTGAATGTTTAAAAGTGCTCCTCAACCTGGAAAGTGTTATTTTAATTTTCTTTCATGCCCTGGGGTGTAACCCCAACTCAAGACCATTGTGGAAAATGTAAACAGCAGCTCCTAATAATCGCCATTTGTTACTATTGCCAAGGAATTTAAAAGAATCCCAGAAATGATGGAGTCATCTGAGGACATTTCGTCCAATGGCCCTACAGAACTAAAGATGGCCCTGAATTTATCTTCCATGAATTTGGTTAATCCTTTCAACATATCATATAGACCAGAGCAGGGGTGGGTTCTACTTACCTTTACTACCAGTTCGCAACGGGATCGCGCGTGTGCTCTTGCTTCACTCACGCACATGCCTTGCTTCTGCGCATGCGCAGAAGCATCTGATGACATCAGGGTCAGTGGGCGGAGCCTCCCACCGGTTTTACTA
This sequence comes from Pantherophis guttatus, assembly GCF_059756535.1. Classification (NCBI taxonomy): domain Eukaryota; kingdom Metazoa; phylum Chordata; class Lepidosauria; order Squamata; family Colubridae; genus Pantherophis; species Pantherophis guttatus. Next base: position 31,909,847 of record NC_142063.1, read on the forward strand.
CCGGTTCTATAGAACCGGTCCGAACCGGGGGCAACCCACCACTGGACCAGAGGTGGGTTTCAGCAGGTTCTGACCAGTTCTGGAGAACCGGTAGCTGAAATTTTGAGTAGTTCGGAGAACCAGTAAATACCACTCTGACTGGCCCCACCCCCATCTATTCTCTGCCTCCCGAGTCCCAGCTGATCAGGAGAAAATGGGGATTTTGCAGTAACCTTCCCCTGGAGTAGGGTGGAAATGGAGATTTTACAGTATCCTTCCCCTGCCATGCCCACCAAGCCACACCCACAGAACCGGTAGTAAAAATTTTTGAAACCCACCACCGATATAGACTGAAAGGATTTGATAATGCTTCAGAATTGCCCTTGTAAGTTTCTAAGGAGGCTGTGAAAACTTAAGAGCCACTGTGATGTTGCAGGTAGAAGATTAGGATAGCAGCAAAGTGTCTTGGCTTCAGCTCCTTAGTCATGAAAATTGCAGGCTTTGTCACTTACATCCACACTTTCCTTTATTATATTTATAAATTAAAAAGAAAGTTTACCTAAAATGTTCTCCTTCCTGAAATGGAGGGCAAAAAGGCTATGGATATATCCACAATGTGAAGAAATCAAGCAGCATCACAGTTGTCTGATCTCCAGGATCTATTTCCCAAGGAATCTTCCCCACTCTGTTTAATAACCAGACTGGCTTTGCTTCTCCAACTGCTTAGAACAATGGCAGAATAAAAACAGAAGGTAAAACTCACTTTATTGGGAAGACTGATCATCATTTATGGTGCTGCTACTTCTATTGACTTTTTAATGATTATTTGTAGTGGCTGAACTACTCACATATTTATGTATGTATGCTGCCTTAAGGATGGTGTGTCATCATCGATGGAACTATGGATTATGAATTGTATCAGTAAATTCTACAGGAAAATGTCAGGGTATCTGTCCATGAATTGAAGCTCAAGAGAAAGAGGGTCATGTAGCAAGCTTATGATCCCCAAACATACAAATCATACAACCAAAGAAAGCAGATGTTATATAATAATGTCCTGTCCTTCATCATATAGAAACATTGTGGAAGGACCTGAAGCAGGCTCATTGGCATCCTTCAGTCTCAAGAGACTATGGTATCGTGCTCTGGAAAGAGGTCCTAAAACAGCATCTAGTGTGACTAAAAAGGCCAATTCGAGAATGGCAATCCCTTCCACACTGAGGGCAGATACATTCTGTCCCCTGCCCAGCCCCCAGATTTCACTGGTTCCGAGACTGCCTCTTTTCCTCAGCCTGCCGAACAAGTGTCTGTTCGAATTGGAGAAGGCCATGCTGCATCTTTAGTCTCCAAGCTGAACGATCGGAGGTCAAGGTTTCCCAGTTGTTAATGTCCATTCCCAGGGCCTTTAGGTCTGTCTTGCAGATATCCTTATATCACAGCTGTGGTCTCCCTCTGAGGTGCTTTCCCTGCACTAATTTTCCATACAGGAGATCTTTCGGAATCCGACCATCAGCCATTCTCACGACATGCCTCAGCCAGCGTAGACGTCACTGTTTCAATAATGTATACATGCTAGAAATTCCAGCACGTTCCAAGACTGCGCTATTTGGAACTTTGTCCTGCCAGGTGATGCTAAGAATTCGTCGTGGACAGCACATATGAAAGGTGTTCAACTTTCTCTCCTGCCGTGCGTAGAGGGTCCAAGACTCACTGCAGTACAAGAGTGTGCTCAGGACGCAGGCTCTATAGACCTGGATCTTTGTATGTTCCGTCAGCTTCTTATTAAGCCATACTCTCTTTGTAAGTCTGGAAAATGTGGTGGCCGCTTTACCAATACGTTTATTCAGCTCAGTATCTAAAGAGAGAGTGTCAGAGATAGTTGAGCCGAGGTACACAAAGTCATGGACGACCTCCAGTTCTTGTGCAGAGATTGTAATACAGGGAGGTGAATCCACATCCTGACCCATGACTTGTGTTTTTTTCAGGCTGATCGTTAGTCCAAAGTCTTGGCAGGCCTTGCTAAAACTGTCCATAAGTTGTTGAAGGTCTTCAGCAGAGTGAGCAGTGACGGCATCATCATCAGCGAAGAGGAAATCCCGTAAGCATTTCATCTGGATTTTAGACGTTGCTCTCAATCTAGAGAGATTAAAGAGTTTTTTGAATTGTATCAGTAAATTCTACAGGAAAATGTCAGGGTATCTGTCCATGAATTGAAGCTCAAGAGAAAGAGGGTCATGTAGCAAGCTTATGATCCCCAAACATACAAATGATCCCCAAAACATACAGCCAAAGAAAGCAGATGTTATATAATAATGTTATGGAGTTGCCAAGTCAACATCCTGTCCTTCATCCTATAGAAACATTGAGGAAGGACCTGAAGTAGGCTGCTCATGCAAGAAAGCCCACCAACATCCTTGAATGGAAGCGGTTCAATAAGGAAGAATGGACCAAATTCTTCCAAGCTGATACAGGAGTGAACCACAGTTATTGGAAATGCTTAGTTGCAGTTATTGTTGCCCAAGAAGGGCACACCAGTTACTGAAAGCAAAGTATCACATACTTTTGCCACACACAAATTTGTAGCTTTGGATCATTCTTCTCAATAAAAAAGTGAACAAGTATAATTTCCCACAAGTGCTTTTTCAAAAGGTAACCCGACTTTCTTTGTTTTTTCTTGAAAACATTTTACTTCTCACCCAAGAATCTTCAGTTCTGACAAAGCTGAAGAAGCTTCTTGGATAAGAAGTGAAATGTCTTCAAGAAAAATCAAAGTCCAGTTGCTTTTTGAAAAAGCACCTATGGGACAGCCATACCCTGAATGATTGAGAATCTCCATAGAGAATGAACAAGTGTAATATTTCTGACTCATTTGTTTACTTTGGTTCAGGGATGAAATCAGCAGGTTCTGACGGGCTCTGGAGAACCGGTAGCAGAAATAATGAGCAGTTCGGAGAACCGGTAGCGGAAACTTTGAGTAGTTCAGAGAACTGGCAAATACCACCTCTGGCTGGTCCCAGAGTGGGGTGGGAATGGAGATTTTGCAATATCCTTCCCCCAGGAGTGGGGAGGGAATGGGGATTTTGCAGTATCGTTCCCCTGCTACGCCCACGAAGCCACGCCCACAGAACCGGTAGTAAAAACATTTGGATTTCACCACTGCTTTTGTTCCTTTTATCTAGTTTAAGACTTGTATGGAGAACAGATCACCTTTTAAGTTATATTTTTTTGCCGAACGATTGAAAATTCAGAAGGATTCACACATTTTAAAGCACCACTGTATTTGCAGCATGCAAGTTATTCCTTGCCACTGAAAAGGCACATTAGTGAATGTGCCCTTAAAAATATTTTTTAAAAAAATATTGGAGAACTCACCCAGAGTTTTGAAGAAAAAGGTGAGGCAGTTATAGAATGGTGAAGAGCACTGACACAGAACTGTTACTCATTAGGGTTCAGACAATGAGGTGGAACTCTAGCTGGTCTACCTTGATGATTTATGACAGAATGTACAAACAGATTTCACTGAAAAAGAATTGTGATTAACTTTTATTCACTTGGCCCGAGTCTATATTCACACAACAAGTGAACATCTTCTATTCAAACTTAGTTTGTTTTGTTTACATTAAATACATTAAACAATACATTTTGTTTAATGTAATGCATGTACTCAGAATATTTGGTTAAAAAAGGGTAAATCGTAGTTAATTTGACCATGCTTATGAGCCGTGGTGGCGCAGTGGTTAGAATGCAGTATTGCAGGCTAAATCTGCCCACAGCCAGGAGTTTGTTCCTGAATGGCTCAAGATTGACTCAGTCTTCCATACTTCTGAAGTTGGTAAAATGAGAACTCAAATTGTCAGGGGCAATATGCTGACATTGTAAACCACTCAAAGAGTGCTTTAAAGCACTGTGAAGTGGTATATAAGTCTAAGTGCTATTGCTATGTAACTGAACCCAAGCACTGATGTAAAGATATGCATAAACAATGTACAGGGCACCCAAACACATAAGACCCTTTTCTGTAGTGGGCAGTACAAGGCGGTCTACAACAATTAGCTACGCAAGATCTCCAGGCTATTCCTGAATTCTGAAATGAAATATATTTCATGCTAAGTAACCATTGGAGCTTGGAAGGGGGGTGGGGGAAGCAGAGATTGGCTTATGTGGAGAATTTTCCCTTTTTTCCCACATCTGGTCCTCATAAAACAGCAACCAGCAAAATGCTTGAGATCCAATTTCTTCATCAGCTGCTTGGAGATGAGATTCTACCGGTGTGGGGTGGGGAAAAAGTTGTTCTCTTAGAAAAAGAGAGACATTGCCTCCATATTAAAATGCCGTTCTGATTCTTATTTTCTGCTTGGAAATCCTTGCTTCTTTTCTCTTCTTTGTCTGCTTTGCTGGTCTTATCTGCAAAATATGGACTAAATTCTCCCGAAAAAAAATATTTTCCTGTGGCAATGGGTTGTCTTGTTAATAGAATGTCCTCATGCTACTGTCATCCTGGCCTAGTCAGCCTAATATTTGTGGTTTCTTGTCTGACTATTTTTCAGAACCGGTAGACATCTGGCTTAGCAGTCATAGCATTCCTGCAGCTGTTTTAAAAAGATAAATTTTTGTGAAAAAGATTTCTTTTTCACAAAAGAAATACAAGAAAAGGAGGAAAGGAGGAAACAGAATACTATATGGTATGGGAGAAATGGTATGAATGGTTAGAGGAGAGGTATAAAGGCCAAGGAAAGAGTAAATGAGGAAGATATAGGAGTTGAAATGTAGTAACAAACAAGTGGAAATGGAACGGACATAGAATCAGGGGTGGGTTCTACTTACTTTTACTACCGGTTCGCATCATGCCCGTGTGCTTCTGCGCATGCGCAAATCAACTTTGATGATATCCAGGTCAGTGGGCGGAGCCTCCCACCGGTTTTACTACGGGTTCTTGCGAACCGGTCCGAACCGGGGGCAACCCACCACTGCACAGAATCAGTGTTGGGTTGCCCCCAGTTCACACCGGTTCTATAGAACTGGTAGTAAAACTGGCGGGAGGCTCTGCCCACCCACCCCGATGTCATCAGAACGCTTCTGTGCATGTGCAGAAGCTTCTGCGCTTGCGCGTGGCCCCATTGCAAACCGGTAGTAAAGGTAAGTAGAACCCACCCCTGCATAGAATGTATGATTGAAATTGAGTACATGGCTATCTTTATGTATATAAATCAATATTAGAATCATATGTATAAATGGTAAATGGAAGTAAGGGAGAAAAATGGATATATAAGAAATGTTTACTGATGCGAAAATGTTGAAAAGAAGAAAATTGTAAAAAAAAAATTGTTTTTTTTTAAAAAACTGTTTAATAAAAATTATCTTTTAAAAAAAGATACATTTCCACTATCTATGTTTGGATTCTCAAAATCCTTTTGAGAAGATTTTGTCCATGGGTGCCTTTTTTCAACACACACATTCCCATTTCACTTCTGCAAAAGTTTTCCCAGGCAAACAGCAGTTAGATGCTCATCCCGTTGAAAATCTGTTTAGAAGTTGCAGAGCCAGAGCCAACAATGGTGGCTTCTGGGAGTTGTAGTTTAACCACATGTGAAGGATCATTGCAAGGAGGGCACGAGTATAATGCAAATATTTATATCTACATCTAGCTGACCATGTGGAGCAGAAAAGTTAGGACTGTTACCATCAGATTAACCCTCTACTCCACAATTTGGAGTCCCGCCCACACGGGGTTTCATAAAGATCTACCCCAGGACATATAACTTTTAGTCATGAGATCTGTATTCTAACAATATGTGATGCACACAGGATGTCAATAGATTTGAGAAGTAGAACTATTTAATCTTAGGAGAATTCTCAAAGTGACAACGAGAAACAAAACAGAAAATCTGACAGTTATAAAAACAAAGGGCTGATGGATACGGACCACACCATCTGGGAGAAGGGGGTCAAATAAAGTGTGTGTGTGTGTGTGGAACCCAAGCAAAAGAGATTTGGGGTTTTTTTGTGAGTTTGCTTAAGTGATTGCTTCCTGCCTGAGAAGGAAGTCTGACAAGATACAGAGACTTTGTGAAATATTTCATGCTCACCTGATCCATTTGGTTGCAGCAAAGAAGATGGTGACATTTTTGGCTGGATTTGTATGACCTTTGAAGACTAAAAGTTTGGCCCAATAATCCTGCGTCCACACCCATCCCCATCTCCTCCATCTCCTCCAAAGCTCTGACTCTGATATTATCCAAATATCAGAGGAACCACCTTAGACAAACCAGACTTTGTATCCTATGTTAAAGTAGAAAGGCAATACATGCATGCTTGTTATCTGGCTTAGTATGTCATGTGACCACAACTTCCATCTGTCTGCTCAAAGAGCAGCCCCATAGGAGGTCTTCATATTCAGATGTTTTTTGGATCCATAATCAGAATGTCTCTGTAGCTTCCTTTCCTTCTTTCCTTCCCTTCCCTTCCCTTCCCTTCCCTTCCCTTCCCTTCCCTTCCCTTCCTTCCTTTCCCTTCCCTTCCCTTCCCTTCCCATCCTTTCCCCACTCCTTTTTTTCCTACAGAGTCCTGTTGGGATTGTTCAGGTAATGACATCTTTCCCCCCCCATTTCCATTAATTATTAAATTTATATGCTGCCCATCTCACTATCCAAACCGACTCTGAGCAGTTTTTAATTGGACGCTTTCACCTGAAGTTTGTGCTTAAAAATGACGACTGGATTATTTTTTAAAAGGCAGGCTTTTAAAAACTTTGTTTTTGAGTCTGGAAATCCTAGTGGTTGATAGATACAGCCAGGGTGGGTTTCAGCAGGTTCTGACCAGTTCTGGAGAACCGGTAGCGGAAATTTTGAATAGTTTGGAGGACCAATAAATGCCACCTCTGACTGGCCCCGCCCCCATCTATTCTCTGCCTCCCGAGTCCCAGCTGATCGGGAGGAAATGCGGATTTTGCAGTAACCTTCCCCTGGAGTGGGGAAGGAATGGAGATTTTACAGTATCCTTCCCCTGCCACGCCCACCAAACCACGCCCACAGAACCAATAGTAAAAATTTTTGAATCCCACCACTGGATACAGCATACATATTCTGGAACCTCTGATCAAAAGGCAGAGTTTTAGTGTTAGAAACACGGCTCATCAAATCCTTCTCAAGTTCTTGCAGAACCTTACACCCAATCTTGAAAATCTGAAGAAGCCAAGGGAGAAAGACCCTTTAGCAGCTGAGGATCAGTGATGGGACCAACAGCTCCAAACTCTCTCCTTTTTTTCCAGTGGTTTTCTGCATACAGTTGTAATGAAAGGCATTACTTGGTTTTGAAAGATCCCCATGCTGATCATAACAAAGAAAAGGGATGGAGGAGAATTTACTAGTCTTGATATTTTCTCCTCCTCCAGGCCGCTCGCCATGTGGGGTTAACAGAAAAAAGAGCTTGCAGACTAGAAAGGACTGTGATGAGGCACACAAGTATATATTTTGCGTCTGCACTTAATGGTTTGAACCAATGTTTTTTTAAAAAACGCTGTGTGTTTAAAACAGAGCCCACAGTGAGATAACTTCAGATATTTAGCCAAAGGGCAGAGATCTGTTATTAAACTATCCATCAACTATCTATCCATTTGCAAAGTCTCAGCCAGTGTTGAATAATGATTATAATCTATTCGGTATTTGCTGTAGTTGCAAATAGACAAATGAAAGATTAAGTTAAAAGAAGACTGCAAATATTTTCAGAAATGTAAGAGTTTTAGGCAGCAAGGCTGGCATTTTTGGCAAACATTTTCTTAAGAGGAGAAAGGCTGAGTGTGTTGACGTAACACATACGATACACCAAACTATAAAAGAAGGATGTGGGTTGACTTTGCATCACACATTAGCCTAAAACATGCATAGCTAGCTTAAAAATACAGGTAGTCCTCAATTTACAACCACAATTGAGTCCGTTTGTTAAGCCAGTGTTTCTCAACCTTGGAAGCTTGAAGATGGGTGGACTTCAATTCTGGGAGTTGAAGTCCACCCATCTTCAAGCTACCAAGGTTGAGAAACACTGTGTTAAGCGAATCAGTCCATAGTTGTTAAGAGAATCTGATTTCCACATTGACTTTGCTTGTCAGAAGGTTGCAGAAGGTGATCACATGACACCCCCCTCCCCAGGGGTGGGCTCTAAATTTTTTTACTACCGGTTCTGTGGGTGTGGTTTGATGGTCATGTGACAATTCTTTAGGATTTAGCAGAGGTACTGGTCTACCAGGCTTTTAACTGCTTGCAGAGCTGTACCAATCTACCCATTTGTTTTTGGAGCGTTCTGGTCTACCCATTTGTTTTTGGAGGCACCGGTCTACCCATTTGTTTTTGGAGGCACCGGTCTACCCATTTGTTTTTGGAGGCACCGGTCTACCCATTTATTTTTGGAGGCACCGGTCTACCCATTTGTTTTTCGAGCGCACTGGTCTACCACCACACTGCCTTTTAACACTGATCAGCTGTAGGGCGATCCTTTGAAGCCCCGCGGCAAGAGTTTAAACAGTTTTTTTCCTTCTAGCCGATCAGCTGGGACTCGGAAAGCAGCGAATCGATTAGGGTCGGGGCCAAATAAAAGGTAAGAATAACGCGGGTGGTGGCTGGGAGGGCCCAGCTCCCGAACAAAGAGAACCGGTTTAGTGACATCATATCGTCATTGCTACTGGCTCGGCCTGAACCGGGAGGAACCCACCACTGCCCCCCCCCCAGGACACTGCAACCATCATGTGAGTCAGTTGTCAAACATCTGAATATTAATCTCATGATCACAGGGGATCCTGCGATGGTCATAAGTGTCAAATATGGTCATAAGTCACTTTTTTCAGTAACTTTAAACGGTTACAAGGTGAGCTGTTGTAAGTCGCAGACAACCTGTATTTGTATGATCCCAGGCAGGATTGAGACAATGACTCCACTGCTGTAGTGTTGTCTTACCCAACAGCAAACTACAATTTCAATTTCCAAGTTAGGAAAGAAAGCCTGTGCTTCCTTGGTGATCTTTTTAGCTGGCTGATCCCTATTTAATTTAGCATCATGATCTTGGGTTTCTATGTTTCTTTGACCCGTTTCTAGGGAGTGACATAGACAAAGAGGGAATGAAATTATGGACCATGTCCTTCTCACTCCCGTGTCTGTGGAAGTGTCTTCGTCTCCCATCATACATTGTCCCAAATTCAAAACCAAACATGATTTTATTAGTTTCCAATATTCCCTTATATCCCCTCCATCTGCTATTCCTTCTTGGGGGCAGGTGAGGGGTGGAGAAAAATCACCGTTGTTAAAAAAAGAAAAAAAAAAGCCACAGGCTCTAATTAGTGTACAAAGCGTGTAACATTTGTTTCATTGCGATAACCTTGCCAGATTGATTTGGGTTGTTTTTAAAACAGCTGCCACATTGCAGCTTTGATCACAATCCTTTGCAATCTGGGACAGCCCTACGTTCAAAGGACTCTTCTTTCTTCACTCTCCTTCATCTCCTCGGCCCACTTGTCCCTTCTCCCCTGGGAAGCCACTTTCCCCAGCATTGCATCGGCAACTGGCTGTAAAAATGGCATAGCCTTCGTGTCAGAGCGTGGAGTCCCAGAGTGCCAAGCATGACTGAAGGAGGCCTCTGGTATCCCTCAGTCTCGTTTCAAGGACTACTGGGAATGGGGGTATAGGTTCCCATTATACAGTCCTGCGTTAAGATATACCATAACTAATTAGCTAATCACTAAGACAAACTGCATTTTGCAATTTATATGTTTGATTAAAATAAGCATATACTGCGTTTCTTTTCTTCCTTCTTTCCTTTCTCCCTCCCTCTTTCCTTTTTTTTAACTGCATTCTCCTTCCCTCTTCCTCCCTTTCTCCCTCCCTTTTCTTTCCCGGCTTCTCCCTCCCTCCCTCTTTCTTTCCTTTTTATAACTGCCTTCTTCCTGCCTCCTTCCTTTCCTCCCCCCATTTTTCTTTCCTGGCTTCTCCCTCCCTCCTTCCATCCCTCTTCCTCCCTCCCTCCTTTTTCTTTCCTGCCTTCTTCTTCCTCATCTCCTCCCTCCCTCCCTCATAAATGTGTTATGTATATGCTTGTCTTCTGTGACATTAATACTATTTCAATCTAATGATTCTAAGCAGAGCAAGCATTTGGTGGTGACATCCCCTGTTTGAAGGGCTTTGTCTGACATTGATTTTAATGTCCTTTTTGTTAGCAAATTCATTCAATTCCCCAGAACCATAGAATTTCCCCAAATTTTACATACATTTTATGTCACAGCTAATTGGTCTTATTTACCTGCTCTTTAATTCAATTCAGTCTTTATTACGGTCATGGACCAGCACATTTACCTGTTCTTTAAAACGCCTTGTATTGGTTTACTGTTGTTATTATATTTTATTCATCATACTGCATTTTGTTATTTCCTGTGTATATGCTTGCTTGGAAAAATGCATCCTGGGATCTTAGATCACATTATCAGATTAAACATCATAAAAGGAACTTCCACTGTTCACTAGCAAGAGTGAATAAGCTACATATTACTTTGTAGGTGACATATAATTGTAGCCATAATTCTGTTTCATATAAATATATGCATGTGGGTGGCCATATAAAAATGACTGATAAATAAATAAAAATCACGTCAGATTCATGACAATGAAATGGGAGCTTCTGATGGGGAGGTGGGGGGAGTTATGAATTCCAGTTGTTACTGAATACCATTTTATTAATAAGGGAGAGTAGCAAAATAATAATAAGGGGGAATCTATTTGAACTATTCTTGTGAGTTTCCATAAAACGTGCTTCTTCCATTGTGGAACACAAGAAGCTGGATTAGGGGCATACAATCTGTGAGCTGGAAAGAGACTTTAGACCATTAATCCCCATCTTTGTTTAACACTGAAATCCAAATTAAAACATCCTTGAAAGATGGTTATCTAACCTCCATGTGAACTCCATGCTATCAATGAAGGAGACCGGCCACTTTCTGAATGCTTGGTTCTTCTGTCAAAGTCTTCTGTAATAACAATAGCAAAAAAACCCAGGTTGTCTTGATGTCAGTCCTTGTGACTTTGATGGAGGGGAGGGAGGGAGGATCTCCATGCAGATAAGGAAATGATCTGTCATTGTTTCTCCCCTCCCCCCTCCTGGCTGATCTTCCATCCCAATGCTAACCCTAGTTGACCTTGCTTAGCTTTCTACCATTTACTAATAGTTCAAAAGCTGCTACTTCCTTCTCTTCCATTTGTGGCTCCCAGTCTGCCCCCTATCAAATGACCAAATGATCCAACAGATATTAGATGCTTGGGACTTCCATAAAATCAGAGATGATAAAGACTCTTGACAATCAGGCTTCCTTCTCTCCTGGCCTTCTATTTTTTTTCCTTATCAGATAACAAGGGAGTGTTCACTATTGTGTTGAACATTGTGGCATTGATCTGAATTAATCATCACACTCAACTGCATAATGGCATACAAAATTCTGCAAAGTCATTTCTTTTTAAAAAAAAACCTAAAAACTCTAAAAGGATATTTTAGAAATCCCTTGAGTGAGTGAGGAATAAAAAGAAACATATAGATAGAAGACATTCAGAGTAAATAAGGCAATGCATGTGGGGAAAATATATAAAGATGAATTAAATGCAGAAAGGCTGAAAAGCAGAACGGCAGAAAGAAAGAGAAAGAGAAAGAGAAAGAGAAAGAAAGAAGAAGGAAGGAAGGAAGGAAGGAAGGAAGGAAGGAAGAAAGAAAGAAAGAAAGAAAGAAAGAAAGAAAGAAAGAAAGAAAGAAAGAAAGAAAGAAAGAAAGAAAGAAAGAAAGAAAGAAAGAAAGAAAGAAAGAAAAGGTTTGTTTTCATACAGAAACAGATGAGACTAACTAGGAATTGGGATTCTGATTATCACCAACCCTTCTTTGAAAGGACGAATTTGTGTTTCTGAAATATCTGAGTTTCCATCCCACCATGTAAAGAGAAAAGTCCCTCAAGGACGAAAACGCGGGGCGGCCAAACGGCTCTTTGAAGCGGTCGAATAGATAGATGCGCGCGATCCTAACGCGAGCTGCTCCTCGGGCCGCCTCTGGGCCGGCTGGTCTGAGAGGCGGAGAAGACGGAGGGGGCGAGGAAATGCAGAAGAGCCAAGAGCGACAGAGAGAGAGAAATAGAGAGAGGGGGGGAGAGAGAGAGAGGGGAGGAGCCGGGGAGGGAATAGGGGCATTGGAAGAAGGACGCCGGGGGGGAGAGAGAGAACCAGGCGGCGACGGCGGTGGCGGAGGGGAAGCGGGAGCAGCAGGGACGAAGACGTCGCGGGGTGCGGGCGGGGCAGCGGGGATGCTGCTGCCAGGAGGCTGCAGGCGCTGCACGGTTCCAGAGCGGCTGGGCTTGCCGTCCGCGGCGCGCAGCTGAGGCTCGGTGCCCCTGCAGTGCCCTCCGTGCAGGATTCTGCCTGCGCTGAGCAGGGCTCGGGCATGAAGGCGAGTCCGGAGCCAGGGAAGCAGCAGCCGGAGCAGCAGCAGCAGCAGAGCCAGGTGGCTGCAGCTGCGGCTGCGGCGGGTAAAGAGCCCGATCCGCGCTGGGCAAGGGACGGCGCCCGGAGTGAGGCGACGGAGGCGGAGCGGCTGCGCACCCGGGAGCGGCTGGAGGCTACACTCGCCGGGCTGGCTGAATTGGAATTCCTGCGCCAGCGGCAGGAGCTGCGCGTCAAGCGGTTACTGGCCGCCGCGCCCTCGGCTTCCCTGCGCGGGACCTGCTCCGGGGAAACGACGAGAGCCGCAGCAGGAGCCGGGATCCCGCCGCGCAGCTTAGAAGAGAAGTTCCTGGAGGAGAACATCCTGCTTCTGCGGAGGCAGCTGGTGAGCCGGGCCAGCCAGCCAGCCAAGGCGGTGGGCGCGATGCAGGGGCGCAGCCAGACCAAACGGGGAAGGTGGGGGGGAGGCTGTGGAGGTTCCGGGACCTCATCAGCTACGGAAGGACGCGGGGGGGGGAGAGAAAGGGCGGGAACGCGGCTCTGAGTTTTATTTTAACCCAATTCCATACCGCTTGGGACACGTGGGAAGCGTGTCTCTGAGCGTGTACAAAGTGCCTCTGTAGGATGCATTCAGGAGGGAATTCATTACAGGGTCTACATGAAAATTCGGCCACTTCTTCTTCAGGGAATCTCCCATTTCTCTCAGGAGAAAAGGTTTCTGTTTGGCATTAGTTGCGCCAGGTCGTTTCCCCTGCAGATGAGAAACATGGCAGGGTTGGTGGGAAGAAGGGGGTTTGAAAAATGGGGGTCACTTACATTGCGTGGGTGGAGGCGGAGGTTTCAAGATCTGCCAGGACCCTCCCAAGGTAACGATACTCCAAGCTGCTAACAGTGGATCTTCCTCCCCGCCCTTCATACCGAGCAGTTTTGAGTTTTGGGGCTTGGCGAGACAAGAGGGTTGCCGGGAAGTTTAGCCTTTTCGGCTGCATCCTCCTATGGTGAAGACCCATAGAAGGCACCGGCTTCCTCATTCCTCCTTTCCCTGCAGAAGAACCTCAGCAGAAATGAGGATGCGGGTGTGTGTGTGTGTGTGTGTGTGTGAGAGAGAGAGAGAGAGAGAGAGAGAGAGAGAGAGAGATGGGAGGAATGGCGAGGCAGATGCCAACTCATTTGTGAAATGGATGAGTTTGCTTCTGCATGAGGTGCTGAAGGTACCTCGAGGGTCTCCTTAGACTCAAAGTCTGTGGCAGAGAGGCTGTGGGGAGGGAGGGTCTCCAATGGAGCATTAAGAGGTCAGAGAAGAACCCCTGAAACCCCCATCCTTGGAAATATGGAAGCCCGGCTCCTGTATATTTCGGTGGGAGCCCAGAAAGGAAAAGCCAGGAACTTTTAAGCAGTATATTGAAAGGTTGTTTCTCTGTGCTCCTAAAGCATCACAGTTCCAGGGCTGGGTGCACACAATATTAAGAAGAACCAAATTCTGTGTGGCCACCTTCCATTACTCTTAATGATGGTCTCTTCATAGCAGGACAGCTGGCCTCCTCCTTCCAGCCTTCTGCATCAGTGCCTGCCCTTGGCCCATCCTTCTTTTGGCTAACAATAGCTGCCATACCTGTAGTATATGGTGATTAATTACTGCAGCTCCAAATGAGGGGCTTTTTGACATCCCACTGCACGGGAATGGGACCAGCGGGAATAACCTCCTTGCCCTTCCCCTAAATCCAGCACGCTTAGGCTTTGCTGCTGCAGCTAGCTCAGTTTTTCCATTCGCTTACAGATATGGGTGTGTGCATGTGTAAGGCTTAGGAGGAGCCTCGCAGGAGTCCTTGGTTGGGCATCAAGTTGCATATTAGATTGGCTGCTGAAGGGAATCAATTCACCTCCTGCAGATGCTGTTAATGTTGTTGATGTTGGCAGTCGACAAAAGCTGGGGCTGGACTGGGAAGAAAGCATTTATCTTATTGAGTTCCTGTCAGTGCTGCGGGAGCACATGTGGGATGCTTGCATTAATACTGTAGTGCAGCAGGAGGAAAGGACTTAAATGAATCCAGCCATCAGCTGAGTTCCATTGTTACTCTGCAAAAGGGGTGCAAATGTGCTTGAATTTAGTCACTGGAGATAATGGATGCTGCCCCCCCCAAGGAAACACCATTGTTGAAAAAAATCCTATAGAAATGAATAGGTAAGGTAGCGAAAGTCAATAAAGAGTGCTCTCTTTTGCAGCACATTTAACACAGGCTGCAAAGAGCTTGAAAGGGGGAAAATCAAAATTGAGTGCTGCTTTGCTCAACTGGAATCTCATCCCATTTCCCAGTTCCTAGAATGGAACTATAGGAAAAGAGCCAGCTGAGCTGGAAGGCGGGGTTAAACGTGTCATCAGTTGGAGTCATTGCGGTGCCATAAGAGACCCAAGTCCATCTCCCTATGAATTCCATTGATCCTTATCTTGCACCAATTTAGCTTTTGACTGTTGGTTGACTAGATTTTTGTATAGAAGTAGCAATAATAAACTCTTCCGTGCTTTCAACTTCACAAATGTGCCTGGTTATTTGTGCCTGACAGGAAGATGTGAATGCAGTTTTCTAGAGAGCAAATGAACCTTTTGGAGCATGAAGATCCCTGCTGGATGACTGCCAGCAGTAAATCTGGAGATCTTGCCGTCCATCATTTTAATAGGGGTTTGGACTTTGTCACTTTTCAGGAAGGCTGTTAATTTAGTCAAAATCAAAAGGAAGGATTGTTAGAACTACAGTCTTGGGGCCGCTGCTTAAGCAGCCAATAAAGAGTGGCTGTGCTTGTGGTTTCTGTGCCAGCAAAACTCATATCTGCAGAGTCAGTGAGGCAAAAACCAGAAAATAGAGGAAATGTTGCAGATGATACAAAACTGACTTTGAACCTAATATTAAGGGTTGAGAGAATATGCAAAATTTAACACTTCCAAGAAACTTCAAGGAAATGGAGAAAAGACAGAATGTGGTAGGAAGCTTGATACAAGCCCAAAAGCGTGTGATTTGTGAAATTCAGTCTGGTTTTTTGGTCCTCATTTCTCTCCCTGGAAGAAGCCAATGGCAATTCCCTTGAGACTTCTTATCAAGGAGACACTGGATGTGTCCACGATGTCACCACAGGAATCAAGCTCAATGTGGAGGAAATATTATCCCCCGCCAGCACAATTGCCAATTTGCAATCCTGCAGACATCATCATTTGCATATCAGTCCTTTTAGAGATAAGAAGAGCCTCATTTTACGCTTTAGGATTTTGGTGGATTTGGTGCCAGTCAACTCCATAGCTTTCCTTTCCCATTCAAAAAGTCCCATTTGAAATATCCCAACAGATCTATTCTTGGGGCATTTGGGGCTTTGGAAATACTCCATCTTTTCTTACAACCTTTACCAGTTGGCATCCAAGGAATGGAATTAGAATTCAGAAACCAGATGAGGCTAGGACAAAAATGATGTTTGATTTGTGTGTCAAAGAGAGAGCAGGCATGAATGTGATTCAACTTATGTTTTACTGTCTGAGCCAGGAGCAGGAATACAAAAAGATCATTTGCATGTTAATCGTTCCAGCCATTCTCACCTATTAATATCCTCAGGAAAGAGATCAAAACAGGGAAGTAATTTGTTATAGTAAGAGGGTATTGGCTTGGAAATGGGAAGATAATTCTTCCCCCCTTTCTTGCTTTGAGACCAATAGCGGTGGGATTTGCATATAAACCTGGACCATAGCTGATTCAATATTGCAACTATGATTTGTAAATGACAGTATCAGTGGCAAACATGTTGCTTAATTAAAAATTGAAGTGAATCCAGCTATAATACAAGTTGTTTCTTTATTTTAAGGAATGCAAACGCTTTTTTCATTCCATGGTAAAGACCTACTCCAGGAACTGAATGTGGGATTTGATTTAATAGCAATGTAATTAATATTAAATAATGAAAAATGATTACAGTTAATTAATGCACCTGGTTACTATCAATTCTCATTTGCAATATTATAAACTCAAATACTTTGGCCACCTAATGAGAAGGAAGGACTCACTGGAGAAGAGCCAAATGCTGGGAAAAATTGAGGGCCAAAAGAAGAAGGGGACGACAGAGAATGAGGTGCCTGGATGGAGTCACTGAAAGCAGTCAGTGTGAGCTTAAATGGACTCCAGAGGATGGTAGAGGACAGGAAAGCCTGGAGGAACGTTGTCCATGGGTTCGCGATGGGTCGGACACGATTTTGCAACTAACAACAACAAAACTCTTATGGAGTCTCTACTTCAAGGACAGTGTAGCAAACTGGAAAGTGTCCAGAGGAAGTAACCAAAGAAGGTGAGGGGGCCTAGCTACCAAGTAGCATAAGGACTTTTTTCAGGAGCTGAGTATATTAAGCCAGGAAATCTGATTCTTTGGAGATCTGTTAGTATACCAATGAAAGAAAACTATTGCACAGAAGATAGGAACCCAATTAGTGCTTCTAAGCAAAATATCATTTAAAAACATAATAGTTTTTAGTTGTTCAGCAGAGGAACAGATTTGCTCAGAAAAGTAGCAAATTCACAAACTTTCATGCAAAGTTTGAGTAGTCATTTATCAAGGAGGCAGTCATAGCAAAAGTCTTTCGGAAAATCTCTCTACTATGCAATCTAGTTTGCTGCCAACCCCTGCTTTACTTAATAATTGTTTACTGAATTAATGGTAACTGAGTTCTGGCCAGATACAATTCAGAGTGCTAGTTTTGACCCAGAAGTTCCTACATGGTTTGGCCCCAAAGTATCCTAAAGAACATTTATTTCAACTAATGCTGAAGCCTGATTGAGAACATGCCTGGAGAAGTTTCTTGTGGTCTTCCAGTTTTGTGAGGTGAAGGGGGCTAAGCCAGAAAATTCCATTTTCCAATCATGGCAGCCACACTCTGAAAAAAACCTTATTCTGGAAGATAGGTTTCCTCCCTTACTGATGGTTACCAGAAGGTAATGAAGAATGAACTCTTCCCAAAAACCTTTGGGGAGTGACTGAAACCAGATTTTATTACTTAACTAATTAGTTTGTTGGTATTGTGTATTATTTAATTTAGTTTTATTTTGATCTTTCTGATTTTGTAGTGGTTTTATTGGGTTTATAGTGTGAAAGCTTTGTAAATCAATAGCAACTCAATGGTACACACATTCAGTAAATAAATTAATAGCTTGCTAAACCATAGTTTACAAATCACAGTGGCTGAATTAAGACATTATTTTGCTAAATGTGATTTGTTTGAGCAGGTAGTTAGATCCTATAGTCCTCAGGACAACTTTTGGTAAGAAGACGGAGACCCTTCTAGAAGAATTCCAACCTTACTCTGACCTCAATCTATGCATTGATGTGTTCAAGTATTTTATTTAAACTGATGGACACAAAATAGTCTAAATATGATGTTCCATCTTTACTGCCCTCTCTCTTTAAAATATTGAAGATATTGTAAGAAAAGAGACAATTACAAGATGATTACTCTTTATGCTACTGATCTACAAAGGTGTGTAAAATAGCTCTAGACTTTAGTTCTTAATGAGACTGCATCAGAATAACAAAATAACAAAGTTGGAAGGGACTTTGGAGATCTTCTAATTCAAACAGGAGACCTTATACCAGTGTTTCTCAACCTTGGAAGCTTGAAGATGGTTGGACTACAACTCCCAGAATCCCCCAGCCAGCAACGCTGGCTGGGGGATTCTGGGAGTTAAAGTCCACCCATCTTCAAGCTACCAAGGTTGAGAAACACTGCCCTATACCATTCCAAACAAATGGTTATCCAGTCTCTTCTTGAAAACCTCCAGTGATGGAGCACCCACATATTCTGAAAGGAAGCCATTCCACAGATTAATTGTTCTTCTCAGGAAATTTCTCCTTATTTCTAGGTTGGTTCTCTCCTTGATTAGTTTCCATCCATTACTTCTTGTTCTGCCTTCAGGTGCTTTGGGGAATAGGTTGATCCCCCTTCTTCTTTATGACAGACCCTCAACTATTGGAACATTGTTATCGTATAACTCCTAGTCCTTCTTTTAATTAAACTAGTTGTACAACAATTCCTGAAACCATTCTTCATATGTTTTAGCCTCCAATTCCTAATCATCTTTGTTGCCCTTCTCTGCACTCTTTCTAAAGTTTCAATTTATGTAATATAAAGATCAGTTGTTATCATCAGGACTGACATTCCAAATCAGAGATACGGGAGTTGTTGGTGTCATCTTTTCCCCAACAATGACAATTGTACTTTGTCCCATCTTAACATGTCTTTTTAAACTTCATTCCAAGATTTAACTGCCATCCCTGCCTCTTTAGAGACATCTAGTTTGCTATGTGTCTTCACTGGAAGTCCTTTTCCAGACAATGAGTGTGGGTGTGGGGGGTTGCTTTATTGTAGGGGTGTCAAATTTTCATTGAGGGCCGCATCAGATTTTTTTTTTTTTGCTTTAATTTATATGCTGCCCTTCTCCGGAGACTCAGGGCGGCTTACAATGCATTACAATGTGTTTGATCTTGGGATGGGTGGGTGTGGCCAGGGTGGGCGTGGCCAGCTCAATGTCACTTGTGTTGAGAGCGCCTGTGGTGGCCCGAGCGCTCACGCGGCCCTCCTGAGCTCTGTTTTCGCTGGCAGAGGCACCGCAGGCCGGTCCTTCGTTGTTTCCAGGGTGGCCCCACGGGCCAGATCTAAGCACCCCACGAGCCATGAATTTGACACCCCTTTTTATTGTTTTATTACCACTGGGTCTATAAGACAGTTGGGCAGCGTCTAAATTCAACAAATAAATGAATAAAATAAGCAGCAACTACTCGCAGCATTCCCAATTTGTTAAGGGATGCTGAAGCAAATGCTGTCATTCATTTGATCCCAGCGCTGAATTCAATTTGGAACAGAGTAGAAGAAGAAAAAGAGCTGTGCGTCAAGATACTTGCACAGATATCGAGGCCAACAAATTCACAGATGGCATCACTTGAAACTACTTTCTTTTTAGACTACTAAATTCTCAAGAGCTATCAGATTGTAACTACCACAGTTCCCAGTCAGCTAGGTTATGGGAGTTATATTCCAACATATTTGAGGATGGGGGAAGCTAATGTGATTTTGTTTAATTAGCATATTTCTATTCTGATTTTCTTCCATCAGGGAACTGAAAACATCATATATGGTGTTTCTAGATTATTTCCAGTCCCAGGACTGATCAAAGCTGACATGGCTTATTCAGCAAAACATCTGCTTCAAGCAATGTTTTTGAAATGAACTACTGTAGTTGTAAAGTTCTACTTTAAGTAAGTCAGTTCTGCCCAAATAAGTTTACAGAACAGTTTCTTGAGACAAATAGTGAATATTGGAATGGAAATGAGGGACAATTGAGCATAACTGGAATTAACTATTCTTGCCACTGAAGGACAAATCATGAGGTTTAACCTATTTGCCAAAAACAGTATTGAGGTGCTTTAACACTAACAGTGAAATATGTCAGTTGAGGAATTTTAGATGGCATTAAGTAGTTCACAGTCATCCCAGATGCAGACATTAAATCTGAAACAAACTTTGGGAAGTATATGGGAAAGACCTTGGTTAGGGGTGGGCTGCTGGGGGTTCGCAGGGGTTTGGGAGAACCTCTAGCTAGGATTCTGTGCAGTTCAGAGAACCCCTAAATCCCACTCCTGGCTGGCCTCAGCTGCCCCACCCCTCCCAGGAGTCCCCACATGGCCCATTTTGGATGCAGATAAGTGCAGGGCACGCACAGAGGCTCGGGGAAGGTGAAAAACAGGTACAGGAAGTTCGGGAAGGCCCGTTTCTGGCCTCCAGAGGGCCTGGGGAGGCTGTTTTTGCCGTCTCGGAGGCTCAAGGAAAGCCTCCGGAGCCTGGGAAGGGGAAAAAAGCCCCCCCCCCATGGTGCAGGAAGCCGACTAGGCCACACCCACCATGGCCACGCCCACCCAGCAACCAGGCAGAGAACCCCTTGCTAAAATTTTTGAAGCCTACCCCTGCCTTGATTGAAGAGGTAGGGAAAAGAGTTGCTCTGTGGGAAATAGATAAGAGACAGCATAGTCCTCAGCTAAACAGTGAGCAGGGTAAGAGGCTCAGAAAGGGCCCTCCCTAGTTTCTTGGGCTGTAAAAAAGATGGTGGAAGAAGAAATGTATTTCCAGGCTTGCAAGATTCTATTAACATAGCTTCTTAATAAAGTAGAATTGGCTTATATGGCTGTTTTTCCTGTTTGGTCCAGCTGCTGATACCCACATCCTCCTAAACCAGGCTACTTTCTACTTCTAATTCCACTGATGGAAAATAGTTATGTGGCGATAGACAAGGATTGCATTCTTGAAAGCTTGAAGGCTTTAAATTCCAGTAACACCATGGAAGATCACCATCTATCAACTTGCTGCATATTTGGGAATATATATTTCAAAGACTGTGCCACAAGAATTTTTGGATATACATCGAAGCCATTTTAAGTATACCCTGAAATAGATGTGAAATGTAGATTGCACAGTTATATTGATGCCAGGCTTGGCTTCAGTTGTCACTGAGCGCAGACTCCAGCAAGATTTAATTTGTCTCCAAAGTGTGTGGGCTGGGATGCCAGCCATTCTGCTGTTGGAGCTGCCATCAATTATATAAAGCAATTATACTTTCCAGAACGGAGAGAAACTTGTGAACAACCAGTAACTCTCATGTTCCTCTTCATGGTTGCTCCTTATAAGTCTCTGCCACAGTTGCTGCATTTCTTTGTATTTATTTATTCAACAACGAACCCATCTATATTAAAAAAGAAAAACAAAAATATAGCAGTCATTTATCAAATGCCGAATTACAAATATGATCTAAATTGCCTTGTGACGTATCATCAGGGAGAGTGCAAGACATAACTGTAGAGGCAGAGAATTATTATGGAGAAGGATTGTCTTTACTCCCACATCTCACCCTGAGCTCAGTGGTGAGATTCTACCGGTTCGGACCGGTTCAGGAGAACCATTTGCTTCGACTTTCAGCTGTGAGTGAACCAGTTCTCTCTTTGTTTGAAGTGGGCCGACACGCCTCTGCGTTATACATACCTATATTTCTGCTTCCGAAGCCCAGCTGATCGGGGTGGCAGAGTGGATTGCTGCTCCTCAGCTGTTTTCCTTTCTCTCAGCAATGTGAAAGTTCAATTTTTGGCAAAGTGCGCTCGCGCGCTCAGCGAACCAGTTGTTAAACCAGTAGGATCCCACCACTGCCTGAGCTGATGTAGGGATGGGATCTTATGTCTCTCTATGCACACATGTGTAAGCCAGGTAGATTCCCACTAGAGGAGATGGACCGTGTCTTGGAGCCAAGCTATAAAGAGCTTTATAACTTTTTAAAAAACCAGCATCTTGAATTGGACTGTGAGATCTATTGGTAGCCAATGAAGCAACCAGAGAATCAGAAAATAAGTGTTATATCAAAGTAATGGTTTGCTCCTACTAGCTTCCTACTCGCTGTGCTTTATAACAGTTGTTCTTGGATTGATTTGAAAGATAGCTCTATCTACAGTGTGTTACAATAATCTAATTGCATGGTGGGTTAGGCATGGCCAAGGCTTCATGGGCCATGCAGGGCTGCAATTGGCAGAATTGGCTAAAGACCCCCAGCTGCAGCTTCCACCTACTTTCCCAGCAGGAATCAAGGACCCAATAATTCCCAATTATGTACCTGCTCCTTCTATGGGAAAGCAACTCTGTTTGCAACAATTGCTGGGGTTGTATCTGAACCTGGTGTTCCTGGACAAACAGTAATTCCATTCTTCTGGAATTAAGACCGATGGTTGTCCTTTACAGCTGGACTGAGAGATAGCTTCTTCAAAAGAGGTCAGACCACTGATTCCTTCAAGGGTGATAGCAGGTTGCCATCCTTCCAAAAACATTTACCAGTTCATGAACCCAGCTTGGCATGCCCTTCCCCCATTCTTGTTGTCTGAAGAAATGGGGAGGAGCAAAGATTCAGTCTGTTGTTGGATGGGTAAATCCTAATCACTTAATTGGTTTTCAAGCATGGGCTGAATTCCAGATAACATTGCAAGATACCTGATAGCAAAGATGGAACATTTTCAGGTTGCAGTGCTAAAAAAAAACAACCCTTTTCAACTTTTACATTTACTTAACGTTGTTTTATAGAATTCATATTTTGTTCCCCCCCAACTCATCACATAACAGAGTGCAGCCTTCAACTCATGGGAACATAAAGGGTAAGCAATGCCTGTTTTGAATTTGTGGAGAT
This sequence comes from Pantherophis guttatus, assembly GCF_059756535.1. NCBI lineage: Eukaryota > Metazoa > Chordata > Lepidosauria > Squamata > Colubridae > Pantherophis > Pantherophis guttatus. The sequence goes on from NC_142063.1 coordinate 31,932,510, forward strand.
ATTTGCTGATTTTAAAGACATCCGTGAGCAATGTTTTGTTGTTGCCAGTGCAGGTTACTTACAGCATCAGGTGAGGTAAAGTTTGGATGTGTGGGACAGGCTTAGTATGCATATGGCTGGGGTGGAAAAAAACAGCTCGTTTCTAGACCAGGGGTCTTCAACCTTGGCAACTTTAAGACTTGTGGACTTCAACTCCTAGAATTCCTCAGCCAGCAAAGCTTTCTGGGAGTTGAAGTCCACAAGTCTTAAAGTTGCCAAGGTTGAAGACCCCTGATCTAGACAATTCTTGCTTTCCGGGCCTTGAGTCCAAAGAGGTGGAAATGAAAATATGCAACCTGTCAAACCAAGATTTGGGGATTCAAGAGATGTTTGCAGCGGAGCAAAGAAGGCGAGGATGCCTTAAATCCAATCCAGGTTTAATATAGCAGGGATAAACAATCTTGTCTCCTTCTATGATTGGCGCTTGACAAAGGCGAAGGAACTTGTGTGGGTAAATGAAACCGTGAGCTATTTCATCGGACATGTATATACGTCCAGAAGAGTCTCCCAAGGCGAACAGGCCATGATGATGGTGAAATAACCTTCTACTGTAAATCTAGTGAAGCAGTCACAAAGCAGAGAGCAAGCAGAGTTCAGAAGACCCTGTGAATAAACAGAGAGAGTCCTGCAAAGAGAGATTGAACAAAAGACTGTACAAAAAGTTGAGGCTGGATTTCCTTTGGCCCAAGGGTTTTATATGGAGCACTTCAAGCTGAACTGTGTTCCTGAACCCTTAAAGAAGAATCATCTCTTGCGTAAAAGCCTTAGCCCATCCTTCCATGGAGCGCTTTTTAAAGCCTCATATTCTCCCAACATCCTGTTCATTGTCCCATCATTCATCCTCAGTGCTGTTTTGGAGCATGTGAGAGTTGTATATTTTCAGCACCAGTGCTTGTGCTGCAAGTTGCAAAGAGGGATGGGGGGGAGAAAAGAAATTGGTTGTATCCCCTGGCTGGCTGTGAGATCTCAGACAAAGAGGGTTCCCCACACCCCCATTTTCCTATTCTGATAAGGATCACTTGTCTACCTTTAGAGTTTAGAAGAAGGAGCCTTTCAGTCTCAGCCAGCAACAATCGATGGGCTAGGAGAATCACATTGGACCTAGAATGAGATTGCCTGGGGGACAGGAAATACTGTCTCTTCTAGCGATCCTATATTAGTCTTTTCCCTGTGTAATTCTGGATTGCAATAGAAGAGATTAAAACTCAGATGCAGTAGAAGCTACCCTCCCTCTGGCTCTGCAATTTCCCATGTTGGGCTCATTAAACAATACGTATCCATTTTTAGAACATCCATTTTAATTTAAAATCGCTGCAGTGTAACATTTAACATTTTAAAAAGATGTACTGCAATAATGATGAGCAAATCTTGCTCAAGATACAATGAAACAGCCCCATTTTTATAATGTTTTTAAATAATTTTCCTATGTTCTTTGTTGTATTATTTTTTTGCTGTAAGCCGCCCAGAGTCCCTTGGGAGTTGGGCGGCATAGAAATTTGATAAATTAAATTAAATTAAATTTTGGGATGCTTTTGAAATAATGAAACAAAATGAGATAAAGGTTTTATTAGCAGTTATCATTTGGTACTGATGTTGGTTAATCTCAGAAAGGTGAACTGGGATACACATGGTTAGTACTTGAATCGAGGCCTCAGATCCTTGCTAGAACTATAGGCTAAGCCAGAAAGTCAGTGACAGTGAACACCCCAGGAAAAGACAGTGCCAATTCCACACAGCCTCTGAGAAAACAACATGCAAACTTAGTTGAACTTGAGTAGAAGAAGGCTTTACTTGTTCTTTACTCTGCTTTTGTGATCAGAAATGTTATTTACCGTACTGAGTATTTTGATATACAGAATTGGAACTGGACCAGCACTGACAGGGCCAAGCTTATGACACGCGTGTCCTCTATCCATGTCAGTTTGTCAGAACGGGATCTGGAGCTGCTGGGGGTTATAGAGTCTCTTAGTATTTGTGACTTTCTGTTGTTGCTTTTAAGGATATTAAAAGTATGCAAGATATGCTATGCATACACAATATTTTTTACCGTCTTACTGATTTAACTCATTTTCTGGATTCTCACAATACACCAAATCATAAATTAATCAAATGGGTTCAGTTCGCATAACTCCCTAAGCTACACAAAACCGAATCCATGGTAATGCTATCTCCTCATAGCATGTTGTATGAATGAATTTGCAATTTAGCTGTCTTGCTGTACAGTTTGGTTATATAGGTTGGTTAAAACATCAAGACGGTAGTACTTTGGGTTAGGCTTTGAATGTACAGTCCTTGCCACCATCTGGATTTTTGTTACACACACACACACACCTTGCAGATACTCCTGGAGGCATTCAACTAATTAGGGAAAAGGTAGGCTGGAAAATAGATTTGAATTGAAATGGGAAATTTAATGGGAGTGTGCATTGCTAGAGTTGCCCTTTATTTGTGACCACACATTTTGTATACATATGTATATGTACTGCTATAACATGGTTACCCTTAGGGTGTAAATAAACACCAAGGATGTTTGCTTTGTCTCTGTAACTGTCCTTATCCTGCCAAAAGAGTGAGAGGAGAGAGTGATAACAGAAACCTTTGTGAATGGGGTTTTGGTAACACGGAAATATTTCCTCTCTCCTTCAGGCAAATGGAGAAAATAAAATTACACTCCATTGAATGGAGGAAGACGACCTATGTCCAATAAGGACTTATTTCATTAGGAAAATGTATTTATTTTATTTATTTATTAGATTTTTATCCTGCCTTTATTATTTTGTAAGTAATTCAAGGCAGTGAATGTACCTATTACGGTAATCCTTCCTCCTCCTGTTTTCCCAACAACAACAACCCTGTTAAGTGGATGGGCTGAGAGAGAGAGTGACTGTGGCTCAGTCACCCAGCCAGCTTTCTTGCCTTAGGTGGGACTTGAACTCATGGTGTCCTGGTTTCTAGGCCAGCACCTTAACCACTACACCAAACTGGTTCTCTTTTCCCCTCCCATTGCACGCCAACGGGTGAACACGCTCCATTGGGTTGTGTACCAAAGACATCTATTCCTATTCTCTGCTTCCAAGCTTTCTCATAGACCAAGAGGGGCTATGGAGAAAATGTGAAAAATAGGTGGATTTTCCTCCCCCCCCCCAAGTTGGTCAAAAATTGTTCCATAAACTTGTTACGCTGTAACACGAAATCGGAACCTGCAAAAACCTTGAGCATCTGCCCCTTAAGTGACACTTCAAAAAGGGCTTCCACATTCACAAATGGCCTTGGACTATTAAGTGATTTGGGATGGAGGAAGCTGCCCTTGAATGACAGCATGCCAAGAATCAGGGGGGTTGACACATTTAGCCTGCCAGATGGACCCTTACAAGGTAGTGAATCCCCCATTTTTCTTTTTCTGAGAACCGCGCTTTTTCAGAGAAATGAAATGCTAGAAGATACAGAGTATATATGTAAAATAAGAGCTTTGTGCAACAGTGTTATTGAGGGATAGGTATAATTATAAGATGCAGCAGAAAAACTGATTGCTCTGACCTGAAGTTAATGAGCTTATTTTAAACTCATTTTGTAACACGATGCATGAAGAATATCTTTTACTTAAATGCTCTTATTGCTTCAAGCAACCAATCCTTTCCTCTAACCGAGGATGAAGAAGGGGATTTACTACTTGGGCTTCAGCTGTCTTGATCTAGTTCTAATCACAACGACACCACTTAACAAGGATATACAATCATAATTTGCCATTCAAGAAGCGTGGGCTAATATCTAGTCTCAACTATTCAGCCAAGATACCTGTCTTGGGTTGTTTATCTTGCAGAAGAGCAGAGCTGGGAATTCTGCCAGTTGTAACCCAGCACATCTGGAGGGCGCCAGACTCGGGAAAGCTGTATTATAACAGTAATTCTTTGCAAGTTCAGGAAAAGGTCAGCAAGGGTTCAGGGTTTAGCTACCTTGAATGAAACTCAGTTTCTTGCCTCATTTTTAAAGGTTATCCTTTCTATTACAAAAATACACCCTTCTGTCAACTTATAATAAACATTTACAATTATAACCTTTCTTAAGTCTAAAACCTTACCCATAGGTTAAAGATAAAGCATCAGTGTTATTGCATAAATATTATGTGCATTAAACTTCTCCCCCATAATTAAAACGGTTTGCATTCATCAAGATCTTGGTTGAACAAGACAGAGTTAATTTGGCTGCCTACATGACTCCAGTGCTTCAATTGGGGGAAATTTTCTAGTTTCCGAAGCTGGAGTGCCACTGTGCAAAAGAGCTCCAGAAAATGACCAAATCCTTGGCTGGGTTCACATGGAGCGTGCTTGAAAGTCAGGTTGTTGGTTTGTCTGCTTGCTTCTTTGTTTGTTTATTCATTGATTGAGCGAATGAATTTATACAGCCAGGGCTTCAGAAAGGACCAGAATCAAGCTATTTTTAGAATGGGGCTGCTTGGAGGCAGAATGTTAATTTTGGGAGTGTGTGTCGATGAGTATTCAGGCATTTGATAAGATGAAACAAGAGAAGGGAATAATTCACAGATGCATAAACATAAGTGTCACTGGTCCTCAGAAATATAGTTCTGGTAATGATTGGAGAAGATACTTCAATATTGCTTACTCTAAGACTAATCTCTCTTTCTTAATAACAAAAAGAGTCTTAAATCTGTATATGGAAACCAAAAGTATGTCTTACATACTTCCATGCTGGTTTTGTGTATGACACCCTTGCACACTTAAGTCCTTTCTTCTTTGTTGTTTATCCGTGCAATAGCAAAGTGGTATAGACGGAAAAAACTTTGCCTTTGGGACAGGAAGTAAAAAAAAAGCCATACTAGAAACCAGTAGAAACAATATTTGTTCAACAGGATCTAGTAACAATGGATTGGTTTATGCTGTTGCTATATATGCATTCTTCCTTAACCTATCATATACTGAAATCGGTTTTCATTCTGGCTATTATTTCAGAACTGCTTAAGAAGAAGAGATGCTGGCTTATTAAACCAGTTGCAAGAACTGGACAAACAGATCAGTGATTTGAGGCTGGATGTTGAAAAGACAGCAGATGAACACCTTGACATGGATAGCCGTCCCAGTTCAGGTAAGCATTTTATGTTGCTAAGCTAGGTTATGAGGATCAGCAGACTTTAGGTCTTGGCAACCCAGCATTCTGTGGGGGCCCAAGCATCTAGGACATCCCTAGGTACGATCCACAGAACTCCAGTGTTAAATAAAAATGTCAAATGCCTTCCATCTTGCATGAAAAAGGCAACTGCCAAGGAATTATATCCCACCGGGAACAGTTATGCTATAAGGAACAAGCTGAGGAAGCTGCAGCCAAAACTCTGCTTCCTCAGATGACATGAATTATAGTTACAGCTTCTTAATTTAGGTTCAGTTATAGTTGGAGGTTCGGTTAATTATATGGAAACTGAAAGATGTCTATACTGTATCAAATGAAGCCTCCCTTTACTTTTACTGGCCTTTATATCTGACAGCTAATTGCATCTACAGTCCTATATTTCAGTATGTTTGCCAAAGAAAGAGCCACTGATAACCATTATTCAGATGTAGCATTTGACATTTATTTACTAAAAAAAACGTGTAGGTGTATTGTTTCATTAAGAGGTAGATGTGGGAACTAGACTCAGTTCTATCATGTTGCTACATTCCCTCTGCGCCATCTCATTTTCTTAAACAAACTCCTGTTTTATTTGGAATGGGATTTTAGGTTCAGGAGGAATATGCTAGATTATTGCCCTATTCCTTCCATATGCTACTAACCGCAAGCAGCTTTAATGGACTTTTTTGTTTTTTTAATAGGGTTTTATGAGCTGAGTGATGGGGCTTCTGGATCTCTCTCCAACTCGTCCAACTCTGTTTTCAGTGAATGTTTATCCAGTTGTCACTCCAGTACTTGCTTCTGCAGCTCTTTGGATGCATCCTTGAGTGGCTCTGATGGACGGCCCAAATCTGCAGGTATAGCAAGAATTTCTAATACCCAGGCATGTTTAAGGTTATTTTCCTTTGCAGCATACATCAGGAGCTCATGCAACCCATCAAGTTAGCCATTGGGGCTATTCTGAGTCCCGATCAGCCTTGTCCTTGTTTGTTCCTGGTCAATACTGTGTTTCTCCAAAAAGAAGGCCAAGTCTTATTTTCTTTTGACCCCCGAAAAAATGGCTAGGCCTTATTTTTGGAGGGTTCTAATGATCGACTCACCTTGCGGTGGTGGCACCAACAGCCCCACCCAGCAGAAGCCTGCTGCTGGCCCACTTCTTCTGCGGCCGATCTGGATTTTCTGCAGATCGATCTGGAGCTCTGTTATCGGCTGCAGATGCCTTCCAGAAGGCATCTGAAGGTGAAAGGGAGGCCAGGGCAATTTTATTTATTTATTTATTTATTAAATTTATATGCCGCCCCTGTCCAGAGACTCAGGGCGGCTCGATGCATGCGAGTGGTGGCAAGCAGCCGCAGAAGAAGGCGAGGCAGGTGTCGAGGTGTGCGAGGCCTGGTAAGTAGGGCAGCTCTACCCCCCCACCATCCATACCCTAGCTTATTTTTTACCTGTGTGCCTTGTCCCACCCCTTGCACACTGGGGTGGGCGGGATCTTAATTAGGGCTAATTTTGTGGGTGGGCTTAATTTGATCACATGCACTCAAAAATGTGATAGGGCTTCTTTTCAAGGTGGGTTGTCTTTTTGGAGAAACACGGTAGATACTGGGATAGACAGCAAAGAAAACAATAGCATTACCAAATGAGCTTCTACTGAGATAATGGCTGTGGGATAAAAACACTGGATCTAATGATCCAATAGATCAGTTGCTATATTCATACACTAAACCAGGGGTGTCAAACTCAAGGCCTGTGGGGTGCTTAGATCTAGCTCACAAGGCTGCCCTGGAATCAGTGAAGAATTGGTCCACAGTGCCTCTGCCAATGAAAATGGAGCTGGGGGGGGGCGTGGGTGGCCCTTCCAAGCTTCGTTTTCGTTGGCAAGGGTTGCAGGAGGCTGACACAACCGAATTTTCTCTGGCAGAGTGCTCAGGCCGCCACAGGCGACCCTGATACAAGTGACATCAAGCTGGCCATGCCCACTCCAGCCACGCCCACCCTGGCTACACTCACCCTGATGTGGCCCTCAATGATCCTGATGAGAATGTGGCCCTCAATAATCCTGATGTGGCCCTCAATGAAATCGAGTTTGACACCCTTGCACTAAACTAAGCAACATTTTGATCTATTGTATGAAACCAGACACTATAGTTTGTGAACAATATTTTCTGTGGGCCAATCATGATTTACTCAGTAAATGATGATTAAACAAAATATGGCTCACCCCTGATTCCATATTCTTGTTCCCCCACCCCCCAAGTGTAGCTGATATGGGAGAAATAAATAGGCTGTAGCCACAGATTGGTAGCTGAGGGATAGAGAGAACTGGGACGTTTCTTCAGCCCCATGTTTATATCATTTATTTTTTAATCAAATTACAGAAATCTGAATATTATAAGAATAATATGCAAGTAAAGCTCTTCATTTGTATTGTATTTTTATTTGCAATCTGTCTCAAATCTGTGAGCTAAATGGGTCATCCTCAGATTGGAACTCTTTATAAATATATTGAGATAGGAATTGTCAATCTGGATTTTATAGAAAACAGTATCTTGGACTATTGTAGATATGTAGACTATTGTAGACATATCTTAATCCAAATGATAATAATTGCAATAGGAAGTTATTAGTTCCACTTTCATCTCCGAATGTTATTCCTTACTTATTTCGTCTCCATTTCATTGAATTTCAGATTTCATCAGCTGGCTGGAGCAAAACAAAGGAGTCCAACAAAATGACCAAGCGGGGATGGCCTCTCCATCAATGCCACACACAGATTCTTTTGACATCGTTGCAGATGTACATCCAAAATACCAGTGCGATCTGGTGTCTAAAACTGGAAATGATGTGTACCGTTATCCCAGCCCTTTACACGCTGTTGCAGTGCAGAGCCCCATGTTTCTTCTGCCGGTGACCAGTTGTCCCCCAAGAGAAGAAGTAGAAAGAACCAGTGACAATGCTGTTGATGTTGGACCGGAACTCAACTCAGAAAAAACAGTGGATTCTTGTCTTTCACACACTTCTCGTTCTCCATCCTGTCCTTTGCCCAGCAGAAAAATGGATGGATATATTTTAAGCCTTGTGCAAAAAAAGGCTCCTTCGGTGAGGACTAATAAACCAAGAACGAATCTGAATGCAGATCTGGCCAAGGGGATTTTGAGACATGGAAGCTTGTGTCTTCGGCAGATGGCTACCGCTGCGCCTAGCAATACCACTAACGCTAAGAATCTCAATCAGCCACTTTCACATTCCAGTGGAACCACTCTTACCCTAGACAACAGTGCCTTTTCTCCCATAAAGCAGAATTCAAAGGATGTAGAGCATACGGAGTTAAAAAAGATACCCGCACCTGCTGTTTTCCCACCAAATGCTAATAATGATCAAAGCAAGCCCTCGGTGAAGAATGTCAAAACTCAAGAAGTGATGCGATCCCCTGTGACTAAGAGTGATGCTCTCAAGGAAAGTGGCCAACTCTTTTTGATATGTCCTAAAGAAAGCCCAGGGCAGCACATAACACCCTTGAAAGAAAAGAAAGCCGTCCAGCTTCCCAAAAAGCTATCATTTAAAAGTAGTGGGACGCAGTCGGCTTGCTCTGTTTTGTCAGGCCAGGAGAGCAGATCATTGGTGGAACTTAAAAGTGAGGGGTCATCATCCCAGAGTCTGGAGGAGGGATTGCTGGTGAATGCCCAGTTCATACCTGCTCAGCCACAAACAGTCAGACTTCACAAAGGCACCAGGAGTGTCAAAATTCTCAAAGGTTCTATGGTGAAACACAGATCTCATCTGGTCACTGTGCTGGAAAATGGACCTCAGGCTGGACGGGAGAGGGCCAAGCCCATGGGCAAAAAGTGTCACTTCCTGGATGAATTGGATCCAAATAAGAAGCCAAAAAAGACCGCTTTGAGAGGGAAGAAAGGCCTCCACCTTCAGCCAGATGCCAACCACCCAAGTCGGCAGCCAGGCGTACTCAAGTCTGTGCTGAGGCCCCACGGACATAGCAGAGAACCAGTAGTTGCCAAGCCCAAGCACAAACGAGCAGATTACCGGCGCTGGAAACTCTCTACAGAGGTATCTTATGAAGATGCCCTTAGGCGGGCCAGGAGGAACAGGAGAGAAGCTGTAGGAGTCTATTCACAGGTTCCACATCCTTATATCAGCCCCTATGCCTATGTTGCTAGTGACTCAGAATATTCGGCTGAATGTGAATCCCTCTTCCACTCCACTGTAGTGGACACCAGCGAGGATGAAAGGAGCAACTATACCACCAACTGCTTTGGGGACAGCGAGTCCAGCTTAAGTGGAGTGGAGTTTGTTGGTGAAAGCACAACAACCAGCGACTCAGAGGAAAGCGGGGGCCTCCTTTGGTCCCAGTTCGTTCAGACACTTCCCATCCAGGCAGTGGCTGCTGCTTCAGAGCTCCATGAAAATGCAGCCAAAGCCTTTGTTAAGATTAAAGCATCCCATAACCTTAAGAAGAAAATCCTTCGCTTTCGGTCCGGCTCTCTCAAACTGATGACTACTGTCTAAACGGATATGAGAAGCAAATGATAGCAGCAATGATAATATCCCTGCCTCTTGGTGAGACGTATATGTGTAAGGGAAGTGAGTGTCAGGATTTTGGCAGATCTTGGGGACATTTTTTCAGGACTTGGGAGCTCTGTAGCTATGCTGACTCCAAGAGGGCCCTTCACCGGCTGTCATTGGAATTGCCTGCCTTAACATCTCGAAGGGCAGAGCAAGCAACTTTTCTGTGACGGAGTGGACATGTTTGTGTAGGTCTACTTTTTGGGCTGAGGACTATAGAGGGATCAAGCAAGTAAGGCAGGGCATGTCCTGCAAGGGGATAATGTTGTGCCATTTCAAGGCTTCCTAATCTTTTCCAGCTTCAGAGGTTGGATAACCACTCGTAAGGTTATGTAAGGTGAAGGAATGACAAAATTTTGGGGACAGGGCCAAACATGGGAAGCTTGGTTTTTTTTGTGTGTGTGTGTGGAATTCAAGACTTTGGGGGGAATTTTAAGAGGTAAAATTAGGTGGAGATTTAAGTCATCTATTTTAGACATTGAAACCTCCAAAAAGGGAAAGCTGACCTTAAAAATCCTCCAAACAATACCATAGAACCGTGATGGCGAACCTATGGCATACATGCCACTTCTGGCACGCAGAGCCTTCTCTCCAGGCATGCGAGCTGTTGCCCATTGCTCTTCTGGGTTCTGGCGCACTGGCCAGTTAGTTTTCATGCATGCTGGAGCACTGGAAACTGGAAGAGCAGCCGCCCGGTGCGCATGCGCGCTAGGAAGATTATCTTCTGGTTTTTGGCACACACATGTGCCCTGGCCAGCTGGACTTTGCATGCACATGCATGCCAGAAACCGGAAGACCAGGTGGCCGGTATGTATGGGTGTGCCGGAAACCGGAAGATCATCATCCCTGCACTCTCATGCGCACTAGATAGTTGCTCTTCTGTTTTCCAGTGTGCCCATGCGCTCCAGCCAGCTGGCCTTCGCACGTGCATGTGCACCAGAAACTGGAAGACCAGGTGGCCGGTTTGCATGCATGTGCTGAAAACCAGAAGAGCAGCCTCCCGGTGTGCGCATGCACACCGGGTGGCTGATCTTCCGGTTTCCAGCACGCATGCATGTGCGTGCATGCATGCTCCTGTTTTGGCACTCGGTTCACCAAAAGGTTCACCAACACTGCCATAGAATGAAAGTATCTGTTTAGTTCATTTTGGGGGGAATCTCGGGAAGAACATAAAACGTGTTGGGGGACTCCATTTGAGCCAGGGTGTCTACCTCTGATTTAAACTTTGAAATAATCCATTATAATAACAGAACGTTGGGCAGATTTAATCTCCTTCTCCTAATGCACCATTTTTAGCATGACAAGGGCTTGCTCTGGAGAAGGAAAGACTCGCCTCTTTTACGTTTGCAGGCTTCCCATTCTCACTTGCCTTGAGCAATCAGGCAAATGGCTAGTTACAAGACTGGTATAAGCAGAGAACAGAAAGTAGAATCTATGGCAGCCTTTTCTAACCAGATACCTTTAGTGTGGGGACTGCGATTCCCAGAATTCACAGCCACCAGGAAAGGCAGCAATTCAGCCCATTAGGGAAGGTTGCCTTACGTAGACTTTTTTGGGATCTCTCTGGTGCTGCTTTTGGCAATCTGCCAAAAAGGTCTTATGAAGATGTGATCAACACACATCTGCCTACGTAAACAAAACAAGGTGCTTCTTGTAAATAATTTTTCTAGAATGCTTTTTGTAGGGCAGATATTTAAGTCTTAACGGACTGCTTAGTTAATGTCACTTGAACCTCCATATTTTTGAGTCAACACTAGTGCCTTTTAAGTGGTGAGAACAAAAGCCACTGTGCTAGTTTTTAAACAAAGGATTAAGACACCAGTTTACTGCTTGGGCTGATTGAGATGCAGAGAAATGAAGACTTAGACCAAATGTTGATTTAAAAACAGTGTTAGAAACATCAGTGTGAAAAGATGGTTAAATGAAATGCAGGATACACATTTTTTAAATAAGCAAACTTGGTAAGCATTGTGTTGATTTATGCGGCATCACTGATTAACACAGAAAATCTCTGCTTCAGATTATCTCCATCATCCACAGACATTTTATATTTACAAAAAAAGAGACCAAGATTTCGCTTGACGCCTCCTTATACGCTGATTAGATTAGTTGTTCCTGTTGTTCAGCATTGTCTATTTTGAATTAAAACTACCTTCAAGAGTCTTGAGCAGAGGTTTTCCCCATTATTTTCTCCTGGATGATTTTTAAAAGTAGAAGCAGGGATTGAACTGCCTTCCAAAGGAGGAACCTCAGTACTGAGCCATAACTACCTAAAGCTGCCTTGAATTTAGATAATGATCCATCCAGCCCACTGCTCTATGGCTTTTTCCAATGTTACTTTCTGAGATCCTGAAGAAGTTGGGAATTTGGGGCAGTGGCTCTACCTCTTGAATTACTGTATTCATCATCTCTTACCAACATGCACATGTTTTAGTAGTATTGAATATTAAATTGGATTAGGAGGTGGCAATCCAAATAGTGAGATGAGGGAAACAAATGACATAAACTTCAAAATCCTTTAGGATTTATATGTGGTGGGAAGATCTGCCTTCTGCCATTTAAACCTGCTTTGTTAATCTTGTATAAGGTCAAGCACTTTGAATAAGCATCTTTAAGGAGGGAACCTGAAATGCAGGTAGTCCTTGACTTACGACCACAATTGAGCCCAAAATTTCTGTTGTTAAGTGAGACATTTGTTAAGTGGGCTTTGTCCCATTTTATGACCTTTCTTGCCTCAGTTGTTAAGTGAATCACTGCAGTTGATAAATTAGCAACATGGTTGTTAAATGAATCTGGCTTCCCCATTGACTTTGTTTGTCAGAAGGTCGCACAAGGTGATGACATAACACTGGGACATTTCAACTGTTGTAAATACAAACCAATTGTCAAGCATCCAAATTTTGATCATGTGACCATGGGGATACTGCAAAGGTCATTAAGTGTGAAAAACGGTCATAAGTCACTTTTTTCAGTGTAACTTCGAAAGGTCACTAAATGAACTGTTGCGTACACCTAATTTTGCATTCTTGATGGGAATTCTAGCAACTGATGGAAAGAGAGTGACAGGCAGATTGCTGTCTTTCATTCCCAATTTAATCTGCTGGTTACTTTGAAAATACTTTGTGATCATAAGATCATTTCCTATACATTTTTAATTTTAAGAATAACTTCTAGCATTCACAACCAAAATTTAAAATCTGAAAAAGTGTTCAAAATGAAAGGCCAACCCCAAAGAACCACAGAATCAGAATATTGGTAACTACAGTACTTGAAGTTTAGCAACGTTTCTGAATTTTGATTCCAGTTCTAGCCATGTTCAAGTGCTTGAACTTCTAAAACTGAGACTTTTTTTAAAAGGAAATGCAAATCTTGCCAAATATCAATTTCTCAGATGCTATTTGTATGCCAAGCTTTCATACGCCATCGCTGGATATTTTAAAATGTCAAAGAAATGTGTTCAGTATTGTGTATTGTTTTGTAGTTCTGTATGTAAGTGAGGATTTTAAAACAATACTTCAAATAAGAGTAAATATTGCAAGTGGAGAAGTGGTTGAGAAAGATCATTTAGGGCTTCTTTTCCTTGGCTGCTTTGTCCTGAACCAAGCTACCGTAGATACCTGAGACAAAAGTGCTTTTAGGACTGAGATTTCTGCAGAAGATATAAATCTTGAACCTTTAGATGGTTGGTGCCCTGATGAATTATTATAATAATTAAACCATGGGAATAATAGTGAATAGCAATATATAGCCCAATAATTTCATTTCTGAAAACCTTATAGATCTTGGTAATTCTTTTCCTTCCTTTAAGAATTCTTTGTTTAAGAATAAAGAGTTAAAGTAAATAAAGGCAATGCTAGAGGTCGATGTTTAGTTTTGCAGGATTTCAGTTTCTGGTTTATTTTTAATTTGAAAAAAAAAATCTTAAAACAAGCTGGGCCAAAGAGGCTGAACAGGTTCTTCTGTCTTGGATATATGCATTAAGGTCAAGATGGGGAATTTTTCTGCACATCCCACTCAGTCACTATCCAGTTCCATTCCATTTCCCTTCTAATCAGGGGTGAAATCCAGCAGGTTCTGACAGGTTCTGGAGAACCAGTAATGGAAATTTTGAGTAGTTCGGACCACCTCTGGCTGGTCCCAGAGTGGGGTGGGAATGGAGATTTTGCAGTATCCTTCCCCCAGGAGTGGGGTGGGAATGGAGATTTTGCAGTATCCTTCCCCCTGGAGTGGGGTGGGAATGGAGATTTTGCAGTATTCTTCCCTTGCCATGCCCACCAAGCCACACCACACCCACCAAGCCACGCCCACAGAACTGGTAGTAAAAAAAAATTGGATTTCACCACTGCTTCTAATATTATAATAATATAAGAATTTTGCTGGTCTGAACTAAAGGATTATCTATTCTAGGATCCTGTTTCCCACAGAAACCCACCTGATAATTCTGGGAAGCTTATTAGAATAGCAGTAGGATTCTCCCATGTTCGCCAGCAATGGAACTGAAAGGCCAACGTACTCTGACTTGGAGATGGTAGATAAACATCATGACTGATAGCTGTTGATAGCTTGGGCCATGAGAAATTTACCCAGCACCTTTGTAAAACCAATCCCATTTCATCTGGTTATAATATATTTCCTTTTGTTTTTCCTGAATCTCCCACTTTTCCGTTTCTCAGGAAGATCCTACATTCCAGCATTTTAATTTTAGATGTCTCTCTTTTCTCATACGAGTTTTCGAAGCTACAAATCCCAACTATTAAAACTTTTCTTTGTATGGGAGCGCTTCCTACCCCTTGATCATTTTCGTGGCCTTGTCTGCACCATTTCCAGCTCACTAATATCATTTTTGAGGTGCAATAACCAGAATTCAGTATTCTAAATGAACAATACAATGGCAATTGTCTGACACTTCTTTCTTTTGACTTTGGGAAAATTCAAAAAGTCTCTTTAAGTATATTGTGTGTATTTTTTTTCCTTACAGTTTACACAAATATGCATGTTAAAAGCATGAGTGTCAGTTGTGTCAGTTTTTCTGTCTTGTGTCCAATAATTGTACATCATTAAGCAGCGGTATTTTATATCTCTATATGAATCACATTGCTTTATAAATTAATATAATGCATTGATATGCTGTAATAAACATTTCCTTTTTTAATCCCTTGTCATGTGTGATGCATTGATTGTAGCTAAGATGGACAACATCTGTGACCCCTTTTGAAAAATTAGACTCTTAAGGGCCAAAATACATTTTGCTACTTCTAGTCATGATATTGAGAAATATTACTTCCTTTGAAAAACAAAATAACATTCATTCTTCCGGGAATTGCATGATTGGTGACTAAAAAAAAATCACCCACATTTGTCCACTTCCAATTTTTGTAGTCAAAGCTTGGCACTCCCTTTGAGATGTTCCTGTCCACATCACAGAAAAACAGGAGCCATCTGCCAATAGCAAAAAAAACCCAGCTGTTGCAGCATTCTTCCAAGTAGTTTTATGATGTGTGGATCTTCACTGTTCTTTAATTGTATTGGATACTTTACAATTTAGAGAAGGGATCCTCTCTAAGGAGCCAGAATGAAGAGCACTGGAGAAAAGGGCAAGGAGAAGTCGCTTTGTTTGCAACCAGATGGCAAAGATGAGGTCCATAGAAAGTCTGTATTCTTGTAATGATTGCTAAATGTTTTCACAGCTTCTGTGGTTTGAAAGCCTTGCCCATCAACAAAACGCATATTATTCAAAAAAGAAATAATAATAGCAGAGAGCACAATATCGATTAAAGTGCACATAATGTATTAGAGGGAGGCGGTAGCTCAGTGGCTAAGACGCTGAGCTTGTCGATTGAAAGGTTGGCAGTTCATCGATTCAAATCCCTAGTGCTGCATAACGGGGTGAACTCCTGTTACTTGTCCCAGCTTCTGCCAACCTAGCAGTTCGAAAGCACGTAAAAATGCAAGTAGAAAAATAGGGACCACCTTTGGCAGGAAGGTAATAGCGTTCCGGGCACCTTTGGCATTTAGTCATGCCAGCCACATGACCATGGAGACGTCTTTGGACAACGCTGGCTCTTCGGCTTTGAAACGGAGATGAGCACCGCCCCCTAGAGTCAGGAACTACTAGCACATATGTGCGGGGGAAATCTTTACCTTTAATGTATTCTTTCCCTACTTGTAAAAGCAGAAGTCATGCATCAATTGCCAGATAATCCAACATGAGCATAAACTGAATTAAGCCTTACTGAATGGAATTTACACCCAGTTTGTTACAACTAGCAATATAAGAACTTTTATATGTGTGCATATTCATTAATTCCATTTATATGCTGCCATAAGGCTATGCAGAGCTATATAATCTCAATAATTCATTGCTAAACTATCAGATCTGCTAAGGAGGGAAGGAAGGAAGGAAGGAAGGAAGGAAGGAAGGAAGGAAGGAAGGAAGGAAGGAAGAAGATTAATTCATATTTCAATTTTTATATGCCTTTGAAAACAGAAGCTAGGTTATGGTTCTTATAGAACATGGAAGACTTCCCTTGAAGAAGTTTTATGTACAATATTCAATATTTTTCCAGCTCTTGGAACATCTTCAATGTTTTTAAGTTACTGTTATGGAGTTACTATACATAGGAGAATATGTTACCTATGCTTAACTTTGCTGGATCCATTGTTGACAAGAAACCACTTGCTTTGTATCCAGGTTCAACCATTCCTTGCATTTCAGATTGCATCCTCAGTTGGAAGCATCAAATGAATAATAGAAAGAGCTACTGCAAATCAGTAGTGTATTGATTGGAAATAGTGTAAACAAGACAGAGATAAAATAATAGAACAATAAAGCAAACAATGAAAAAGAAAACAAGGGGAATACATCAATATGATAACAAAAAGATGGATGGGTGGAGAGCAGAAAGCAAGGTGGCCTCCAGTGTGGAATTCCCCCATTGGGTCTCCAGGCCAACCATCAGTCAGGTCTCCTGCAGAAGATAGGAGGATGGGGGAGAGCTTACCCAAAATGTTTGTCCATGACCTTTCCAGCCATCTGATGTCACCAGATACTTTCTGTGGCCTTGATGGGTGAACAGCTTCCCTAAGTTTTCAAAAGTTGTCCATTCCTGCTAAAGATTGAAGCTCTACCAGAGGTGGGTTTCAGCAGGTTCTGACCAATTCTGGAGAACCGGTAGCGGAAATTTTGAGTAGTTCAGAAAACCGGTAGTAAAAATTCCGACTGGCCCCGCCCCCATCTATTCTCTGCCTCCCAAGTCCCAGCTGATTGGGAGGAAATGGGGATTTTACAGTATCCTTCCCCTGGAGTGGGGTGGGAATGGAGATTTTACAGTATCCTTCTCCTGCCATGCCCACCAAGCCACACCCACAGAACCGATAGTAAACATTTTTGAAACCCACCACTGAGCTCTACCTTACCTACTGTAGTTTCTAGAATATTTTCATGGCTCTGGCATCTCTCTATTCTTCCTCTACTTAAAAATATGCATGATACAATATATGTATTATGTTAAAATAACTTTGCTTCTATATAATTTCTTACTGCTACAGTAAATTTTTTCTAACAGCAACCTGAAATTATTGGATTTTTCCCACTCAGGGAATGACAGCTCAATAGGCTTAGTGTCTTTCACAATATCACAGCCCTCTCAGAATCTTCTGACTCTTTTCTGGCAGAGTCAAACAGTCCAGTGTCAAAGACCGACAAAAACAACTTAAGAAAAAAAATCAATAGGGAAAAACTTGGTCGAGGTCTGATTAAGGAGTCAACACAAGGCATTCAATAGCAGCGATCAAAGTTCAGAAGATTTGCCTGGTACAAACAGGTCCAGGCCAAAAAAATCAGTATTTCCAGGAACTCAGGACAGACTTAGAGTCAAGGCACATCCGCATTTTTCATAGTACTATGCAGAACAGAATTCAGATGTTCTTTGGAGTACAGGTAGTCTTCGCGTTATGACCACAATTGAGCCCAAAATTTATGTGCTAAGCGAAACATTTGTTAAGTAAGTTTTGCCCCATTTTACGACTTTTCTTGCCACAGTTGTTAAGTGAATCATTGCATTTGTTAAGTTAGTAGCATGGTTGTTAAGTGAATCTGGTTTCCCCATTGAGCTTGCTTGTCAGAAGGTTGCAAAAAGGGATCTGGCCGGCCTGGCCTAATTTTTCCCCTTTTTTCTTTGTTCTTTTTACAATATACATTTTAATCTGTTTTTAAATTATTGGGGTGTTTTAAATTTGTCTTGGGCCAAATTGTTTAATTCGGTTTTATTCTGCTTTTAAATTTTGTATTTATGTGTTTTACTTTGTGGCTGTTCACCGCCCCGAGTCCTTTGGGAGTAGGGCGGTATATAAATCTAATAAAACAAACAAACAAAACAAACATGACCCTAGGACAGAGGTCTTCAAACTTGGCAGCTTTAAGACTTGTGGACTTCAACTCCCAGAATTGAATCTGGGAGTTGAAGTCCACAAGTCTTAAAGCTGCCAAGTTTGGGGGACCCCTGCCCTAGGACAATGCAACTGTCATAAATATGAACCAGTTGCCAAGCATCTGAATTTTGAACACATGACCACAGGGATGCTGCAACGGTCGTAAGTGTGAAAAACGTTCATAATTCACTTTTTTCAGTGCCGTTGTAACTTTGAATCATCACTAAATGAACTGTTGTAAGTCAAGGCCCACCTGTATACCACGCTCCACATTTTGAGAAATGTGGCTGAAAATTGCATGAAAATAATAGAATACTGAGGAGAGTTGTATTTATACATGAAGGGAAATGGCACGTAAAATGTATACATTAGAACAAGAAAATTGAAAAACGCCCCCATGTACATCTCCAATTAAAAGTGGCTGGAATACATTTAGGATTGAATACATGCAACATTGACATGAACTACCTACACATTGATTCATTTAATCATTAGGGATAATGAATAATACGCCGAAGCTGGCTTATGTAGGATTGTTGAATCTCGTCTGCAAAATTCAAGAGAACCACTCGATTACAGTAAAAAGAAATTTCCATATCTGTTTGTTGCCCTTTATTGATTGTCTCGATTATTTGCAGCCAAAATATGACAGTCCAAGATTTTCTCTTGTAAAAATTTGTTTCATGGACGATCCAAACAAACCTTTTACTTTGAGTGAGAATAATGCAGAGGATGGCAACATTTTATGCTCCGGATGCAATGAAAAAAAAAAAAAGGATTGAAACCTCATGAGGTAATTATATTTAAAGTGTTTTGCTGTGAGAACTCATGAAAGCATGGACAGTGGTGGCAAAATCTCACACCGGCCTGCTGAAATCTCCCGATACGTGGACCTTTTTAAAAAAAAAAAAAAAATTAAAGCATGGATTGAATCTGGGCACGTTGTGCCATTTTAAGATGCAGAGATGTTCTCGCACCTTCAAGTGACTCGTTGTCAAGGCTCAGAATTAAAAGCTTTTCATCTTCTCCACCTTTGCAGATGACTAAATGCACCTATTTAGAGGGCATGCTTGCTTTTGGGGATGGCTGAGATAATAACATAAATTATATTTCATCAGTGGTCCCTGGTGCTCTCTGAGCTTGCTTTTTTTCTTTAGATGTTTCATTACCTAACTAGGTAACATCATCAGTTCTAGTCAGGAGTGTTGTTTGCTGTCAGTTTATATTCTGGTGACTTGCTTGTCTGTGTGAGTAGGGTTGGTCTTAGAGCCCAATATCTCTAAGATCAACCTCACCCACACAGACAGGCAAGTCACCAGAATATAAACTGACAGCAAACAACACTCCTGACTAGCACTGATGATGATGATACCTAGTTAGGGTAATAAAACGTCTACAAGAAAACAAGCAAGAACAGAGAGCACCAGGGACCCCTGATGAAATATAATTTATGTTATTATCTCAGCCATCCCCAAAAGCAAGCATGGGCTCTTTTCAACCCTGGGCTATAAATATTCTCCTTTATTGGTATTATAATTTATGTTAATAAGAACATAGATTATAAATTATAATCTCTGTCTGACACAGTGAAAAGGCATGCAGACTTTGCCATTTATTTTTAATTTGATTTATTATTTAATGAATAAGGAATGGTTCTTAAAAAAAATGCTGCTAATTATATGGAAAGTTTCAAACACTCAAAAGCAGAAAAATCCATTTGGCAAATATTGGAAGCTTGAGCAGCTACCAGAAGTAGTAGAAGGCTTTGCATAAAGGTCATTGGGATAAAATTGCCCCAAATCTGCGAGGGTAAATCTAATACCTGAGCAACTGGCTAGATCTTTGCTTTGTTTGCTGAAAGGGGAGAGAATATGGTTGACTGCTGCCGTGAAAGTCTCAACATCAAAGCTTCTCATCGGAGAAACCGACTGTGATCTCTATCGTTCAGCCTCTGGCACTTTAAGGAAAACTGATTGACAGCTAAGAGATTGTGTTTTGTTTTTCTGGGCAGATGGTAGTTTAGGAGCTCCCTGCTGTTCAAAGACCTAGTGGCTGCACCTTTAATCTCTGTCCTTTGCTGTGGATTTTAGTGAAACCAAAGTTACTATGTTTTGGGCCCATTACAAAGAATAGCTAACCTTTTCAAACTTGAATCTAGAGGCTGAGGGAGAATAAGGGTTGACAGAAGGAGATTGTGGAGGTTTTTTTGGGGGAAATGGCATCTTGAATTTGTTTGTTTGTTACTTTTTAATGCCGCTCATCTCCCCTATTAGGTGACTCTTATTTCTTGGTGCAAAAATTCTCAGTCTGCTAAGCCTTTGAAATATTATAGTTCAGGGCTGTCAAACTCGTGGCCCGCGGGCCGGATGCGTCATGCACTGGCCACGCCCACGCCCGGTTTAGTGAAGGGGAAAAAAATTGTGATATGTCACGTGATGACACTGTGGCAATGAGAGTTTGACACCCCTGATATAGTACAAAATCCAGCATTTAAATATCTTCTCAAGGTGGGCCTTGCTCCTGTAGGCATGAGTTTCATTATTTCCTATCACGCTTTAGCTTCTTACACAATGATGGAATGCATGAAGTTCTTGGCTCGGGTCTCCCATTCAGGCCTCAGACACAAGAGAAAAAACAATCACAAATAATGAAAGAAGAGAATATTTGTAGCTCAGGTTGAACTGTGGGGTCCTTGGTAGTTTATGAGCTTGGTTGTTTTCTTGCAGTTGTTTCATTATCTAATTTGGTAACATCATCAGGGCTAGAAGGGAGTTGATTCTAGTACTGATGATATTACCTAGTTCAGGGATCGGCAACCTTAAACACTCAAAGAGCCATTTGGACCCGTTACCCACAGAAAAGAAAACACTGGGAGCCACAAAACTCTTTTGACATCTAAAATGAAGATACCACTGCATATATATTTTTTTCCCTTCATGCTATGTATAAAGAAATGATAGTGTGTTGCATTTATGAAATCAATGAACTGCTACAGAGAAAACAAATTTTTATTTCTCCATGCAACAAAAACATTTGAACTCTGAAAAAAAAAAGATAGGTCGAAAAGCTCAATAAATCACGTGCCGGGCAGGTGTCGCACATTGGTGGTTGTGACTCATATTTTGAGAGTCGGAGAGCCGCAGCAGAGTGATGAAAGAGCCACATGTGGCTCCAGAGCTACAGGTTGTAGACCCCTGACCTAGTTGAAATGTCTGCAAGAAAACAACAAAGCTCAGAAAGCACCAAAGACTCCACTATCATCAGTCATCCAGCTATTCTCCTTCTCTTGGGCTTGGTAATAAGTAGAAACCATCACAGTCTAGGATAACCTTCTTGAATCTAAATCTTCCAAATGTATTGAGGGTACAACTTCTTGAGTTCCTCTGAGCAATGGAAATGTTTGCCCGTACCCTCTGCCCTAATGCTCTCTATATCAACACAAAATATTGACCTTGGCTTTTGAATTAATTATTTTCTTAGGCGAGAAAATACAGTGAATGTCAATCAGGCTGGATGTATCCAATATGTCAAGCCACAAGGAAACAAACCCAAGATTAAAATTAATCTAGCTTTGTAACTTATGGAAATGTAGTTACTAAGTTGTTAATTGCCTTGGTTCAACATATTGTACAACCTCAGTTTCTTTTTTTAATTTGAGACTAGTTTTGATTGCATTACCGATACCAAATACCCTCAGGAGGAATGCAGATACCTAATACCTTGCCAGCATCTGCCCTTTCTGCTGGTAGGGTATATTTGTGTGTGTGTGTGTGTGTGTGTGTTGTACTTGGTCTCTTGATCCTAGCATATGTCCATCAGAATTATCAGGTGTCCTGAGGATGGCGAATGCACAGTGGGTTAAATATTTTTTGTTTTATAGCCAATGTTATAGACCATATATAAAAGCCTTATAAGCAGTGATCCCTGGGCCATATCTATGAATCAGTTTTTAAAAAGAAAAATAAAATAATGATAAAACAGCTACAACTGTTCTTAGTACAACTCAAAAGGCTCAGTTCAGTGGGGGAGGGGAAAGCTCTGTATTTTATGAGTGATCTTTGCAAGGGGAAGAGATGGGGAAAGAAGTAAACCAATTTAGAGCTCTCTAGAAGAGGAAGAAAAATCCATTTTGCTATTGTACTTCCATAGTGAACTAACTGTATGAACTTTGGAAACAAAGACAAGGACTTGTAAATGGTGGAGAAAATTGAAGGTCAGAAAAGCACTCTAAAAAAATGACTCCAGTAGAAGCTCATGACTGAGACTTAAAAACATAGGACTATATTGGATCTTATCTCAGAAAGACTGCCCTCCAAGAACAGAGGAGTATTTCACAAGGTCTATATCTTGATGACCTAAATGGAGCACTTTATTAAGAAAAAAAAGAGGATTTTTCAAGGTTTGCAGAAAACACAAAAGAAAAGCAAATTGTCGCAAATTCTACACAGCTGTATCACGCAGATGGCATGTGAATAGAGAATGAACAAGGATTCTCAGGCCTCAGCAAACCTCTTGTGCGGAACACTTTTAGTAATGCAGTCATGAGGGATGCTGACACATAACCTGGTTCTTTCCAGATGTGCTGGGCATCTGGAATTCCAAGTCTTAATTCCTAGCCACAATAAAAAAGTTCCATTATTTACAACTGTGTACTAACACATAGCGTGATTATGCTTTCAAAAAAAATCACGGAGCTGCACTTTCTCATGTTTCTCCACCACTATATCACTGTTATCCTTGAAGTCTTCTGTAACTGGGAAGCTCTGGAGAGGTGGGAATCTGCTTTTCATCAGCATAATCCCTTCTATGCCATTTAATAACACATCAGTGCAGTATTGAATGACAAGAGGAAAATGTGCTTACGCCTTCAAAATTGTCCAGAAAGAATGATTCATTTCGAAGCTGTTTGTAGTGAGGACCACATGCAATGAAATAGGCCCACAAAAACAGTGGACATGTGAGGGTTGTGGGAGATGAGAACAGACATATTCCTCTCCCACCTCTGTCATCTGGCAACACAGGCACTTTGGTCACATTATAGTAATAGCACGACTTGCTCAGCAAAGGAGATAACTAGTTTCCCAGGGAAATCTGTAGGTTTTCTAGGAAAGCTTCAAGGTGATTAGTGCATCGGTCACAACGTGTGATCTCTAGCGTGTGAGAGAGGAAGAATGTTTCTGTAGTGTTATATTACATTAGTCAAAAGAGCGATAGCTTTGTAATTCTTTCATAAAGATCTCTCTCTCTCTCACACTCTCTCCCTCCCTCCCTCCCCCCTCCTCTCTCCACACATTAATCTTCTGAATTAGCCATTCTAGAGGTAGATCAGTACTGGAAGAGGAGTTGTAGTAGCATATTATATCCTCTCAAAGAATGTTGACAAATGGGACAGTATTCAATACAGTGGTGGGTTCTACTTACCTTTACTACTGGTTTGCAACAGGACTGCGTGTGCACACACATGCTTTGCTCGTGTGCACACACGCTCTTCTGCGCAAGCGGAGAAGCATTTTGATGACATCGGGGTCGGTGGGCGGAGCCTCCCGCCGGTTTTACTACCGGTTCTATAGAACCAGTGAGAACTGTGGGCAACCCACCAGTGATTCAATAGTAGTTTAAGACACTGGATTAGCACTAAGGAGACCAAAGATTTATTTATTTATTGAAAACATCAATAAACTTTATCCTTCACCCAACTCTGGGAGGCTCCCGATCAAAACTTGAAAGACATATAAAACATTTTAAAACTATATAATTCAATCATTAAAAAAAAACAACAACCAAAATCTGATGCCAATTAGTTCTAATGTATGATCAGATAATCTTCTCCCAGATCTTGGGGAGAAAGCCAGGTCTTTAAGTCCACAGAAAAGGTACATTTCCCAGCTCCCATTCTAATGACAATATTTAGGGGAAAGGACAAGAAGGGTGCCCACCCTATCTCACCTGCTAGGATAGGAAGATGCCTTTAGAGAAGGACAGTACAACAGATAGTCTGGCCCTGTGCCATGTAAGGCTTTAAAGGTGATGACCAGCACCTTGAATTGTACCTGAGAAAAAATTGCAAGGCAGTGCAGGTCACACAAAAGAGGTGTTACATGGGCAAATTTAGGAGCCTCCATTACTGCATGCACTGCTTCATTCTGGACCAGTTAAAGTTTCCAGTTGGTCTTCAAAGGCATCCTCATATAGAGCACTTTGCAGTAATCCAGATAGGTGGTGACTAAGGCATGAGTGACTATGAACAAGGGTTCCTGGATCTGATTGACACTTTGCTGTGGAAATCACTGGGACTTGTACCAGACTCTTTGAGCCCAACATACTTCACAGGTTGTTGTGAGAGAAAATTGAGGGACGCAGCACTGTGTATGCTATCTAGAGCTCCTGAACAAAAGGAATCATTATTGTCTCAAATTAGACAGAAAAGTTCTTGTTATCTAAATAGTAGCTATCCCCATCCTGCTGGTTAACTGGGGATAATGAGAATTGTCATGTGACACATATGGAGACATTAAGTTGGGTAAGGCAATCTTAAAGATAAAGAGATATAAGTAAAATGGTAAAAATAAAATAATATGGGTTATCCATCCTTTTTTTTTTGTTGTTCTAAAGATCTACATCAGAGCTATGCTGGCTGGGGAATTCTGGGAGTTGAAGTCCACAAGTCTTAAAGTCGCCAAGTTTGGGGACCCCTGTTCTAGAGGAAAACATCCCTCAAAAAATAAAGACAATTTTTAAAACTTCCAAATTAATCCAACTGTATTGGCATGGAACATAGGATTTTTTTTTCATCCCACAGATATTGTGCAATCTGGAATTCTAACATACCAAATGCATTATTCTTTCAGTGCTTTATCACTGTGGAGAAGTGGAGAGGCAAACATGAATAAACTGAGGATGCAACAGAATGTTGTTATTTATAGGGTGCTTCTGGCTAATCTCTGTAAGGTTTAACTTTGTCTTTTAAACTCTACAACCTGAAACAATGGAAAGGGACCCCAAAATGTTAGCCTTGATTGCTTGCAAGGTGGGGGGGGGGGAGGGAGAGGAATCTAGGTAAGGCATGAGTGAGGCCTTGCGGAAAGTTTGTAAGATTTTTAAGCCAAATCTGGTAAGCCATATAGATTGTCACTGTTCCCTTTCCTACAAAGATGCTACTTCTCAGGATGCTGAGATTATAAAAGGAGGAGCTGCAGGAAGTGGGAAGAGGCCATGGCTCAGGGTTAGGGCAAGTGCTTTCAAGCAAAAGGTTCAAATCTTTTGCTTTAAATCCCCGGCATACCAATGTGTCAGTTGAAGGAACACATTACTTATCAGTGTTGACAATATTACTGTAATTGGTTCAAACCGTTTAAGAACCACTGGTGTAGCAAGTGTTGATGGAGATAATTTTTCTGTTACACGATGTTAGATGCCCCTATCAGACATCAAAACTAAATGGATGGCAATTCAATACCAATAAAGAGAAATGCTCCTTTGCTCCACACCTAATTAAATTGCAGAATTTAGTGGCATCTATTGTGATGGTCAATGTGGATAGTTTTCAAGCAGAAATTCATAGACCAATGGACTATTAATGACTAGTAGTGACAGCTGTTAATCACCTGCTTGACAAGAGCAGCATACATTTAAGGTCAGCTACTAGGCATGAATAGCTAAATTCAAATCCTTATTTCATTTATAACCCCAGAGGGGTATCACCTAAAAACAATAAGATTTACAAACATTCCAGTAATAATTAAATTTCTGAAGCATAAAGTAGGAAAGTCACCTAAAAGCTAACATTATTAATACAAAGTTGTAACATTATAGGATTTATTTACAAAAATTTACAACACTGGGCTCTATTTACAAAAATGTTGACCAGCACAAAACTAAAAATATAAAAATTTGTGAAGTAAAAATACAGTGTAGTACTATCAAGGTTAAGATATAACAAATGACTAAAATTAAACCATCTAAATATCCAAGAGTATAGGAATAGCCTTGTCTGAGTATTGGGTCTTGTTAATGGTAAATTAAGATTTTATATATTATGGAGAGATTATAGTACAAGAATAATATGCATATGTTTGTCCTGTACAGCTTTCCAGCTTGTGAGTATTGGGGAAGAGAATTTTGAATACAAAATGGACAGTGATAGATTCAATTAGTTCTGATTCACAAAAGCATAATTGTTCGAAGTGTGGGATTTTTCCTATCTCTTCCCTCCAAAAAATGACAGCCCACTAAAATGAAAGCTGTTTTTGTGTCTAGAGACTTTGTGTAAGATACACCACGGAGTTTACTATATGTCACCTCTTCATTGAATCTGCAAACCGAGTAGAAACTTCACCTGGTAGAGAATGCAATTGACCAATCATTTATAACAATCCTATCACTCCTGTGGTATGTGACCTGCACTGGCTGCTGATTTGTTTCTGTGTGCTTAGAATTTGCCCATTTAATATATGCTAATAGAAAAAGCATGTGGAGAGTCTATGCCTGCTGAGAAGTTTAATGAAGGGACTTTGAAACAATCCCTGACTATGGTTAGAAACCCCTCCTATGGATGAACTAAACTTTGGAGGTGAAGTTGGCCTCCTCCTGGATGGTGTTTAGAAAGTTGGTAGCAATGTGGCTATTTCAAAGGGCTTTAAAGGAACCAATGTGGTTTTCCGAAAGTTGAGAAGCTTTGAATAATTGTTTGATTCTACATACTGATCCATGATGTCTTAGGAACCAGGCCACACAAAAACTGTGCATGTGAGGGATCTAGGTTGTGCACTCCTCCTCCCCTCCTGGTCCCTGAAAAATTGTCATCCCCAAAATCGATCCCTGGCACCAAAAATTATGGGGACCACTGTTCTATAGAATTGCTCTCTTGTTTGTTATTGCACTGGTATCTAACTGATAAACTGCTTAGAATCATTTTGAATGAAGATCTAGGGAAGTTATTATATAGTGAAAAAATACATCAAGAAATAAATGTATATATATATATATATCTGCACAAGAGTAGTAAGAAGGACATTTTATCTTTGCTTGTGATTTTCCTTGGCTCCATCCAGTTGGCCATTGGTGACAGAATTTGATTCATTTGCTCAATTTACTTAACAACCCATCTCACTTTTACATGACTTTAGCTAAGTTTATCAGCTAGCAAGCTGACAGCCGGGGTTCGAGACTCGAGAGCTGCACAACGGGGTGAAATTTCGTTACTCGCCCCAGCTCCCGCCAACCTAGCAGTTCGAAAGCATGCAAATACAAATAGACAATTAGGTATCACTTCATTCAGAAGGTAACAATGTTCCGTGCTCCTCGGTATATAATCACGCTGGTGACATGACTACGGAAGTATTTTCTGGTATTGCTGGCTCCCTTAGCTAAGAAATAGAGATGAGCACCGCCCTAGAGTCGAATAAAACTGGACTGGAGAATCCTTTACCTTTTACCCTTACCTTTAAGTAACTTACAATAAAACAAATAAATGCTCAGTTAGATTGATGCAATCTAACATTGCTCTTCTTATGTTGCTAACCACTCTGCATCCAAGACCAGAGCAAATACCATGGAGGTTCAAACTCCACGAGGAAAATGCTTTTAAGAAAGTATGGAGAGCCATTGCTTAGGCAAAAACTTCAGAAGGAAAGAACAAATGATCTTTCACCAACACTGCACTGAAATCTAGCAGGACTAGAGAGGCAGTTAATCAAAGCAATCTTCTCTCTGCCAGCCTTCTCTGATAAAGCCATAATTAAGGGCAACTTCAGATATAACAAACCAAAGGTGCTTATTTCCTATATCGCTATGTTTAACTCTCAGTTGTGTTCAGATATTGCTCACAAGGAGGTATAAAGAGTCACCTTGCAGTGAGATGGGCAACAAACAAATTTAATAAAATCAAATAAAGTTCTGTGTCCAAAAATTCTTAATTTTACAACACTAGAAAAATGAATATGGTAAGACTAGATTCTAATATCTTTTGTCTGATACATATTTTGTGGGAAACGTTCATCCAAATTGTTTCTCTAATGCTTATTAGCATACTAGACAAAGCTGAAGTCAAGTCTTTTTTTTTTTAGCAGATACATACCAGTACACAATGGGAATTGATGGTGTTTTCAGAGTCACAAAAGAAATTGTATTATACTGTAACCCGCTACATATCTCTACAGGGTTGACCTTCCTGTTAAGCAGCTGGCTCCATATGCTGAACACTTGCTGAAGCCTGGGTAAGAATAGGAGACTGAACCATTCAGGTCACAAATCCTATCCAGTGTCCTATACACACACACACACACACACACACACACACACACACACACACACGCACGCACGCACACACACCATAGGGTCTTTAAGGGCAGCCAAGGATAGTGAGTAATGTTTTAATAAGATTAAACTGCAGTTCTGGGCAGCTTCTGAAAATGAAAAGGTAGGAAGGTGTCATTTTGTCTTGTACCTCTAAATCAGAGGTGGGTTTCAGCAGGTTCTGACCAGTTCTGGAGAACTGGTAGCGGAAATTTTGAGTTGTTCAGAGAACTGGTAGTAAAAATTCTGACTGGCCCCGCCCCCATCTATTCTCTGCCTCCCAAGTCCCACCTGATCAGGAGGAAATGGGGATTTTGCAGTAACCTACCCCTGGATTGGGGAGGGAATGGAGATTTTACAGTATCCTTCCCCTGGAATGGGGTGGGAATGGAGATTTTACAGTATCCTTCCCCTGCCATACCCACCAAGCCACGCCCACCAAGCCATGCCATGCCCACCGAGCCATGCCCACAGAACTAGTAGTAAAAAAATTTGAAACCCACCACTGCTCTAAATCAGTCGTGTTTTTTGGGGATGGTGGTGAGGGGTCCCAATAATGGGGCTTCAAAACTTTGTTTAAAATACATTTGTCACAACTGATGATGATCTGATTTTTAATCTGATTTTATCTCTTATCTAATCTAAAAATACTATCTTACCTTTTCAAAAAAGGTTTTAAATGTTGTTAGGCTTAATATAGTTCAGATGTTTAGGATAACTATTAATGAATTAATTAATTCTTTCATTCATTCTTTCAAAAATTTTATCCAACTTTCCAATTCATAGGTATTACTCAGGACAATTTAGAATCGGGAAAATATAGAAGTGAAAACAAAGTGAGATGGATACAGCTACTTACCAACAAGGCAAAATTCTAGCAGAATAGATGAACCTTTACCAATGTGATCACAAAGCCAATTGTAATAATAGCATTCAAAATTTTAAAGTACCACAATGGAACATCAGAACAATATAAAAACCCTCTATAGCAATCAGAAGTGAAAACATCAATAGAAAGCAGAAATCTGGGTGACAGTAGGCAAAAGTGAGTATTCCCAACTATTTTAATGTTGCCATTAACTGGATCCCTCCTTAAAATTATTAGTTATTATTATTATTGGATTAATTAGTCAAATTAAAAGCAAATCTGCAGGCAAACCACTTAAAATGTATCAGTAATATAGCTACGGTATAGGTAATCCTGCACCATGAACTAAAGTTTTGTGATCCTTTTTAAATCAAGCTTCTAATATAGTCTTTGAAATATGTTCTGTTAGTTACTTTCTTGGATGATTTAAGACAAGAACAAATGAGGTCCTGTTAAAATTTGCTATTTTTTCCCCAGCATCCTTTATTATAAAAGTATACAGGATTGTCTAACCTATTTTTAGACAATAACATTGTAATAAAATAGTGTGAGCTTCTGTTCTAAAGATGCATTTCCCTCCAGCTCCCTAGACATGTTCATTGTATGTTGAGCTGTACAAATGCAAAACCAATCTTCGCTGTACTGGAAGTTTACGCTAAAGACAAGTCACTTTTCATGCTTTAATTAAACTTCTAAGTAGGAAAACAATATAAATATGTTCAGTAGCTAACAATATAACAATAAAAAATACATGTGGTGTTCTTCCTACGCAGACTCTAGAGTAAGATGTAATTTAAAATTTTATTACAGCTAGGTCATGATTCATGAGAATTGAAACAATACAATATTTAATTTAGTGGGAATTGTACATTGCTAATGGGTTGCCTTTAATGTGAATGAAAATTCGGCTAGAGCAAGGCTAGAACATGTACAATTGAGGTTATTGAGTTAGTATCAGGATATTAGATACTTCTACTAGTCGTGGTGGCACAGTGGTTAGAACACAGTTTTGCAGGCAATTTCTGCTGCCTGCCGGCTGCCTGCAATCTGGCAATTTGAATCTCACCAGGCTCAAGGTTAACTCAGCCTTCAATCCTTCTGAGGTTGGTAAAATGAGGACCCAGATTGTTGGGAGCAATAAGTTGACTCTGTAAAGCTGCTTAGAGACAGCTGTGAAGCACTGTGAAGTGGTATATCAATGGTGAGTTTCAAATTTTTTTACTACTGGTTCGGTGGGTGTGGCTTGGTGGGTGTGGCATGGCTTGGTGGGTGTGGCAGGGGAAGGATACTGTAAAATCTCCATTCCCACACCACTCCAGGGGAAGGATACTGTAAAATCCCCATTTCCTCCCAATCAGCTGGGACTTGGGAGGCAGAGAATAGATGGGGGCGGGGCCAGTCAGAATTTTTACTACCCGTTCTCCGAACTACTCAAAATTTCTGCTACCGGTTCTCCAGAACTGGTCAGAACCTGCTGAAGCCCACCTCTGCGGTATATATCTAAATGCTATTGCTATTACTACTTCAATCTGCACTTATTTTTTCATGTGCATGTGCATGTGCTGCCATCATATATGTTATTTTTGGGATTTGTTTCAATCATTTTAAGAAGTGCCCTTTACAAAATGAACAAGATTCCTTCAGATAAATATACTGAGAGCAATAGTTGTCATATGTTTACTTAGAAGTTCCTCCCTCACTTGGGAACTGCTGATTGCTGCCTTTCTGATCTCAATGTCTATGGAGATTCTCAGTCATCCAGGTCATGGTTATCCCAAAAGTGCTGAAGAAGCTTCGTGGAGGAGAAGCGAAACGCCTTCAAAGAAGTCCAGTAGCCTCTTGAAAAACCACCTTTGGGACTTTCTGGTTTCAGTCCTTACAATTTAAGAGAGTGAAGTATGACATGATGGAATATGGTGTCTGCATGGTTTTTGGGGGATATGGGACAGGTCAGCACAAGAACAAGCCAATTCCCTGCTTATGCATGTGCAAAATACTTTCACACCTCCAAGATCCCAACCTTCCTTCTGTGAATCTATAAATAATGTGCCATTTTTGTAAACTCATGGCTGTTACACGTTCCTGGTAACCAGCTCTTCAGTGAAGGCATTGACACATTACTCAATTTGTGAGCACTCCTTTCATAATTTTCTGAGCTTTTCAGGTCCCCAGAGTCCATTGTGTGTTCATGAAAATGGAAACCGAGCAACATTATTTTGGTGTTCAGACGCTGGCCTTTAATCAAAACTGCACCTACGACCCAGTTCTTTTCCTTGACTTAAAGCTCCAAGTGGACTAACAAAGAGGCCTCAAGTCTGCTAAATACCACTAAATCACAGGCGCTTTTAAGTAAGGCTGAAAAGCCTTCTGAAAGAATTTGTGTGTGTCTGTATATTAGTGACCCTTCTTGTAATGGAGCCAAAAAGACCTCGCAAAGGAAGAACTGTAGCATTTGGAGACTGAATCCATAAATATTCATACCTAAGAATGACAGATTTGTTTCCTTGGAAGCCATAAGGCACCAGAGACCTTTTTTTCCGCCAAATCATTTCCAGCAGGTCAGGAGTTAATATTCTACATTTTAAGCCAGGAAATTTTTGCTCTCTTTGCTTCTGCTGAAGACTGTGTGGGTGTCTTTTGCGCGATATTTCTGAGACATGGAAATACCAGCTTCCTTCATGTCTTAATGTAATCCAAGGAATTACAGTCTGCCCAAGAAGGCATAGTTGCTTTATGACTGTGGATTGAAAGCAAAAATAAATGAACAGCATGAAAAATGTCTATGGAGATTCTCAGTCATCCATGGTTGTCCCAAAGTTGCTTTTTTCAAGAGGCAACTGGGCTTTCTTGTTTTTCTTTTGAAGACATTTCACTTCTCATCCAAGAAGCTTATTCAGCTCTGACTGGATGGTGGGGAATGGAAGCATTTATATTCCTTGCAGACAGCTGGTCGTTTGCATTCTTTTAGTGAATCATTGAGGCCATTTGGAGGTTCCACACCCATTTGCACTACTCAGGTAACTCTGAGGACACAAATAAACCTCCAAGTGTCCTCAATGACTTGCTAAAAGAATGCAAATGACCAGCTGTCTGCAAGGAATATAAATGCTTCCATTCCCCACCATCCAGTCAGAGCTGAATAAGCTTCTTGGATGAGAAGTGAAATGTCTTCAAAAGAAAAACAAGAAAGCCCAGTTGCCTCTTGAAAAAAACACCTTTGGGTCAGAACAGCATGAAAGCACATTCAAGTGGTTGGGTCATATAAGGAGCATAAACAAGAATCAAACTGCAAACTTAATATATGGAGGGAGAGGAAGGGAAAAACAAAGGAAGTCTTGGCTGGATGGAATTGATGAGATTTTCAAAAAGAGAAGTATAGGTAGTCCTTCTTTCATGAACACAACTGGGACTGGCAACTTGGTTGTGAAGCAAAGAAGCCACTGAGTGAAGTTATGGTTGCGCATATGATCTTATTTTAGTTTTTTTGTTGCTTTACAGACCTGCGGAAGTCGTAAATTTGAGGATTGGATATTTTTCATTACTTTTTCAGCACTGTTGTAACTCTAAATGGTCACTAAACAAGGCAGTTGCTAAACAAGGATTACCCGTAAAGAGCAAAATGCACTGTATGAAGCAATGCACACTTGAGGGTTTTCAAAGGAAGCTAACCAGGGAGATGAATAGTGAGTGGTATAGGTGTAAATCGGATTAGGTTGTATTCCCTTTTCTTAGCTCTTGCCTGTAATTTCTTTGTCTTACTATTTGTTACTCCCTTTCTGCACTCTGCACAATCTTGCTTACCCAAAAACAGGAATAATGAAGGGATTAACACATTACTCAATTTGTGAGCGTTCCCTTTCATAATTTTTTGAGTCCTTCAGATCTCCAGAGTTCATTGTGTGTTAATGAAAATGGGAATCGAGCTACATTATTTCAGTGTTCAGAAGACATAGGAATGTATGGAAATGCTATTTCTACACAGGAATACAAGAGCTCAGTTGGGTCACATCACAAGACTTTACGCTGAGACTCAGTTTCAATAAATAGGAAAAAGTTTCTTTAAGATTTGCAACTCTGTTATCTTGCAATCCAAGAATTGGTGCATCTCTGAGGCACATTCCCATATACAGTAAATTTGTAATAAATGTGTAATGACACAGATTTAATACACAATCCTCAAGAAGGGAGGGAGGTTTTTCTCCAGTAATCACTTCCATTTAAACAAGTATTATATCAAATTAATCCTTCTATAGTCCTTTTTTCTAACAAAACAGACATGTAATTGACTAATAAGTTATTATCAACAACCTGCAAATCTATTTGTTTTAATCTTAAATTGAACAAAGTTACCATGAAAAGAATGCAGTGATTGCACCAAGTTTGTTCCCCGTCCCACTCTTCACTTTTTCTGAGTGGAAAAAGGCTAATGATTTGAGAGGGAAATAATTTAGTTTCACTTCTATTGGCAAGAGCAAGCATTAGAAGTTTTAATTGCCAAAACAGCTGGATCGTAAATAACCAGTGCAGCAGCAGAGTTTCTATTTTTTATCCAACACAGGATATCTCTGCAGATGTGATAATTAATCAGAACAATTTTGTTTCACTACAAATCTTTTCTGAAATTAGCAACTCTGGTTAGTTCATTCTTTAAAAACAGGGTGGGGAAATTGGAACTGAATACATGATTTCCCTGAAGAAGACTCCATCTTCAGTGGGAACATAAATAAGAACAAAAAAAATTGCCCTGTTGGATCACGCCAATGCATATCAGGAGGTTGGGAACTATTCCATGTTAAACATTAGATGGTAGGGAATTAAAATAAGAAAGTTATTTCAATCAGCTCATTTCTGCCTGGGATATTCCTAAACCAATTCTAGCTTTGCTTAATAGAATCTCTCTTAGAAGACTTTTCCTTCTGAGCTTATAAAACTGAGAGCAATTAGTCTAGTGGCTAGAAACCAGGAGACTGTGAGTTCTAGTCCCTTAGGCATGAAAGATGGCTGGGTGAATCTGAGCCAAACATCTCAGCCCAATGCATCTCACAGGGTTCTTGTTATGGAGAAGAATTGGAGGAGGAAGTATTATCTATGCTCAGTGGCTTCAGTTACTTTTAAGTAACAAGGGTGGGGTAAAATCTAATAAATAAATAAATATTAAACAACCAGAAGTCTTCAAATTATTGTGGTGGGTAGGAATGGCATTCCCAGATAATAAGATAGTAAGTCAAAATGCTCCCTCTCATATAATGAAATGGTCACTTACACTGCAACAAAAGGAGGTAGACTGATTTGCCCATGTTCAACAATGTTCTGGGATCAAAAGGGTCAAGATGGCAGTGTGACTGTACAACTGAAACCTGCCTCATTTTAATGTGTGGTGTGCTTGTGATGCATGTTTCAGTTGCACTGCTCCATCTTGTACCTTGACTTTTTTTGACCCAGTGTAGATTCTCCTGCAATTGCACATTCTCCCATATCCTTTGGATGGATAGAGTCGTATGTATGTATGTATGTATGTATGTATGTATGTATGTATGTATGTATATGTATGTATGTATATGTGTATGTACCAGTATATACACACAAATATGCATATACCAGTACATATATATATATATATATACCCTGTTTCCCCGAAAATAAAACATCCCTTGATAATAAGCCCAATCGAGCTTTTGAGCGCATGCGCTAAAATAAGCTTCTCCTGAAAATAAGCCCTCCCCAAAAATATTTAAACACAGAGCTGGAAATCAGGTAAGATGGCAAGAGGAGCCCCATCTTGTTCCATGTGCCCCCAAATAATAAAACCTCCCCAAAAATAAGGCCAAGCGCTTTTTTCAGGGTTCAAAAAAATATAAGACGGTCTTATTTTTGAGGAAACACGGTATACATACATATACATACACAACACACACACACATGGACAAAAGTAGCAACTGGGCATTTTCTGTTTCACCTCTTGCAACTTCTACTTAATCTTTACAGCTTTAAGCTGCCTTTTAAAGTTTAGTCCTTCACTGGCAGAAAAGTGCTACTCAGCTGATCGATAGCTTTTCATTTCTGAATGTCAGCCTGAGCTGCTTTGATGTGTTCATAAATACATACCAGACCATGACTTAATAGGGCCAGCAAGCTGAAAAAGAAAGATAAGGCCATTCATGTCCAGTTCCAGATTTTTTTCCTTTTTGTGTTGTCTTTGGCAGATACTTCCTATGTACAGAGAAGAAAGAAAGAAAGAAAGAAAGAAAGAAAGAAAGAAAGAAGGAAGGAAGGAAGGAAGGAAAGAAAGAAAGAAAGAAAGAAAGAAAGAAAGAAAGAAAGAAAGAAAGAAAGAAAGAAAGAAAAAGAAAAGGCCTGGGAACTTTAGACCTTATGGCCACACAGCTGCTGAATGCTCCACACCAATTCTTTGTTCTACAGTGCACTTTCTTAAATTAATCTGCCTTTCAGCTGGCAGAAAATGAAACCAATCCCAAACTCGCTGTTCCCATTGTGATCTCTATATTGCCTTGTAAATGTTGACTTTACAGTATGTGTTGTACAGAACACATTAAGAACAAGAGAAGAACATCCCAGCTGGACGGAAAACAACCATTAATCACTCCCTCCTCTGTGGGACTGTGAAAGAAGCTGATTTGAACTTGTTACCAGATTGGTATGTTTTACCCTGTTTCCAAACTCATGCCAATTCTTTGAAGCCTTCTACATAAGAATGTGAGTCTCAAACGGATTGTCAGGATCTTTGGAGACATAAGTTATCATTCTGCTAGAAGAGGACTACATAAATAAATAAGTTTGTCATCTCCTCTTCTTCCCCTCCCGACCATAGTCTCCCAGGCCAACTGCTGAGTATTGGAATCCTTTTGGACATGAGTTTTTGGGAAATTAGAAGACAGCTAAACCCAGACTCAAAAGCTGCTCTATCAAGCACTGATGGCTACAGGTAGAGTGGTAGCATCAAGGAACCTCTTTTTTCCTGTCTTATTATTTGTCCTGCTTTCTTGCCATCAGAGCTAGTCAGCTGCTATTCTGGCTAATTGCGGCTTTGGGTTGTGGACTAGATCTGGCAGATGCAAGGAAAGGATCTGGTGGCAAACCTCTCCTGCTGCCCATTCTCAAACAAATTTTAATCTGCATATTTATTTTTCTATTTATCTTTTTATAATCTGCAAGCTGCTCAAAATCACCTTTTTTAAAATTTTATTTTATTGAAAAGACAGTGTCATGTCAGGATAACAATGCAAATAAAGCACAACCAGAGATAGATCAATGATAAATAACATACATGATAATAACTATAACTGTACCATGTTAACAATAATTGCAACAATACAACCAAAATAAAAGGAAATAAAAAATACTTCAACTAAGTTTCTACTTACAATAGCTTATTTACAAATTTGTCCATATTATATCCATAGTTTTATACATCTTTGTTGTACTGACATTCATAAACTTCCCTCTCATTTCTACCTCTTGTTCTCTATCCATTCATGAAATTTATTCCATGTCCTGTAATATTTCGAGTCTTCTTTATCTTTAATTTTTAAAGTTAATCTGTTCATTTCTGCACAATCCCAAATTTTCCAAAGTCACCTTATTTTTTCATTTTTTCATTTTATTAAATTAAATTTGTATACCGCCCTACTCCCGAAGGACTCAGGGCGGTGAACAGGCACAAAATAAAACACATAAATATAAAAGTTAAAACATGATTAAAACCCAATTAAATAAGACAATTTAAAACTCTCAATAATTTAAAACAAATTAAAATTTCAGTTTAAAAATTTAAAAGAAGGGGAGAAAATTAGGCCAGGCCGGCCTGCTGGAATAGGAGTGTCTTCATGGCGACATGGCGCTCCCATGTAACACCTCTCCTGCGCGAGCTGCACTGGCTCCCGGTGGTCTTCCGGGTGCGCTTCAAGGTTTTGGTTACCACCTTTAAAGCGCTCCATGGCTTAGGGCCTGGTTATTTACGGGACCGCCTACTACCACCAATAGCCTCCCACCGGCCAGTACGCTCTCATAGAGAGGGACTCCTCCGGGTGCCGTCAGCCAAACAGTGTCGACTGGCGGCCCCTAGGGCGAGAGCCTTCTCTGTGGGGGCACCTACCATCTGGAATGAGCTCCCCCCGGAGATATGGAGGATCCCGGATCTGCGCTCTTTCCGCCGTGCTGTGAAGACCTTTTTATTCCATCAAGCGGGCTTGGCCTGATCTCTTCCCTTTTTAAATATGTAAATTTTAATCTGTTTTTAAATTATTGGGGTATTTTAATTTGTCTGGGCCAAAAAGTTTAATTTGATTTTATCGGGTTTTTAAATTTTGTGTATTTATGTATTTTATTGTTGGCTGTTCACCGCCCTGAGTCCTTCGGGAGTAGGGCGGTATACAAATCAAATAAACTAAATTAAATTAAACTAAAGCACGGCGGAAAGTGCGCAGATCCGGGATCCTCCGTATCTCCGGGGGGAGCTCGTTCCAGATAGTAGGTGCCCCCACAGAGAAGGCCCTCCCCCTAGGGGCCACCAGTCGACATTGTTTGGCTGACGGCACCTGGAGGAGCCCCTCTCTATGAGAGCGTACCGGCCGGTGGGAGGCTGTTTGTGGTAGTAGGCGGTCCTGTAAGTAGCCAGGTCCTAAGCCTTATGAGGTGATGGGAGGCATAAAAATTAAAATTAGGTAACTTTGGGTTGAGTAGTATCTCTCAGTCTAACCCCTCTCCCAAGAGACAAAGAGCTGCACAGAAAGTTCCGCCCTCTTCTCTTGCAAGAAAGCAGTGTGTAAGACCAATTTACATCCCCCCCCCAAAATGGTATCCCATACTCTTAGTGGGTCTTTTGAGGGACTTGAGATTATCAATGTAATTCTATTAGCATCTTCAATATTAAAAAGTAATTCTCATTGAGCTGAGCAAGATTAGGAATAAAATACATTGAAAACATACAAAATTATTTCAATAAATTAATTGTAGTAAAAAAATCATTTTAGGAAATCATTTTCTATCCAAATTTTTAGTCTCATGAAGTTTTTGCCATTTTGAGCTTAGGCTTGCTCTCGTTGCCATAGACCCGTTATATACAGCGGAATAAAAAAATACAATAAATTAGTAAGAGATTTATTATTTCAAATAAATACAATAAGTTAGTAACAGATTTATTATTTCAAACGATTCCCTGGCCAGTTGTGATTTTCAAACTTCTCATCAACATTGTTTAGATGACAGCAAATCATACAAAACCCTTTGTACTCAATGACAAACACACCGACTTTTGAGATGACTACATTCAAATATTTGTCAGGCTCAAACTTGAAAGATTAATGATCTCAAGTTAGTATGTAGAGGATAGGTTATGTCTGAGTTCAGTACTGACAGCAACTGGTCCTTTTTTTTCTGAAAATAATAAAATACAAAAATAAGGTAGAGGTTATTTACTATGACTTGAGCCAGTTGTCAATTTTAATTTATTCCTTCACAGATTGTGTTTTTGATGTGAGTGGCTGGGAGACAACCTCTGGAATAATGATGAGGTGCTGGTAGTTTTCATATGACATGCTAGATAGTTGCCTAGGATAACAGTATGGAGAGAGTAGTGAGTGAGGAAATAATTGACGTGGCGTTTTTCATACTGCTCATGTAGTTTGAATTCCTTTCACAGAGATTTAATAAAAAAGCTTCCATGTTTAAATGTATACCACAGTAATCTTGGGAATCTTGTTGTAACACAGCCAAAATGTGTAGGTAAGAGAGGGCAGTAGCAGTTATTCTCTTGCAAAAGAACGCAGCGGTTTAGCTCTAATAAGCAAAAAAGGTTGGGAACCTCTCTCTCTCTCTCTCCCCCTAATAAATGGTTGCTGAAAGAGGATGGGGCCTGCAGAGAAATCAGGTCACCCTGAATAGGAAACTAAGAACAGAAAGCAAGAAATGGAGAATTCTGAGGGAGGACATGGAGGCTTGCCAGCCAACTGAGAGCGGTTTTCCATCCTACAACATTTTGTTGCAGATCCTACTTGTGTCATCGAAGACCAATTTCAGAGAGATAAAAAACACTTCAAAAAATCATAATTAATGAAGCAGTAGATGTCTAAAAACAATTTATAATAGATCGCTAGTTCCCCCTCAAATAAAACGTATCTCTATATTCCTCTCATAATGTCATTTCTCTATTGCTAAAACAATCTTTCTGTCTCAAGGGATTTAAAAATAGAAAATGTTCCTTTGTTTCAGATATATTATTCACAAGGAACTACATGTGCACAAGTTGATTCAATAATGGAATAATTGTCTAAAATCATACAATTAATACTCTTTTTAAAAAAATAATCTGGAGCTGAATATCCAGAATGTCTGGTCAGCATGAGAGTTTCCATTTTGGCCTGGGGAGTGTTAGCATGGAATTAAATTGACTTCTGTCATTCTTCATTCTACAGCTGACAGACTAAACAAGTTACCAGCAAAAGCAATTATCTTACTACAGATAATTTTATCTTTGCTGGAGCAGTGACGCTGTGTTTGCTTTTTGAGCAATGGCTAATATTTGTAATTCATTTTTAGGAGGGGGGGCAACCATGCTTAGGAGTGAGGCTGGTGTGAGATTAGCAAAATGGCTTGTTGTGATAAGACACAGAGAGGACTATAAATCTGAACAAGCAAAACTCAGTCATGGAACTGCATCCAGCCTGCTGCTCTTGCTGTGTTAGCACTCCCATGCTCCCCTCCCTACCATTCCTCATTTTGTGGCATTTTGCTGACAGGGTAAACTGCTGACGGACCACCTTGGATCTCAGACAGTCATTCTGGTGCAAAGCACAGTAATCTGGAGGGAACAACTTTTCGATGGCGTGTTCAGCACACTGCTAGGGGAGATTTGGCAACAGCCAGCAGTTCATGCTTACAGAGGAATCTGTGGTATAACTGACTGCAGATGATGAAGCTCTGAAATTATTTTCTGGTGTATTTGAAAGTAAGACGCAAGAGTTTGTACCACCGCTTTGAGAGAGCAACACTTGCCTTTTCATAGCAGTCTCCCCCTTCTCCCACACCTCTTGATCTCAAGTTTAACTCCCACCATTCCTTTTGCAAATTAAAAGAGTGGTTATTTGCATGTGTTTTGGCAGCTCATAACTCAGTTCCCATCCTCCCCCTCCCCCCCAGTTTCTTAAATCTAGACCTCAAAGAAAACGTTTCCCACTTCTCTTTTCTCCCTGCCAGGCATCCCTTGCAACTACAGTGCACATCTGGCATTCTGCCTGCTAAAGCTGTTAAAAAGATTGGGAATGGGATGCGTGGAAGAAGTTATATGCAAAAACTACCTTGAATGCTTCAGTTCACACATGGATTTAAAACTATAGGGCCAGGTTTTGCTTATGTCTTTCCTGGAGTCAGCATGTGCACACCAGCAAGAGGTTAGGTTTGAGTTCTGTTAAATTTTTCCCACAGGTGCCTTACAGAGGTGTTGGAATTGCTACTCTCAGATGTCCAAATCAGCTTGGTTTGCTTGGAGTTTGGGGCTGCTGCCCTAGTTGGCTTGATGTTTTAGGAATTACAGTCGTAACACACACAGAAAATACTAGCAAAACATCCAAATAGGAGAGCCAATGTCCGGTCTGCAGCCGGCAAGACTAAGTTTCCAATTCTTAGACTAGAATAGAGCTGGAAGAGACCTTGGAGATCTTGCTCAAGCAGGAGAACCTACACCATTTCAGACAAGTGACTCTTAAAAACATCCAGTGATGGAGCGCCCACAATTTCTGAAGGCAAGCTGTTCCACTGTTTAATTGTCCTGACTGTTAAGAAGTTTCTCCTTAATTCCAGGTAGCTTCTCTCTTTGATTAATTTCTTAGATCTCTTATAAGAGATCGTGTTGGTGTCATGGCAACATCTGACAAACAATGACTGAGAACCATGGAAAATGTCCAAGGTGGACCTTCTGTTTTATATTTATACATACTGTATATTATATGATACCTGGAACCTAAGTGGTTAGTAACTTCTACATGGGAAGAAAGACATCCCTTTATAAAAATATTTTGGCCACTAGGGTGAAAGAGAGCAAGTTTTAGCTATTATATTATATTATATTATATTATATTATATTATATTATATTATATTATATTATATTATATTATATTATATTATATATTATATTATATTATATTATATTATATTATATTATATTATTTGCTTGTATCCTTACGATTTATATTGATATTGTTTCCTGATTGCTTATTTACACCCTATGACTATCATTAAGTGTTGTACCTTATGATTCTTGACGAATGTATCTTTTCTTTTATGTACACTGAGAGCACATGCACCAAGACAAATTCCTTGTGTGTCCAATCACACTTGGCCAATAAAAAATTCTGTTCTATTCTATCCTTGGATGAGCTTGGAAATCAAGTAGGATTGTCTTTGGTTAATACTTGGATTGGAAACTACCTGGATATTTCAAAGCTGTAGGATAGACTGTGGGAAAAATCCTAAAGGAGACATACAGTAGCAGAAGCTGCTTCTGTCATGCTGCCAGGAAAATTGTACAAATGGCTTGATTTTACCTACGCAAGTAGTTCATACCTTTTCAGAGCTACTAATAAACACTGAAGCATATTTTTCTTGACAGTATGCATTGTGACTGCTTGAATGCTCCATTGTGAGTGTAGTCAACAACATCAACAAAAAAGGATTTTTGAACAGAATCAGTAAAGGTTGAGCTAGAGCAGATCTGGGCATTTTACAGCCCCTGGGCCACATCTGGCCCTTTGGCTGTCTTTCAGACCAGCATGAGGTCAATCGGAAATTACAAATCAAATGTAAATAAGATGCAACATGTATTCTCACCAGTAGCAGCTAATCAAAACCATATAATTTACTGCTTTGTATAAAGTGATAAAATTAATATTGAACAGAATTAAGTTTCAGCCTATTGGTTCAGCCCACAACAGGGGTCCCTGTTTCTCATTTGGACCCCTGGGAAAATTAATTGTTCGCCCCTGGGCTAGAGTATGTACCACATGCTCAGTTAGTAGTAAGTTCTTGCATTGACAGAATACAATGCTGTGCAGATCCACCCATAGCTATGACTACACACAGCATATGGATGCTACAGCTAAATACTCAAACTCAAGAGAACACTGGTATTACTAGATAAAGAGGAGAACTAGAGCATTCTCAATACTATCTCCTTTCCTTCCAAATCATCTACTTTGTCACTGTTTACAGACCTTTGTTGAAATCCTGCTTTCCACATAAATCATACCTCCTAGAGAAAACCTTGTCAAACATTCCTATATTGACTTCAAATCCCTTTTGCTTCATCTCTTTTGCTCCTGAGTTCTTTGCAGAGAAACAAACATAGAGAACTGGGAAATGAGGTAAGGCTGAACACATAGTCAGAGGCAGTGGCTCCAAATGTCCAAAAGATATCTGCAAGACAAGGGCAGTCTTACGATGAATTATCTTGAGTCAGAATCTTCACAGGAACCAATTCAATCAAGGCAAATGTAACAAGCTAGTTGGATTAATGTTCTGATATTTTGAAGCAATTCTCCAACTAGGCTCCATTTGGATGGTTACAAGCAGTCCTCCTTTACAGATTATAATTGAGACCTGCAACTTGGTTATTAAACAAAGCAGCAAAGCTGCAACTTGGTTATTAAACAAAATAGGTAAAACCAAGATTGTGCTTATGATCTTAGTTCAGCTTTCCTTTGGTTTGTAAACCTGCATAGGTTGTATATGGAAAGATTGATCACAATATTACTTTTTTAATATAATTGTCATGATGATGAATGGTCACTGTCTGAGGCAGTCACTTAACAAAGACTGCCTATGTTCTCAGAATTCTCAACCATCAATTTTAAGGCTGCAAATTCTAAGATCTATGGATCTGGCTCACCCAAAGGGAAGCCAGTTGGATAAAACTGGTTAGAAGGCTGCCATGAATTGATGTGAACATTGAAAGCTGCTTTGGGTCAGTTCAAATTACATTATCTATCTAGCTTTATAGTGTATAATTTACAGTGAGTAGAAACAGCCTCAGTATTTCATCTAAGCTTCAACTCTCAGCTACGTAATCATTTACACTGAGTGATTTTACTACAATGTTAATAATGAAAAATTTAAATTTATTTGTGGGCCCGTTTAACTAAGTCTGCTTTGAACATTATCTGCACACCAAGAGATTGTGAGTTGTGTGTGTGGGAATGGATGCACAATATCTTCTGAAATGTTCTTGAAGAGCACAAGGCTATTTTAAAATCCTGCTTTTTAAACCACAAGTTCCTGACTTAAGCTAGGACGTAAATGAAATTGCTCAAGAAAAGTGGTTTGAAGCTTGCAAATGGCATGTTACAACACCTGGAAAATTTGGCTGGGTATCTCATAGATGCCTTCTATAAAAACTTCCTTCCAAGTCCCAGCTATGGCTGTTTTGCTTGGCTCTTTCTCTTTACCTGAGCATAATGACACTTTGTGAACAGTTCTGGTGTGTGCACGCTGAAAGACACTGTAGAAATCTCGCTTATTGCTTTTGGCTACAACAATGGAAATGGCAACAGACTTGGACTTTGAATTTATACTCAGACATTCATCTTCCTCAGAGACTTTGGTATCTTTAGAAAAACAACAGAAGAAAGGACGTTGTTTTAAATATATTATTAAAGTATATGGCTGCCAAATAGTATATTTGGTACAATACAGAATAAATGGTATCATGCTTTTTATCAACACAAGATGACTTCCACAAAAAGCTTCTTCACACAAAATAGTTCTTTGCAAAAAGAATCAAATAAATTAAAATTAAATTAACTACATCACATTAAAGTGATGCCTGCTCCAACAGTATCAAATTGAGAACATTTGGAAAGCAAATAAAATCGCCTTCTGTGATTAAAATCTAACATTCTTTTTCATTCATGCTATTCTTACTATAAGAGAATGAAACTCATTTATCATTTGAGATAAGTGGATCAGAGTAGCACGCAATACTATGATTGGTTCAACAATGGCTGAGTTAAATAAATCACAGTAGGATGAATTCACAAACTTGCTAAACTATAACCCTTTGAATATAAAACTAGTACAACCATATTAAGTGATAGCCGAACAAAATATTTTACAGCCTAATATTTATTTGTTAAATTTATTTGCCGCCTATTTCACTGTGGTGCTACTCTAGGTGACTTACGATAGATAGATAGATAGATAGATAGATAGATAGATAGATAGATAGATAGATAGAATTCTTTATTGGCCAAGTGTGATTGGACACACAAGGAATTTGTCTTTGGTGCATATGTTCTCCATGTACATAAAAAGACAAGATACATTCGTCAAGAAGCATAAGGTTCAACACTTAATGATAGTCATAGGGCATAAATAAGCAATCGAATCATACTAGGAAACAATCAATATAAATTGTAAAGATATAATAAAGGAAGAAAATTAAAGGAGTGTAAACAAAAGTAAAATAGAATAAAATAAACAATGAAAAAAAACCACAATGAGAATACATCAATATGATAATCAAAAAGATGGGTGGGTGGAGACCAGAGCACAAGGGGGGTAGATGGGAGAGAGAAGATGG
The DNA here is from genome assembly GCF_059756535.1 of Pantherophis guttatus. Classification (NCBI taxonomy): domain Eukaryota; kingdom Metazoa; phylum Chordata; class Lepidosauria; order Squamata; family Colubridae; genus Pantherophis; species Pantherophis guttatus. The sequence continues at coordinate 31,977,426 of NC_142063.1, forward strand.
ATATGTTCTGTAATATGTTGTGTAAGCTAGTTCAGATACTGACCATAGACACCAGAGAACAAGGGAACTGAACTTGGATTCCCATTAATGCTAAACCATGACACTTCAACAAAAACACAGCATCTCTCAATGTAACTGGCAATATAATATATGGTTATGGTATTAGGTTTAGATATGTGATTCTTTTCAGGAGGAATTTGTTAGATCGGGCGCAGGAAATGAAGACGTGACCAGCTCGATACATTAAGTAACTTTATTAGCTACAAAAGTAACAAGACAAGACTGCAGGCGCGCTGCCGGGGCTCTCCTTATATTCGCTCCCGGCAGACGCACCGCCCCTTGACAGGGATTCAAATCTCCCGCCCGATGGCTCGCAGCCAATCCGGGCGGATGTCCTTATAAGGACATAACAGAATTCAATATAGTATCTCTTCCCTTCTAGTGTTAGCCAAAGACTAAGATAATGTTGTTTTACTTCTATAATATTAGGAATAGCACTTAGACTGATATACCGCTTCATAGTGCTTTACATCCCTCTCTAAGAGGTTTACAGAGTCAGCATATTACCCCCAACAATCTGGGTCCTCATTTTACTTTTGTGAGCCATGCATGCATCCTGGCTTTGTGTACACAGAGGTTCTACATATATAATTTTCATGTACATTTATGTAAAAAGCATGAAATGGGTAGTCAGTATGTTTGTCTCCAGACCTATGGAATTCATGGTGCATAGCTCTGCACCCTCTCATTGATCACTTTTCATCTGATATCACTGGTTCATTCTCTATTCCTATATCTCTAATGCTATCTTTAAAAGTATCTTGGCCCATGTGAATGGGATTATATGTGATGCTTGATTTGTGCAGGCCGCATCTGAATCTTAGTAGTGGGTGGGCTGCAGCTGGCAGGCCATTATCTCCCGAGTTCCCTATCTTTAAGGAAGAAAATTGTGTTGATTTCACCTCCCTAGCTTGTTGTAAGAATGACTGTAGATAAGAAAAACAGTTAATGCCTTAGAGGGAGATGGATCAGCAATAAATCAAGCATAAGGAAGGCCGTGTTAAAGACCTCTCCTCAGGGTGGCTTTTCAGCTGATTATCAGAACTATTAAAAACAGCAGCAAATCTGCTTTGATATTTAAAAATTTTCAAGGGCATTTACAGCAATTAGGCTAGTGACCTCACCTCCCTTCCTTGAATACTTGGAGGTGTGCATGTGTATGTTTGTGTATGAGTATCAGAGGTGGGTTTCAGCAGGTTCTGACCAGTTCTGGAGAACCGGTAGTGGAAATTTTGAGTAGTTCGGAGAACCGGTAGTAAAAATTCTGACTGGCCCCCCTCCATCTATTCTCTGACTCCCGAGTCCCAGCTGATTGGGATGAAATGAGGATTTTGCAGTAACCTTCCCCTGGAGTGGGGTGAGAATGGAGATTTTACAGTATCCTTCCCCTGCCATGCCCACCAAGCTATGTCAATCAAACCAGGCCACGCCCAGCAAGCCACAGAACTGGTAGTAAAAATTTTTGATACCCACCACTGATGAGTATGTGTGTGTATTCCAGCCATATGTAAAACCCCTTTGCAGTCAAATGTGCCACTCAACAGTTTGGCCAGTGCCTTGACTGAACATTTTGAAGTGTTCTTTCCTCAATTCTGTGATGGAAATTTTCTTTTTGGAGAACAAGGATGTTAGGCCAGCTGGGAGCTCCAAATTCTTAAACATGCCATGGGAGAGATGAGGAGGAGCAAGATGAAAGGCAGTTGTATTTTCCCAGGTGATGCCAACTCATTCTTAAAACTGTCCTGGGTTTTCTCACTTCAGCTTTACCAGAAAAAAAGCAAATAACGGGGAGCTATTTGGATTACACCAAGGGGGGTTCTTGGTTTCCCGCCACACTGCTCTTTCCTCCCCTCCCCCCTTTTTTCTCTTCTGTAATCAGCACTATCCACCGAATGAGAAACCAAAATAAACTTTATCAAGGGCAGATTCATGTGGACAGTTCATCAGATCTAAAGTACGGTCCTGGAGGCGGATGAATGGCATTTTGCAATAGAGAAATCCTAACTGGTGTTTATACTGAGGTTGAAGGGTAAAAAAGCAGAACAAATGCAGGGAAAAGAAACAACAGCGGGAGAGGGAAATAGCAAGGGGTAGGGAGTGCCAAAGGATTGCCCTTTGATTATATCCTTCTCTCTTACTGCTGCAACATGGGATCCCCAGGAGTCCAAGATCTGTGTGGTTTCAGGCATTGAAAATTAAAAATTGGAATGCCTTCCTGATTATAATGGGACCCACAAGAGAAACTAGCAATAGTCCATTATGGTGCAGCCAATCTAATAAGATGCAGTGTACCAAATGCTTTTGGAGGCCCACAGAAATGGAATATTCCATCCTAGATTGTTTTGCTCTTTAATTTTTTTTTTTTAATAAATGACCTGAATGAAGATGTAGGAGATGCACTTATTAAATCTTCAAAAAGCACAAAACTTAAGTAAAGCTGTCAAAACTATAGAAGCTGGCATTAAGATGCAGAGTGAAGCACTGGACTGAAACTAACAAGATGAAATTTGAGAGAGATGAATGCAGAATTTTTTTGCATAACAACAGCCCTGCTGGCTGAGGTCAAGGCCACTCTTAATTATTTTAGTTTAAAAATGACTGCTTTTTCATTACTTTCTAAAGTTATTTTATTTTTCACAGTAGACAATCTGGGTTGGTAGTCTTGTAAACAGGAGACAAAAACCTATTGATTTCCAGTGATTGTTTTCTTGCAGTTAGTATTTGGTGACATGCTGCCTCAAATCAGATGTAACTTGGAATCTTTAAGACCTCTTGTTAGGCTTGTCTCCCATGCAATTATCCAAAAGTTCTTTAAAGTCACAGAAGTGACTGGTCAACTACACGTTTTGTGGTACGGTAATGAATTGCACAGGTTAGTTGTGTGTTGTATGAAGAAGGATTCCTTTTGATTCTTTTAAATCTCTTAAATCACCTTCACTGGATGGCCCCGATGCTAATTTTTAGGAGGGTTTTTTTTCATTGTTTATTTTATTCTATTTCTCCCAGTCCACTGTTTCCATGCTAAACATAATTTTATATATTTGAATCAGATCTCCTCTCAGTTGTTCTGCACCCCCTCTATCCCAGCTAAAGATTAAATATTTTGGCCTTTTTAAAAAGGGGTGATATAATGTCTCTAATCATTTTTGTTCCCATTTTTTGAATTTTTGTTAGCTCTATTATATCCTTTTTCCAGGATATAATCCTGGAATCAGAACCATAGTTACTACTTGAAATGCAGACGTATTTTTAAAAAATTTTTAATCTCTTTCCTAAGGAACCCTAACATGAAAAGTATCTTTTTTTCCACAGTTTCTATACATGCTCTTCATTGAATTATATGCAACGATCCCAAGATCTGATTAGTTATAGATAGATCAGATCCCCTCGATGTGTGTGTGTGTGTGTGTGTGTGTGTGTGTGTGTGTGTAGTCAGATAATCAATAACTAATGAATGAATCAATGGATCAGATTCTGAAAAAGGTAATGCAATCTCATAGCACTTTCATCCAGCAACCTTTTCATTCTCAAATCCTCCAAAACACTTTTAAAGTTAGCTGAAGATTGTTTTTATGCTTTCTGACCTCAGAATACTGAGAAGAGGCACTGAGCAAATCTTGAGCAAATCTGCCTTCACCCTAGTTAGCCAACAGTGGAAACTAACTCTGCTCCACGCAGGAAAAAGTAAATTGCTGGCATATATTCCCTATGCTTTCTGTACATACTGTGCCCTTTTGTCTGGGCATTTATAAAAGTTTTGAATTTTGGTATGAGAGAAAAGCTATCTGGCTATCAGCACAACATCATTCTGTGATGATAGCAGGGCACCATTATTTTGTAGCTGAGCTCTTTTTCCAATAGTTACATCTATAGTTATAGGCTGGGTACACAGCCACTATAGATAGCCTTTGATTAATGATCACAAGTGGGACTGGAACAGGGGTGGGTTCTACTTATCTTTACTACCGGTTTGCATGTGCAGATCACCTATGATGATGTCCGGGTCAGTGGGCGGAGCCTGCCACCGGTTTTACTACTGGTTCTTGCGAACCGGTCTGAACCGGGGGCAACCCACCACTGGACCGGAAGTCCTGTTGCTAAGCGATGTGGTCATTAAGTGAGTTGCACCCAATTTTATAACCTTTTTTGCTGCATTTGTTAAGTGAATCTGACTTCTCTACAGTGTCCTTACAGTCATGTGATCAAAATGTGGGCACTTGGCAACCGGTATGTATTTATGAAAGTTGCTGCATCCCAGGGTAATGTGAACACCATTTGCAATTTTCCCAGTGGAGTCCCAACAAGCCAAGTCAATGGAGGTCATTAAACAAACAGTTATAAGTTGAGGACTTGCGTGTTTGGGTTTTTTCTCCCAATTCTGGATATTCCTCGAGTCCATATGGGACCGAGAAATTTGCATGGTGAGTAAACAGTTCCTGCAAAATCAGGAAGCTTTTACAGCGATTGAGAAACTGGCTACAAATTATCTAAAGGGATTAAGATCTGCTTTGCTGTTGAGATTGCCATGAAATCTAATTAGAAAACTCTCAATTAAGGTAGATGGGAGGTGAGATGGGGCAAGATTCCTGTGAATAGGAAAACAGCCTGCTTTTAAGAGATCTCCAGGGTTGTAAATTTGGAAATTTTATTATTTGAGCTGGTCTACGAAGGAGGAGGATATTAGGTTCCAATATTCCCAAGAGAGACTCAAAGTGTCCTTGGACCACACCATGGTGGTTGTCCCAGTAAAATAGGATAGCAAAGCATACATTAACTGTACTGGAACATCTGCAGAAATTGTGGTCGGAAGAACAAAAAGTTAAGTATTTCATGTCAAAATGGTTATTTCTTGGCATTTTTCTTCTTGCAGACATCTGTGTAACATAGCAACATGAATAATAAATAGTGCATTTCTTTCTTTTTTTAAAAAAAATAAGGTTGTATTTATTAGCTTTTCATTTTCTAGTTCCAAGAACAACATATGGCTGTTGGACCACACAAGTTGCCAATAGAGTGACAAGCTATCAATGGATGTCCGGTGCCAGTTTCTTTCAACCATCAGAGAAGAGAGTGGAATTACAGGGATGACTGCAAAATCACCTGAGTTATACAAGAAGTTATGCATAGATTCCCATCACTTTTACTGCTGGCTGTTGTATTCCCTCCCGCAATCTTCACCAATCTGACCGTGGAGATGATGTTGAAGTTAAAACTCCCCACATCCCAAATAAGGAATTCTAAGGCTGGTTTGGAATTGTGGGAGTCCTAACTGATTTTCAAGATGCTCTATTGGGGAAAGCCATATTGGTACAATATATTCTTGCTAGCACTTGTTAATAGTCTCTTGTTCCTCAGAATGACTTCACCATTCTATTCTATTCTATTCTATTCTATTCTATTCTATTCTATTCTATTCTATTCTATTCTATTCTATTCTATTCTATTCTATTCTATTCTATTCCTCACTTGCCATCAATTATTCTTGTAGCTGCAAAACACATTTATAGGTTATTTTTCCAATTTCCTTCAAATTACCTCTTTTTTTGTAATGCTTCGTTTAATCCAGTTCTTCCTTCCTAGATTCTTACCACATCTTGTGAATCCCCAAAACAATTCTATGCTCCTTGTGTCCAACTGTTGTTGGAAGTTCTTTCAGAGGCAAGAGCTTATCCACTTGGGCCAGACACAATGATGACATTGTTGATAAGCAAAATAAAATCATGCCTGAGTCAAGCTCAGCACCTGATGACTCAATGAACACATCTGTGTAGTTTTGTTGACAACTGTGATGAAATGTGTTACTGCAGGAGCAATGGGGGAGACTTTTGGCAACACAGAGCTTTCCCAGAAAGAGATGTGCATTAAGAGATTGTGCAGTCTTGAGAATCTCTCAGGATATATCTAGCACAGAGGTCTTCAAACTTGGCAGCTTTAAGACTTGAAGCTTGAAGACCTCTGAAATTTCTAGCAGTTTAGAAGATTATAGCTTTAATTTGGCAAGATTATGCCGATTAGGTGTTAACTAATAAAGGATTGAATTCAATTGGATCTTTTCTCATCTCTGGGCTTGAATGTAATTCATCACTGTCTTCTTCCATAAAGGATTTTTCTTTTTGCTTCAAAGTCTAATTTATAGTCACGGTGTCCCCCTGGATACCTATCATCTATGTACTAACCAGACATCAGCCAGTATTGGGTAGGTGCTGATCGTAGCTCATAAATATGTACATTTCCTTGAAAGTGGATTGTTGAAAAGATGCTAGAGATTTGACACCAAGTACTTTAACCAAGGAAGCCTAAGAAAATTGGGCAGAAGTCTAGTTTTCATAACATCATTGAGTTTATCCTTTACTGTTTTTAGTGGGATTCCATGGCTCCATAAAAAAAGAATTATTCTGCATAGAAGATAAAATATCAGAGAGATGAAATGTAATCTAGATCCCCCTGCCATCTCTCTTTCTCTCCCCCTCCCCTTCCTTCTTCATTTTAGTGGTAGAGAGAGCATTCAACCTGGTAACTCCTGTCATCTAGATCAACTGAATTATGATGTGATGGAATAAAGGTTGCCTAGTATTATTCTAACACCTCTGTTTAATGAATTGCATGATTAGAATCCATATAGAAAAAAGATCAAATTTTGTAGTACTTGGAGGTCTTACTTAGAGTAAGACTAGACAACAAATGCTTTCCATTAATAGTATTCTGAGTTCAATCAAAAGCTGTAAGCCACATTGACCAGATGAGGGTTCAGGCCTCATATCCACCCTTATCTAAAACCTGACAGATATGCAGAATTTGGGCCACTTTCTATCATGAAGCCTTGCATTCCTTGTCATGATATAAGTTATGGATGTGCCATAACCTTGAAAAGTGTTCGGAGACTACAGTTGGTCCAGAACGCAGCTGCGCGAGTTGTCGTGGGTTCACCTAGGTACACTCACATTACACCGATTCTCCGCGAGCTGCACTGGCTCCCTATTGGTCTCCTGTCACAATTCAAGGTGTTGGTTATTACCTTTAAAGCCCTACATGGCTCAGGGCCAGGCTATCTTCGAGACTGCCTTCTACCGCATAACTCCCAGCGACCGATAAGATCCCACAGAGTTGGTCTCCTCCGGGTCCCGTCAGCTAAACAATGCTGGCTGCTGGGCCCACGGGGGAGGGCCTTCTCTGTGGCTGCCCCAGCTCTCTGGAACCAGTTACCTCCTGAGATCCGGACCATCCCCACCCTATTGGCCTTCCGAAAAGTGGTGAAGACCTGGCTTTTCCGGCAGGCCTGGGGCCGTTGATCTCGCTGTTGCGATCTGGCAAGATCCGACCATGAATGGTGTGAATGGGTTTTAATTGTTTTTAATGTTTTAATTTTTAATGTTTTTATATATGGTTTTTAAATGCATTGTAAGCCGCCTTGAGTCTTCGGAGAAAGGCGGCATACAAGTTGAACAAATAAAATAAATAAAAATAACTTATAACCAGTGGTGGGATTCAGCCAGTTTGCACCACTTCGGAAGAACCGGTTGTTAACTTTCTGAACAGTTTGGTGAACTGTTTGTTGGAAGAAATAATTAGGGCAGAGAACTGGTTGTTAAATTATTTGAATCCCACCACTGAACCAAGTTAGCTCAAGGAACACCTCTTTCTATATGATTCCCTGTCCTACTCATTGAGACCATCAGAGAATTGCAGCTAGGGAGTCATTTCTTAGTGAGTTAGCATCAAGAATTCTCTAGAGCAGACTCAGTTTTTTCTGGAACGTACTTTGAGTGCATTTTAAAAAGGTCTTTAAAACTCCTCTCATCAGAGAGGTTTTTAATTATTGCCTTAATGTATGTTAAATATGCTTAGTTTCACTATTTTATTGAAAAATATTTTCCTTAGCAACCTTGGAGTTGGCAAGTTCCCCAAGGGCATCGCTTCTCACATCTGTAGACAATGCCTTGCAGTTAGAGGAGACCACACAGCACCAAAATGTGTTTAACCATGGTTGAATGAGCCCCAATTAGTTTGATTTGTCCCACACTCAGAAGCAAAGAGCCATAATTTCCATACACAAGAACTGGGTGCAGATAATATAAGCTCAGACTGAACAAATACATCATGCCTTAAACAGGCCCTGTGTTTCCAAGACGTTCAAGATGTAAGCCTAGCATGGACCTGATCATCTTCTTCACATCTACTTCTCCCTCAGAATGAATATACTGTACATCTGCTTGATTAAAGGGGGCTCTGAACCCCCTGAGTTTCCCTCATCGGTTTTCTCATACCACACCCATTCCCCACTGTCTCCCCTCAGCCACAGCTGCTGCTTTTTTGGCTGGGGAGGACCGGATGGGCTGAGCCGAAGAGTTCTGCTAATGCCTGGGTGGACTAAATGGTTCATGGAAGGTTTGGTTTAGGTGGAATGTACAGCTTGTCTAGGAGGGAGCCTGGAATTCACTTATAGTATTCAAAAGGCACACACACAAACCATTTTCAACTGAAACATAATTCATGAAGGAGGAGAGAAGTAAAAGCTTTCTTTACAGTTGCAAGGGAATACTGTTTTTTAAAAGGGAGCTGGCTGGGGGATCTGCAGGAAATTTATGGTCTCTCCCCCACCTCTTCCCTCAAGAGCTCTCAGAGGGAATTGGCAGATTCCTGGGAATATAAATGCATGGTAGACCTATCAGGCAGAACAGTAAAATTCTCAGGTATTCTCTTGGAGAGAACCAGCAAGGGAAGAATGGAAATGATTGTGCCACTTTCTAAGTTTTCATCTGTGGGATTTAGACGGAAAAATAGTCTTACGCCATGCAAATAGTTTTTAACCACTTTATACACAGTTTTTTCAATGGCATCCAACATGTGGTTTATTCACATTTTTTGTACTGCTCGTATCAGTCTCTAAACAATGTGCGTGTTAAAAAAAATCCACAAAAAGAACCCATGACATAAAATACCATAATGTCTACCTTCCCAATGCCTAATAAATACCAGATCCAACATAAAAACATATAAAAGAAGAAAATGTGGATCTCGCTCATCAGTAGACTTTGAAAGTCCACCTGAATGAAATTCTTTCCATAATCTTGCAAAAATGGCAATAATAAGAGGGCCCAGCATACATGTCAGCTTTTCAATTCTTTAATTAATAGAACTGAAAAAATAAAATTAAAGAGAGAGAAAGAGAGAGAGAAATCCAGGAGAGAGAAGAGACTGATAAGAGCACCATGTTGCCTCCATGTTGCCCCTCACAAACCATGCAAAAATTCCAAAGTTTAATCCTTGCCCCTTCCAGTTAAGCATTCTGGGTATCAGAATCCTAGAATACTTTTCTATGCTGCAGTTCCAACTACTTCTCTTCTATGCTTCTCTCTAGTTAGGAACAAAGCCATCTCAATAAATTATTTTCCAGATTTCAGCCTTTTCCTATACTTTAACTATTGTGATGTCCAGCTTGTGATTAATGTGGCCCCAAACTGGTGGATTCCTCTGTTTCATTTCTGCTTCCACCAATGTGAAGATTAACAGATTAACAGAGTTGGAAGGGATCTTGTAGGTCATCTAGTCCAACCCCCCACCCAAGCAGGAGACCCTACACCATTTCTGACAGATGGCAGTCCAGTCTCTTCTTGAAAGCTTCCAGTGATGAAGCTCCCACAACTTCTGAAGGCAAGCTGTTCCATTGATTGATCGCTCTCACTGTCAGAAAATTTCTTCTTATTTCCAGGTAAAGGCAAAGAATAGAAGTGGTATGGGCAAAGGAGATATGGTCAGAGAAAGCACACCAGCCAATTTGAACAGAGGCATTTGTGCAAGATGGAATCGAAGAGCAAATGGCAGACTAGACAGGTCTGCTTGAACCAGTAGAGGCAGAAAACACTACTTTTGAGGAGGAACCCAAAAGCTCAGCTGGAGGTCTGAGGTTTCCACCAAGATAGGGAAATGTCATCATCCATTCCTCCCCCTTCTAAAACCTGTTATTTGCTAGGGGAACCAGGAAGAACCAACCAGCCCCCTCATTTCAAGAAAGCCAATGACAGTTAAAACTGACACATAGGACCAATGGTCTGACTCTAAGAATATAGCAAGTCCATGTAAGGATATTTAGGGACCACAATTGGGACTGGCAACTTGGTCATTAAACAATGCAGTCACTAAGTGAGAAATCACCTGACCACGATTGTGCTTTCCTTTTCCCCACTTCCCTAACCTTTGGAATGCTCACCCTGCGGTTGGGATAATTAGAAGAACGGAATTAACGTTTGTATTTACATTTATTAGGGAGGAAAGGATTACAGGAAATAAGAAGGAACACAATGGGGAATACACCGGCTGTTCGTGTAGCGCGCTTGTCACTCTCAGTTCCGAGTGTGCTTGGGGCTAGTAGTGCAAGCACATTGCTTTCAACATGTATTCCCCATTGTATGCCTGTTTAGGTGATTGTAACCCTTTCATCTCTGATCTCTTTGTTGTATGAGGGGAAAAAAATGAAAGAAGATCAAGTCAGGCACAGGTCACTGCATATTGATTGTATGAATCACAATGTGACTGAGGGATGCTGCAAAAAATGTAAATTGTGCATCTTGGTTGCAAGGTTATTTTTTTTTTTCAGTACTATCATAATTTCAAATGGTTGCTGTATGAGTCAGTCGGTAAGTGAGGTCTTGTCAGGCCCAGCCCAAGAATGATATAGAACAATGTAGCCAAAATTCAGTTCTTTAACACCATAAAGACAGAATCTTGCCAGATTAAACCTATAATACTCTAATCCTAATGGACATATCCAGGAAGATTGTAGGTATCCTAAAACTCTTCCTCTTTCTCCAATCTAGCTCAGGACCATGTTGTCTCCCTCCCTCCTTGGAATGGTCTGCCTCTTTCCTAGGAAACTGCTGTTTCACTATAATCTATTACATCACCTATCCCTTCAAAGACACACTCCATCATAGGTCTACCTTCCTGAAACTGAACTTCATAAATACTTTTAAACCCTCTAATTGTGCTTCTGCCATAACCAAAGACAATGGTAGAGTAGTCCATCCTGTCCATCCAAGAAGTCAATTTCTCATTTAGCAAAAGAAAAAAAAAAAGAAGGTAATATTAATGTCTTAGGGAGGAGGGGTAAAATCAGCAGGGAATTTTTCTTCCATGTTTCCTTTCCAGTGCTCGAAGAGTTCATTTTTTCTTGCAGCTTTGTTACAGCATCACAATCATTACTTCCAAGTCAATTTCAGTGCCAGCAAACAAGCAAACACACTAGGGGCAATTTATCACCTCATAAGCTTAAGATTAATTGCAATATTTTAATCAACCTATGAATAAGAGATTCTAACACATAATCATTTCTGATTTATAACTGCAAGTGTAAGCCGTTCTGCACACAAATGCAATTTTTTAATGAATCTGCTGGTGAAACAAAGGGATGAATATTTTAACATTTTATGTTAAGCTAAGATACCTTGCCTGTCTAATCTTTTCCGATAACCTGGAAGTTCACAATATTTGTACAATTCAATTCAAAATATACAAGTCATCCCACACAGATAAACAATAAACAACAATAGTAGTGGAAACCTCAACAAATATAAAAGGTTCAACCAGGGCTCCATAACACAAATGCAAGCAATAATGGCAAAACAGAAGCAATGAGACATATCAAAGGAGATTGTGGTAGAAAGTTTTGCGTGAATAGCTTTGCGTGAAGAAGGCTTCATCCAAACTTCAATAGTTGGCATCCCTCGATGTAGCTGAAAAATAATCTGGAATTCTGGCAAACATTTGTGACTGCAGTGCAGAGTAATGAGTTAGAGAGATTAATGATCGGATTCCACATAAGGCAGGTTTTTAAAGCCTATTAAGAACATTTCAGGGGCTGCTGTCATAATTGGTCATATTTTGAGCACCCTCCAAAAATTACTGCAGTGAAGAGTAGACCTATTTATAAACTTGGTGTGGCTCACAACACAAAACACCCATTCCATGGAAGGGGAATTGGTAGGGTGGCCCCTTTCCCCCAACGGAATGAAAAATATAAACTCTAGCATGCAAAACCACAACTGGGAATTTTAAAAAATCTGCTTTTTCCTCATATGTGAGAAAAAGAGGGGAAAATGGGATGAGAATATCAACCTACAAAAAATATAAACAAAACCATTCCATATATATTGCTACCTGATGCTACTCTTTTTAACTCTTCTCTGATCCTTGCCCAAACCCTCTCTCTTCCTCTCTTTCTTTGTTTCTTCCTATCCTCTTCTGGTTTCTTGGCTTTTCCTAATAATTTTTTAGTTCCCTACAACTAGGTTTAACATTCTGCTTGATGTTTCATCATCTTCTCAGATCTCATCAAATAGGAGAAGCTCTATTTGTTCTTTCTTGCTCTCTCTGTTCTGCTTCAAAGTGAACACAGCCTGTTTTAGACTTTGAAACCTATCAAAATGTCCTGCTTGCTATAGCACAAAGCACACTGCCATTGACAGATCATATCCTCGCAACATCCATCACCTGAATCACATTGTTAGCCAGGTAGGAGACAACTTGAGCTTGGCTTTAAATGTTACAAATATAAAAGTGGTGTTTTCCCACTCATCCAAACAAAAAAACTTCCCACGGGGACAATCTAGTGAACAAGGATGAGGAACCTAGAGGGATGACAGTTGACAGATTTGGCAGGTTTGCTCTGGCATGACCTTTCAACTTTGCTCTGGCTGTGGCTGAAAGAGAGACCACATACCATATTTGTGTACCAATTCAAAGGTTTTGGAGGACCCATTTCTTGTACCTATTTCCCGAGAGACATTTTGGTGTGGTAGCTAAGGCATCAGGCTAGAAACCAGGAGACTGTGAGTTCTAGTCCCACCTTAAGCATGAAGCCAACAGGGTGACCTTGGACCTCCCTCCCTCACCTAAAAAGAAGGTGTTCTAAATTGGGAGAAAATTAGGGTCAGACTTCCCAGGTAGAATGGACAGGAAACATGACCAGATGCTCTAATTATTTACGTTATTATACAGCTACTTTAACATAACCTCACAAGTCTGGAAATACAAATCTCCTACTGCCTCCTTTACATTTTGAGAAGTTAGGAAAAATTATTTCTTAGTCTCTTTCTCCATCCATTATGCAGCTGTGAGCTATGCCCCTCTTATTTGACCACTCCCTGGGCAGCATCTCTTCACTGGTTTCTCAAGGTCTTTCTCACATACTGTTACATGTTGAAAGCATTTAACACAGGACGCTATCATTTCAGATCATTGTGAAAAAAGGAAAGTCACCCTATTTGGGTTGGGAATGCTGAGAATGACTACAGTATCAGCCCCCTTCCACCATATTATTTTCAATTTCTTTCCTTTTCTAAGTTGATAAAGAATCTGACCAACTTTATTAAGAAAAGCTTATGTTCTAGTGAAATTTGGTAGTCTTGAAGATGCTACCAGATTCCATGTATGCTTTGTTGCTATAGACCAGGGGTGTCAAAGTTAATTTCACTGAGGGCCGCATCAGGGTTATGTTTGATCTTGGGGGGCTGGGGTGGGTGTGGCCAGGGTGGACATGGCCAGCTTGACATCACTCATGTTGGGGGCCCTTGTGGTGGCCCAAGCTCTCTGCCAGCAAAAATGTGCTCCCGAGCTCCATTTTCGGCTGTGATGGTCTCCTGCAACCCTCTGCGAGCAAAAATGAAGCTCAGGAGGGCCATCCCCTTGAGCTCCGTTTTTGTTCGCAGAGGCACCGCAGGCTGGTCCTTCACTGTTTTCAGAGTGGCCCCTCAGGCCAGATCTAAGCACCCCACAGACCGGATCCAGCCCCCGGCCTTGAGTTTGACATCCCTGCTATAGACTGGCATGGCCTGCCTTCCTTCCTTCCTTCCTAAATCTTTTTCAGTTTTAGAGGTCTTTCTTCTCCCCCTTTCATCACATGAGATCAAAATCAGAATTAATTATCATACATACCATGACAGCATTTTGAGTAAGTGATAGAAATAGCCTGGATGGCTGTGGTAGATATGATTTGTTCACATTGGGAATTACGGATGAGGGAAAGATAAGTAGTAATAGAAATAATGATGATAATGATAATACTATCTCCCACAATTTCCAGCATTAAAATAAAATAAATTCAAGGATACCAAGAGAAATTCTGAAGAAATCTGAAGTGTCCTGAAAGCACAGTGGGAAAATAAAATCTCTTGTATAAAGAGAACAACATTTTTGAGAAGTTGCAAATCAGACGTCGACACAGTGTTAGAGTTAATACATGCTAATATATTCTCTGTATACTTCCAGTTTAACAATCACACCTTTTTTGCTTTCACATATCCCACGTCCTTGGTGGAAAATCCAGGATTTCTGTCCTTTAAATTGTGGAATAGCTTTTAGAGTTGTTAGAAATCTGGAGGCTTAAGGACCTGTTTCCTGTACAAGAAGATATCTTGGCCAATTTTATCACTGTTTACAGAAGTGGAGGCAGAAATCTATTTTAAACTTGCCCTAAAGATCATAGTCATAATCCTTTGTACTGTACATTTTGATGGCTTTTGATGTAGGCCTTCTTGAAAATGGATTTGAAGATATGCATTACAAAGAAAAGATTTTTTTTAAAAAAAAGAAATAGTTACCGCAGTCCTTGAAAGCGAAAAGCTCTGCTTTCTTATATAGCTATCAGAGAGCTATTCCAGACAGTCTCAAAATGATTTCTGAAATCCTCTTTGCTATTTCCTTGCCATTATCTCCCTCAAAATAAAAAAGCTGCTAAAAGAGTCTTTTGCTCTTGAAGAGAGGATATAAGCCTCTACCAACAGACAATCAGAAGATGTCTAGAAACAACCACACACCTCCTTATGTTAGTGTTGTGCACGGAGTTGATTTTCATTGTGTTCGTAGTGTTGTTGTTGTTAATTGCGAAGTCGTGTCCAACTCATCGCGACCCCATGGACAACATTCCTCCAGGCCTTCCTGTCCTTTACCATGCTCTGGAGTCCATTTAAGCTCATGCCTACTGCTTCAGTGATTCCATCCAGCCACCTCATTCTCTGTCGTCCCCTTCTTCTTTTGCCCTCAATCTTTCCCAGTATTAGGCTCTTCTCCAGTGGGTCCTTCCTTCTCATTAGATGGCTAAAATATTTGAGTTTCATCTTCAGGATCTGGCCTTCTAAAGAGCAGTCAGGGTTGATCTCCTCTAGGACTGACCAGTTTGATCACCTTGCAGTCCAAGGGACTTGCCAGCACCAAGGGAGTCTTATCCAGCACCATAGTTCAAAGACCTCAATTCTTTGGCGCTCAGCCTTTCTTATGGTCCAACTTTCATATCCATATATTGCAACTGGGAAAACCATAGCCTTGACTATAGCGTAGCAGAATTAAATTGCTAGCACGCATAGAATAGGCAAGGCAGGGCCTGAACTTTCTTCTTTGTTTAAAAGTGAAATGCACAAAAACTATAGTACTGAAAGCAACCAAAAAGATAATTATTATCTAGGGAAGAAAGAACACATAAATAAATTACAGTGATAAAAATAAACCATGACCAAAAAAATCAAAAAGCCCTAATTAACAGGGGGGGAAAAGTTGCATATAATAGCTTAGGTAATGACATAAAATTTATTCAGTCTTTAATCTTTCCATTAAACCTAAACCAGTCAGAGACATATTACATTAACTTCTCATTTTTAGAATCCAGAAACTTTTCAAAAATAGATCACAAACTCATCCTACATTTAAAATTAGGAGAGTAACTGTCTTTCCAGTTAGGTAAAATTATTCTTTTTGCCATGCCCAGATTTTATAAAATCAAGGCTCTTTATAAAATGAAAAATTCCATATTGTATTACTGTACATCACATTAAGTTCCTTCACTTTATTTCTTCCCACAATTGCATTCACATATGCAGTGATTTAAAAGTTTAGGGTAAGTTTAGGTTATATGAGTTAAAGAATTTTCACATGTTTTACAACATCAACGTGAAAAAATCAAATGTGTATCCCTCTTTAAGCAATCTTTAAGGATACCAAGGGATTATGTCGGTTGATGGTTTAATATATTTTTAAATCAAAAGAATTATATTTTACATTTATTTATTGCCCTAATCATACTGTTTCATTAATAAATGATCTAATTGTTCATACGGCCAAGCAAACTTTATAGGTATATGAAAAATGTAAGTAGGCAGATTTCAACGAAATATCTTCCCCACAATTTTCAAAATTGGTTGTTCCATAGTTTCAATTTTTCATCTGATTCTGGATCAGAACATAACACTTACCTATTTATAAGCAAATGTGCCTGTCAGCTTTCAAGGATAGAAACAAAAATCCTTGTTTAGTATGCCATAAAACCTGCCAACATTTCAGTGGTATTTTGCACTTGCATTCCAAATGGCCACAAAGAAGGGAATAATCATAGAACAGCCAACATAGAACAAATCAACAAGGCAATTGAAAATCTAGTAGGTTAATATCACCACCATCATGTCAATAGACCTAGGTTGCATAGTTCCAGATAGCCATTAGATGGCAGACATGAGAATCTCTGTTGCCATTTACTGCTTGTTCAGATTTTTGCATTCTATGAACTCTAACCTTACTGTAAGTCGAAATGGATAACTGAATTGAGAAACTGAATCGCTTTAGAGGGCCCTTGTTTCTTTGTCATGTTCTCCATCTCTACATCAGCACTCATCCACTCATAAAACCTGGTACCATTCATCGGTGTTGAAAACCAAAATGCCCTCTAATGGTAAAGATGCTGGTGAACGCTAAACTAATAAAAATCCTTTCTCGAACTGGTGCCCTTCAACTGTATTAGAACTAACAGAATGACTAGGAATTTACCAAGTTTAGTCTTAAATCATGCTTATACCTCTCAGAGAACCTGGACAAATGTAGATTTCTTTTAGCAACAGAAAGCAAATCCAATATTTTAATAATGTCTTTATCAGCCTTCTCCAACTTGGAGTTCTCCAGATATGTTGAAACTACAGCTCCTATGCTGCTTTGGTACGGTACTCTAAAAGTGCAGCCCCAACAATAAACAAATTGACAAAGTCATGAACTGAGGAACATGTGTTGGCCAATCCAATCTTCATATATGTGGACCAACTCCTCAAATTCCCAGCAATGTCCATGCTGCCTAGGAATTTGGAAATTGAAATCTACATATCTGAAGTTCATTTGTGGTAATGTCTTCTATTTTCTAAAATGAAATTTTATTAAATAAAGCATAGCATTTGATTATATTTAAGAATGTCACACCCTTCATGCCCAGGACCTTAGAAGCATAACAGATAGGAGAGTATTACTAACTCCACATTGCAGGTGGTTGGGAATGCTAAGGTTCATCAGAACAGCATAAAGCCATCGGATGTCATAGCAGAAATGGAGTCTGAATTTCAGTTTTAGCCAGCATGCAACACCAGCACAGCAGCTACATGTTGTGGCATAAATGTCTGAAATGTTCAGTGCTAGATTCCATGCAGAATGCCTACCATGGTTTTCAGTTCCACCCCAAAGTTAAGTGCATCCCTAACTAAAAAAAAAAAATGTTTGTTCATGTTGCTGTTTGTTATGTGCTACCAGGCTCATACTTATTTGACCAATAAAGGAGAATATTTGTAGCTCAGGGTTGAAATGAAGAATCCTTGGTGCTCTCTGGGCTTGGCTGTTTTCTGGCAGATGATTCGTTGCCCAAACTAGGTAACATCATTGGTGCTAAGCTAGCATTGATGATGTTACCTAGTTTGGGTTGTAGGAAGAAATATCCTCTGGGTTCTGCACCAAGTGAGGAAAAAGACACTGGAAACATGGAGACTGCTTGGAAAGATGGTTTAATGGTGGACAAGATCACATGGCTTGAGTTCCTGAACAGAAAAGGGCAGATACAGCGAGTCTCTGGGTTTTTATGCTTTCTCTGGCTTTGAACTTCCTGGGCCCCCAAAAGAGTATCCTGATTGGTTGTCAGACTTCCAGGGGGTGGGGGTCTTAGCTAGCCCTGCTGGCTGATGTAATCTTCCCAAGTGCCATGTGGTGAGTTTTTGTCCTATAGATGGGTCCCATTGTCTTGCAGATGAGGTCCATTGACAAAGATTGAGTTTCTGCCTCTGGCCCATTAACAAAAGGGTGGGGACAGGAAGGTGGGAGCTGCTTTGTCTTTAAAACATGCTTCTCCATTTCTCATCCAGGGAAACATAATATTCTGCCTTTTAAATATTTCCCAAAATATTTCATTCTTCTAGGAAAGGGGTGGGTGCTAATTTCCTACAGGGTAATGAAACATCTGCAAGAAAACAACCAAGCTCAGAGAGCACCAAGGCTCCCTCCCAGTTGTTTGAGTTGGGATAACTCAATAAGTTATCCCAACTAACTAAATAAGTTAGTTAGCTAGTTAGAGGAGGAATCTTTTGAATGGAGCAAATGGAGTCGAACACTTCTCTCTGTGTCTTATCTTCCCACAGCTTCTCTCCTGGGACATTTTCCTCTCAAATGTGAAAGGTTTCAGAAGAAGCAAGGCCGATAGAGAAATAGAAAAAAAAAAAAGGAACAGGAAACTAATTTATAGGGAAAGGAGGAGCGTTCAGCAAGCTCCTTATTATTCATATCACTGTGGGATATACAACAGCAGCCGATGGTGTTTGAATAAAGTTAGTGGAAATATACTCCGTTCAGGGGAGAAGGAAATTCTGTCCGTAGGACTATAATACAGCTGTGGTGGATGTCAGCACCTGTAAATTGTCTCACAGTCAGTAATCATTGGATGTGCTTGCTGAAACATGACTTTTTCTAAGCTTGTATTTCTGACTCTGCAATCACAGATCAGTTTGCAATTCGGTCCATAGCACTTTGCTCCTAATGGGAACTTGGCTTCTATGTGTTGCTTGGGGAAAAATCCTTTCTGTTTGTCTGATTTCTTGTTTAATTCCTGGGTTCCTCCCTGACAAGTTGTTTACTCATGAGCAACCTTTTGATGTCCCCCTTAGAACAAACATGATTTTATTTAAATTTCTGCTTGCTTCCTGTGCGGCATCCTCTTTCCGTGATCAGATTCCTGTTATCAAAACAAAACTCCCTTTGAACTATTCAGCCATGGGAAATAACAGCACACTGTTTGCTTTATGTAAATTACGCTCTCTCCCTGCAGTTTCTTCTGAACATAGTTTGATCCTCAAGTTCAGTTGTTTTAGTTATTAAAAATATCTGAGTATATTAGGAGTCAATGTGATGCAGTGCTTGGTACATTGGAGTTAACACTGGACTTAAGAAGAGAGAGGAATCCCTAATCTGAGCATTTGGGAATAAGAGAGGGAAAATATATTCTCCTGAAATTGGTGAATTCGTTTACATAACACACCACTGTGAAGTGTCTTTGGAAAGCTTGTAGTTTTGTACATTATGGAAAGCCAAGCATTGTCTCAACATATTGTGGGAACTGTGTTAAAGTATAATATCATTTACTTGCTTAAGTAGACCACATTTTGTGGACAAAGTAATTGTGCTTTATTTAGGTTTAGGGCAATGTTCTCAAGCTTAGCAACTTTAAGACGTGTGGACTTCAACTCCCAGAATTCCCCAGCTAGCCATGATGTTCATATGCCAAGTTGTCCATTTGAGAAACATTGGTTTAGGGTGTAGCATGCTTTGTGAACCCAGCGAAGGATTCATGAACTTCTAAGAGTAAATGGATCAATTTAACCATAGTGGAATTCAAATCCCAGCGCTACCGGTTCACTATCAGTAGTGCGCGAGCACGTGCGCAGAGCGTTTTTGATGATGTCTGGGCGGGTGGGCGGAACCTCCCACCACTACCACTACCGGTTCGCCCGAATCGGGGTGAACTGGGAGCAACCCACCACTGAATTTAACCCATGAGCTGGCAACCTTTTTGCAGTTGAAGGCTTTACTTCTCTCCCTATTTACCCCTCTTCCCTTTTAAATTCTGATGGTGGTAAGGGCTGATGTTGAGTTGCCATTATTGCTTAATCCAGTGGTAGCAAACCTATGACACACGTGCCACAGGTGGCAGGCCATATCATTTTTTTGTGACATGCCAGATCTCCATACTCTCTGGAAGTCACCTGAGAGGGCCCTGCTCAAATGTAGTCTCTGGAGCCTCCAAAAAGCAGATGCAAATAGGGCATGCTAGCCCCACAATAAGATTCGTCAAAATTTCCAGGCCTTGTGCAACCTGGAGCTGTTGGGATAGGCATTGTAAAAATATTTATAATTATGTATGTATTTATTTATTGAAAATAAGTTTAAATTGTTTAATTTATTCTTTACCATGAATTCTTTCTCTTTTGTTGGTGTGCGTGTGTGTGTGTATGTAGGCATTTTCTGAATTTTTGACACGTGCAGCCCCAAAAGTTCACCATCACTGACTTAGCCTAATGTAGCTGATTATCTTTCATTGAATATCATTTCTCGTTATAACTTGTTATTTTACAAGAAATTCCCCCATGATATACAAACATATCATTAGAGATCAGCAGAATACAAACAGGCATGCACAATCTCTCTCTCTCTCTCTCACACACACACACACTCACACATGTCTCCACCTAGTAGTAAAAACAGCATATAACAATAGCACAAATGATGTCAAGTAAATTATGTGTCAGTCCATTTCTTTGAAATGAATTCCTAGGATAGCTTTCAGATAAGATCATAACACATGGTTGGAGTCATTCTATGTTTATTTCTCTTTCATTACAGTAGATCAGTGGTGGGTTGCTACCAGTTCGCCCCGGTTCGGGCAAACTGGTAGCAGCGGTGGCAGGAGGCTCCACCCTCCCTCCCAGACTTCATAAAAAATACTCTGTGCACATGCAGAAGTGCCGCACACTCATGAAGCGAGCGAGCGCACCTGCATGCTATCGATAGCAAACTGGTAGCGTGGGGATTTCAAACCCACTACTGCAGTAGATGTTCTTTACCTGTACTTTGTTTAAGAATATGAAGTATGGTTTGTTTGTTTTAAAAATTACTTTTCTTTGAAATCAGTCAAGGAGCTGAATGAGTTACCTGGACATAAATATAAACTGTCAACCAAAATATAATCCTGTGCAAATTAAAATTAAGAATGGATAAAGTGGGGACACCATGGCTTTACTCTGGAGCCAGTGACTTCCTGTTTTAACTTCTTAAGCCTTTGAGCAGCTACATATTTCTGATTGGCAGTAATGTAATGTCTGCTCAAATATTTCTAGAAAAGGAAAGCTCACCGTCTTCCAAACAGTCTTCTGTGAATCTGAAAATAAACCATCAAGTATTTTAAAGAGTAAACATCAGCTGTTTGAGTTGTGTCTGAAAACGATCCAGGAGCAAGTATAATTGCTGGCAAGGGAAGATTGATGTCAACCTCCAACCCAGTTAGCAATCTAGCCATTGTAGTTGTAGTTCAATGAAATATCCAACATGCAATGGAAATGTTTGCAAGGAAAAGTTGAAAAAGAAGCCGATGTATTTGGGACACAGTTTAGCTGTATATGATGAAGAAAGCCAAACTTGCTATCTAATCTCTCCTGGGGGAGGGAAAGATTCTAAGAATAGAAAAGAAAAGATATTCTGTTTGCATCCTAAATGCCAATGACATGACTGCTGTATGTATAATTGCACAGTCAGCCAGATGTTTAGACTGGATTTGGCATTTTTATCCACCTATCAAATTCTTCTCAAGGACAGAGGATAGGCAGATATTGCTTGATGACGTTAGAGGTATTGTTGCAGGATGTAAACTCTTCCAAGTAAAGCTGCCTCTTGCAATTGACTTATGGTGATTTTGTCAATGCCAGTGGTATTCAAGTGGTGCTCCAGTTGTTTTCAGACTGCATCCCACAATGCCTATTATTATTATTGGTGCTGTCTTTGCTTTCTTTTGCCAGAGTCGTTCTATTTCTTTTTGCAGGCCTTTGTATTTTGTGATTTTTCTGCAGTTCTTTCTTTTCTATTCTGCTGTCTCCAGGAACTGCAATAATCATAAGCCAGACTTTTTTTCCTCTTTCTTATCAACATTGATTAAATGTAAGGTTTTATGGGGCAGGTGGTTGTCAATTTAAATTCTAAAGTCCCATTTTAGCTTCTTCATTTTCCATTTGTCTATTTCATGGCCCCACCAGGCCAATGGCATGGCTTGCGGATGTTCCAATGCACCATTGCTACTGCTTTCTCATGCTGTTGTTTGTAGTCAGTCTACATGATCTTACAGAAGATAACAAGGTGGTCCATTGTTTTTTCAGCTTTTTTTTTTTTGCAGAGACAGCATTTGCTGTCTGTTGCTGTCTTCTCAATTGTTTTGTATGCATTTGTTCTTAAGGCTTGGTCTTGTGCAGCCAGAATTAGCCCCTCTATTTCTTTCTTCAACCTTCTTCAACTTTCCTGCTCCTAGTCATTGTTACCTGCTTTGCCTATACATATTTTTAATGTATTGGCCATGTAATGCTTTGTTTTAACATTTTTTTTCCTATTCTTTATTTGGTCTTTCTTGTACACCAGGTTGGACTCTTACTGTATTTTTCAGAATATAAGACGCACTTTTCCCCCCCAAAAAAAGAGGGTGAAAATCTGGGTGCATATTATACTCCTAATGTAGCCCCGCCCAGTTCCTCAAATGGAGGTTTCAGAGGCTGAAAAAAGCATCAGAAACAAAGCTTCAGAAAAGAAGCCCCCAAACAGAGCTTCAGAAAAGAAGCCCCCAAACAGAGCTTCAGAGGCTTTTTTTCTGAAGCTCTGTTTCAGAGGCTTTCAGAGGCAAGAAAAAAAGTTTTTTCTGAAACAGAGTGGGGGTATTCTGGGAGGCTGATCCACCTGTCAATCAGCTTTTTTCTTATTTTCCTCCCCAAAAACTAAGGTGCATCTTATACTCCGGTGCATCTTATAGTCCGAAAAATACGGTAGTATTCAGTAAACTTTCATAGTATATCATCTTCAATGCATTTTCTTCGCTGTCCTTCAGATATTCTTCCAATACTCTTTTTTCCCCTTCGTTCTTTTTATTTAGTGTACTTGCAACATTCCATGTCCACCTATTTTCTTTAGCAAGTAGTCTGTCAGCATCTCTGCAAGAATGAAGGGCATGATTTATTGTCATTATTTTTTCTGGTCTTCCTGTCCAGGGCTTTTTGTTCTGCTTGAATCCAATCCACTATTCCAGGTGTGTATCTAATGACTAGAATTGTCCAGGTGTTAATTGCCTTGATGATCTTTTTTCCACTGCATTTGGATTTTAAGGTCTTCTTAACTTCCATGATGTATTTGTTTCTAACCTTCTTCTTGGCTTCAGTGTGTTTGATGTTGTCAGCTTGAAAGATGACCAGGTATTTATAGTGATCACTGGAAATACTTCAATTTTGTTATCCAGCTAACTCTCCACCTTCGTTCTTAGTGCCATGAACTTTTTATTGAGGATAAAAAGCAGCCTCCTTTTAATTTTTTTTTATTTATATAGTCACACACATCTCTCAATAGCAACTCTGAGGAGTTTACAGCACTTAAAAACAATTCAACAACTTTGTATTAAGAAAACATAAACGATGGGCAAGAAGCTAAAGCAATTTAAACAAATAACAACCACATCATGGGCTCTCACTGATCCTTCACCCTCCAGCAAACATTGATGGTTTACTAAATGGGTGGGGGGGGGAACTAAAGAGAATGGGAAAAGAGAAAAAGTGTCTATGTGCCTCTTTCTACATAGTCAGACTAATAATTTATTGCAAAGGCATCAGCTAGTTGCTTGAATCTGGTGTTTCTCAACCTTGGCGACTTTGATGTGTGGACATATGTGGCATGCTGGCTGAGGAATTCTAGGAGCTGAAGTCCACATATGTTAAAGTTATGAAGGTTGAGAAACACCACTTTAATCAATATGTAAAATAAGGCATTCACTATCCCTGTCAACTTGCTTGGATGCTTTGATTGTTAAGAAATGCTCAATTCAGCTCAGCTCTATACGCTGTAGCCTTTTTTAACCAGTGTCCACTGACCTGTCAGCTTGTCTCTTCCTTGACTTGTCTAGCTCCAGGGAAGTCTTACTAGTTACTTGATCTCACAAAGCTGTTCTTTTATGAAGTCTGAGAACTTTTCCTCCCTTCACAGATGATGGATTGAAGAGTCACTTGGTTGAGATGGGTGACTATAGAAACCTAATAAATAAATTGGCAAATATTCTCACCTTGACCCAATCTGTTTTACAATTGCGTTGTGATTCCCATGTGAGCTGATGATGGTTCTATCGGAGGTTCAGGCGTGAACCAAAGAGGACCTCTGGTAAATAGGGACAATGGGTGTTAATAAATGTCTTTTAATTAAACTGTGCAGGTGTTAGAATGAGATTTTTTTCCACACCTTCCCTACAGTGACTTTTATCACATCAAGACTGCCAGGCCATTAATCAAGAGATGACAGGTGTTTATTACCTGCATGTTATGGGCCTGCCTCCTCCCCATGTTTCTGATTATGCATCAGTGACAAGTGTAAAATGGAGTGAAATGGAACAGGAACCAAGGCTTCTGCTAATATAAAATTAGCGTGAAGTTAATTTGTCAGCATGAAAGGACACCGAGGAATATAATGTCAACACAATAAATGGTCTCAACGGCACTTAAATGGGCATCTAGGACTTGATCCTGGGCTCTGTGTGAACTCCAATGCACAGATGGATGCCCCATGTAACGGAGAAGGAAAATACGTATGCAAAGTATTTTGATGGTTTGAATGCTTACCCACTTAAAACACATGCATAGTGTCCCTTTCCATTTTATTTAAGATTGCTAACCATTTTGGGTGCCTGATGGGAAAGAAGGTGGGATATTCATGGAAAGAACCATAACAGGAAAGCTCTGAATACAAGGCTGCACAGTTTAAGGCTACACAGCCATGCCTTCCAAGGATTTCCATGTTGTCCAGTCCTCAGGCTACAGCTGTTTCTGGAGAATGGGGATTCAGATTTGAATCTGCACTGGGTAGAGGTTGTGATGACTATTATTCTGAACGCTTCAGCCACCTTTCTTATCCCAGCTGACCTGCAGAAAAGAGATGAGAAAAGACAAAGAATGTGTTAAAAGAAATAGCTTGAGTGCAGGTCCAGAAGCCCTCCAAAATTGATGTTGACGTCTAGTGTTTCATGTGACTAAAATGATACATGATTAAGTATAGAAAGCACTTAGGCTAACTATACTGTATTTAATTAAAAGATCAATACTTCTTTCCATATCAATTCAACCTGTTTCAAAGGTCTTTGAAAGTCAATCTTTGTTTGGTGTGAACACCGTACTTTGAATGTCGACACACCGGTTATGGGTCTCTCTTTCCAAAGATTGGGTGTGGCCCTTTTAAATTACATCTTAAGTGTAACTCTTTTTTTTTTCTCTTTACACATACTTTCTCTTCCCCTGTCTCTCTTCTGTGGGTCAACTGGAATAAGAAAGATTGCTGAAGTGGGCACAGTAATAGTCTTCAAAACCATGTCAATGGAGATTCTCAGTTATCCAGGTTATGGCTGTCCCAACGGTGCTCTTTCAAGAGGCAACTGGACTTTCTTGTTTTTTTCTTGAAAAAACACCTTTGGGACAACCATGACCTGGATGACTGAGACTCTCTATTGACATTTAGCTAAGCACTTTGGGATGAAGACCCTTCAAATGGTGAGGGAATATGAATGGATTTCCGGGGGAATATTGCAGACTACAGGTACCATTTGCGCTTCAGTTTGAGATGCAAACAACACAATCTCATCCCTATCTACTTGCACCTGTATTCAACAGTGAAAGGACATAGGGCAGAAAACATCCTGCATAAAGCACAGCTCCACAACATAGTTTCCACACCCCTTTGCACTACTCAGGTGACCCTGAGGACACAGACAAACCTCCAAGTGGCCTCAATGACTCTCTAAAAGAATGCAAATGACCAGCTCTCTGCAAGGAATATAAATCCTTCCATTCCCCACTATCCTGTCAGAGCTGAAGAGGCTTCTTGGATAAGAAGCAAAACCTCTTCAAAGAAAAAAACAACGAAGTCCAGTGGCCTCTTGAAAAAGCATCCTTGGGACAGTCATCAGAACCCTTCCCCAGCACAGGTTCAAATTTGAATCTCCATTCCCCAGAAACTGTCATATCCTAAGGACAAAACACCACTGAATTCTCCCATCCTTGGAGTCATGATCACTGTGGAAAATGTAACATTTCAGGCATCTTCCAAAACACAGTAACACTGCCAAATAAAATCAAACTCAAAATAGGTAGGTAAGAGGACAAAAATAGATGTTAGGCTTATCCACACTGCTCCATTGCACCATCACCAGTCCAACAACTATTTCTTGATGGTGAATATGGACCATATCATCCTTTGCTAATATCTTATTCAATATTGAAGTAATCTCAGGATGTGTTTCTATGAATTACATTTTTTCCTGCCTGAATTATTTGTAATGCTCCTGTATGTTTGTTTACTAGTTTATCTAGTAAATACTAGCTTAGGTAGACTAGTATTTTTCAACTTTGTTGATTTTAAGATATGTAGACTTCAACTCCTAGAATTCCCCATCCAGTCTGCTGATTGATCTAGAGCATATCGGTTGGTTGGTTGCTTGGAGCAATTCATTGGCTACTTTGTAGAGGAAGGACTTCCTTCACCTTGGTCAATGATTACCAGCCATTTGGATAGCAGAACTGCTATTTATGAGCACGAATGAAATAGCATTGTTGACCTACAGAAAATGGCTGTTTCAAAACCTGGCAGAAATATTTTGTTTTTCTTTTTTTGAGTAAGTATCTATCCCCCAGTTTTGCTTTTGTATTAAACATGTCTGCATTCTGATGCTTTCATCCTGTCCATATTCTTCTTAGCATCTCCTCCTTTTTGGTGGCAGGGTTCCCTTGTTTTGCACTGTGTATGCCTAGTTTTTATGGCACATCTTAGCTATGTGTTATGATGCCCAAGAAGTTTTGTTCCTCATCTGGCGTGTCACAGGGCCTGGTGTGGGTCACCCAGCTGGATTCTATATCGAAGAGAGGACTAGAATTTAAAACTCCTTGCTTCAAGTCCAGTTTCTTAACCAATACAGTATATTGAGTATCCTTAATCTACCTTTAATTAACTTGTTTAAATTAAATATGCATACACATGCATATTCACACATACCCTTCCCTATCAAAACAGAGAAAGCAAAAAATAGGAGAGCATAACAGCAGAAGATTTGTCCATCTGTGTCATTGTTCTGATGGCCAGGAAATTTCTCCTTATTTTGCTACTGTAAACTGGTTCCTATTCTTGAGCATTGTGGAAAAATACATCCACATCCTCTCTGTAGGACAGCTCTGCAAGTATTGTCACTATCATGTCCCCATCTAATCTTCTCTTATTTGGGTTAAATAATATACCCAGTTGCTTTAAATGTTTTTCTTGGGATTTAATTCCCAAGCCCCTCCATATTTATTGTTCTTCCTTGTACCCTCTGCAGTCTAAACTCTCCAGTCTGGACAGGATTTTCTTAACTGTGGAGTCTATATTACTCTCTGAGCTTGGTGGTTTTTTGCAGACATTTCATTTCCAAATGAGGTAGCATCATCAGTGCATAATTTGGTAATGAAACATCTGCAAGAAAACCATCAAGCTTAGAGAGCACTGGGAATCCTACAGTTTAACTCTGAGCTACAAATACAACCTCGTAGATGATACTTACTCTGTCAAGGACCTTGGAGTACTCATCTCTAATAACCTAAGTGCCATAGCCGACTGTAACAACATTGCCAAAAAGACATTAAGAGTTGTTATCCTAATCTTGGCATAGCTTCTTCTCTGGTAATATTGTACTGCTAACTAGAGCATACAAAACATTTGCTAGACCAATTCTTGAATACAGCTCATCTGTCTGGAACCTGCACTGCATATCGGACATTAATACAATTGAGCGAGTCCAGAGATATTTCATGAGAAGAGTCCTCAACTCCTCTGCTCGCAACAGAATACCTTATGCCACCAGTTGAAATTTTGGGCTTAGACAACTTAGAACTACGCCGCCTTCAGTCTGACCTAAGCGTAGTACACAAAATTATCTGCTATAACATCCTACCTGTCAATGAGTATTTTAGCTTCAAACGCAATAATACACGAGCACACAATAGATACAAACTTAAGGTAAACCACTCCAAACTCGATTGCAGAAAATATGACTTCAGCAACAGAGTGGTCAATGCCTGGAATGCACTACCTGACTCTGTGGTTTCATCCCCAAACCCCCATAACTTTAACCTTAGACTGTCTACTGTTGACCTCACCCCATTCCTAAGAGGTCTGTAAGGGGCGTGCATAAGCGAACCAACGTGCCTACCGTCCCTGTCCTACTGTCCCCATTTATTTGTATCCATTTCCTGTATTCATAATTATTTATTTATTTTATTTATTTTATTAAATTTTTATACCGCCCTTCTCCTGCTGGACTCAGGGCGGTGAACAGCCAAGAATAAAAAACATCAATACAAAATTTAAAATTATTAAAAGAATTAAACAAATTTTGGCCCAGATTTAAAACATCCCAACTAAAATCCATTACAATTAAAATATCTAAGGGGGGGGGGGGGTTACGCCAGCCCAGCTTGGTGAAGTAGAAAAGTTTTGAGGGCACGGCGAAAAGCACGGAGATCTGATATCCTACGTATCTCCATGTCAATGGAGATTCTCAGTTATCCAGGTTATCCAGGGGCAGGTCGTTCCAGAGGGCAGGTGCTGCCACAGAGAAGGCCCTCCCCCTGGGGGTCACCAGCCGACATTGCCTGGCTGACGGCACCCTGAGGAGTCCCTCTCTGTGGGAGCATACTGGCCGGTGGGAGGCTATCGGTGGCAGAAGGCAGTCCTGTAAATACCCAGGCCCTGTGCCATGTTTATACTTATATCTGTTATCTTATACATGCTTGACAAATAAATAAAATCAAAATAAATAAATATTCTCTTCTGTAGAATTTCTTTAAGTCAGTTTACAGTCAAGCAGGCATGAGCTTGGAAAAAGAACAGCTTAACTGTTAAGAGTGGAGATGCCTATTGTTTCTTTTGTCTCTATTCTGCATAGTCTAGTGTTTTTTCCTGTTGATTAGGGATTTCTGGGAATTGAAGTCCACGTATCTTAAAATCCCCAGGTTGAAAAAACATTAGTTTGGATGCATTTGCACAGGCATCTTTTATTGACATGAAGAGCTAAAAAACTGTAATTACCTTAGTACATATTGTACTATTTGATCGTGTGATCAAATTAATCTGGCTATGCAAAAGACTGATGGGCTAATCTGTCTACATCATGAATCCTGGCTCATTTCCCTCTCTGGAACAATTTTTAGATCTTCAAAAACAAAACAAAAACATTTTTGTTTATTTGTTCTTGGTTTTTGAAAGAACAATATCTGCTTAATCAATTAGCTGGAAAAAAAATGTAAAAATACTTGGGAAAAATGTAACGAACGGATTATATTTAATTTAGTTAATTTAAAAAAGAAAGTAAGTTGCTTGAAAGTTGATGAGGAATATTCAACTACTTACACTTAAATCTGAGAAGTGGAAGTTGATGAGATGCTGATCTTACTCTTTACACTATTGTCCTGTTGGTTGCATTCCTACTGTCTTTCTCATTTCTTTTTATTATTATTTTAATGATAAACATTTTCTTCATGGGAAGCACCCCTTCCTGCTACTATGGACTTGAGAAGTGAAAATCCCAGCCAGTTTAAGTGCCTATGAGGTGTTTGGCTCTTAATGGTCACTTCCTTCTATAAATCAGTTATAGGCAGCTGCTCCAGGGTTAGAAAAGTGATAAACTCCTGCTGCTGCACAGCACGGCAGGCTCCAAAAACATCAGGGGATCAAAGGACTAGGAGATTCATCTCCCAAATAATCAAAACAATCCTGTCAACCCTCTTGAAGAGCCTGTTTATTCTAGTAGCAGAAGTCCATGTCAGGATGAACTGCAGGAGGTAAATTTATCAGCAGTCTTGTTGGAATCTGCTCTTGCTTCCTCATTAGCGTCTCTTATATAAAATTCATCCAGATTTTTTCCCTTCCTCCACATCCCTGCTTCTGGCGGGATTACTGCTTCCCGTCAGGCCTGCTCTATCAGTGTTGGGTGATGCTCAACTGGAACCGTCTGCTCAACTTCCCAAGAGATGAAAGGGCAGCTTTTGGTAGCCCTCAAATGTTTTTCTTGAACATTTAAGAATGCTGTTGTCTGGCCATTCCAGATTGAATTCTTTTTTATTCAGAGACTGTATCATTCTGAATCAAAGGGATATTTAGGTTTGACTGTGCCTAGTGATTTCCAGTTGGGCATTTGCCTTCGCAAACATAAATATCATGAATATTTATTTATTTAATTTATTTAATATAATTTGTATGCCGCCCCATCTCCATAGGACTCAGGGCGGCTCACAACAAATAAAAACAAACCCAATAAAACATAAAATACATAAATATATAAATATATAATTTAAACATATATTAAAACCCATTAAAATAATCAAAAAACCCCTCAGTCCAGGCTGGGCAATGTGAATAGCCATGTTTTTAATTTGCGGCGGAAGGTGCGAAGGTCAGGAGCCAACCGAGGCCCCAGGGGGAGTTGATTCCAAAGAGTGGGCACGCCCACAGAAAAAGCTCTACCCCTGGGGGCCGTCGGCTGACATTGTCTAGCCGACGGCACCCGGAGAAGGCCCTCCCTGTGAGAACGCACTGGGCGATAGGAAGCCGTTGCTGGCTGCAGATGGTCCAACAAGTATCCTGGGCCTAAGCCATGTAGGGCTTTATAGGTCATCATCAGCACCTTGAATCTCACCCGGAGGGCAACCGGTAACCAATGCAAGTCACGCAGGAGAGGTGTAACATGGGAGTATCGGGACCCTCCCATCACAACCCGCGCGGCCGCATTCTGCACTAGCTGAAGCCTCCGAGTGGTCCTCAAGGGCAGCCCCAGGTAGAGAGCATTACAGTAGTCAAGACGGGAGGTGACTAGTGCATGAGTAACTGTGCGTAGAGCATCTCGGTCCAAATAGGGGCGCAACTGACACACCAGATGAATCTGGGCATACGCTTATCTCATTTCTTATGAGATAAGAATAGTTACATATCTCTACACTTCCATTTCTTCCCTAATGTTCCAGATTATATTTGTTGGAATCTCTTATATATCTTGCTATTGACAGTCCTTCATGTCTAATTTTTTTAAAAAAAAACTTATCACCAATAATTTGTGGAGGAATGTGTAGGGTTCAATTCTTAGTCAAAAAGACAGTGTCAAAACTACTTAGTTTAGCTTACTAACCTTTCTAAACCTTCAAACAGGCTGACATGTCTCTAGTCCAGTGGTTCTCAACCTGTGGGTCGGGACCCCTTTGGGGGTCAAATGACCCTTTCACAGGGGTCGCCCAAGACCATCGGAAAACACATATTTTCAATGGTCTTAGGAATAATTTTATGGTCGGGGGTCACCACAACATGAGGAACTGTATTAAAGGGTCGCAGCATTAGGAAGGTTGAGAACCACTGCTCTAGTCATATCACTGCCTAATATAGTTACATTTTACGTATGAATTTTATCTTGGCTTTTAGCTACTCATTCCTGTGATGGATTATTTGGAACTTCTCTCTAACACAGCAGGAAAATTCTTATTCTCCAATATTTCAATTGTTAATGTCATTATTCATATGGATTCTGTAGCCAAAACAGAACTATTCATGCTGTGCTGAGAAATGGGAAGGTCAGGGGAAATCCCCAGAGTTTGCAAAGTATAAAATAGCTTAAGCCTTAAGGTAAGATCCCACCTCTCAAATAACCCAATGAGAGTTAAGAATGCCCAGTAAATAAAGACTGCAGTGCTGCCCCTATTGTCTCTCAGAAGGTTGTATGGAAAGCTGTTCCTTGAAGTAGAAAGTTGAAAAGACACTGGCCTAACAACACACATATCTTCATAAAAGAAGCTGGGTTTATTGCTGCATGAAAAAAGCATTATGAGAAATAGGTCAAGCCATACAAAAGGGTTCTAAAAGAAACTTGGTTTGGTTCCAGATCTTTAGAATCCAAGACTTACACCAAGGTCCTCTTGATTATCATGTCGCTCTTATTTCCTTAGGACATGCAGTTATTTTCAGCTACTCATGAACAAAACAGATCATGCAAATAACACATTATGGGACTACACCATATGTAATAGGAAACACTGAAAAAAGCAACGTGAATAGTTCCTGTCTTTTTCTGCAGGTTTCCCAATAATGAATTATTATTCATTATTATGAATAATTATGAATAATTATTCATTATTATATACCATGGAATGTTTTTTCTTCAATGGAGAACTTGGGCGTAGGTTTTACAGTCTACTCTGTATAAACCGTTTTTTAGCTACCTCCCTTAAATTCTATTTGCTGAAAAGCTTTTAAGCAAAGTCATCCCAAGATTTGTCGAAGAAAAACTCTGCTGAGCAAGATAGCTTTTGTAGGGACTTTATTTCCTATTGAAAGTGCTTTGAAGTGCCTAGTATGCTGAATCTTTTATGGTTCACAAAGCAGTATAATGTTGTCTAAGCCAACAATGCTTATGGCTAATAAACAGTATTTATCTTAGTGGATTTTATTGATTCTAGGCTTGTGTGCATTTTGCATTTGAAAAAATCCAGAACCATTGTATTATTGGCTAAACCAGGGGTCTCCAACCTTGGCAACTTTAAGCCTGGCGGACTTCAACTCCCAGAATTCTACAGCCAGCAAAGCACACAGAGTTTTGTTAGACCTAAGCCTAGAATAATTCTTTATAACCTGTATTCCTTTTCTATTCACTCTGCGGCCTGATTTCTACTCCATCTGAATTCTGATTTTATTAGATAGTTTTCTAAAATGAAGTTTGGATTTGGAGCATCACATTTATCGATTGTTTAGTTCATGTATCCTTTCTTACTCATTCCTGTGTGGTTGATGCTCATGTATATACTTAAGAAACACCATAAAAACATTACCTTGATTTCTCCTTCTTTTCTTATTGTCTTTTATGAACATGCAAAAACGCTCCTGTGTATGAGAAGGCTGTCAGCCAAGTGACACTTCTTTACTTATCTTAAGGTCTCAAAGAAAAGGTACAATATAATTGTCAATTCAAACACAAAGGGAATACAATAATTCAAAACTATGGTAAATTGAAATTGCATATTATGAACTTTGAATATTTATTCTAAAATTGAATTAGAAATGTTCTCACTCGTCCAGTACAACCTGGTGCCATCCAGATGTTTAAGGCTACAGATCACATAATACTTGCCAATGTATCCACTAGCTGTGCTGACTTCGAATGATGCAAGTTATATAGTTCAACAAATTGGAGGGTGTCAGATTGGAGAATGTTGTTTTAATATATTGTTTCTCTTTTGTTTTCAAAACACTAGCCTTATGCAGTTGTTTCCTTATAAAAAGGCAAACATGTCCTGCATATCTAAATCTTCATATATCTTCAAACATTTAATAATAAAGTCTGAAAGGGGATATTGTATGTTTATTTAGCTAGAAACATTTATAAGTAGTCCCACAAATGGAAAAGCTGATGTGGCAAGGTTTCCAATCACCAGGAGATTTGCAAGCATTTTCAGAAAGTTCTTATATTCCAGTTTCAGATCTTCTTGCTAAATTCATGAATTTAGAATATGAAATATATAGCTTATTATGACCATCTAAATGCCTGTTCAGTTAATAATTCAGTAAATTCAAAACGTGGCATAATTAATATGGGTGTTAAAACCATTCTTGCTACAATCGCTATACAGGTAGTCTTTGATTTAGGACCAGAAATGAGCCCAGAATTTCCATTTTAAGTTTGCACAATCATAAGGTTAGTTGGACCTGATTTTACGACAAGTTTCACAGTGATCATTTGTGGTTTTTAAATGAATGATGTGGTTGTTAAGCAAATCCAGTCATGTCATTTTTTGCAGGGCCGTTATAAGTTTGAAACATTGTTTAAAAAATAAATCGAAGACTACCTGAATGCAACCACACATTCTGCCACTATTTAGGGACTAAACACCTTGTTAGGAGTTGGTTAGAAGAAGACATGGCCCATGTTTAGAAATTTTAAGAGCAACATAGCTCATGAATTCTGAGAACGGCACAGAAGGGGTGTTAATATGTTCAGCATTATAGAGAACGATGCTTTGCTTGAAGACCTCCTCCACAAGTTCATAGCTGTCTGAATCTACTCCGATATAATGATAATGAACTATAAGTAGAAGAGAAAGGTCTTAATTTTCTCTCTCCCTGTTACTCTACATACAACACATTAAATTGGCATATAGGTAACTTGGTCATAATCTTTTCTATAGGGTGAGGTTGTTTATGGAGCTTCTCAGTCATCCAGGTTATGGTTGTCCCTAAGGTGCTTTTTGTTTTTCAACTTCAGCTCAACTGAAGCAGTTTCTTGGATGAGAAGCAAAACGTCTTCAAGGAAAAAACAAAGAAAGTCTAGTGGCCTCTTGTAAAAGCACCTTTGGGACTAGAGTGAGGTTATGGTATTTTTATTTAATTTACAATGTTTCTAAGTTTAAATTAAGGATGAAGTCAGCATGTCTAATTTTGACTCTTTTTCTGGTGGAACAGTCTTTCCCAAAGTAGAATGCTACAAATATGCAATGACAGCAGTTCAAAGAATTTCCAGTCAGAATCACCAAGAATTAGTCTGAGTTCTGAGAGCTGTAGTCATAAAAATCTGGAGAGAATCAAATCCAAGAAGGAAAGAACATCCAAAATGGTTCTGAAATTCAACACATAAAACTGAGAGAAAGCTGGGCTTTCATTCTTTATCTGCTTTCCAGAGTAAAAGCAGTATACTATCTATATAACAGTTTGGTGAAGACCACAGAAATGCTGCCTTTTATCTTTATGCACAAAAACTGTGAAACTGACGTGCAGAAATTAATTCTCACCTCTCTGCTGTAGCCATTTCAGTTTAGGATTAAGATTTCCTGCAGCAGAAGGGCTCCAAAGTCAATCAAATTCAAACATGTGTATAGAATTTATCATACTGAGAATGCCCTTGATCAATGCTTCTGAGTGGTGATTATGCTAAATAGAACCATTTGGCTCAGCCCTACCTGTAATCCCACTAGTGCTAATCATGCCTTTTACCGACTATGGAAATTAAAATTAGGTAGATGTTTCCATTCTGTCCCATTTTACCTCTTTCTTAGGGAGTCATATCACAGCAATTCTGAAGAAAATAAAACTGAATGATGCAATCCCCTCAATTTTCCTCAAAATTATCTGCCCCTTTCAAGAATAGAAACTGAATTCTGATTTTTGGGGGAGGATTGTCAATGAACATAAACACCATTTAATTAATCCCCTTGTGAGCTATTACTGTACTAATTGGCATTCCAGCATTTCAGATGTGTGTGTGTATATGCATGCATGTATATATATGGTAGAAATGGAATGAATGTGATATCAGTATATTCTAAGCTTTCACACATACAACATTTGCAAGGAAGATGTTAGCAGTGGCCTTCCAAGCTATTATTTGCCCCACAAAGTGGTAGAAGCATTCCAATTCCATTTTGTCCCTGGGAAAAAAACCCAGTTTCAGGGTTATGATTTACACAGAAAGTTATATAACAAAAGGAAGACTCAGACATACTTCTCCAAGCACTGAATTTTCCATCTAATTCCCATTCCATAGCACTTTTAATCTCTTTTTTTTTAAAGATGCAGAAACTCCATTTCTTTATGACATGTTTATATTGTCTTTTAAGAACTTTCAAGTACTTAAACTGGTAAATCAGTAAAATAAAATAGAATCTAAAAATCTATAAATTGGTAAAATAAAATATGATCCAAAGAAATATGATCCATGCAACAAATGCAGAGGTGTAACATTTGTTCTTTAAGAAACATACATATCTGCTTATGCTACTGTATTTTGCACCAGCTTCTGGATGTTTCTGGATACTTTTCAAGGGCAGCCTCATAGAGAGTGCATTGAAGTAAACCAATCAAGAGATGACCAGGCCATGACTAACTGTGAGAAGGGCACCTCAATCTTGGAATAGGTGCAACTGGCACACAATGCAAAGTTGTGAAAAAGTCCTCCTACCCATAACTGTCACAAGCTCATCAAGCAGGAGTTGTGAGTCCAGAAAGATCACTAGATGACACACAAGGTCTCTTTGGGGCAATGTGACCCCATCCAGTACCAGAAATAGAATAGTTCTAGAACCAAAGGGACTGAAAATCCAAGCCACACAGTCTTGCCAGGAATCAGTTGAAGTCTGTTGTTCTGCATCTAGATCCTCGCAACCTCCAGACATTGGGATAAGATGTCCGCAACATCACTTAATTTGTCAAGGGTGGAGATGTACAGTTGGGTATCATTTACATATATAGTTATAACTATTTTTAGGTTTTAGATTAGCACTAGAACAGCCACTTGTTTCATATGTAAATTCTCTTTAAGAAATATAGTCCCCCTTTTCTCTCTCTCTCTCTCTCTGCTTCAATGCTTGATATGACTCCTTAAGAGCCTAAATGCCACCTTCTGATTCTGCAGTTCTTTGATTTTATTCCTTCATTCTTTGACTTTATGTTTTTGTTCATCTCAGGCAATTAATCTTAAAAAGGGGAGGAGGAATCAAAGCTAAACTTCATACTCCTCATTTTAATCTGTCATGTTTCTTTTCCCTCAGAAAACATGAAAATGAAGTTTTTAAAGCTCATTTTTAGCTGACACAAGAGGCAACAGTTTTTATATAAATATATTATAGTAGATTATTTTCCTGACTAGCAAGATAATTCTACGATGTTTTCCAAATGCTTCTTGATCATTTTTCTCCCCCACCTCAACCTATGTCTTCCCAAGGATAGGAAACCATTTTTATGCACAAAGGTTTGTGTACTCATGCATATAAATCATAATCATTCTACACTCATGCACATATATGTATGCATAGTATGATACATTCATATGTGCACTTACATCACAGCAAATTTATTTCATTCTTAACAAGCTTTTATTGGTCATTGTGACTATACAATGCTGTGCTACTGTGCTCAGGAATAAAGCCACAAAATTCAGTGGGATTTATTTACAAATTAATGTTCATAGATCAATAGGTTCTTAGACAGATCATGCATTATTATTAGTTGATGACAATCTCAGATTTAATTAATTAATCTTGGTTGGATAATATAAAATGCATAGCATTGCTATTTAAGTTACCCTTTTTCTGGGTTTTAAATAATTAAATCACAAATTGCATTCACCATAGCTAGCAAGCTGTAGAAATTTAATCACGACTATAATATTACCACCAATTTGCTTAACTATATTTTGTAAATATTATCCTGAATAATGAAGTTTGATGTTCAAAAGCTGTTTTATAATGCAGCAACCCAACACTCACTTGGTCAGTGTGGAAAAGACACTTAACAACTGTGGCAAAAAAAAATTCATAAAATCACAATTCATGTAATAATTGCCTTGCTTAACAACGGAAATTCTGCCCCCAAATTGTGGTCAGATGTAGAGGACCACCTGCATGTCCTTTTCAGGAAATATGAGTGTTACTTGAAAATAGACCTGTCTACTTGTGGGGGCTGTTAAACTATACTTGGAAAGAGATTGACAGGTTATGAAAATTCACTAGGTTTTTTTTTTTACTCCACACTTTACACCTGAACATAAAATATTTCATTGTGAATAAAACAGATGTATTTGGTTGCTTTTCATTACAATTCTTAAGAGCCAAGGCCTCTTTAAGTAGGAGGATTTTGGCACAGCAGCTACTGAAGGAAGAGATTAGGCTGTCTAGGGATAGGAAATTATTGGAAATGATTTACAACCTCTGGAAATACATTTGTGAGAATCATTACAATAAACGACACCATTGAACAGACAACAGCATGACAAGTATTCTGCTGTCATTTCTTTCCTTTGGTCAAAAATCTGTACCGATCTATTATTTGTGGGAGATAAATCAATGCCTGGAAGAAGCAGAAAATGTTTTATCTGAATAAACCAAGCTAATATTAGGAAATTTACATTTCATAAAACCCACATCATGAAAACTACTTAACACAGGACAAGATTAAAGAAACCTGCCATAAAAATGGGGTCCTTAGAGCATTTATATTAGCAACTACTTGCCTTCAGAGAATTGGCACACAAAAGCTCCATCTGTTCAAGGAAAATAAATGCATTTTTTCCCCCAACTTAAAAACCAGCTAAAAGAAAGACTGGCAAAGAACAAGCCACTATAGATCAGAATGTTTCTCTACTAACTTGGATAGGAAAACAGTCGGAATAGCTACTGGTCTACATTTCTGTGCTGGGGAGAATGCACTCAAGCGTTGCTTTGAAATATCTTTACCATCAAACAGGCTCATTTAGAAGCAAGTAAATGGATTGCCTCAATTTGTATACTTTACAAGAGAATTTTTTTTAAAAAATTCTCCAATTGTGGAGAAAGTGCTCTGTTCAAACATTTTTTTTTAAAGAAAGTACTTAAGTAAAAGGATGGTAGTGATTATAGAGCTTTTGAGGAAGCAGCATGAGCCTCAGGAAGGCAAAAGGATGGGCACCCTGGGCACAAGTTTCTTCCAAGGGTGTGGTGGTGCAGAAAAGCGATTGTGTGATAGTTTTTGTCAGTCTAAGAAGTTAATACTAGGAATTATTTATAATTATCTGTTCCATTAACTGTGCTGATGCAATATAGCCTCTTTTTAAAAAAATGCTGCTTTAATACCAGATTCTGTTTGGAAAAGGATATGATTTCATTTAAATGGGGGGAAAAAACCACACACACACACACACACACACACACACACACAAATATATTCCTCTCAATTGCTTGAACAATGTCATAAATTAATATTTCTATTGAGTGGCATGTGCTTCTCCCCGCTCCTATTGTTCCCTGAGAGGGATATAAACTACATGAACATTTTTAGAAGGTCTTGCAAGGCAGGTGGGAGAAACCACAAAGAATGTTTTTTTTTTTTTTATGTCTCTTGGCTAAATAAATGGCAAGAATTAAAGAAATTATCTAGAAGGGTGTATGCGGCACTGTTCACAATTATAACCCTTTGAGCGCTAAGTGTGCCACTATGCTTCTCCAAATTAAGAAAAGGAACCCCAAGAAGAGAATATGGTTACTGTTGCCAGGGTAACCTTCTCTTTTCCCTCACATGGCATTTCCATACTCTAAGTAATTACAGTCTACACATAGAAACAAATTATATACAGTATATCTAAAATCCTAGAGAAAAAAAAAAAGGAAGAATCTGAATTCCACTGCAACAATAAGAGATATTTTATCCCAGTTGATATATAGAGTTGATACAGAGAATAACCTCCCCGTGTGGGATTTAAATTCCTGAAAAAGACGAAAGCATTAAAGTCAAAATTAAGAAAAGAAAGAAACTATTAAGAAAGGAGATGGGTTTGGGGTTTCCTGGGGAGAAATCAGAATGATATGGATGAAATAAGGTATTATGGAAAATATTTGAACTATGGCAATAGGAGAATTTAAAGCTATTTAGTTTGGCATAAAACAGGCAACGTGGTTTATTGCGGAGGTTATCTATTGTTATAAAACTTTTTTTTGACAGATATATGGAATAAAGACAAAGAATTTGGGATCAATGTCAGTTTGTGTTGATCAGATTTAAGTATCTGAATGCCCAAGAGTCAAATATGCTCACAAGATTAAGCCTCCTTTTTCAAGGTTTCATCTTAAGGGTCCTTCTTTGATTCCATATGTAAGATAGGTCCTTCCTAACCAAGCAATGGTTGATCATATCTTCCTGAGCAGAGAGGCTTTATAAAAATCTATTCTGTTCTGTACCCCTGTAGCAGTGGTGGGTTCCTCCCGGTTCCTCCCAGTTCTGCCGAGCCGGTAACGGTGATGATATGATGTCACTGAACCAGTTCTGCCCCCTGCCCCCCCCCGCATTATTCTTACCTTTTATTTGGCCAACCCCCAATCTATTGCTGCCTCCTGAGTCCCAGCTGATGGGCTATAAGGAAAAACTGTTTAAACTCTTGCCACGGGGCTTCAAAGGGCCGCCCTACAGCTGATCAGTGGTAAAAGGCAGTTTGGTGGTAGACCGGTGCCTCCAAAAACAAATGAGTAGACTGGTACCTGCAAAAATACATGAGTAGACCAGTGCCTGCAAAAATAAATGGGTAGACCAGTGCCTGCAAAAATACATGAGTAGACCAGTGCCTGCAAAAATAAATGGGTAGACCTGTACAGCTTTGCAAGCAGTTAAAAGCCTGGTAGACCAGTACCTCTGCTAAATCCTGAAGAATTGTCACATGACCATCAAGCCATGCCTACAAAATAAGCCACACCCACAGAACCAGTAGTAAAAAAATTTAGAACCCACCCCTACCCTGTAGCTCATGGTGTAGAAACCAAGCCAGAGAGAAATGGAACTAAGAGATGAAGGGTAAAGAAATCTCAGTATTTCCTTATAAATACTGGAAACAGGAAGGCGATAGCCATACGGATCCCACTATATTCGTGATGGCAAACCTATGGCATGCGTGCCAGAGGCGGCACACAGAGCCCTCTCTGCTGGCACATGTGCCGTCAACCCAGGTCAGATCTCTGTGGCGTTTCTTTCGTGAGCTTCTGTTTCCCTGCAAACGATGAAACAGAAGCTCACAAAAGAAAAAGATCTTACCTTTTGCTGCACTGCCAGTGTTGGGATGCTCACCTCCCATGGGCCAGCTGGTCTTTGGATCTCTGCTGTGCATGCATGCATGTGCATGGTGCATGTCGGTGGCTTTGACTTTGCTGAAAAGAAGAGCACAAAAGGGTGATCACATGACCCCGGGACACTGCAACCGTCATAAATATGAGTCAGTTGCCAAGCATCCAACTTTTGATCACATGACTGTGGGGATACTGCAACAGTTGTAAGTGCCGTTGTAACTTTGTGAACTAAGTGAACTGTTGTAAGTTAAGGACTACCTGTACAATAATGTGAGAAAACTTTGTATTTGATTTGGGATTCACAATTTGTGCACATGAAAGCAGAAAAGCTTTAGGACATGAGTCTTCACAAGCCATCTTTGAAATAATAATATTTGTGGGAGACTGATTCTGAATTCTCACTTGCCAACATATAATTGTGATGAGAATACATTAACTGTATTGACATGGGACAAATTCCAGCATCAGGACTGGTATTACGGTTCAGTACTTATTCCCAAATCATCACTCCGTAATTCTACCTAGGTTCCTTTCTCCTTTCTCTGATTTTTTCCATTTTTTTGGGTGAGACAATTCCTCTCTGCAGTCATTGACTCACACGTTCCTGGGCAATGAAGAGTCCCTCGCTTTCTCTTTTAAAAAGTACTATTCTAGTCAGTCAGTTGGCATAATACCCAAGCATTTTTTTAAAAAAAAAAATCTGGAGGGTAGCAAAACTGGTAAGTAAATAAATCACTTTGATTGCTCCTTGTCAACAAAAAACAGGGCACCAGCAACCATTCTGGCAATTACCAGCTGAAAATAAGTTGACTGGCCTGAACCAGTCTGGTTTTTTGCTGACAAGCAAGAAACTGCATGTGTTTGCAGGAAATCTGAGCAAGCACAGTAACTATGCAGGCCCCACTCTGCAGTGGCTCCATCGTCTACCCTTACTGTGACTTAGCAATGAGGCCAGTCAGACCAGCTCAGTGTTGCACCCACACAATTTAATGTGGATTTTTGGCACAACTGAGAGGCAGAACTGCCAATCAAAGCCAAGTTGCAGAAGAGGGAGGGGAACTGACGAAGAAGGATTTGGAGGTGGAAGGACTGGTCCAAAACCTCCATCTGCCAAAGAGACAGAGTTAGGGATATAATTAATGCCACAGAAGGCAAGTATATTGGCAGACATTAGATATGATGTAATATAAACAGACCTGTTAATAACCCGTCAGGCATACAAAACAGGCAGAGCTTCAATCACATTGTTG
Organism: Pantherophis guttatus; assembly: GCF_059756535.1. NCBI lineage: Eukaryota > Metazoa > Chordata > Lepidosauria > Squamata > Colubridae > Pantherophis > Pantherophis guttatus. The sequence goes on from NC_142063.1 coordinate 32,019,430, forward strand.
TCACCACTATCGTGAGCTTTTGGACCACGTCCTGTAGAAACCTGTGTTATAACCCGTTTCAAATTTAATTTGACTTTTAAAGTTATTCATTTCTTTGTTGAAACATTAACAATGTAACTGCACTGCTTTATCTCAATCTCAAGTTCAGCTTAGTCACATTACCTTAGAGACATCAAGAAAGAAAGATGGGGAAATGATTTCCAAGCCAGAAAAAGGGTTGGTGGTCATAGCCAGACAAAGAGACCCTTTAGAGGTCTCCCAGAATGGATGGGATTTAGCTTTAATTTTGAACAACAATAAAATAATAAGAAAAAGACATTCACAGTGATATTCAACATGCCTTTTTGCCTTTCATCCAGCATCACTGCAACTTACTTTTGTATGGTGAGTTAATAAATTTATTTATTTACTGTTTATATGTTGGCTATCTGAGCAACTCTAGTGTGGAGGGCTCAAGTCTTCTTTCCTTGTTTAATTTATGGGCATTTGACTCCTAAATAACTCTGGGCAGCTTGCAGCTGAAAAACCAACATATAAGAAAATGTAGTAGGCCAGAAAATTTAGCCTTGATTTTTATTACTATTTCCCAGGGAACTGACAGCAAATGTTGTCATTTAGAGCAATGTTTCTGAAGCTCAGCAACTTTGGATGGGTGGATTTCAACTCCCAGAATTCCCCTATCAGCATGGGGATCCCAGAAGTGAGGTTGGAGTCCACCCATCTTAAAGTTGCTCAGGTTGAGAAACACTGCATTAGACCGAACTGGCTCTGTAACCTGTGTGACCTGTTAGATGTAATGCTTTGGAGAAAAAGCAATTTTCTGAGCATGTAAAAGTTATTCCAGAGGCTATTCAGACTGAAAGGAATTCATGCTGTGAAATTTTGGAATGTCATGAAACAAAAAGGCTACTGGGAACGGTGTTCCATTCACATAGAAAATGTAGCCGATCAGGAAGGCTTTCATCTTCACTTTGGAGCAATTTTCAGCTTTACTGTAATGTAAATAGAAAATTCTCCAAGTCCTGGATAAGGTATTGCTTAATGGAGCTAAATTGTTACAGGTGTTTCCTGCAGCTAAGTCTCCTGAGTCTATACTTGGAATCTCTAACAGTGCATAAAGTTTGTCTCATATGAAAGATTATTGCAGACGTGTCAGTCTTGGAGATCCACAGCAAAGGCCACAATCCAACATTGAGTTAAATGTGTTTAAATCTGATGAATTCATTGAGCTTAACTCTGTCTTGGAATGTGGCCAAAGTCTAAAGCAGAGTACAGAATTCTTCTTTCACCCAGAAAATATTTCATGGATCGAAAATGACTTGGAAAGAGAGAGAAAGAAATCATATCCTATATTGAGTCTGCTACCCAGAACAATAAGCGACATCCAAGAAAAATTAACTATAGATTTTTCCAAACAAGAGCAGTGTCAAGGTTAGCATTAGGCATCTGTTGAGGCTTATATCTTAGTGTGGAGTTGATTATCAGTCGTTCTAATTCTGACTGTTCCTTTCCTTCTTACTTGTTGATCCCTATCCCTTATCCCAGCATTTCCAAATCTGATTTCTTGCAAATGTAATGGGATAATGACGCCCAGAATTCCCAGCCAGCATGTTCCATACAATGCATGTTCTGAACATTGCAATTTCAACACATTTAAAAGATGCCAAGTTGGAGTCAGTTGAGCTATGTTTTTGGAAAAAAAGAGTGAAAAGAGAGCTTTAAAAAGGGAAGAAGCAATAACGCAACTTGCCTTCAGAAATCATGGGCGCTCCATCACTGGAGGTTTTTAAGAAGAGACTGGACAGTCACTTGTCTGAGATGGTATAGGTTCTCCTGCTTGAGCCAGAGACTGGACTAGAAGACCTCCAAGGTCCCTTCCAGATTCTATTCTGTTCTGTTCTGTTCTCTTCTGTTCTGTTCTGTTCTGTTCTGTTCTGTTCTACTCTACTCTACTCTACTCTACTCTACTCTACTCTACTCTATTCTATTTTACTCCTGTTCTGTTCTGTTCTGTTCTGTTCTGTTCTATTCCTCTGTTATCTGTCTCTACCAATCAGTAAGCGTTGCCCCAGCTCAACAGGCAGGCTAGTGGGAATAACAATAATGGGATGGAAAATGTGGAAACTCAGGGAGGTGGTTCTATAGTGAGCTTCTTGCCAAAGTGCCATGAAAACCTGGAATCAATATGGATCCATTTGCAAACCCAGATTTTTTTATTCTTGTCCCTGAGGCTGATTGAGCCTCTCCATAGAATCAAAGTTGGAAGGTACATTAGAGTTGTTTTAGTTTAATCAATTCAGTATGGTATCCATCGGAGTATCTTTGACAGCCTCTGTTTGGAGACCTCCAGCAATGGAAAACCCTGCTTCATGTGGCAGCTTGTTTCACTGGCTGACCACTTCTACAGCAGGAAGTCCCACCTCACATTCAGCCTGAATGTATTTCCAAATACAGGTGGTCCTCCACTTAGGATCACAATTAGGATCATGGCTAAGATGGTTGTTAAATGAGCTGTGCCCTTTTTTGCCATGGCTGTTAAGTAAATCACTGCAGTTGTTAAATGAATTACATGGTCATTAAGCAAACCTCACTTCCCCATTGGCTTCGCTTATCAGTAGCCAGCTGAGAAGGTTGCAAGGGCGATCATATGACTCTGGGACACTGCAACTATCACAAATACATATTAGTTGCCAAGCGTCTGAATTTTGATCATGTGACTGTGGGGATGCTATGGCGGTCATAAGTGTGAGGTTATAGATTACTTTTTTCAGTGCCATTTTAACTTTGAACTGTCACTAAAGAAATGGCTGTAAGCAGTGGTGAAATCCACTTACACAAATCCTGAGCACATTGTAAGCCACCCTGAGTCTCCGGAGAAGGGCGGCATATAAATCAAATTAAAAAAAAAACAACCACATTTTTTTTACTACCGGTTCTGTGGGCGTGGCTTGGTGGGTGTGGTGTGGCTTGGTGGGTGTAGCTTGGTGGGCATGGCAGGGGAAGGATAATGCAAAATCCCCATTCTCTCCCCACTCCTGGGGGAAGGATATTGCAAAATCTCCATTTCCACCCCACTCTGGGACCAGCCAGAGGTGGTATTTGCTGGTTCTCTGAACTGCTCAAAATTTCTGCTACCTGTTCTCCGGAACCTGTCAGAACCTGCTGGATTTCACCCCGGCTGTAAATCAATAGAGATTAAGTTCGTTTATCTAATGTGCCTTCAGATATTTGTAAATTGCTTTCATTATCTTTGCTTTTTTTGAAGATTAAACATAGTCAGATCATTTAATGCATAGCCAGTGGTTTCCAGACCTCTCACCTGATTGGTACCCATCCTCTGAATCTGCGCCGGTTTGTTAATGGTTTTTTTGGGACAGGGGTACATGGGAAAAGCTTGAGAAGATCACCCAGCTCAAGAAGAATATGTATTTCTCTTCTGCGCATGCGCAAGATGGCGACTTGCCTGTGATCCCGGTAATCCTGGGGGGCGATTATGGCTCCAGGGGGCCTTTGGAGGGCTGAATTTCGATCGTTGCAGCCCTGGCCCAGCTGGAGGAGTGTTGGGGCTCTCCGTTGAGGGGTCTCCGGCTTCTGTGAGTGTCCTTGAGGCTCGCGGAGACCGTAGGACGGCGAGAGCGGCCCGAAGGAGGAGGGGCGGCAGCAGACTCTCCTGGCGAAGGTAGCAGGGCCAGGATGACGGCGTCAGCGCCGCAGCGGTGGCGGCGGTGCAGCACCCTCGCCGGGATCCTCGCCAGCCCAATCTGCCCTGGACATGTACTAGGGGCGGAGGGGGGGGCGAGGTGAGGGCGGGGAGGCTGGCAGCGGCAGCGACGGCGGTGCTGGCGGCGTGGAAATGGCGGCTGCCAGGTCAGGGAAGAAGCTGCCACAGTTTGGAGCGTGGGAGCGTCGGAGAGGTTGGCAGTTGCTGGCTTGCTTTGTTGGATCTCCTGGGCGACCGTGGGGCGTTATTTGGCCCCTTGGTCGTCCCAGAGGCCTCCATGAGGATTTATGGAGGCTGGGCGAGGCTGGACGAGGCAAGCAGCATGGTCCCAAGGAAGATCCGGGAGGGGTTGGGGAGAGCTGGACTATGACTGAGGGGTTTTCCCCCCTATGGCATTTGTTGCCTCTGCTCTCCTTTTTCACCCCCATCCCCCTGAATGTGGTGATGCCATGCCGTGTATGCCTGCTGAACAATCATCTCCGGGTCTAGATGCCATCTTGACCTCCCCGGAGGTAATGACGGTTATGATCTCCGCTGTCTGAGCCTGTCTGGACTATGTGGACTGACCTGACCCCATTCTTCCCCTCCGTTGAATGGAGGTTTACATCTGGGGATTCAAGTCTTGGTGGAGTGGGTCTATAGCTGCTGTCTCAACTCCGGCTTTTTGGACGATCGTGGTTGACCAGCCCCCGTGAGAGGAGGGCTGGGTCACCCTCTGCCGGACCGAAACAGCATTTTACTCCCGCCATTGCCGTGAGAGGGCACTGAGGTCTCACATGCTCCATTGGAACTCTATTGAAGCCTTGCATTGCACTCCTTCTGACTGTGATAACATCAAATTGGCCCCTGGTTATTGGCCATGGACTATCACCTCCCTTTGATCTTTGATGTACTCGGTGAATGACCTTCGTGCCCTGCGAGACTCCCCCCTCTCGCAGGTCTGGCCCTCTTCGTTATCGAGGGCCTATCTTGATGACGGGCGTTGGAGCCCCGAGAGATGGCATGCGGCTAAGAAGAGTTTGAGGGGTTTTTTAAGTGGGTTTTTTAGTGAGTTTTTAACAAAAATTTTAAGGGGTTCGGGGGGGATTAGGGTGGGTTCTGGGGGAAATCCACCGGGTTCAAGACCAGCCTTAGCGAAGGGCTGCGACATTAGGGACGTAGAACCGGAGGTCGGGGAGGGGGTTGGAGTTCGATTTGAAGAGGGCTGTTCCATCAGCACAGTGAATGGGAGGGGCAGATATGGCGGAAGCTGGGGACCATATCATGTGCGGGGAATGCGCACTCGCTATCTTAGAGCGATTGCGCATTCCGGTCCCCAATGCTTTTCTTGTTCCCCAGGTTGTTCAGATTCTCAGGGCCAGAGCCTCCGGCTGATGTTGTGCAACGCCAGGTCCGTTGTTAATAAAGCCCCCCTCATCCACGATCTTATTCAGGAGGGGGAGGCGGACCTGGCGGGCATTACGGAGACCTGGTTGGGCCAGGAGGGGGGAGTCCCCCTCGTGGATATATGCCCACCAGGCTTCCGTGCATTTCATCAGCCGAGGGCTCAGGGCAGGGGCGGGGGGGTGGCGGTTATTATAAAGGAAGGTCTGGATCCAAGGGAGACCACTGTTCCACAGATAGCCGGATGTGAGTCCCTCTTTGTGAAGTGGGGTCGTGGAGTACAGATGGGCCTGTTGGTCACGTACCTGGCTCCCTGCCACGTGGCAACGGCCCTGCCCGAGCTCCTTAACGTTATAGCCGAGGTGGCGGTGGACACCCCCAGACTTGCCATCATGGGGGATTTCAACCTGCCATCTATCGGTGAAATGTCTGAGGTGGCTCGAGAGTTCATGGCTTCCATGACAGCCATGGACCTTACTCAGTTAATTCATGACCCCACTCACACAGGAGGACACACTCTGGACTTAGTTTTTGTCTCTGGTCAGTGGTTGAGTGGCCTTGATATAGGGGATATAGCCATCGAACCCTTGTCATGGTCTGACCACTCGCTCCTTCGACTGGACTTTCTAACCGCTGCACCCTGCCGCAGGGAGGCGGGACCGACCAGGTGGTTCCGCCCCAGGCGCCTGATGGACCCTGATAGGTTCCAGATGGAGCTTGGGCCATTTCCTGAGATTCTGGCTCATGACTCGGCCGAAGACCTGGTGGCCGCCTGGGATAGTGCGGCTGCCGGGGCCTTGGACCGAGTCATGCCTTTGCGGCCTCTGACCCGGCACCGAACTCACCTAGCTCCTTGGTTTTCCGAGGAGCTTAGGGAGATGAAGCGCCGGAAAAGACGCCTGGAGAGTAGTTGGAGGACCAGCCGCTCCGAACCTGACCGAACACTGGTGAGGTCTCATATTAAGACCTACCTAGTGGCGATAAAAGCGGCGAAAACTAATTATTTTGCCGCTCTTATCGCATCATCAGATAATCGCCCGGCCGCCCTGTTTAGGGTGACCCGCTCCCTCCTCCATCTGGAAGTGCGGGATGACCCCTTGCAGGGTCGAGCTGAGGATTTTGTGCAGTATCTGTATGACAAAATCGCTCAGATTCGGGAAGGGCTGGCCTCTGACTGGGTATGTCCAGATGGGATGACTGAGGCAGGTCTTGAGAGTGTTATCTGGGGGGAGTTCGATCCTGTGGCTCCCGAGGACATGGACAGGGTCCTGGGACAGCTGAACGCGACCACATGTTTATTGGACCCGTGTCCCTCCTGGTTGGTACTGGCTTCCCGGGAGGTGACACGAGGCTGGCTCCAGAAGATTGTTAACGCTTCTTTGAGTGAGGGAGTCCTGCCGGCCGCTTTGAAAGAAGCGGTGGTGAGGCCCCTCCTCAAGAAGCCTTCTCTGGATCCGGCTGTTTTGGCTAACTATCGTCCAGTCTCCAACCTTCGCTTCATTGCGAAGGTTGTTGAGAGTGTGGTGGCGCAACAGCTTCCCCGGTACCTGGATGAAGCTGTCTATCTAGACCCGCTCCAGTCCGGCTTCCGGCCTGGGCACAGCACGGAAATGGCATTGGTCGCATTGGTGGATGATCTCCAGAGGGCCCGGGATAGGGGTTGCTCCTCTATCCTGGTCCTGTTAGACCTCTCAGCGGCTTTTGATACCATCGACCATGGTATCATGTTGCACCGGTTGGCGGGGTTGGGGCTGGGAGGCACCGTTTTGCGGTGGTTCTCCTCCTACCTCTCTGACCGGTCGCAATCTGTGTTGACAGGGGGGCAGCGGTCGACCCCGAGGCACCTTGCTTGTGGGTGCCACAAGGGTCGGTCCTCTCGCCCCTTCTGTTCAACATTTATGTAAAGCCGCTGGGTGAGATCATCCGTGGCTTCGGGGTGGAGTTCCATCAGTACGCTGATGACACCCAGCTGTACATCTCCACCCCAGGCCACCCCAATGATGCCCTTAAAGTGATGTCCCAGTGCCTGGAGGCCGTGCGGGCCTGGATGGGGAGAAACAGGCTCCAACTCAACCCCTCCAAGACCGAGTGGCTGTGGCTTCCGGCGTCCCGATATAGCCAGCTGACGCCATCGCTGGCTATTGGGGGCAAATCACTCGCCCCCACGGAGAGGGCTCGTAACTTGGGCGTCCTCCTGGACGCACGGCTGTCGTTAGAAGATCATTTGGCGGCCGTGGCCAGGGGGGCTTTTTATCAGGTCCGCCTGATACGCCAGTTGCGCCCCTTTCTAGATCGGGACTCCCTACGCACAGTCACTCAGGCACTCGTCACTTCCCGCCTGGACTACTGCAACGCTCTCTACATGGGGCTCCCCCTGGGGTGCACCCGGAGGCTCCAGCTGGTCCAGAACGTGGCCGCGCGGGGGATTTTGGGGGCGACGAGGCGCTCCCACGTGACACCTCTCCTGCGCGAGCTGCACTGGCTCCCGGTGGTCTTCCGGGTGCGCTTCAAGGTGTTGGTGACCACCTTTAAAGCGCTCCATGGCTTAGGGCCGGGGTACTTACGAGACCGCCTTCTGCCACCAATAGCCTCCCACCGGCCAGTACGCTCCCACAGAGTGGGCCTCCTCAGGGTGCTGTCCGCCAGACAATGTCGGCTGGCGACCCCCAGGGGGAGAGCCTTCTCTGTGGCGGCGCCCACCCTCTGGAACAACCTACCCCCAGAGCTACGTACAATAACAGACCTCCGGATTTTTCGTCGGGCCCTAAAAACCCATTTATTTCAACTAGCTGGGCTGGCTTGAGTCAAATTTTAAACGGATTTTAAATTGGAATGTTTTAATTACGGCCAAAATTATTTAATTATTTTAAACAGATTTTAGATTTTGTATGTTTTGTATGTATGTCTTGTTTTTACTTTGGCTGTTCACCGCCCTGAGTCCTACATTGGAGAAGGGCGGTATAGAAATTTAAACAAATAAAAAAAATAAATAAATAAAAGTATGAAAAATGGGAGGAGAACTTACTGTTGGGTGAGGAACAACCATATTCCATATCCTTTCCTCTACTTAAGAAACTTGCTAAGAGATAGTTTTATATTGCCTGTTTCATTTCCCTGTTAAGGAGAATTTTTTGTACTATATAGTTAAAGTTATGCAATATCAGTCCAAAAACAAGGAGCTTCCAGATGAGGATTTTATTTGTACAGTTGCTGTCCCTCTTTCATGGACTCTGAGATGTTGTCATCATGCCAAAGATTATTTTTCACTTCTATATTTTTTTCCTTACCAGGAAGAATTTATAAAGAAGGAAAAAAACCAAAGAGCTCTTTAATACATTTTGAATGGTAGCATTAAATTGGAAATACAGATTTATTGCCTCAGAGCTCTTCCTCATGGTCAGATTCAAGGCTATCTACCAGTCCTGGGACCAGGGGAAAACTGTACCGCATAAAATTTGCTGCTTCCACTGGGAATCCCTGTCCTGTCACAGGTATGATGCCAGTGGAGAATGCTAAGGTATTCAGAGTTGTGCTAATGACAAGGATTGGTAGATTCCCATGATTTTGTTCACAAATATCATCAGCCAAAAGTGGAAAGATTTTTGGAGATGGATCTGGGGAAATGGATCTGGGGAGGAGGCACGTTTTGACAGGTCATTAGAATAGCAGGTAAGTGTTTTGTAGAGGTACATTCAAAGAGAACTTGACTATCAGCTAATATTGGATTTTCTTTTGTTTTTCTGTTCATAAATGGGTTGTGTTACAATTTTGTGGCTTCTAGAGACATTCCTGGTGAAAAGCTTATTGCTAGCTTTCCATGTAGAAAACAGAAGGAGGGGAAAAAAGATGAGAAATTATTGTACTCAGTTCCAAAGTGGAGGAAGCCATACATTGCTAATGCTTGCCTTTTACATAGCTGTTTGTGCATGACCATCCAGAAAGCTCCACCCCTTTCATATATGCATCTCACAAAGCTTGTATAAAAGAGGTGACATGGGTGACATTGTTTTGCCTTTCTGCCCCCTTCTTGTCTCTCCTCTGGATGATGCTGGGTTGGAACTTCTCCCTTTGTCTGAATTTCCCAAGAATATGGACATTCATTACTTACATTCAACAGAGCAAAAAATTGTTTCAGTATGACTCTTAGCAACTTCTTCATTATTGACTTCAAGATCATGGATGAAGCAAGAGGGAGATGGACGGTTTCTAAATTTGATTAATAAATAAATTAAAAAATTTTAAAAAAACTTGACATGGCCCAGCTTGGTGGAATTAACAAGTTGGAAAGTATTTTGTTGATCTTTACATATTTATCATCTGGTTTTTATATGGAGTGGGGGAATGACAAGGAATTGGGGTGATTATTATGAGAGACTTACTGATTCAGCTGCACGGAGAAAGATCTGGCAAATTCCACTCCCCTTGTTCAGACCACACAAAGATTGGATGGGATGAGCTTTGTAACAAGGAAGAAATATATGGGAAAAGGGAAAGACAAGAAAAGTTCCTAGAAGCATACAATGAATTTCTTTTACTATATATAAGAAACATTCTCAGAGGTACAGTCATGGTGTTAATGTAAAAAAAATGAAAGAATGATGGAGCAAATCTGCCCCATTGGTTTTATATTCTTTAGCAAGAAGCTATCATGATAGACTACAGGGGTGGGTTCTACTTACCTTTACTACTAGTTTGCAATGGGGCTTGCTTTGCTCACGTTCGTTCTTTTTTGCACATGCGCAGAAGCTTCTGTGCATGCACAGAAGCATTTTGATGACATCGGCGTTGGTGGGCGGAGCCTCCCGCCGGTTTTACTACTGGTTCTATAGAACCAGTGCGAACCGGGGGCAACCCACCACTGATAGACCATCTAGTTCAGGGCTGTCAAACTCGATTTCATTGAGGGCTGCATCAGGGTTATGTTTGACCTTTGGGGGCAGGGGTGAAATTCAAAATTTTCCCCTACCAGTTCCATGGGTGTGGCTTGGTGGGCGTGGCAGGGGAAGGATATTGCAAAATCTCCATTCCCACCCCACTCTGGGGCCAGCCAGAAGTGGTATTTTCCAGTTCTCCAAACTACTCAAAAATTCTGCTACCGGTTCTTCAGAATCTGTTAGAACCTGCTGGATTTCACCCCTGTTTGGGGGCCAGGGTGGGCGTGGCCAGAGCGTAGAACAATTCAAAGAATAGCGCAAAATTGGAAAATGTGGAGAGACCTGGCCCATAGAATTGCCAAAAGTCAGAATCATCATCATCATCATCATCATCATCCTCACCACAGCTGTACATTGTGAAGTTAAGCAATCTATAGAAAGCTTATAAAATAGTTGAGAATGTCTGTACTTGGCTACGTGATTCATTTATTTAGTTATATACACACACACGTCATTTTTGTTCAGTCTGGAAGATTAAAAAGACTTGCCAACTTCTGGCCTTGGCTCATGATTTTCAAAATATGGCATTGATACTGCCTGCTAATTTTCCCTTTAAAAATCAAAAGGCTTAGCGTCTTAGTGTAACGATTTTGATTTTTATAATAAGCTTCTTGTTTTGACAAATCTGCCAGCACTGAAGAAAGCAAATGTTCTTAAACTATGAGATTGTGAATTATTAGGGTTGGGCAAACCATTTGGGGACTGCTTCACTTTAGCGTCTTGGCAGAAATGCCTCTTTCATACATATGCATTGCAGATGACCTTGGAAGGCTCTTTGGGAGGACATGGACTCAGAAATCTCGCTGTGAGCGAAGCACCTTTTCCAAAGATCCACACAGTACACAACAGTTGTATTCTTGATTATTTTAAAAAACTAAAACTGGTCAAACAAAATCCTCAAAGTTTTCAAGACCCCTGTGAAAAAATTGAGAATTGATATTCAGTGGTGTAAAACAGCTATGAAGATTTGCTATCAGTCTATTGTGGCCCAACTTTTTTGGCCTATATTGGATAAATTATTGTCCCTTGTTTATATTGTTTGTCTTATAAGGATACTTATTTCAAGTATTTCAAACTTTGCTAATGTAAATTAGTGTAATTTCCAGAACTGCCATTCTGCAGATTTAAGCTCATTCCAGTGGTGGGCTGCAACCGGTTTAACAACTGGCTCTGTGAGTGTGCAGCGTTCAAAATACAGCAATTTGAGGGTCAGCTGCTTACCTTCTAAGGCAGCCCCGGTAAGTAGAACAGCGAAGGTGCGGAAATCAGCTGTGCTGTGCGAATCAGCTGAGCCAGAAAGAAGGAAATATAGGACAGGATAGGGCGGGGCCAGCTGATTATCAGAACTACCGGTTCGGCCGAACCGGTCCGAACTGGCAGCAGCCCACAACTGGCTCATTCCCAGAGTTTGTCAGAGAATATGGAGCTGCGGATGGAGGTGTTTTGCCTCCAGACCACATCTGCATGAGTATAAATATTAAGGTCTCTGCGTCAAAGTAGCAGACTGGAAAAAAAATGCTGTTCTAACTTAATTTCTTATTTTTTAATTTATGTGGTGTCAAGTAGTTGAACCTAGTCCTGCGGCTTCATACATATAAAATATGGAGAAGAAGATTCTCAGCATACATGGTCTTGGATTATTTGAGGGACTGCACTTTCCCAATCATATCTAGACATCCCATTAGGTTAGCAGGAAGGGCATATTGGGAGTCCTATCCCTGAAGAAATGACACCTTATGGGACACAGGAATCGATCCCTTTCTACTGTGGCACCTGACATTTGGAACACTATTCCCCCTGAGGCAGGGGTGAAATGCTCCCGGTTCGGACCGGATCACCTGATCCAGTAGCGATTCGGTTCTCCGAACTACTCAAAATTTCTGCTACTGGTTCTCCAGAACCTGTCAGAACCTTCTGGATTTCACCCCTGAGGTTGCTCCTTTTTGTTCTATTGTTCTTTGTTTAATGCCTTTGATACTATGCAGGGGTGGGATTCTACCAGCTTGGACCAGTTCGGGCAAACCGGTAGCTCTGACGATCAGCTGGGAGCGAACTGGTTCACTCCGACAATCAGGTGGGCCTGCCCGCCTGTCCCTGCACTTTACTTACCCTTTCTTTCCTTTGTTTGAAGCCCAGCTGATCGGTGCGGCAGAGTGGATTGCTGCACCTCAGCTGTTTTACTCACCGGGGCTGCAGTAGAAGGTAAGTTTTAGCGCTTAATTCAAATGCACCACACACGCACTCAGCGAACTGGTTGTTACACTGGTTGAATCCCACCACTGATACTATGTTGTTTCAGTAGAAAATAAGCAGGTATCTCCCACGCAAGAAAAAAAATTCACCAAGTAAAAATTCTTTTTTTTAGACATATTAGCTAAGGATGCTAACCACCTGCAGGACATTATGACATACACCACACTACACAAGTTGGATTTGCAAGTTATTCCCAAAGGACAGTAAACCTAGCCCACTTTCCCTTTAAGGTAGTTCCCACCATGAGCTTTTAAAGATTGCTACACTGAAAAATTGAGAGTGATGAGAAGTTATCCTCTCCAATTCAAAGAAAATGGATGGGAGATATGTCTCAAACGTGTGTGTTTCCTGATTCAGAAGTATGGAGAAGAGAAAGAGATGCTTGAACACATTTTCACTGGATTCATCATGAGAATGACTCAGGTGTCTCCTGCAGTAAAGTCAGGCTATTTTTGATATCTGGTCAGATTACAGCTATCAAAAGATCCCCCTACAGGTTGGGGGAGGCTATATGAAATCTAGGCATGGAGGAGTGCTATTAAAACATATTGTTGCATATTTCATATTCAAAATATAAAACATATTATTGCATAGAACTGCAGAAAAAACAATTGCTACCAACCCACCTTCCATTGAGGACCTGTATACTGCACAAGTCAAAAAGAGGGCTGTGAAAATATTTACAGACCCCTTGCATCCTGTTTCAACTCCTGCCCTCAAAACGACGCTTTAGAGCACCGCACATCAGAACAACTAGATACAAGAACAGTTTTTTCCCGAACGCCATCACTCTGCTAAACAAATAATTCCCTCAACACTGTCAAACTATTTACTAAGTGTGCACTACTATTAATCTTCTCATTGTTTCCACCAGATATCTCCTTCCACTTATGACTGTATGACTGTAACTTTGTTGCTTGGATCCTTATGATTTATATTGATATTGTTTTCTGATTGCTTATTTGTACCCTATGACTATCATTAAGTGTTGCACTTTATGATTCATGATGAACGTATCTTTTCTTTTATGTACACTGATAGCATATGCACCAAAGACAAATTCCTTGTATGTCCAATCACATCACATAAAAAATTCTATTTTTTAAAAAAATTGATTTATATGCCGCCCTTCTCTGGAGACTCAGGGCGGCTTACAATGCGTTAAGCAATAGCCTTCATACTTTTGTATATTTATACAAAGTCAGCTTATTGCCCCCACAACTGGGTCCTCAATTTACCTACCTTAGAAAGGATGGAAGGCTGAGTCAACCTTGAGCCTGGGGAGATTCGAACTTGCAGTAATTGCAGGCAGCTGAATGTTAATAACAGGCTATTAGTCTGCTGTGCCACCAGGCTCTCCTATTCTATTCTATTCTATTCTATTCTATTCTATTCTATTCTATTCTATTCTATTCTATTCTATTCTATTCTATTCTATTCTATTCTATATTCTATTCTATTCTATTTCGAAGGGCCAATCAGTATGTATGTATGTATGTATACCACCTAACTCCCAACAATTGGGTGGCTTCCAACAACCCAAACAAGGAAATTAGAATAAAGCCAATAAAAAAGATAAGAGATGGCAAGAATGATGCACTGCATGTGAATGAAACAATAAGTCTCACTTTCTCTTGCCAAAGGCCTGGGTGAAAAACCAGGTTTCCATAGCCCTTCTAAGCAACAGCAGGATATGAAGATCAGGAGGGACCGCTTATCTTCTAGCTGATACTTTGTTATCAGAATCCTTCATCCATCCCTTAATAAGGATCAGTGCTCATCAGGGGAATTATTTGAATTGGCTGATGTTCTTCCTGTTAGTCAGATGGAAACGTGTCCTTGTGCCTAACAATTCAATAGAAACCCTGATGCGAGTGACAGATTTCAACATGGGGTGTGATGACATACATTGCTACAATTCATTCCTGGCCATTTGATTTCAAAGATTTGTTTTTTTGAGGAGCGGCTGTAGTTGAAGCATTTGACGGTTTCACAACATGGTGTCATCTCCAAGGTTGAAACATAATAAGAGAGAAAAGTTACTTTAGATTAGCACAAGACTAATCTGCACATGTGGATGAAGACACATATACAAAGACAAAACAAACACCATCTCCAGGCATCTTGCCAAAGGACAAGGCCAATCATTCAGCCATTCTTAATCCACAAATTGACTATGATGAACTAGTTGGATTTATGTAATTCTAGACTGTTGCACATAGCGGGATGCAGCATCTTTTGTGGAACAAATGGTCTGTTAGTAATGTTGGATAAATACTGAAATGTTCATTCATTCAGTGCTAATCATTTTTGAAGATGTTATTCTGATAGCTCTTGATTTTTTAAAAAATGTAATGAATGTCAACGTTTAGTTGTTAATACTTTCTTCACTAATGAGTTGAGGAATAGGGATGTAGTGTAGTTTTGGTTCAAATCTGCAACAGGGCTTGATATTTCTTGCTTAAAAATTGGCTGCATCTTTTGGAACTTAGGGAAGGGAGACTCTGCCAACTGCTATCTGGCTCTCCAATTTTGTCTTTTGAAGTAATTCATTGAAATTCTGCTCTGATTAGGAAGCTTTAAATGAAGCTTTAGTCAGTCCCCATTTACAATATGGCATTAATAATACCGCCTTGGATGGATGGATGGATGGATGGATGGATGGATGGATGGATGGATGAAGCAGTGAGTTCTTAGTACATGGCATGTTAAAAACTTGCAGTATGATGCATTAAAATTCCTGTTTCTCAACAGTTATTTCATATGTTTAAATAATGTTGAAGAAACCCTTTTTAAAAAATCCACTTAATTTTATCAAAATCCTCTTACAATATATGAAAGAATCCACATTAAGTAGCTTTGAAGATGTAGTAATGAGCTTTATAAATGAGGCACAATTTTATTTCTTTTTAGAACTTTTTGCAGTGACAATAACCTTGCAATATGATGACCTAATAAATTTCAAAGATTACTCTTTTACAACCTTCGTAATAATTATTATAAAAGATACCAGTGGGCAATCTTCTGATCCCAAGTACCATTGTGGGTGAAGCTATTATGCAAATTGTGTGGGCTAGTCTGTTTCTTCTGAGGGGGCTTGGAGGTGTCTTTTATTTTAAAGAATTATCTTATACTTTGTTCTAGTTTCCTGTCTCAATATATTGTGGAATTATGCTATTAATTTTCAACATTTACAGTCAAAGAAGAGATTGAAGGACTGTTGAGGTGGAACTAAAACCTGCTCCAAATCTTCTGAGGAGATTGGGAACACAATATCAAGGAGGGTGGTTGTTCAATTGATGGAACTGAATTATATCTGCAAACCTGGGTTTCCTTAAGTAATGTTTTGTTTTCCATTATTTATCACAATCTGCTTCTTCTTGGACCATTTAGAGCTACTGTGTTTCCCCGAAAATAAGACCCTGTCTTATATTTTTTTGAACCCCGAAATAAGCACTTGGACTTATTTTCGGGGAGGTCTTATTAGTTTGGGGCACATGGAGCAAGACGGGGATCCTCTTGCCATTTTACCTGATTTCCAGCTCTGTCTCCCTAACCCTAACCAGACAAGCTGCGCATGCGTTTAAATATTTTGGGGGGAGAGTTTATTTTCAGGGGAGGGCTTATTTTCGGGGAAACACAGTATTTGCTTGGAAAATACTGGACAAATTCTGCTCAGCTAGGCTGGCTGGTGGATCCCTAGCAAGGGTTAAATGGCACAGTAGCCCTTTTTAGATTGGGATGTAAGGCAGGGTCACACAAATCATGCAACTGGTCCTGTCCCATCTGTGAACCAATTTGAATCTAAGCCTGCTTTAAAAAGTCCTTTCTGGACCAAAACACTTTGGCAACAGCTTCCAAAGTATTAAGTCTGGAGAACAGACTAATATGTCCCCCCCACCAATAATTCCTCTGCAATATTTTTTTGTTCCAGAGAGCAATGCAAAGTTTATTAATTTATGGAATTAATAAAACCACCATGGTCACAATTTGTGAGTCTGGTGAGTACATTAATAAAAAATTTTAAAAAATAGGTTTGATGCTAAATAAAACATAAAGTTAAAGTATCAAAATGCACATGCATGATTCTTTCCTTAGCACACCCCCTGTAGATGCCACTGTAAAACGCCTGAAGGTATTGACGTTTTAGATGCCTGGCAGACTCATAGTAGCATTAAACCTCAACTCCAGCAATTCGTGGACTGATGGCGGTGCATGAGTACGGTGACTCTCATGATTACGCATGAGAGGAAAAAAGTCACTCTGAAAAGAATCCAGCATTTTAAGAACCCAGCATTTTAAAGGATAAGCTTTAAGCTATAAGCTCCAGAAGAGCTCCCCTGGCTATTTTATGGATTAAAAACATTGTGCAGCTCCTGCTCTTCTCCATATTTCTTCTAATGGAAGGAGAAATGTTATGTTGCTTTTGCTTGTGGCTATAGTTCATCTTGCATGGCTTTGACAAGACATGGTATCATGCTGTCTCTCCATCCATTGATCCTTCCATTCCATTGGGATCAAGTCAGAAGTTTTCAGTTATCTGGGAGACGTTTAAGGAAGAGAGGAGGCACAGAATAAGCTTATCCCACATTAACATAGAAGAAGAAAAATTGCAATTGGCTTTCCTTCCTGGGACTGATAATATCAATTCTCACTTAACTTCAACATTTGGTAGTGTACTCCATACTTCAGTAGGCTTCTTTCACACTTCTGTCTGATTTAACACTGCATGTGATAAATGTAATAAATGCAAAAAACTCCACTTGATTCTCCAATATGCAGTCTGACAGAGTAGGCTGCTGTGGCCTGGAACCAGTAGGATGCTTGCACCCTGATCCTTGTTGCATATCCTAGAAATAAGTCTCCATAGTTGTGAGTAAGCCATTGAGAATGTCTTGCTATCTCAAACACGATGTACAGATGTCGTGGTAAAAGGGTGCTTATGTTTTATCTTACAGTTTATTATGAGTTATTAGGAGAAATACTGTTTCTATATCTCAGCAGGGAAAAATTATCTTAAAGACTGGAATTTTAATGTTCAACTCCAGGCACCAGGAAGTCCCTGAAGGATTTTAGGATGCCGAGGAAGCTAGAAAACAGAGCATAAAGAAACAGTAGAAGGAAATTGGCATGTTTTACTAAGTAAAGATTAAATGTGGAAAGACGCTGACAGTTTTCTGACCTCTCAAGAAATGTCAGATGAAACAGAGGGAGGCATGCTGACTTATCACAACCAAATCATTACCCCAAATCCAGACAAGTGTACTCATTTAGATTTGCAAACACTGATTAACATTCTACCCACTCATTTACTGATTAAAGTTTGCATCCCTATCCCCCTCCCAAGAAAAGATCAAGCAGAACACAAATAAAGAAATTTTAATGAGGTTTTGTAATATGTAAATGTATTTAAATGCAATCAATTAATTAATGGCTACATTGGTTAAAAGCCAGGTGACTAATCAACTGAAAAATTGCATTACTTGATAATTCTAACAAATATGCTCCAGTCTGGGCCAACTGTGCTGCGTATTTGACATGTTCCTCTTCTTCATAGTCCAGACAATCAATTCATGACCAATTATATAGGTTGAGCAACAGGCTAAGTTGAAGTTTCTAGTTTTTTTGGCTGTTTTTGTATGATTCACTTCCATCAAGAATGAAAACAATCACACTGCCTCTAAGAAATGTTTTGCTGCACGGTCTGGGTGGCATCCAGGCATTTTGGAGAATGGTAATGTTGCATTTTCCTGCCATTCTGATATTGTTAAAAATACTACACAGAGCTACAACTTTGGACTCTGTTTCTCTGGATATTCCAAAAGTTCATATTAAAATACAGCTTTGATCCTGAAGAGTAACTGCAGTGTTAATCTCCTTCCATGAAACACAGATTTTGTTCAGGCAGAAGGAACATTGAATCAGACCACTGGCCTTCCCCCACCCCTCATTACTGCTTGCCCTAGATAGCATCACACACACACACCCTTCACACTACTCCCTTTTACCTGAGAATTAGGAGGTGAATCGCAATTGTATGGACACAAAAATATACGTCTGCATCATCTAAGCTACTGTCCCCGTGTACAGGAAAAATATTATGAGCCATGGTGGCATGGTTGGCGTAGTGGTTAGAATGCAGTAAAGCAGGCTACTTCTGCTGACTGCTGGCTGTTTGGCAGTTCGAATCCCACCGGCTCAGCTTTCCATCCTTCCAAGGTTGGTAAAATGAGGGCCCATATTGTTGGGGGCAATAGGCTGACTCTGTAAATCGATTAGAGAGGACTGTAAAGCACTATAAAATGGTATATAAGTCTAAGTGCTATTGCTATTGCTATTATATAAAAAAATTAGTAAAGTTCTTTCCTTGATGCTTCACCATTCTTTGAACATTGTAGGAGAGCTATGTTAGTCTATGATGGCAAAATTAAAGATGCCTAGTAGCATCTTTTCTCCAAATTTTGTTAAAAGAAATAGACTTCTGTAAGCTACATGTGATTAAACAAGTTGCAGCTCACAAAACTTGTGCTTTTTAAATAAAATGTGTTAGTTGGAAAAGGTGGTACTAGACTCTTTCTAACTTTCTATTAACAGGGACTGCTTAACATATGAAAATCTGACTTAAAACAAACTGACTCACTGTTTTACGCAAACCATTTTGGTGACACTAATAATGTCTTTCCTTTTTGTTGAATTTTGATAGAGCTTACACCACTATTAATGTAGCCATAAGTTATCTTTCTTGGCAGTTATCATTACAGATGTCAAGTATGACCTGACATTATCTCTTTCATGATGTCATCCCTTCCTGGTTGAGCTTCCATTTCCCAAGACAAGGATATTTGAAAAAATGAAGAAACAACAATCCAATCATCATGAACTTCATTATGATCAATAATTGGTAGTGATTTGGAAATGTTGATTTAAAAAAAAAAAGTTTTGGAAAAGCCTTATTAAAAATATAGTCTTAATCAGAATTCTAAGGTAAATTTTTGACAACTGTTTCACTTATGAGATATCATATTATGATGTCATAACGCAAGGAAGTTACAAAGTAATATCATTATAATTTAAAACAAGATCTTTTTGATTTAAACAAAAATTAAATGCCCTATTTAAACAATTCTTCATAAGGAAATGGTGCTGAGTCTCTTCTCCACATAGAGCTAGGATCATGTCTTAGTTTTGCTTTTAGTTAGCGTAAATCCCATTTTTAGCAGGAAACCACTTCCATCCCTTACTAAATTAAAATGATGGCGATATTTACTATATGATTTCAAAACTTTTAAAAACTATGGATTAATGTTGTTCTAGAAAGGTATAATCCAAAATCAACAGCACATTCTATGTTCATCCAGTGGACTTTTAAAAATGCTTTTCCTTGTTTCCATAATTATAAAAGTTAGATTAGTTTAAAAATTACTTTTGTTGAATAACTTCAGCAATTTTGGAAAGAAGTGTCTTTGTCTTATTCTGATTTTCATAATTAGTTTTTGGCATCATTCCTTTTTTGAGATGTCAACAAACTCTTCATACAAACAAACATTGCAATGAGGCTTTTGAAGCTCCTGATTTGGAAACTAAGAAATGGGAAAATAAAATGATTCAAGGCAGTTTCTTTCATATTAAGATCAGATTTATATCAAGTAATTTAATGCTACAGACTACTTGCAGGTTCTGTTAATAATATTTGCATCATCATCATCATCATCATCATCATCATCATCATCATCATCATCATCTTACACCTTTTAAAATAATCTTTCAAAAGGATTGTTTGTTCTCCATTGATCTTTAGATTATGATCTTCCACTATGCAGCAACTATTATCCTGGAAACAAATAATCTCTAGTCTTGATTCAAGTTTCCTTAGACACTTCCTATTAAAAAGAACAAAACTAATATTTAGAGCAGAAAAATACTCTCATTTGTATATATCTTTTATAACTCTTTTTTTGGAGCATGTCTATAGGGCTTTTATTGCTCTGAATCCCTATGCTGCTTGGCCCTATCCAATCACATGCTTCTTGAAATTATCTCTGGCTTGTGTCTCTGAAATTTTCAGAATCAGCTGATGCCAAATACTGCAGATTTAGTCAAAGATGGCTAAGAGAGCCTGGTGAATGGGGAAAAGAAATCAAGCAGGCCTCTAGGCATATGCAAACTGTATCTTCCAAATATCAGTGATCAGATTTCATGGCTATTTGACACAATGGTTAAATGGAACTCCACAAGTAGTGGGTTTCACTTACCTTTGCTACTGGTTTGCAAATGTGAGCACATGGTCACGTCTGCACATGCGCAGAGCGTCCGTGTTGACATCTGGGTGGGTGGGCGGAGCCACCCACCGCCATCGCTACCGGTTTGCCTGAACCAATTAGAACCAGTAGAAACCCACCACTGAACTCCACCAATATGGTACTGAATATTAATTCCTCAAAGGCTTGGTCTTCATATCCTGCATCTGAGCTTGTCCTAGGCTGGAAAAGAAAAAAAAGGTTAATAAAGAGACTTTATCCTCTTGGTCTTATCCATGAGGACTTTTTGCATTCTTTATAGCAGAGTTTCCCCAACCTTTTCAGCTTTGCAGACCGGCTGGGGTGGTGGGGGGAGAGTGGATGGTTTTGCACAGTGATGGGATTCAAGTAATTTAACAACCGGTTCTCTGCCCTAATGATTTCTTCCAACAACCAGTTTGCCAAACTGCTCAGAAAGTTAACAAACGGTTCTCCCAAAGTGGTGCATACTGGCTGAATCCCACCACTGGTTTTGCATGTGTGGTAGGCAAGCGCACATGCACACCGTTTGCGCAAGTGGACCCAGTTCCGAAAGGGTCAAGGCCCAGTAGTGGGCCACGATCTGGGGACTGGAGACTCCTGCTTTATAGGGTTCCACCTCAAGTAAATGTTGAAGATCCACTTTGAGAAGTACAAAGCAGCTACAAGGGATCCAGAAGCTTGGCAGGATCTAGAAACAGAGAACCTGTGTTAACTTTATGTTCTAACATCCTCATTGCCTCCCCTGAGTCATGTGATTGCATTTACTCCCTTTTGCGGTTGTTTGTATCATCCCTGCGATCACATGAGCACAATTTTGGACGTTACTTCCAGTTTCAGTAAATTCTGGAAGGCAGAAAAGACTATTTGAATAAAATGGATTTGCTTAATGAGAACTACATTTGCTTAATGACCACTGCATTCACTTAATGACTATCATGAACCCTGACAGACTGTTACATGTCCCTAAGTAACACCTAATTAGTTCTATATTAGTTAATTAGTTCATACCTGTAGTTAAAACTCATTTAGATATGGGATATCTTTTATTGCCCTGCCATATATTGTACTTTATTTATTTTTTTACTGACCCAAACAGTGCTGGTTATAGTCTATTTCATCCCTAGCAGGAAGAAAAAACAAAGAGCAAAAAACTGAAAGGTGAAATTGTACTAATAGGCACAATATATTTTTGCAGAGTCTGGTTATTTCCCATACCAGAGGGAATCAAAGGCAATCAAAGGCTCTCTGCCTTTGGGAAGCCAGTTATCTAGGGGCATCTAAGGTGAACTTTTTGCAGCTTGCACCACTGGAACAAAAATTCTCATGGTTGGTGACATTTATGATGTCACTTCTCTGTTTGAAATACACCTTGCCATCTGCTCAAATTCTCCCCCGTTCCCTTCTAATGAAAAGATATTTCCAATGTATATCTCCTTTAGCCTCTAGAAATGTCATCCTGCAAGCTAAGGATCATATTGCCATGTTTGTACTTTTACAACCGATATGAAATAAGATCTTTAAATACATTTGGTGACCAGGGATGTAACCATGTAAATAATTGCTGAGTGTACAGTAATTGGATGGGCTTAGGGCTCAATGTGTGTAGAGGAATATGTGTGTGCATACATGTGTTCACAATGTGATAATAATACATATTCCTTTATAATGTGGTACTAATCATAAAGTTGCCACATAAGAACAACACATTCTTTCTTCCCTCCCTGTAATATTAGTGACAAAAAGTGGGTCCATATTCTGCATTTTCACGCACCTAGCTCTATATCATTGTTGAAGCAAGATGAGATGTCCACATGTATTACTAAATATAACAAAAGAGGAGGATAGATACAGACATTTCTTCATGCTTGGTTTTCTCCTTAATTTACAGAAAATTGGGTATATGCAGCATGTTCTTTTCTTATACTAAACCCAGATGCTAGTTTATCGTGATTAGTACTGACTTTTCTAATTGTTAATGACTCTTCCAAAAGAAAAAAGAAAAAACCCACTTCTGCTCCCGAAGCTCTTCTTAAAAGTCCCAGTCTGATCAACTCTGGAATGGTTGGATTGAAATTCCCATAATGTCAGAATGATTGTTAAGAATTATATGAGTTCAACCCATCTAAAGAAAATTAGGTTAGGAAATTATTTTTATTCTCAATTTCCCAGATCTTCATCCTCCCCAGCTCCTGTTCTATTTCCCTTTGCTCTGTGGATTTTAGCAAAGTTGAAATTTGTAATAATTTTATTATAATAATTTTCTATATGTCGTTTTGCATCTCAAGTTTTGGGGATGGAATAGGTTGTTAGATAACGGGCAACACAGGGATGTAATTCATGTGGTTCATTAATAGAAACTTTATATATCTTGTTCTAACTTACCAGTATTATCTCAGAAAACTAGAAACACAAAATTATTTGATACACCTTATAATTTCTTCCATCTACACCAGTATAACATCAGATATAATGAAACATTTTAATTGTTGTGGTTTTAGCTTCTACTCTTTTAATACTAGGCAATTTAGAGGTGACTGTGCTGGGAGAACAGCATGTTTTAAAATGTGTTAGCATTAAATTGCCATGCTAACCAACCTGTTGTCTAGACAGATTTTCCCATGATACAGACATGCCTGGAAGGTAGGTTCAGGTGGAACATTCCTTAATTAATTGCCTCAGACAAGCTCCCTAGTTCTTAAAGACAACAGGATTCCCTGCATATTTACTGTAAACTAAATTCAATTCTATAAAGACTAATCTATTTGATTCTGGAACAATAACCTCATATGACTGTGCATAGACACTCCCAATATAAGTTAATAATGGTCTTTTCTCAGACCAAGTTTAAGTAAATTAGTCACCATAGGATATAATAAATTGACATACACCAGAAATTAAAAACTCTCACAAAAGATCTCAGAGATCAAGACATTACTTTGCTAGTTTTTGAGTGTTGCAGGTTTCAAAGTTGTTTCCGTTGAACTGAATGTTTCAAGCAACTCAAGTAGAACCAAAAGTTATTAGCAAATTTGACACAAGGACCAAGACAAACTTGATATTGTCAGGGCAGAAATGTCAGGATTGAATGCTGATGTTCTGAGAATCAGTGAACTGAAATGGACTGGTATGGATCACTTCACATCAGACGAAAGCTTTTTGCGAAAAGCTAAAGGTAACAGAAGAAAATTTGCTCAACTAAACACTGAGAATAGCAAGAGAAGCCAGGGATTATTTTAAGCACATAAATTAAGAATAAGCAAGTAGGTAGGACTAGAGATTTAAGCAAATTATACATATCAACAGGAAATGTCTGTGCATATGTAGAATGATAAAAGGCAAAGAAAGCAAGGGTATATTAGAAAAATAAAACATAAGGTGTCTGTCTCACTCATTCACTTACTGAACTGGAATGAAAAGTGAAGCTAAATGGTCCCTAGAGAATAATGCTAACAAGAAAGCTGCTGATAAAATACCAGGAGCACTCTGGAAAATCATAGAAGAACATGCAATTAGAGTGCTACATTTGATTTGTAAGCAGATGTGGAAAACACAACAGTGACCAAGAGACTGGAACACATAGGAAAAACTACATTAAAAGAGCTAGACTAATAAAGTCTATGAGTATTTCATTTTCTAGGCTCAAAAATCAAAGAGAAGGTGACTATAGCCATGAAATACAGACAGCCACTTGGGAAGATTATGACAGATCTGGTGCAGAGACATCACACTGATAACAAAGGTAAGTGTTGTCAAAACCATGGTTTCTCCCATGGTAGCATATGGATGTGAAAGCTGGGTAATCAGAAATAAATAAATAAACTGTTTGTTGTGCTGGAAAAAATTATTGAGAATACCCTGACAGAAGAATAAATACTTCAATATCGAATGAACTAAAATCAGTCTGCTCTCTGGAAGCACTTAATTTCTAATAATAACAACTTTAAAGCCTAAAATAATGGACATATAGGTGAAAGCAAGAATCATTTGAGAAGACCCTGAAGCTTGAATAAATTGAAAGCAATTGAAAAAGAAGCTGACAGAATATGAGATATTAAAAACTATTACTGATGACATAAGCATGAGCTTACAAGAACTGAAAGAAGCAGCTACTGACAGATAATTCTAGCAAAATGATGTCCTTTGGATCACAAGGAGACAGAAGCAACTAAAAATAACAGCCAAGTTCTATAATATACCTACTTGTATCCTGCATCAGTGGTGGGTTGCTACCGGTTCTCCCAGTTCGGGAGAGCCGGTAGTGAAAATCTTGATGTGAGAGCGAACCAATTCACTCTGACTGTCAGCTGGGCCCTCCTGCCCATCCCCGCGCTATACCTACCTTTATTCCTTCGTTTTTAGCCCAGCTGTAAGGTGCAATAGAGTGGATTGCCATGACTCAGCTGTTTTGAAATTCAATGTGCTTGCGCGTCGAAGCCCAAGTTGAAGCCCAAGTTTGGTGTGCGTGTGTGTGAAGCGAGCACGCGCATGCCGATCGTGCGCAAAGCAATACTTCAGAACAAAACCTCCTATTCTGGTGATGTCATGACAACCATTTCTTAGAAGTTCAGAAGGTTAGGACTGCACTATGGCAAGATAGAACGTATATAATTTCACACACTTTTGTCATGTCTCTCCTACCACATAGGAATTATGGACAGCAATTAGAATTAATTTCCAACCAAAGAATATTATGTAGGGCAATGTATCTGATCTGTTACGTAGGTGTACAGTGTACTGTATGTAGATGGTAGGTACAGCAGGTATAGTACAGCTTCCATGTTCCTAAAATCCATGAACCTATCATTCCCTTTTTCTGGACTAGCACCACCTTATTTCACCATCAACTGATGGTGCTTGGTATCATCCAGGTATACGTACAAACAATTCTCTCTTTTATTTTCTGTTCAAAATTTATACTGATGGTTCTCACTACTGTATCCCTTTGTTTAAAATTAGAAACCGTATAGTGAATAATCAAAGGCATATTTATACAGCAGACTGTTTAAACTTTTTGGAAGTAATGAGTGTTCACTAAGATACTCTCAATAGGGAATTTCCAACTGTGACCTCTGATCTGGTATTTAAACCATGGGGGTTGTTTGTGCCTCCCATGACATCTGCATCAACCACAGTGGATACAGCTGGTTTCATTCTTCCGAAATACTTTGATTTTGAGAAATCTTGTCTAAGCTCCATCCCTCTGAAATAAAACTCAAACCAATCACAGTGGATGAAGCCTTATGTGTCACCTAAAGTTCCTTGGAAAATTTGTCCTTGAATTGATTTCTTTTTATGATAAAAGAAAAGAGAAACAATCAAGTACATGGTAGG
Source organism: Pantherophis guttatus (assembly GCF_059756535.1). NCBI lineage: Eukaryota > Metazoa > Chordata > Lepidosauria > Squamata > Colubridae > Pantherophis > Pantherophis guttatus. The sequence goes on from NC_142063.1 coordinate 32,045,331, forward strand.
TAATAATATAACATCTGTTTAATTAAAATTTAAATGTCAATGTTTTGATCTATGATTGAACAAGGCTTAGCCTTATCTACTTTTTTCTTTCTGGTTCAGTCTTTTACAGAACATCCTTGGCAAAGAGTTGCACTCCATTGGTCTATTAAAAATATATTTAAACTTGATGACTTTTTTCTTATGCAGATTATATTTTATTAATGGCTATCATGATTACACTGGGCTTTTTTTATTTTATTTTATTTTTTTACTTATTTATTTAAACAGTATATTAGTGTTTCCTCTCTAGGAAACCTCCAGTCCTTCCTCCAGTCCCCTCTACACTACCTCTTCCTGCGTGAATGCTTCAAGGAAGAGGAGGCTTCACAAAAGTTTATTTGATTTCTTTTAACTACCTAATAGTGGAAACAACATATGTTCATTAAGTCTTTTTCTTTGGATCTCTACATTCACAGAGCTCATAGATTTTGTTGAAGGCATCCCCATCCCCCTACATAACCTCTACAGGGCATGGCAGATTTTCAAGGTTACCAAATATCTTTGCCCATCTCCATCCTTGCTTCCATGGCAACCATCCCTTTGCTTTTGGTCTACAGCTGCTTTTCACAGTAAAACAGAAGGTTCTCTTGAGAGGAGCTGCAAAAACATCCACCCATCACCTCTGAATTCTCACTAGAGAGGCCTCACTTTCTTTTAATGCTGGGTGGAAATACCTCACTTTGGTGTAGCCCAACCAGAAGTCTCTTCCTTTCAATTCCTGCTTTTCCTGAGATTTGCAAAGAAACACATGCTGTTTACAGAAAACTATGCTCCTCATGGGCCATAGAGTGAAATAATTCCTCATGCATTAAAGAAGAAGTCTACTTGCCTACTATTGAAGAATGGACACTAAAAGTAGTGAATTTAGCAGAGATGGCTAAAATTTCAGCGTATTTGAAGGACCATTCAAATGAAAGATATATATATTGGAATGGAGAAGATGGATTGACTATATTCAAAACAAATATCGGAGTAAAAAGTTTCAAATAGCTTATGAATGAAATCTATATTTCCTTTTTGAATATGTTTAGTTAGTTGAAAGGGGAGTTAAAGAGCAAGGGGGAGTTTGGAGACCACAGAAAGTTAGCTTATTTTAGCTTATGTTTGTTATGCTATACCCTGTTTTTGCTCTGGGAAGTCCGGGGGGGTAGGTGTCGAGGGGGAGGGGGGTTGGAGGGAGAGGGGGGATGGGGGGTGGGAGGGGGGAAAATTGTTGTAATGATTGTTAAAACTTTTTAAATAAAAAAAAGAAGAAGAAGTCTCCAAGGCAAGTTACATGTAAAACTAGCAACCCAAAATACGTTATTTATGTCAGGCAAGCCATTTGTCTTCCTGTTAGATAAAGATATACTTAAATGCTTTTGTTTTATCTCTGTGAATGCATACTAGCAAATAAATTTAGCTATTCAAGTTTTTGGCCCGTTGCATAATAATAATGACACTGTTTCATGCACGGTTTCTTGCCGTCTGCTGCTAAAACCTATTATGTTAATTTGATTGCCCACAAATGGATAGAAGCTGATTTCAATAGGCTCACACTGCGTATGCGTTTTAATCCATGACATTCATTTAAAAAATTCTCTAAGAATTTTTATTTATATGGCAGTTCATATTTCAGCTCCATTATTCATTCTCCTACTTCCTCAAGCACCTAAACAAGCCATGGAAAATTAGAGGATATATATATATATATAGTCAGAATTTACCACATTGGGTACGATTGAAAGAAATTGTTTGCTGATGAATTAAGGTTGGAAAGATGGACCGTTTCAATCAGCAACAGCTTCTAATAAAAATCTTCTTCAAAGAAAAACCAGAAAGTCCAGTTGCCTCTTGAAAAAGCATCTTTGGGACAATCATGACCTGGATGACTGAGAATCTCCATACGACCAGCAACAGTGAATCATCTTTATAAAATACCCTCATACCGATACCTAACTGTACAGGAATACACAAATTCCACAAATAAGGACTTAATGGCATTATCTTCACTTAAAATGTAAGGTATCCTTCCCATCTTTCAGGGGTGGACTCTAGAACCCCTGACTTCTACATATTAGTTCTATACATACAGTGTATGTTAAGGATTTCATGTAACTGCATAATTTAATATTGTTATTTTAATATTTGCAAAAGACTTAGAGCCCTAGAATTAAAGTGGTAGATAAATTTCCCATATAAATGCATAGATAAGAACACACAAAGGGATACTCACTTAAAATGATACCTGTTGTAACACCTGTTTATCTAGATTTTTTTTTACTTTAGAAAAAATATGTATGCTTTGAGCTGTACTAAATCATTATAATACATTTCCAGTACTTTCTGTCATGCCCAAATTGTTTGTTTCATTTTAGCTATATTTGGTTAGGCTCCAAATATGACACTCTCAGATCAGGAAAAGGATGGAGAAGTGGGTGCCATTTTAGTTGTTCTAAAGAGCTTAATTAGAAAATTCAAAATAGCTACTTGCAGAGCAAATGGCTGCCTTATTAATTGCTCACTGGGGACTGCCAGTAGAATGGACAATTAAATCTCTATGTTAAAAAAAAATAACATATTTAAAACGGGGGAGGGGTGGTGATTGGTGGGAATTGTTTCTCTAGCAGCTCATTTTATTTTAGAAGAACTGAAGACAGACCAGTGAATGATTAAACTCATTAAAAATATGAAGTCATCATGTGCTATTTCATTCAAGCCTGTTTTAAACCTGGATCCCAAGGAAAAACATCTTTTTTATTTCTGGACTTTTTTTAAAAAAAAAAAGGTTGTATTCTTTTATTTCAAAACTGATACAAAGGTTTCACCAAAAGTTTGTACCTTTTGAAAGAGGAAGGAAAAAAATAAAGGATTAACAGGGCACTCTTGTACACGTTTAATCCAAAGAAAACTATATAGTGAGATTTATTCCTTGGTATAAAGGAATGTATTAGAGAAAGATGAACTGATGAATTGGTGAAATAATTTATAGCAGGAGTGTCAAACACAAGGTGCTTAGATCTGGCCCATGGAAATAGCGAAGGACCAGTCCGTGGTGCCTCTGCCAGCAAAAATGAAGCTTGGGAGAGCGGCATGCGGCCCTCCCTGGTTCCATTTTCACTGGCAGAGAGCTGCAGGAGGATCCCCCAGCCCTGCCCAGGCCGACACAGGTGCCCTCTGATGCAAGTGACATCAAGCTGGCCATGGCCACCCTGGCCATGCCCACCTCATCATGCCTATCTGGCCCCCCCAAGGTCAAACACAACTCTGATGCGCCCCTCAATGAAATCGAGTTTGACACCCCTGATTTATAGAAATAACATTTGGTGAAGAACTAGTTGATGAAGCTATTTCTCTTAAAATTACTAGGACAATTTACTTTTTCCTCCCCATTGCTTATTAGTTGGCAAATATCATGCAAACAGGTTAATTACCAAAATATATACAGTTCATTGATTCTAAGAGTTAGTAGCACTCATACTGGTATCAAGTCATTTTAATTTCAAGATACCTGAGATGATCTCACTGCAGCCACATCAGAAGCAGTTTGATCAGGGGTGAAATGCTACCGGTTCGGACCAGTTCGGCTGAAACGGTAGCGGTGGCAGCAGGTGGTTCGGAGAACCGGTAGCGGCAGCAGCGCAAGGCTCCGTCCACCCATCCAGATGTCATTATTTCCTGGTTTTAATCAGGAAGTAACCTGTTTTTTACCCTCTGCACATGCACAGAAGGCTTTGCACACGCACAGAGGGTCCAAAATCTCACGGAGCACACACTTCTGAACCAGTAGGGAAGGTAAGTAGATTTTACCCCAAGTTAGATAGTTAGCTTCCTTAGATATCGAATTATAACATCTATCCCATTGCAATTCGATGGCTCCATATTATGGTGATTTTATTATACACACACACACATATATTCTGACACATTATTTAAATTTTTTATCATGATTGCATGACTTTTGTAGATGCCATATGCTAAATAAAATAAAAGAGCAATACCAATAGCCCTTAGACCGCTTCATAACCCTCCCTAAGCGGTTTACAGAGTTAGCACATTGCCCTCAACAATCTGGAATCTCATTTTACTGACATCTGAAGGATGGAAGCTGAGTCAATATTGAGCCAGTCAGAATTGAACTGCTGGCAGTTGGCAGAATTAGCCTGCAATACTGCATTCTAACCACTGTGCCACCATGGCTCTTAATGATGCTCACAATGATACTTAAATGTGCCCTGCACATGATTAAATCCTAGCCTTACATATGAGTATCCCAATATCTCATAAAAGTACATATGTTGCAGTATCAGTATCAGGATGTGTGTGTGTGTTTTTTTTTAACTTTCATTCCTTTGTCTGTACTGTGGATATCCATGCTAAAACCTTTTTACAGTAATGAAGTAACCAAGTGAGCACTAGACAATTTCAGCATTTCTATCTATCTTTTCTCCACTACACCTAACCCTACCTCTACCAGCTGCTAGATGAGATACGTTACCATTTAGCTAGGTGTTCAACCCAGGTATGATGTGAGCTGTTCAAACAGGTTCTCTTTTTGTGATAAATCCGAGTCTCTGATTCAACACATAGCATTTTACTATAGGCCCCTAGCCAGCTATAGCAGTCACAACCTTCGTTTCTTTTTGTGATTTGTTTATATAACAGGAAGAGGAACTCTTGCGCCTTGGGACAGCTGCTTGAATTCTCACTGCTCATAAAATCTTGGTCCTCCTTTCCCACTTGTTGTCCTGATGAAACGCTTCCACCCTCTAGGCTGCAAAAGATCCAATCTGGTTTCAATTAAAGGTCTAGAAAGCAAAGAGTTACTTCTTGTCAGACTTAGGATGTAATGAGTTTCCTCAGATAAGGCATATGCTTACAATCTGAGGAATATTTGATTATCTTCATTTAGCAAAAAATAACACATGTGGGGTTAAACTGCAATCTGAAACGAGTTTTACTGGTTAACCATTCAGCAACACAATCACCTTCCTATTTTTGTGGAGAAAATATATTACTATAAATACCACCAAGAACTGCTAGAGTGCCTATAAAGTCACAGGCAGAATATCAGTAACCCATATCACATGCCCTGATTTGAGAAAAAAATAATTAGTAGTAAGTATTAATTATTACTTAGTAGTTATTATTAGTTAATAGTTGTCAGTATTAGTAGTAGTCTTACTTTCACATCATTAATATAACAAATGGTCTTACAATATCTTACAGATATTTTGCAGCAAAAGGCAAATACAGCTAAATTCTATTTGAAAACTGTCATTTTCCTATGTAGATTGTTTGCTTGTAGTTCAGAGATTGTGAAGTAAGGAATCCAAAAAGCAATCTACCACTGTCCCCATTGCAGAACTAGAGTCATCTGATAAAACTTCATAGAAGAAGATTTAGAAGAGCTGAAAGGAAGTATGTAACCTAGGAACAGAATATAATTAGATTATAATCTTAGAGGGCTGTGTGATAGTTAATGGAATGCATCCTTTGTATGTTTTCCTGCCATTTTGTTTTGTTTTTATCTTTTTTATTTTAATTCAAATTGATTTTTATTCTAATTCAAATGGGTGGCTATACAAGTGTGATGAATGAATGAATGAATGAATGAATGAATGAATGAATGAATGAATGAATTTACTTGCACAGGTTATTATGATAGCTCCCAGCTTGGTCTTCAAAAGAGGCTAGAGAAATTTATGGAGAACAAGACTTTTCAGCCTTTCTTAATTCAAAGTTTTTCAAGGAGTATTCTCTTCTAGAAATTTAGGGTACCACAAGAGAGAGAGAGACTAAGAGAAAAAAAATAGTTTACTCAAAATCAGCCAACTTCAGGATTTTTTAAAAGTAATTTTGACAATCTGAAAAAGTTTGAAAACTGTCTGAGTCATCGTGGATATATGATGTTTACATGTTCACAGGCAACTTGCTTCTAACCATCAATTGCTGGAATCAATGGGATTGTTGCTCTCTTGTTCTGATTGTAGCTTTAAGCTTTTCTATTTCTGGGCAATATGATACTTTCTATCACACCATGTTCCAGCTCCCTCTTGTTGAGATGCAGGAAGCTCAATTTGTTTTCCATGCAGATTTTAAAATGCCTGTCATGGTGTCCTGAGTCATTCATGGTGGCCCTTTCAGCTCAGTACCAAAGTAGGTGATTAGTGGTGCCTCCATCAGGTATATTTTACACATTGTTAGCAGAGATCCTTTCCACTAGATAGGATGTGTTCTTCCTTTAAACGGTGCAGCTTCCACTATAGAATCATGAGATCAGCACAGATATCTTAAGACCAAAACCAAAAGGAACACATAGTCTTGTTGTAACTCCTTAAAGACATTTAGCAACACTAACCATATTTGATATATACAGATATATCATTCTGAAAGTGTCATCAAAATCTGCTAAACAGTACATCAGGAGATAGAGTAGATAGAATTCTTTATTGGCCAAGTGTGATTGGACACACAAGGAATTTGTCTTTGGTGTATATGCTCTCAGTGTACATAAGGAGAATAAAATACATTCATCAAGAATAAAAAGATACAACACTTAGTGATAGTCAAGGTTACTAATAAGCTATCAAATCGTACTAGGAAACAAATAAAAACATTATAAATTGAAGGATACAAGCACATGGTTATAGTAATAAGTGAAAGAGATAGATACTAGTAAGGAAGAGAAGAATAATAGTAATACATTCTTAGTAAATTATTTTACGGTGTTGTGGGAATTAGTTGTTAAGCAGAGTGATGGCATTTGGGAAAAAAACTGTCCTTGTGTCTAGTTGTTCTGGTGTGCAGTTTCCTATAGTGTTGTTCTGAGGGTAGAAGTTGAAACGATTTATGTCCAGGATGTGAGGGGTCTGTAGATATTTTCACAGCCCTCTTTTTGACTCATGGGCTGTGAAAATATCTACAGATATTTTGGATACAGATGGAGAAAAGACATTCCAAACCTCATCCCAGAGCTATAATCTTTAAAGTTTTTTCTTGAGAGATGAAAGTGTCTGCCTAAGTGTTAAAAGCAACAGCAAAGCTGTGTTCATTTGTTATTCAGAATTCCACAGATCCTGCTAGGACATCTTGTCTGGGGCAAAAGTGATAAACTTACCACTTGGGGTATTTTCCACCAAGATGTTAATAGTGTTAGACGGTGCCAGAGAAATCCATCTTTGAGTAAAGGGTTTGTGTTCCTAGGCCATCATCTGATCAATTACAGAAGTGGCCTATTCCTTCAAAGCACAGAGCAAAACCTAATAAATAGACCTGCAATTCTGAGTGTGTGAGTTAGATATAAATAAATTCGGGGTCTTCTAAACTCATCTATTTGTTTCATTTTTAAAAAAATCTGTATTTTAAAGCATTTTCACTTAGAGGAACTACCGTAATTATCCAAAGTGATGGTAAGTTTTGTGTCACTGGATTTGTACACACTGAGACTGGACAGCCATTTGTTAAGGTTGTTGTCATCTAGATTCCTCTGCTTTTCAGGGAAATAGTTTTGGGGCATAAATAACCACTTTATATCCTATGATTTGGTGGAAACCAATCAAGAAGAGAAGCAACTTAGAACTAAGGTGGAACAAATTGCCTCCAGAAGTTGTGAATGCTCCAACACTGGAAGTTTTTAAGAAGATGTTGGATAACCATTTGTCTGAAGCGGTGTAGGGTTTCCTTTCAACACTACAGTGGCAAAATTCTGTGTTGCTATAATGTCCACAAGAAAAAAACTGGTTACAGAATTATAGATGTCAACTGGTGCCAATTTTTTGGAGATATCTATAACAATTATTGGAAAAATACATTTACTCACATACTTATCGGCTCTCCATTCATGTAAATTAGGGAGTGACCCTAACGGTTTGAGATTATGTATTTTCATAACAGGGATGTTATTATTCATGATTAATGTCAGTATTATTTTTAATTTATTGTATGTCTATTGCTGGTCGATGATTGTAATAACGTTTTTATTCAGGCCTTTCAAGACTGCCTAAGCAGGGGTTGGACTAGAAGACATCCAAGGTCCCTTCCAACTCTGTTATTCTATTCTATTTTAAAAAGGCAAAAACCTAGAAATGATATAGGATTTAAAATAAGTATGTAAAGGCATGCCTCTCACTAAAGATGACATAATATATAATTGTCTCTGAATATTCTGAGACAGCCATTTCTTACAAGAATGGACCAGACAAAAAGGAGGTGGAATATCAGACAATTGATTCAATTTGAATAAATGAAGTAATTATCCTAATTTTACTATATTTAACTAAATTAAAAAAAAACCAGAAACAATGTAATATTGTTGAGTAGAAAAACCTTGCATCTCATGATGATTAGTCAAATGTTTCTCGAATGCAGAAAGAGATGCCTTGAAAGCTTCTCATTTACATTCTCTAAATTAAATGCCACATTCGGAATATATATTAAGGGAATGGATAATCAAACAAATCAACCCAGAGTTCTCACTCAAGACACAAATGACCAGGTTCAAATTATCCAACTTCAGGCACATTATGCAAAGATCTCGTTCTCTGGGGAAGACTTCAACCCCCCCCCCAAAAAAAGAGTGGTTTCATCCACAAATATACCCCAAATTAGACCTGCCATTTACATTAACTTGACTAAATTTGGCCAATGTCAAAAAAGCTAAGCAGTCAGGCCTAGGTAACATTACGATGGGAGATGTGGGCTAAACTGGGAAGTCCAAATACATCTCAGAAGAAGGCTATAATTGACCACATTAGTATTGCTGCCAAGAAAACAAGATGGATGTAAGTGAAACTTCACCTTTATCTATTCCTAATTTGGAATATGCTATTTTTTAATGATTTTTACGGAAGCTGAGGTTAAATTACCTAAAGCAGTTTTTTTTTCCCTAAGTAGAAGCTCTGCTTTTCAACCCATTCCATGCTATATTTAACTTGCTGGTAATGCAGATAAAACATGCACTAAAGTCTGTATTGGGAAGGCATTACAAAGCCCAGGATTTAACAAAAGTGTTTTAATCCCGGTTGCAGACATTTGGCTGACAGCACAGAAAAATCCTTGTAACTTGAAGATTGCAGCTGCCTGTCAATGTAAGTCAATTTGATCTATTAGGATGGGTGTAAGATGAAATCTTTCAGGAAACATTACAAGACTTCTCTTCCTTTTTAGTGGAAAAGAAAGAGAGACAAAAAAGATTGACTGGTTGTGATGCTTTTTGAGTGTCTTATCTTTCATACTAAACAGGATAGAGATTAAGTCACTTCTAAGTCTCAAAAGTATACCTATATGGTACCAAATCAGTTGTTAGTTACCCTCAAACTTTAATAAATACTTTGACCTCAGTAGGAAAATACTCTCAACTTTGAATGATAAAATCATAAGATATGGGGGTTGGAAATGAGTCCTTTAGTCCTATCCCCTGTTTTGTACCAGACTCTACTAAACCATCCTTGACTAGAGGCCATCCAACCTATTTGAAAAGCTCAGGAATGAAAAGGAGCCATAGTGGCACAGTGGTTAGAATGCAGTATTGCACATTAACTCTGCCAACTGCCAGCAGTTCGATCCTGACTGGTTTAAGGTTGACTCAGCCTTCCATCCTTCCGAGGTCAGTAAAATGAGGGCCCAGATTGTTGAGTGCAATAGGCTGACTCTGTAAACCACTTAGAGAGGGCTGTAAAGCACTGTGAAGTGGTATATAAGTCTAAGTGCTATTGCTATTATTGCTTTATTGCTTAACAGCTCTTACTGTTAGGAAATTCGTCCTAATATTCCTAGTAATCTTTTCATTTCAATCTGTGTATCCTTGTCCTGTTCTCAATTTCAAGGGAGAAAAGATTCACTCTCTTCTCACCCTTGATAGTCTTTAGATATTTCCTAAACACTCTGTAGATATTTCCTAAACATAAGGGACAATCTCTCCCTTATTTTTTTTCTTTTATAAGAAAAACATGCTTTTGACCGCTTTCCCTAAGGTTTGGTTTCATCCTAGTCACACTCCTTTGAGCCCCTTTTTTAATTATTGAAGGTATTAAATAGCTCAAAATTTCTCAAAATATGAATTGCATGAGATTTTATACAAAAATAATCAAATCCATGTCTTAGGGGTATAATGTTTGAAACTGGACGACACATGAAGACTTCACAAGTCTGAGTCATTTTTATTTTTGGGGTGACATAGCCTAACAGATTTGCCAATCTCCGGTCTAGCATAGTTCATTGTGGAAATCCAGCCTCTAATTATTCAGTAAATCCTTATTAAGCAAGGCTTAATATGACAAATTAATTAGTCACTGAGATGTGAGAAGCAATGATATCTATGGCTGTAACCAGGGCTTGCAAATTTGTGCATCCTTAGATAGTGGAATGGTCATCCTGAAAATGCCAATAAGACTAGTGCTCATTTAAAAAATTGCCTATTGAATTTAACTCATGGCTAACTCCTTTGTCTATTTCACATGGCTGAGCTTTTCAGAGTTTCCTGGCAGCTGACAAGTGTTGTCCAGCACTGCAATGACAGGAGTAAACAAGGGATATTGGAGATGGAAGCTAGGGAGGTCCTTCTGTGTGTTTGGTTTTCTACTGCATTCTGTGTCCTCTTTTGCATAATATGTCTTTCACTCCAAGGCAGATATATTTTGCTCCTCTCTACTTTATTGTTATGTATGGGTTCATTAATTCTGAGCCTGATTAACATTTGATTGGGAGCCGCCCAGAGTTGGTTATAAGATGGGCACTATATAACCATTTTACATAAATAGATTGTTCTCCAAATCATTTTATTCTACAGTATGATTCTGTCATTTATTTCATTATTAACATCTTTCAGTGAAGATTTTTTTTTTTTAGAATTTGGAAGGGAATAAAGGCTTCTGTAATTGTAATAAAAAATCCTTTTGGCAAAGTGAAATGATATTATTTATTCATTTAATATATTTCAATGCTGCTGCTTATACAATTGCAATTACTATTAAAATGCATCAATAAATTTAAACACTATAAAACAGCAATGATAGTAAAAATACATATCTTTGTAAGAAAGTAGGACCTACTGATACCTGAAACCCCACTGAGGTTACTGAATAAAAATGCATGGGACTAGAATCTTAAGTTATTTTTATTATATCTTAAATCTCCCCAATACAAGATTTCCAGAAAGATGGATGGTAGTTATTAAAGAAGAGAAAGGTTAAAAGATGTAACAAGAAGTAAATTAGGAAAAAATAGATATGTGTAAGAATCCTAGTCCCAGGAAATGCAGCAATGCAACATTTAAAATTGAATTATCAGAATAAAAAATACCAGGAAGATAGAAAGTACTGGGAAGATAAATGTAAGTTTAACATGTTCCTTCTTGTGAAGGATATTATCCATACTATATGGTAGTTCACTACTGAAGGTTACCTTCCTTGCAACCACCTTCCTCCTTCATTTCATATCACAGCCGGAGGATGGCCTCTGAAAATGAAAAATGTATCTAAGTAGGAACATGTAACACAAGATCATTTAATTATTTTAGCCCCAGATTGCATTTGTGTGCATGTATGCCTGAGAGAAAGAGAGGGAGAGATTCATAATTTACCCAAAAGAAGCACAGTGTTGAAATTCACTGGGGACAAGTTATGTTTCAAAATCAACCACTATGTATTAACTGGACACTAAAAAACATAATATAATTAGTCTGCCTTTTAAACAGGCTTTTTTTTTTTAAACTGCTACCCAGCACATTTTTACAGTATTGATGTCCTGGAGAGGTTTACTGAATGTATCCTTCTAGTAAAAGAGTTATGTTCTTAGAGAGCCTTTGGTATGCTCGGCCTTGCAAATCTGTCTAAAGCAGAAGGAGCCGTGAAATTAAATAATTTGATTATTGGTTTCTGCACCTCAGTCTAAAAAAAACCCTCAATTAAAAGATATCACATCAGTGAATATAATGATGTGAAAATAGACATTTTATGCAGAAGAGGCAAGCAACAATCTGATTGGGTTTCCACTTTCTAGCTTCAGTTCAGAAAACAGGCACTCTTTCTTTGACTTCACGGCCTGTTCCATCTTACGGATTCAAGGAGTAACACAGGATTTTAAAACATGGTGCTTTAATTTATTATGTTTTCACTGCAAACCATTTTCTCTGACTATTTGGTTTATATATGCTTTCTGAACACTTGTCTATTAGAAGAAATTTTTGTTTTGTTTTAATATTTTGTATGCTGCCAAACTCACCCTCATGAGAAAGGTGGCTGCACAAATTCTAAAATTATATATATTTTATATTATATATTATATATATTATATATAAATATTAAAAATGGAGTGGTGTGGTGTGGTGGCTAGAGATGGAGCTGTCACCTCACAATCACGAGGCTGTGAGTTCAATTCTAGGTAGTGGCAGATATTTCTCTCTCTGGGCACAATGAGAATATATCTCATTGTGCCCATAGGGGGCTTGGGTCGTCTCCAGCGACCCAAGCCCCCTATGATGCTATGGCAGCCGGAAAAGCGATCGTCTGCCGGGGGGGTGCGGGAAACTGATGGCGACGATATCGGTGCCCGGAGGCCCTTAGGCCGCATCAAACGGACATTTAGCCCGGACTTGAGGATTGGGGGGGGGGGTGTATGGCCCAGCTGTTAGCTGAGGCTTGAAAATCCCCCTAAATGGACCTAGACCTGGCATTCGCTGTTTGAGAGCAATTGCACACCCTGGTCCCCAATGCTCCTCTCGGGTACTAGGTTGCACAGATACTCAGGCCCTGGGCCTTCGGCTGATGCTGTGCAATGCCAGGTCCATGGTAAATAAGGCCCCCCTCATTTACGATCTTATACAGGAGGGGGGAGCGGACTTGGCAGGTATTACAGAGACCTGGTTGGGCCCGGAGGGAGGGGTCCCTCTGGTTGAGATGTGCCCACCAAGCTTCAGAGCATTCCATCAGCCAAGGGCCCAGGGCAGGGGCGGGGGGTGGCGGTTATTATTAAAGAACGTCTTGGTCCGAGGGAGACCATTGTGCCACAGATTGCCGGGTGTGAGTCCCTCTTTGTGAGGTGAGGTCAGGGGGTTCAGATGGGCTTGTTGCTAACGTACCTGGCTCCCTGCTGTGTGGCAACAGCCCTACCCGAGCTACTCGACGTGATAGCCACGGTGGCAGTTGATACACCCAGGCTTATGGTCATGGGTGATTTCAACCTGCCATCCGTTGGTGAAACATCTGAGATGGCCTGGGAGTTCATGGCTTCCATGACGGCCATGGACCTGACCCAGTTAGTTCATGGCCCCACCCACGGGGGGAACACACTCTGGACCTGATTTTTGTCTCTGGCCAGTGGTTGGGTGGTCTTCTTATAGGGGATATAGAGATGGAACCCTTGTCATGGACAGATCACTCACTCCTTTGCCTGGACCTTCGAACCGCTACACCCCGCTGCAGGCAGGCGGAACCAATAAGGTGGGTCCGCCCCAGGCGCCTGATGGATCCTGATAGGTTCCAGACGGAGCTTGGGCCATTTCCTGAGGATCTGGCACACGACTCGGCCGAAGACCTGGTAGCTGCCTGGGATCAGGCGGCTGGTGGGGCTTTAGATCGAGTCGTGCCTTTGCGGCCTCTGACCCGGTGCTGATCCCATGTGGCTCCATGGTTCTGGAGGAGCTGAGGGAAATGAAGCGCTGGAAAAGATGCCTGGAGAGCGGTTGGAGGGCCAGTCTCGCTGAATCTGACCAAACACTGGTAAGGTCGCATATTAAGACCTACCTAGGGGTGATAAAGGTGGCAAAGATTAATTACTTTTCCGCTCTTATTGCCTCATCAGATAATCGTCCAGCCGCCCTGTTCAGGGTGACTCGCTCCCTGTTACATCCAGGAGTGCGGGAGGACCCCCTGGAAGGCAGGGCTGAGGATTTCAGACAATATCTGTATGACAAAATCGCACAGATTCGGGGGGATTTGGACTCTGACTGGGTAGATTCGGGCAGGGTGGCGAGGAATAGTCTTGAGAATGTTATTTGGGAAGAGTTTGACTCTGTGACCCCTGATGACATGGACAGGACTTTGGGGAGACTTAGTGCGGCCACATGTTTGCTGGACCCGTGTCCCTCCTGGTTAGTACTAGCTTCCTGGGAGGTTACCCGAGGCTGGCTCCAGGGAATTATCAACGCTTTGTTGAGTGAGGGTTACTTCCCCACAACCTTGAAAGAGGCAGTGGTGAGGCCTCTTCTCAAGAAGCCTTCCCTGGACCCGCAGTATTAGCCGACTACTGTCCCGTCTCCAACCTTCGCTTTGTGGCGAAGGTTGTTGAGAGTGTGGTCGCACGACAGTTTCCACGATACCTGGAGGAAACGTCTTATCTGGATCCATTCCAGTTGGGTTTCAGGCCCGGGTACAGCATGGAAACGGCATTGGTCACATTGGTTGATGATCTCTGGAGGGCTCGGGACAGGGGTTGCTCCTCTGTTCTGGTCCTGTTAGATCTCTCAGAGGCTTTTGATACCATTGACCATGGTATCATGCTGCGCCGGTTGGAAGAGTTGGGGATGGGGGGCACCATGTTACGGTGGTTATCCTCCTTTCTCTCGGACCGGTCGCAGTTTGTGTTGGCAGGGGGGCAGAGGTCGACCTCGAGATGCCTCGTATATGGGGTGCCTCAGGGGTCGGTCCTCTCGCCCCTTTTGTTCAACATCTATATGAAGCCGCTGGGTGAGATCATCCGTGGCTTCGGGGTGAAGTACCACCAGTACTCTGATGACACCCAGCTGTACATCTCCACCCCGGGCCACCCCAATGATGCCCTTGAAGTGATGTCCCGGTGCCTGGAGGCCGTGCAGATCTGGATCAGGAGGAACAGGCTCAGGCTCAACCCATCCAAGACTGAGTGGCTGTGGTTTCCGGCATCCCGATATAATCAGTTGACACCATCACCGACTATTGGGGGTGAGTCTTTGGCCCCCATGGAGAGGGCTCGCAATTTGGGCATCCTCCTGGATACACAGCTGTCCTTGGAGGAACATCTGACGGCTGTAGCCAGGGGGACTTTTTATCAGGTTCGCCTGATCCACCAGTTGCGGCCCTTCCTAGATCGGGATTCCTTGTGCACAGTCACTCATGCCCTCGTCACCTCTCGCCTGGACTACAGCAATGTTCTCTACATGGGGCTACATGGGGCTACATGGGGAGCCTCCCCTTGGAGGCTCCAACTGGTCCAGAATGTGGCCGCGCGGGTAGTTACGGGAGCTGCATGGCGCTCCCACATAACACCTCTCCTGCGTGAGCTGCACTGGCTCCCAGTGGTCTTCCGGGTGCGCTTCAAGGTGTTGGTTATCACCTTTAAAGCGCTCCATGGCATAGGACCTGGATATCTTCGAGACCGCCTGCTGCTACCAATGGCCTCCCACCGACCTGTGCGCTCCCACAGAGAGAGCCTCCTCAGGGTGCCATCGGCCAAACAATGTAGACTGGTGGCCCCCAGGGGGAGGGCCTTTTCTGTGGGGGCACCTGCCCTCTGGAATCAGCTGCCCCCAGAGATACGAAGAATCCAAGACCTCAGTGCCTTCCGCCATGCCCTGAAGACCTTTCTTTTTCAGCAGCCGAACTGGCTTAACACATTTTTAAATGTTTTTAATAGGTTTCTAATTGTTTTTTAATTATGGGGCCAAACGCATATATATCTTTTTAACTGTATTTTAATGTTTGTATTTATGTTTTTACTTTGGCTGTGCACCGCCCTGAGTCCTCCGGGAGAAGGGGGGTATATAAATCTGATAATAAATAAATAAATAAAAATAAATCTGTTGTGAACTCCATATTGGTGACAGGAAGTATATCCAGCCAGTAAACACTCAGCTCCATTCAGTTGCCACTTAGATGCAAGGGATTACGGGATCATTAAAAGACAACAAAAAAAACCCATTAAAAAAATAACATACATGACATAACATACAACACAAATTTGTCTGCATTACCATCATATCATAGAGCCTATCAGATGCAAATTCAAAAACAGGGTGTTGAGAATCCTTGGAGTAATATTTTATAAACCATTTATGTGATGGATGAGTTTGGGTCCTATACTCTAGGACTGTGATGGCAAACCTATGGCACGTGTGTCAGAGGTGGCACGCAGTGCCCTCTCTGATGGCACACGAGCCACCGCCCCAGTTCAGCTCTGCTGTGCATGCGCACGTGCCTCCTGCTGGCCAGCTGGTCTTCGGGTCTCTGCCGCCCATGTGCGGGGAGCAGGGCATGCGCAGGGGGGCCCGCACGCACATGCACAGGTGTGGGGCGCATGCGGGGGGCACTCAAGCATTGCATTTTGGGGGTTCAGGCACATGCATGCGCATTCGGCATTCAGTCCGGACAAGGTTAGTCATCACTGCTCTAGGACATTCAGTGCCTGACATGGCCATTCTGCAATTGTGACAAAAAACCCTAACCTAAACTGCTATTTTCATTTGAAGGAGAATTTCACTGACACCTATGGAAAATACTGTAAAAGTGCAAATGACTGTTTCCAAGATGGGTTTGTTGTCAGGTCTGTGGCAGGAAGGGAAAAAGTTAATGTCAGTTCATATTTTGGAGATGATTCAGGCTTCCCTACAGCTTCTTTTTTAGAAAGCTAGATTTCACACACAATTCAGACTTGCAAACTTACTGACTGTCCTTTGAGGTAGTCCCAACAAGAAGCATCAACCATGAATATTATTGACACTGTCTTTATTGTAAAGTTACAGTTACTATCGTGCAAGTCTGAAAACACTTCTCCCCTCCCAAATTTTTACAATCTCGAAAACTAAGGAGAGTCCCTTCTGAGACTTTTTTTCCCACCCTCATCCAGGAGTGGGTTCTACTTACCTTTACTACCGGTTCACAACGGAGCCACATGCGCTTCACTTGTACACGTGCGCGCTCTTCTGCGCGTGCACAGAAGCCTCCTGATGGTATTGGGGTCAGTGGGTGGAACTGCCCACCGGTTTTACTACCGATTCTATAGAACCGGTACAAACCAGGAGCAACCACCACTGCCCTCACCCCTCCTTTGGACTCAGATTTCATTTATCAGACCATTGTCTAGGGCCAGGGATCTCCAACCTTGGGAACTTTATGACTTGTGGACTTCAACTCCCAGAATTCCTCAGCCAGCACTGTCTAGGAATTCTGGGAGTTGAAGTCCACGAGTCGTAAGGTTCCCAAGGTTGGAGACCCCTAGTTTAGGCAGCAGCTCTTCTCATGTCTCCCAAGGTCTTTCCCACATACTGTTATAAAAGGTGAGAGGTTATGATCTGAACATGTATTCATCCCAGTACCATTGTTTTCTTTCTACCAAATGTCACTACAGTGCAACAAGTGCCACTGCACAATTTGCAGTGTTTGTGTTTCAAGGAGCAATTGATGTTCCCATTGGAACATCCCATCTTCTCAGAGTTTGGTCCCATCACAGCAACATCTTCCCATGCTTAGGAAAAGGTGTTCAAATGCAAAATTGCTGCTAATTAAAGAGTAACACGGATTTCCTCCCCAATGACTGAGAAGATTTGAAATGGTTTCAGAGCATTTGCGTGGATTTTAAATGACTCCTTTCACAGAGTTACTTCTTAAGCTGTCTCTGGGGTCTTTTGCAAAAACAAGATAGCTGCTCACAGATACATATGCAGGAATATATGGAGCGCAGAAGAGAATAGCAGTTAGATATGAATTGGCAGTTTGTGTTCAGCTGTTGGCCAGAAAGGACTAGCACAGATTGGCTGACAATTCTCTCCTAGCTCACAAAGCATAGACATGATCATGGTCACTGTTTCTTCATGTCCAGATAGATCCACCTAGTCCAAAAAGCCTAGTTCAATCTCTGGAGCGATTTTGAACTGACTGAGAAGGATGGAGAACCAGAAGGTTAGTCATCCAGAAGACTTCTAAGTGAAAATTTGAACCCAACTTTTTTTGGTTTCAGTCCTACAGTCTATCATTTACATCCCACTGGGTTGTCTTTTATAGAAATCCAACTTCATTGTTTTCCTCTTTCTTCCCTTTTCATGTTGTAGTCTGTTCATGCTCAGCATGCTGTATATTCATTTTAGTGGGTAGTTGGAATGTTCTTTGCTTGGAAAGAATCACTATTTTTTATGCATAGCATGAACCACAGCAGAGCGTGATTGTATCTGGCACCGATAAAGCTATTGCATATATTTCTTTAATTCAAACCATTTGTTGCTTTGCCGAATTAAAGTTCTCTTGAGAGAGTCCAAACTCAACATGACATCTTGGATTGTTTCATTTTCTACAGAGGTCATTTCTGATATTGCTGGCTGGTATGGGGAAGGAGGTAATGTCTTGCCAAGTTCTCTCTTCTTGCTATTTAAAAGAATCCTTCTACTTTATTCATCTAAGCACCGTGGAAACAATCTGACGGGCCACCTGGAAAAAAGTACTTATATTAGCGTCCATCTGAAAATACTAGTCATGAGCAGGGATTTGCAGAGGAGTGTAAATCCGGTCCATATTGTTACCACATGTATTTTTGTATTATTCTATTTGGCCTCATTTCTCAGAGAGTTACTAAAACATACACATAAATTTAAAAATGTCTATTGAAAAGATTTTAGACACAGGCACGATACATATCTTGAATAACATTTACATTACAACCCTCTGCGATATATATCTTTTTCTATGCTACTTTCTAAAAACATATTTTTTCATCTGTGACGTCCCTTATATGTTAAACACAATTTAGGCCTATCATACTACTTTTAACAAAAATTTCCTAGATATACCACAGATTTTTTTTTACACAATTTCCCCAGTCTAAGCTGGTTTGTACCAACATTTCAGTGAAAAAATGACAGATGGTGTTGTCAGACACCTCCT
Organism: Pantherophis guttatus; assembly: GCF_059756535.1. Classification (NCBI taxonomy): domain Eukaryota; kingdom Metazoa; phylum Chordata; class Lepidosauria; order Squamata; family Colubridae; genus Pantherophis; species Pantherophis guttatus. Next base: position 32,064,194 of record NC_142063.1, read on the forward strand.
TCAGCGCATCATGACAATTCAAGATAGCAGATGGCAGAGTCGTGGTAGATAAAATAGGCATATTTGGGGATTTGTGTGCATGAAATGGTCACTCAATAGTCGCTCAATGGCCTCCAAAATATCTACTTAGAAAGCTTTCATATAATACAAGATGAACTGCTGGATTGATCCATCTTCCAAACAAAATACAACATTACAGCCATGAATCTATTTTATTATTAAGGTTGTCTTTGTAACATGATAACTTTTAGTATTTTTTAAATTATTGTTATTATTTTTAAGTGGATGGGGCACACAACCTGGAGTTAAAAGTCCGCATGTCTTAAGTTGCCCAAGTGGAAAAATACTGATCTAGTCTATCTGAGTTTAAAGATAGTTTAAAGATAAAATAGGAGGCTGAGAGGTGGGAGAAAGCTGCCTTTTCCCTCCAAGAGAGAGACGCAGTTTCAAATTCTGTTTAAGTTACATTTTTTGCAGTTTTGTTTTGATTTGTCTAGCTTTCATATTAGCTTGTGGTTATGAAATGGCACAAAAGAATATGCAAGCTGGAGATGGGAGATTCTCTTATGGATCATTAACTATTAAATGGGAAGCAAAGAGAAAGCATAATTAGACAGTCCTCATAATAGAGGGATACAACCAGGGAATCCACACACAAAAAAATTCATGGTTTTAAACTTGTTTATACAAGATAGGAAGCTCAGGTGAGTAGCAGGTGGCCAAGTCTGCTGATGCATCTGAAATTGTATAAGATAAAATTTTTATCTGAGGTAAAAAAAAATGTACAGTGATGATCCTTGAAAGTATTTTTTCTGAACTGAATAAATGAGTATTAAATCAGCATGTGCTTTCTATGAATATTGAAATATATTGGAGACATTGGAACTGCAAATGGGAGAACAGAGGAAAACCTTCTATGTAACATGAATGTTTGGGTATCTATCGTTATTCTGATCAAAAACAGAGGAAAGTACTCATTTCATACCTCAAAAGATGTCCTGTTACACAATGCATAGGGAAGAGATAAGGTACTTCCTATTTATCTGTAACTTCATAATTATAGGGTTAGGAGAACATAGGAAAAGTCTGCTTAGATGCTATTTCTCCAAATGCCTTGCAATTTCTGAATTTAAATTACCTCACAACTCTAATTTAGGATAATTTATCCTGTTAGCTTATGTTAATGATTTTCATAATATATTGTATCACTCATTTGTGTACCCATCCTTGCCCCTAGCACAGGATTTCATCCCTTGTTTGCCCGAGATCTTCCTTTAAGCCTGGTTCAAGTCCCACAAATAGCAAGGAGATTTTGGGATTATGTCAGAAGTATAGCAGATGGCTGATTGAATGCAGCATTATAAAATAACCAGATGTATCATGTTGCAAATTTCCAGAAGCAGAAGTATTATTTGGCTAACATGAAAATAGAGCAATATTTGAATTCACTAAAATGAAAAAGCTAAGTGCCTTGCCTGCTTTCGTTACAGTTTATAGAGGGACTTCCCTGGTAGCCACATTGCCTCCCAGTTGGATTACTGCAATGCTTTTTAGATGGGACTTTCCTTGAAGACCCCACAATACTTTTAGCTGATCCACAGCTATGGGGACTACAACGTTCACATATGTAATATCTCTGCTCAAAGAGCTACAACAGATACCATTTTGTTTCCAGATGCAATTCGAGATGTCACTTTTAAGTCTGACATGGTTCAGAATCGCTTTATTCCAGTGCTTTTTGTCTATGCTTTGGGATCTAAAAGAAAGGAATCCTTTCTAGTCCTAACCCTTCAGATAAGCTATTTCCAGGGATCATAGATTCAAGCCTTCTCAGTTGCTGCTTTCCATCTCAGCATTTCCCTCCCCCCACCAATACCAAAATTACCACAATAATATTCTGGAAGAGTTAGGTCACAATTGCTTCAAGAGAATTTAATAGGCCCAAACCAATTAGATTTCTCTTGAAGCAATTGTGAGCTAACTCTTCCAGTGAGTTTTTGGAATTTGAAGAGTTGTTTTGCTCTCCCCAGAGTGTGAATGACTATAAGAACTATAGCTGTTCTTCAATGTTTGAATATTATTGTGTCTTTTAGTTTAACTTTATTACTGTTGGAAGACAGGCACTTTAAGTCAGACATGATCTGAGAGGCGTATAAGCCTAGAAAAATAAAACAAAACATAAAATAATCAGCGCAGAGGAAAAATAGCTGTAAAGGCATCTCAAATTATCAAATAATTATTATATTAGAATGAGATTTAAGCCATAGGGCAAGGATTTACAAATTTATTTTTCCAGTGACTCCCAAGAACAACCAATTCAATTGAATTTGCAAAGGGATCAACATCTGAACTGGATTTATTGGGATAAATTGGTTTAGCATAAGAACCACACAATTCCCAGAGCAATTAGATTCTGGGCTTATGTTGCAATGCACTTCCAGTTTTCCCTTTCCACTTTTTCTTGGCTCTGGTGACCCAACCAGATATTTTATAGCTTTTCAGCCAGAAAGAAATACAAGCAGAGGGACAGCTCTGCCAAGGACTGCAGACTTACTACTAGAGGCAACGATTTAGGATGAGAAGAGATAATAATCAGCAAATAATATCATGTAATCCTAATCAGTATTAAATTTCAACCCTGTAACTAATCTTATGCTTGGTTGCATCACAGAACACATTTGGTTGCTATTTATGATATATCCTATCAACAAGTCTCTAGATGGGAGATATAGTTTCACATTTAAAAAGATATACGAATTTCAAGGGGCTTAAAAAGATTTTAGATAATGCGGGGGGGGGGGGGGAAACATAATAGGAGTACACATAGCTAACCCAGAATCATAGACCAGGTATCAAGAAGATGAAATCTGAGGCATTTGAGGAAATCTAAGAATAACAACAAAAAAGCTTTTGCGTGGAGTAGTCAAAAGCACCAGGCTAGAACTTGGGAGACTGTAAGTTTCTAGTCCTGCCTGAGGCACAAAGCCAGCCGGTTGAATCTGGGCCAGTCACTCAGAAGTGGCAAACCACCTCTGAAAATCTGGCCAAGATTACTGCAAGTAAGCTGCCTAGAGTAGCAAGATAGGCGGCAAATAAATTTAACAAATAAATAAACAATCAAGAGCCAAGAGTTTTATTATTTATTTATTTATTAAATTTATATGCTGCCCATCAAAAATGACTTGAAAGAATGACTTGAAGGAAACAAATGAAAACAAATGTTGAAAATATAAGCAGACATTTCTTCATGCTATTCTTTTGCAGGATAAAACTCGATTGCAGAAAATATGACTTCAGCAACAGAGTGGTCAATGCCTGGAATGCACTATCTGACTCTGTGGTTTCTTCCTCAAACCCCCATATCTTTAATCTTAGACTGTCTACTGTTGACCTCACCCCATTCCTAAGAGGTTTGTAAGGGGCGTGCATAAGAGCACCAGCATGCCTACCATCCTGTCCTACTGTACCCATTTATTTGTAGGCATTTCCTGTGTTCATATTCATGTTTATACTTATACCTGTTATCTCGTACATGTTTGACAAACTAAATAAATAAATAAAATTTTGTGTTTCAGAAAGATGGCTGAATGTGAGTGAGGAGCAGAAGAATGTTCTCTCTAATCGACTGGGAAGTTGTAATAATTACAGAGGACTTTTCCTTAGATGGTGCCCCCTAGTTGTGTTGCACTCGGTTATTTACCAACCAATGTATGGATCATATTTATTGGGGATGATGGATCCACCCAAGGGTAGATGCAGAGAGATAAAAGAGTTTGGTTGGAGACCATTGCAATGTGACTGAAGCCCTGCCCCTATATTGCAAGATGCAATTGTATGGTTGTAGCCACCATCTTGAACTTTCTGACTCCCTCTCCCTTAAGGATATGGCTATTTTCTACAAGAGGCAGAAGCAGGAGATTAGAAATTGCTTCAGAAGCTATCAATATTTTATTGGGCTTAATTTGTTTGTGGTATTGTGGATTGAAATTGATTACTACAACTCACTTCCCTGCATTATGCGTTACTCAAAGCTGCTATTAACATTTAAAATCACATTAGAGTAAGCAATGTACAAAGCAAGTTACATCCATATTAAAATAGAAACATGTTCAAGAGATAAAACTTAGAATTACATAGAATGTCATCTACTGTACTTTAAAAAGCACATTTTGATTTAGCTGAGAAAAAATCCTAAGAAACAGAAGATGGCACGTTTTTAACAAAGACTTCCAGTGCTTGAGCACAATCACAGAAAAGAGAATTCCTCTTGTCACAATTATTTCTGCTTTTCCATTTCTCAGAAAAATAGTAATACTATTATGCTGAGGATGAATGAAAGTTGAGGATATGAAATTATTAAACCAGCCTGAGCACTGGGAATACAGTGCTACAAATGAAGCAGGAACAATGAACCAAATATCTTCTGGAGAATAACTAATTTAAATGACAGATGGATGTTTCTTTATTAAATATAGAAGAGCTTCAACGGATTATCCTTTTTCTCTCTCTTAGTTGCGTAGGGCTCCACAAAGTTATCCATAGCTGTCTGAACATGTAGTGACAGTAACTACCATGCATATCCCGCTAAAGGAAGGATAGGAGAAAGCTGGAAATGTACCCAGGACATAGTGGTGAAAAGCTACAGTGAAGGTAATAATAATTATTAAAGTTATCTTTGGAATTTGGGTCTAGATTTCTAAGATACAAAAGTAAGGTCCATGAAACATATCTTAAGTAGAACCCATTATTGCATAAATGTTTGAGTTTTAATCAAAGGGGACATCAAGTAGGCTTCTGGCCAGCCAGCACAATTTAGTTCTCTTGGGTGAGATGAGGTTGCTAAATACATAACTTTTCCATGGATTTCCTGCAGATTTGATTTAGTTACTGCTAAGAAACTGTAGCATTTATTTGATGGTATTAGGTGCTACTCTGGAGAAGAGATTCTAACAGCTCTGGGTGTTTTTTTCTCCATTTTAAAATAGAAATGCTTCTCCATGATCAAATTCATCTTGAAATTTATTCCAGTTCTCTTCATTTAAGTGTCTGTTTAGACAGATAAATGACAGATAGATGATAGAGACAGATGGATGCCAAACTTTGGTGCTTTTTTCATTTATTTAATAAAATAAAGTCATTCAATGACTAATTGTACCTGTGTGAAAAAATGGTCATTTCTCTATTAAATAGTTCAGGTGAAGACATTACTGAAGGGAAGTTACTGTGAGTACAGTAGTTCTTAAACAACCAGGACTGATTTGGGCCAACCTTACCCTATATAAATCTCACCACTTTGGCTCCCCTTAATACAGTGAAGTTGTCATTCTCTGGAGGCATGCTAAAAAGGAGTTTCTTAATATCTCAGTTAAAATATCATTAATGACCATCCATCTGTAAAACTATTTCTAAAGCCTTGATGATCCACCAATCTATGGTCATTGTTTTAAAATAGAAAAGATTTGAAACAAGAGTAAATTTTACCAAATCTGGCTATAATGTGAAAAACATTCCAACACTGACAATCATTCTAAAATTGTCAAAGAAGCCACAATCCTAGATCAGACCTCTCTTATCTTGAATTAAAATTCAAGAACTAGGATTCCACTCTCAGCAAAATAGGATTCATGGGACAATAGCAGGTTCACAAAGAACATTGATGCACATCTTACGTTTATTTAAAAAATACCTTAAGGGTATTCCAGACATCAAAATGAATGTTTATTGATAGATAAAAGTACAACTTACATAATTGTCATTATGTCTTGCAGAAACCAAATACTGAATTCCATAATGAAAACATCATACCAGCTGTCAGGTATGGCGGTAAAAGTGTCATAGTTTCAGGTTGATTTGCTGCCTGAGGCCCTAGACATTATGCCATGATTGAAATAAGCATGAATTCTGCTTTGTATAAGAGAATCTACAGGAGAACATCAAGCCATCTGTCCATCAACTGAAGCTGAAGAACAAGCAGATCAAGTAACAAAACAATTATCCCAAAGTCTATTAAAGACCAGAAGAGCAGATGTAATAGCTTCATTTGGAATAGTCAACTTACAGACTAGACTTAAACCCCTTAGGAATATTGTGGAAGGACCTGAAATAAGCAGATCATGTTTGAAAACCTGAAATGTATTTGAACTGAAGCTGTTCACCATGAAAAAATGGGCCAAAATACTTACATGGTAAAAGAAACTGATCATCAATTACAGTAAGTAAGCCTTTGGTTGCATTTATAGTCTTTTTAATATCAATTTTACACCACCAAATTCAAGAATGCAATGACGTTTGTTGATGTCTGATCATAGTGCAATTACCTTGAAATGTGTGTTTCAGAAACCCGTTATGCTATTAATAAATTGGTATTTTAATGTTTCTCTGAGATACTAGCACAACTTGTTAATTCTAAAAGCCTATTGTTAGTTTTTATAGATGTTTGTTATCAATAAACCGATGTTAAGAAATAAGTGAAATAATGAACCAGCGGTTCCTATATTGCCTAGCCAATGGGAGAGCATCTTAACTTCTATAGCAAGAATATCAATAGATCTCAAACAAACAAAAACCACAAAAAACCAATGCACAACAAAAACCAATATTTAGAAATTACTGGACTCCATTACATTTCCATAGAAAAGGACCATCAAAAGCAGCATTTTGTTGGAGATGTAATAAGGATAACACTTCTTTAAAACATGTTTGTACAATGTTCTACAGTATATATGCTTAGGAAGAAAGTAGCGGATTATACAACAAAAAGCTAAAATTATCAGAGTATAATATTCTCTTGAATTATATACCTAGTGCATGGAATTTGACAACCAAACAAGATAAATGGATTATCCGTGCTCTTCCTGTGGCTAAAAGATTGATATTGCAGCATTGGCTAGATAAATGTTTCACTTTTCACTCAAGATCTGATTGCACTTGCTGTGAGCAAATTGCCTATAGACACAGACTTTGTATGGAGAAGTAGAATAAAATATAAAGCAGTGGTGAAATCCAAATTTTTTTACTACTGGTTCTGAGGGCATGGCTTGGTGGGCATGGTGTGGCTTGGTGGGCATGGCTTGGTGGGCATGGCAGGGGAAGAATACTGCAAAATCTCCATTCCCTCCCCACTCCTGGGGGAAGGATACTGCAAAATTTCCATTCCCACCCCACTCCTGGGGGAAGGATACTGCAAAATCTCCATTCCCACCCCACTCCAGGGGAAGGATACTGCAAAATCCCCATTCCCTCCCCACTCCTGGGGGAAGGATACTGCAAAATCCCCATTCCCTCCCCACTCCTGGGGGAAGGATACTGCAAAATTTCCATTCCCATCCCACTCTGGGGCCAGCCAGAGGTGGTATTTGCTGGTTCTCTGAACTGCTCAAAATTTCCGCTACTGGTTCTCCAGGACCCTGTCAGATCCCTGCTGGATTTCACTCCTGGTATAAAGGCTCATTTATACAAAATACTGTTGGTTAAAAAGAGTCAGTTTTATCTAGTGGTTAAGGCACCAGGCTAGAAACCAGGCAACTATGATGGTATTTTTGCCTTATGTTTGAAAACCAGCTACTGTGTATGACTTTGGGCCAGTCACTTTTAGCCCATGATGTCCTGCTCTGGGAACAAGCCAGTTCTAAGGTCAGTTCTTGTTGCAACCAAATGGATCAACACTTGATTGATCTGAAAAATGTGGGCCCTGCATTTGCTGGAAAATGCTAGAGGAAAAAAAAACAAATAAGTTTAAAAAGATACAGTAGTTGTAGAAGTGTATTAGAAATACTGTATATAGGTACTTGAACAATATTTGCATTAGATCAGTACTGTATAAATAGAATACCGTAGTTAGCATTTACTGTTAAAATAACATATCGTACTACATTTTCTTCTTTTTTTCCCTTTTCTTGTATTTTTTCCATTTTTGAAAAACACTTTCTATGTGTTTTTCCCTCTTTTCTTTATCGTCATACATATGCATTTCTGTTGCAGTTATTTTTGTGCTTTGTTCTTTTTCCTTTCCTTTTTTGTCTATTTTAAAAGCAATAAAATGAATGAAAGAGAGAAAGAGAGAGGAAGGAAGGAAGGAAGGAAGGAAGGAAGGAAGGAAGGAAGGAAGGAAGGAAGGAAGGAAGGAAGGAAGGAAGGAATGATATAAACAGTCAATGTGGTGTAGTGATTAAGATATTAGCCGAGATAGTGGGAGGCCATGAGTTCTTGTTCTGCCTTATCCCCCATGTCAGCTGGGTGACCTTGGGCCTGTCATTCTTTCTTAGCCCTAGGAAGAAGGCAACAGTAAAATGTTTTTTAAAAAATCTTGCCAAGAAAATTGCAAGCATTAGTCTGGGCAGTTGCCAGGAGTCAACACTAATTGGAAGACACACACACAAAATGTGATACAATCAGTTACTGAATCAAAGAGACCATTTATATTTTTACACTGATACACCATTTGTCAGAAAAGGTATTTATGAAATAAATGAAACAAATACCATTTTACCATTTCCTTTTATATATTAGTACGACTGATGCAAAGCTCTAAAAATATTCATTGACAAAGATACACAAAACTTCAGAAACTCCAGAGAGAGAAAATACTTTTGGGAAATGTGTAATTCATCAGAAAGTTGCTTACCTACCTGACAAGAAAGTGCATGCCCAGAAAAAGTGACTGTTTCTTGCTTTCTACACCACACATGCCAGACTTGTCTTCTGATGACAGAGAAGGAGAAGAAGGAATTTTTTCAGGAATTGTATAAGCTTTCTTCTGTCTACCTATTGGTAAGACATTTAGATGCTTGTATGTACCACAATACCTCCAGGAATCAGAGTCAGTTTTGATATATAATATTAGATACATTCCAAGAACGACATTTTTCTCTGCCTGGATTTAAGGCTGTCTGCAGACAGCTTAAAGGCCACCCACTTCTGCTTCAGAGACGGAGAGATTCAGATCAGAGGCCTTGAAATACTTACTATCTATACTCATTTTGCATTATATCAAAGCATCTAGCACTAAACCTGACATTATAGATTGCCCTGGTCAAGGAGATCATTTCCTTTCAGGCAAGTAACAAACTCCTCATCTCCTACCACAGATAGAAACTGGTTTAATATTGGTTGTATAATGTTCCTAAAACTGGCTTTTTTAAAAACCGTGTCATTAGGAAATATTTAATTAATACTTTAAAATAACATTTACAGGTAAAGGTAAAGGTTCCCCTCGCACATATGTGTTCGTCATTCCCAACTCTAGGGGGTGGTGCTCATCTCCGTTTCAAAGTTGAAGAGCCAGTGAAGACGTCTCCGTGGTCATGTGGCCGGCATGACTAAACGCCAAAGGCGCACAGAAAGCTGTTACCTTCCCACCAAAGGTGAACCCTATTTTTCTACTTGCATTTTTTACGTGCTTCAAACTGCTAAGTTGGCAGAAGCTGGGACAAGTAACGGGCGCTTACCTCATTACACGGAACTAGGATTCGAACTGCTGAACTGCCGACCTTTTGATCAACAAGTTCAGCATCTTAGCCACTGAGCCACTGTGTTCCCTACATTTACAGGTAGTCCTCAGCTAATGACCACACTTGAGCCCAAAATTTCTGTTGCTAAGAGAGACATTTGTTAAGCGTGTTTACCCCATTTTATGACCTTTCTTGCCACATTTAAGTGAATGTTAATGTGAATCACTGTAGTTGTTAACAGTTGTTAAGTGAATCTGGCTTCCCCATTGATTTCTCTTGTCCCAAGGTCACAAAAGTTGATCAAAAGACTCCAGTACACTGCAACCGAACCAGTTGCCAAGCATCTGAATGTGAACATGGGGATGCCGCAATGGTTGTAAGTGTGTAAAAGGACATGAGTCACTTTTTTCAATGCTGTTATAACTTTGAATGATGTAACATGCGAACTGGTAGCAGAAGTAAGTAGAACTCACCCCTGGTATGTATTTTATGCATGTACTCTCTGTGTGCATGTATATACACCAGTGGTGGATTGCTCCCGGTTTGGTTCGGTTCTTGCGAACCGGTAGTAACAGCGGCGGGAGGCTCCGCCCACCCACCCAGACATCATCATGAATGATCTGGGCATGTGCAGAAGCTTCTGTGCATGCATGCGTGCGCTCCTGTTGCGAACCAGTAGCGGAGGTAAGTAGAATCCACCCCTGATATACATACACACACACTCAATTAATAAACACAACCAGCCAAATCCTTTAAAATTATTTAACCACTGGATTTCAGCCATTCTTTCTTTCTTTCCTCACATTTCCTGGATTCCTACCCCACCCCAGATTAATTGGCACTCTAAATATGAAGCGCATACTTGCTCCACATTGAGAATTTTTATATACCTCTGCTTAGAATTTCTCCCCTGACTTCTTTTTGGGTCTTGGTAAGGCCACATAGCTTATTTTTGTGCACAGGAATCTTACTTGGTCCATACAAGTACCAGCATTTCCAAAACTGTGTACATCAGACATGGGAAAAACCTATTACTTGAGAGAGGGAAAGTCAATCCTAGTTGAGCTGATTATTGATTATGCAACTGGGGATTGAACTGGCTGATTTCTTGAGACACCTAAGCTCTCTGTAAAAAAGACTGTTAATATGGCAAGGATGGTTAAACAAGGCTAACCTGGCAGATATTTTTAAATTAGGGCGATCAGGTGACGATTATCTTTACTTACAAACAGTAAATATCTGAATGAGATGTTTCTTCTCCCTTTCTCCAAGAATTTAATAATTGAACACTGTAAGCAGGAATTAAAAATCTGTGACTGGGAGTTTTTTAGATGGAGAAAGGCTCTGCCTAAACAAGCATCTGAAAGGATCTGAAGGTGACAACAAAGAACCTGATGGCTAATATGTGCTGTGAACCTCCACCTAAACTCAGAGTCCATGACTGTAAATAAACCTCAACAATTACAGTTCTGTAAACTTTAATTGAATGCCATATAAATGAATCCAAACCAGGGCAAGGTCTGGGGATTCTTAAACTACTCACTGCTTTGAGAACTGAGGTAGACATCTTAGTTCACATAACAATCAAGTAAATTTTCCATTCCCACTTGAAATGCAACTACTGCATCAAGAATCCCTTTGGGAGTAGGCACAATTTTTTTAAAAAATGAAATGAATAATAAATATCTCATTCCATATATTGGTGGGGTTAACTAGAAGTTTTGTTTGTTTTTACTGTATTTTATGAATAACTCAAGGCAGAGAGAACATATCCAGCATATTTAACATGTCCTTCCTCCTCAAGAACAACCCTGTGAGGTGACTTGGGCTGAGAGAAAGTAACTGGTCCTTCTAAATTTTCTGAGGATTCCTAATTTTATTTAACAATGCAGTTTCAACACTTCCTGCGGCCAGGGATGACTGACCTAGATTCAGATCTTTGTTCAGGCATAAAGCTCATTCAATTACCTCTTTTACCTTGACCTTGCTAATATTTGGATGACAGAGCACCAGACAAATCCCAGGACTATAGTTTTATTGACAAACTAAAATAAAATCCCAGAAGAGTGTCAAATCACTCCTGTATTATTGATAAATGAAAACTACTTTTTCTATGTATGCCATATTTATCTGCTAACAAAAGGAAGGAAAGGCAATGAACAAAATAAATAAAACCAGTAACCTCACAAACAGTAAACCATCCCTATCTGATTGGTCTATATCTATATCATAGGGCTGGTTTAATAAGAACAGTATCCTTATCCTTTTTTAGCATCTTAATTTCTCCATGATACCCATCTTGTATAGGCCTCAAACTGAAGAGATCACTTTTTGCCTTTAAAAGTATGACAAGAAATCTATCATCTATCTATCTATCTACAGTATCTATCTATCTATCTATCTATCTATCTATCTATCTATCTATCTATCTATCCTGAACCAAAAACCTAAGCTTTTCATATTAAAAATAGTGGAGAATAAAAATATCGTAGTGCAACCCTACTAGTAAATTGCAAGAACTCCATATGCCTACGCAAGAGGTATATTGCAAAAAAGCCCAAGTATAAAGTCCAGGTATCTAAGTTTTCTTCTCCACAGGCCATACTTGCAAGATGCAAAGACTCTGAAAAATATGCACAGCAGACAGAAATAAAATATGAGTTGGAGACTGGATCATAAAATAGAATTGTCTACAATCTTCATTGAGTCAAACTGATTTGTATCAGTGCTAACATTCGACTAATAAAATTCTTACTATCTTTCTCATTTGACACCTTAATAATTCTAGAGCGGAATTTGCCATTTTGACATACGAGATTTAAGTCAACCCTTCTGGAGGGCAAGAAGTTGGAAAACAGTACTACAGGCAGTCTTCTTATGACCACAATTGAGCCCAAAATTTCTGGTGCTAAACAAGACATTTCTTAAGTGAACTTTGCCCCATTTTTCAAACTTTCTTGCCACAGTTGTTAAATGAATCACTGCAGTTGTTAAGTTAATAATGTGGTTGTTAAGTGAATCTGGCTTCCCCATTAAACTTTGCATGTCAGAAATGCAAATGACCCTGGGACACCACAACCGTCATAAATATCAGTTGCCAAGCATCCAAATTTTGACCTTGTGACCATAGGGATACTGCAATGGTTATGAAAACTAGTCATGACACATTTTTCAGTGTTAAACGAACTGTTGTGAGATGAAGACTGCTTGTTGTCAGCTTTGGAAGCCATATTAGCACCAGAAGCTTCCACGCTGCCACCTTCTTGTATCTGGGAAAGTAGGAGGGGGGATTTAGTAGAGGGAATGTAGTTAGACAAAATAGCATTCTTCTTTTTGGTCAAGGTCATGACAGTCCTGCATCTGGAGAAGGAGTGGTTGGAATGATGTCTCGAGATGGGACAGATGGTGATTGGACCATGTGATGGACTGATGGGTGCAGGGGATAGATTTGGTGGTTTTGATTTACTGAGGGAAAATCCGGAACTCTCAGATTTGGGTTTTCCCAGATGTGCCAGTATACCTACTCTAATAAATGGAACTTTGAGAAAATGCTTGTCTCTGAGTTTTTAATTGGAGATGGGTTTTTCTGGAACGCTGACACTTGTATTGTAATACCTAGGTGCCTTTAAGAGGCAAGGCTGCCTGTTTCATTTTTTGGCTGGAGCATCTGAATCCAGTAATTATCTCACTCTGGAAATATAATCATTTTGGAGATCATCTTAAAGCTAAACTGTATTATTCTCATGTCTGGAAGGGAAAGTGTTCAGAATTGCCAGCTAGTATTTTGGCTTCTATTTAGTAGATAAAAGCTCTTTCATTTGTGAGCTTTTTTTTAAAAAAAAATTAATCATAGCTGCTCCCATTGATCAGAGGAAAGAGCCATAATTCTCCTGCCATTGTCTAATAAATCACAGGGTTGGACATCCTGATGCTCTGCTATTCTGATTTCACGGGGGCAACATGTTCCTCTCAGCTACAGAATAATAGCTTCTTCCCCTGTGTGAAAACTGAATATACAGCTTGTTTTGATGAAGCCGGTCATTTCCACGAAATGCTTCATTCTTATTACAGGATTTGGGCAGACTCGTAATGCATTTGAAAATAGAATTATAATAGCATGGAGAGTAATAACCTCAAATGGAATACTGACATGCATTTAGGATTCCTGCAAGGTCCAGAAATCATTTGTATTGTCTGTCAGCATGGCTTGACAATGTAGTAAATGGTCTTTGGGAAGCATAATTCCAGCAAGACACCATAACAGAAAATGACTCACTTTGATTGGCTAGATCAGCCTTTGTCATCTGATGTCCTCAAGATTAGTGGGCTAGTCATCACAAGTGGGAGCGATAGGCGCTGTAATCACATTGCAATGTTTCTTAAAATTACATTTTAGAGAATGCTAGTATTCTCTAAACAACTTGAAGGTATTTTGTGAATTGCTCTCAAGGACTGGGTTTTGGGAGAGGTAGGAGATTAGATCTATTCGGCGTCATTAGCCAAACAAATATTTTTCCACAAAGGAAGAGTTTGCATTCTTCTCAAATGCCACACTGAAACAATATATAAAAGCCACAAAAGCTAAGAAAAATTTTGAATGACAGTTCATAGGGAATATGAGTTTTAAATAAAAAGCTTTGAGGATCCTGATACTTTTTCCTTCCACATAACGTAGTAAATGTAAATATTCAGCATACACAACAAAAAGCAAATGTTGAAATGGGCTGAATCCTATACTGACTAAACATTAACAAATCTCATTTTTAAGGGACCGATGAAATATGCTGTCATGTGTCCGCTCATACATCCCATTAAGATTTCCATTTACACAGCAAAGGGTAAAAATATCTCCAAGACTGCTTCTGCTGAGTTGAATCTGTCTATCTAGTGAGATCTAGTAGGGAAGGTTTATGAAGGGTTTCAAATATGAGGCTTGCCATTTAACAGGGATGACATGCTGAACCTTCTTCTGACAGCTGACTCCCCTGATACTTGGACTGCTATTATATTTTCAAAGAACAATGAAAGCTTGGCTTTTCAAAGGTATATTTGGGATTCTTTAAAGATTCTGCTGTCCAAATGGAGTCACATGAGGGCCTTTGTTCTGTTATGTTCTTGATTTTTAATATTTTAATTTATCATTATTTGGAGAGCTGGGGTTATTGTAAATCAAGCAGCATATGAGTTGTTTTTATATAAAGAGTGGACAGTTTAGAATGGACTCAAGGGTTGGTGAGATAACTGACTCAAATCCCTTTCATCTAAGTTACAATTTTGATAAAGACAAATGTATTTTTCACTAAATACTGTTATTGTTAAGAAGTAGTAGCAATCTGAAATCTTAGGAAATTACTCTTTATATATCAGCTGGGGGAAAAGTACTACAACTACTCAGAATGACTAATACAGGCGATCATCAAACCAGCAGTTTGTAGGATCTTGACATACTTCCATTGTGTAGAAACTACTTATGAGAGAGTGCTTAAACCATCTATCATGGATGCAGAATTACATCACAACTCAAATCGTTGCATAATATACCTATTTATCTTAAAGAAAACTTCTTCTTCAAGAGTACAGTGATTGGCAGAATGTATTACTTCTGACAAAACATCATTTGCAGATCTCAAATGCATTTACTTTTCTGAATGGCAAGTGTTCAAGTTGTCACATTAAATATAAGGGTCAAATTGACACAGACCTGCATACTCACTTCAGAAACGATGCACCTAATATGTTAGGTCAGAAATTGGAACAGCCAATTGCAATGCATTTTAATTGTGAGAGTCACAGTCTTTGGGTTTATGTTTTCATGCTATAGAAAGTGTTGAATTTCATTCTACTCAATGCATGGAAGGATTGATGAATGTATAAAAATGGTATCTTAATTTGAAGGCAAATAACCGGGTTTACTGAAGAAAGTGGAAGATTAAATTTTGTGTTTATTTGTTGTTTTTTATTTATTCTTCTACACAATGCACACACAATGCACACACAGTGTACACACAATTCATAGTGCACACACATACAGATGCACACACACAGGAATCACTATGATTGAACCAAAATGAACCAAGACAAAATGTGCTAAAACAAAGAGTATACAGATGAAAATACCTAACCTGATATCTATAAATATGTGTGCTTGTTTATATGTCATTGTGTGATGTCATTGTGTCACTTACCATTGGTTAGTACTTACCATTAGCCCCGCCTTCTCTGTATATAAGTTCTTGCTCCTCCCAGATTAGTTCCTGTCTAATTGTGTTCCTGAGGAAGAAAAGAAATAAATATTACTATTACAAGAAAGCCTACAGTCTCTTATATATGGGCCTAACCAGGATAACCAAACTAGCAACAAATTGGTAGCAAGAGGATGGTTTGGTAGGCCCAACCGAACATAAAGATGCAAGACTCACATAACGACAAAAGAAGACCTGCCACCAGATACATAACGAAAAGAATGGCAGCTCAACTAACTCCTGACAAATATACACCACTTGAAAATATTAAGAAACAAACACAATTACAAGAAAATGAACTGCTAACACCAAACAAAGAAGATGAGGTAAAAAGAAAAATACTAGAATTAATAGAAACAACTACAGCTGAATCAAATCTGCTTGTGAAAATCCGCAGCATAATAAACGACCACGGAACAGCAGCAGATAACGAAAATAACAAACAAGAAAACTGCAAGGTAAGAAATTCAACCCCTGACTTCAAAAATGACACCAAAGATGGCGACAGCTTCCCGCCTTTTTCATGGCAGCCATCTTACCCACCTAATACCTCTAAAATGCCTGACCAATTACTAAAAGAATTCCAAACCTCAAACTACGAAATAAAAAACAAAACCTACCAAGAAGATGATTACCCGAGTCCAAAAACAAATAAAAAACAATTATTTAAACAAAACAAAGCTCAACCTACTGAAGTAGAAATAGACAATGCTATACAGGTGCTAACTGCAGCACTCGGGACTAAACTAACAATACCAAACAAACAACCAGAAAATGAAATAGAAAATTCTAAACTACCATCTACCAAAGGCCAAAAAGAAATAGACTGTCTAAAGAAAGGCCTAGCCACCCGAAGAAAGACAAGCTGGCAATCATACTTACCTACTGAAGAGCAGCTCCCTGAACAACCCGGCTCCATTGGCAATGGCGGCCCGCCTCAAGCTCCACTTACTGACGACCTCAGAGAAGACTCCCCGATGAGCAGAGCAGCACCCCAGGCATTCTTCAGTCACCAGAGGCCCTCCGGAAACAAAGCAGAGCAACAGAAGGCCGTCTGGGACTTCACCCCAGGAGCTGCAGACACAGGAACCTCCCTCATCGACTGCTGGAGAAAAATGAGGACTGAGCATGCCCAGAACGAGCCTGCAAAGAAAGAAGAAGGAAACATAAATACAAGTCAGCGCAACATAGAGATAAGTAAATACAGACATACATCTACCATACCCAGGCCTTATTGTGAGTATGCTAAGGTCTTAAATCATGGACAGCTACTAAACATGAATAACACCTCACTACACTCAGGGACAATACCTCCAGACTTTATAAAATTGAAATTAGATGGAAGCAACTTAATGGAATGGGATCAGTGTTTACAGATTGTATATATGAAAGAAAATGTTTTATTTTTTATTGATAACCCACCAAATAAGCCTTGGACCTATGAAATAGACTGCCTCCACCACAAAGCATACTATATGTTAATTGTTTCTATTTCCCCAAGTATACTCCCCAGTATAGAGCATAATTTAACTGTATTTGAAGTATATCAAAAATTATTCAGACTGTTCTATAGCAAAAATGTAGCCACTACCACAAAAATCTCTAGGGAATTCTATTCTGCCAAACTAAAACATGATACATCCATGAGTGAGCATATCTTGAATTTAAACGCTGTAAGAGCAGACCTTATTCAAAGGGGAGAAACCATTTCTGACAACACCATGAAAAGCATTATAATTAACTCACTAGATCACAGCTGGGATAACTACATTACACTAATAGATAACCTAAGTATAGAGCAAATTACTTTAGAAAACCTTACCAATAAGCTTATTACTGAAGATAGACTTAGAAGAGAGCGATATACACAACAAAGAGAAGGTAGAAATCAAAGAAGGACTGATTTCAGGGCCAGAGACAGATACCCACATGAATGTCTCACATGTGGATCTGAAAGACATCAGAGTAGAGACTGTCCCAAGAATATAGGATACAGTGACTCATATAAACACAAGGATAGAAGAATACACTTTTTAGACAGAACCTCCCCAGATTACAGGTATAAGAGAAGAGAATCACCACACTCTAGAGAAAGACAAACATACAGAAATAACCCTAGAGAAAATAAGAAAGGATCACTATATGGAATAAGAAATAATAACACTTTGATATCTGATTCACTCAACACCTGGCTCATAGATTCAGGAGCCACATGCCATACAACTCATAATAGAGAAATATTAAGTAACTTCACTGAAAAGAAATATTATATTAAAGTAGCAAACCAAAATAGAGTCCTAGTGAGAGGAATAGGAGACACGCATATAAAAGGTATAGGAAAAATAGAGGGGGTACTATTTGTGCCCGAAATTCCAAATAACATATTGGCAACCCTAAAGTTAAGCTTAGACAATGCAATAGAAACCACTTTCAGAGGTGGAAAGGTATTCATGACTAAGAACAACAGAAACATAGGTAAACTATTTACAAATGATGGACTAACATACCTACTGCCACAAGATAACGAACTAGTCTATGCAAACTATCAATTAAGAAACAAAAAACCAAATTCAGATAGCCATGATGAAAATAATGATAAGAATGCATCAAACACTGATACTAATATGTCTGAAAATTTAAACAATGGAAAACCTATTCACGATAATTGTAGTCACTTACTCCACAGAAAGCTAGGACACGCGAGCTTTCCAGTCATACAAAAAATGTTAGAGTGTTCCGAAGATTTAAAAATAAAGAACTGTAAAAATTACTTAGAATGCTCTGTATGCAATTCTTCCAAAATTAAAAACAAGCCAAAACCCAAAAAAGCCACCCGCACCACACAATCAACCTTTCAACTAATTCATATGGATGTAGTAGGCCCATTAAAACCTTCAATTAAATACAAAAAAAGATACTTCCTGACCATAGTCGATGACTATAGTAGATTTGGTTTTGTATACACCCTTAACCACAAAAGTGAGGTTTTCAAAAAATTTAAGGAGTTCTTTAAAATGGTAGAAACACAATACAATACCAAAATCAAACAAATAATGACTGACAGGGGGTCGGAATTCCTATCCAACGAATTTTCAATTTGGCTAAAATCACAAGGAATATTGCACTTTAAATCTTGTCCATTTTCCCCATTCCAAAATGGAGTCTCTGAAAGGAAGAATGGTTTGCTACAAACCATGGTTAAATGTGTGTTAGATGATGCTGGTTTAAACCAGTCATTCTGGGCTGAAGCCCTTAATTATTCCAATTACACTATAAATCGCTTATGGTCCAGTACAATCAATAAGACCCCATACGAACTCATGTATGGAAGGAAACCAAAAATTGGGCATTTACACGTATTTGGTGTATCTGCTGATGTATATGTGCCCTCACAGTTAAGACGCAAAGGAGAGAAAGTATCCAAAAGACTGATATTTATGGGGTACGAATCAGGAACCAAGGGATATCGCTTCATTGATAAAAATAATCACTTCATTGTATCCAGATCTGCCGTGTTTCATGAACACATGAACTGGTCAAAATTACATCTCAATGAAATTTACCCAGAATCAAAAAATATTACACACACGCACGCAAAACATCACACATCAGATACGAACCCCAAATCCACATCTACTAACAGAATCAAATGCCCAGTAATAGTTAATGATGAATGGAAAAAAGGACACCCCACTTTGAAAGTAGATCAATTAACCGAAAAAGAAGCTAAGTATATGCATAGCGATGAACATCCCCAGAATAGGCCCATTAGATCCAATAGGGGCATAATTCCTAAAAGATTAGATGATTACGTACTGTCTATCCAAGCTAAACACCTGACTCCTAACACATATGATGACATACTTAAGCTACCCCTAGAAGAAAAAAGTAAGTGGGAGGAAGCAATGAAAAAAGAGATGGACAGTTTGAGAGAACTAAATGTATATACACCAACAGACCTGCCCACTGAGAAATCCCCTATTGGCACTAGGTGGATCTATAAAATCAAGGAGCTAGAGGATGGTAAATTCCTATACAAAGCCAGGTTGGTGGCTCAAGGCTTTGCCCAAAGATTTCCGGATGACTATGAAGACACTTATTCCCCAACCGTTAGATCAGAAAGCGTGAAAACAGCACTAGTGTTAGCTTCTATCTTAAATCTGGAAGTATATCAATTTGACGTGCAGACAGCCTATCTGCACGCTGATCTAGATAAAGAAATTTATGTGAAAGCACCCCCAGGAAAGGATACAAAAAAGGGAGAAATTTGGCTATTAAACAAGAGCCTTTATGGACTAAAACAGTCCGGTAAGCGGTGGTATGAGTGCTTATCAAAGATACTTAAAAATATGGGTTTTGTAGCTACTTCATCTGATTTTTGTTTTTTCACAAAAAAAAATAATGATTCTATTGAATATGTTTTGATTTATGTTGATGATATATTGTATTTTGGACACGACAAAATTAAATGTGATAATTTCGCTGAACAACTAGGCAAAAATTTCAACTTAAAAATATTAGGAAAGGTAAATAAGTATCTAGGAGTCCAAATTGACAAAACAGATAAGGGGTTCAAATTATCTCAGAAAGACAAGATTATGGAACTCATACAAAAATGTAATTTAATTAATTCAAAAATTTGTGATACTCCTATGTCAACTGATTTTTATAGGAATGTGTATAATGAGTACGAACCATTCAAGGATAACACGTTATATCGATCAATTATTGGGTCCTTATTATACATATCTAATTGGACCAGGCCTGATATCACCCTTGCTGTAAATTTGTTGTCAAGACATGTAAGCAATCCTAACTCATACCACTGGGAAGGAATTAAGAGGATTCTAAAATATCTAAAGTCTAGCATTGATATGTGCTTATTCTTAGAACCATTCATTTCTGAAAAACCAACTTTGACCTGCTACGCTGATGCTGATTGGGCTACTGATTCAAAAACCAGAAAAAGTACTTCTGGATATGTTTTTCTTATAAATGGCTGTGCGGTGCACTGGTACACAGGCAAACAGAATTTAATTGCCACTTCCACAGCGGAAGCCGAATATGTTTGTTTATCCAAAGCGGTCAACAATCTAACTTGGTTCGATGACTTGTTAACCAATGTGTGGGATGAACCTGTTTATCCAATTATTATCAATGAGGACAATAAGGCAGCAATTGATATATCAGCTTCCGAAGCAATAGGTCAACGATCTCGACATATCGATATAAAATATAAACATGTAAGACAACTGTCAAGTATAGGATTTATTAAAGCTATCCATTGCAATACTAGTGAACAAATTGCTGATATCCTCACTAAGCCATTGCCAACCAAACAACATATGTATTTGACTTCCAAACTTGATGTGCATATATAATCTTAATAACCCACCATTAGTTAGGTATTTTAGAGGGGGATTTGTTACAGATGAAAATACCTAACCTGATATCTGTAAATATGTGTGCTTGTTTATATGTCATTGTGTGATGTCATTGTGTCACTTACCATTGGTTAGTACTTACCATTAGCCCCGCCTTCTCTGTATATAAGTTCTTGCTCCTCCCAGATTAGTTCCTGTCTAATTGTGTTCCTGAGGAAGAAAAGAAATAAATATTACTATTACAAGAAAGCCTACAGTCTCTTATATATGGGCCTAACCAGGATAACCAAACTAGCAACATTACAGAATAGAGTAGACAATATGGTAATCTATTTCTCCCTTCAGAAGAAAAATAGCCTTGATATAGAAGCTATTCAATCACTCCTCATATATCCCAACCCGGTACTCTTATGAATAATAAAAGATCCTATTTCCATGCCAATTCATCGTGGATTTATAAATCTAGAAAAAGCGGGCTTACAATTAAAATGGTAGGGTAACAACTAGAAATATGTCATAAAGCTATTAACATAATGTTTCATATTTCATAATCCTGTTTTATAGTTCTAAACATTCAACCTTGCACTAACCAGTGATTTCTATGTGGGTGGGAATAGCTATTATTACAGATGAAGTGAAAGAATGGACAGACAACTGATACTTTGAAATCAAAGCAATAGCCTGGATCAAATGTTTTCTCTGATAAACTTTATAAATGTTTAAGAACATGACCTCCCTCAAACTGAAAAGCTTGCTTTGTGGCCTTATAATAGGAAATAAACTCCAGAGATATGGTTCTTAAATTGTTCTCTTAGATTCTACTGCCTCAATGGATTTTTGAATCCGGATATCAAACTTTTTAGAGCAATCTTTATTAAAAAATAATAATTAGCAGTTGTATTACAAAGGCATCCCTGATGACCAAACTGAGTTTATGCCTGTTAGGCAAAGAGTTAAATTAATTTGCAGTGGTTAATGTAATCCACTATAATAGTGCACTATAATAACCAGCCCCAGGATAAATCGGGGTCTTGTCATTCGTGGCATTATTAATCCATTCAAAGAGTAGGCTTTCATCTGTCATTTTGGAAGAAAGTAAAGAAAGTAAATGAATTCTGTCAAGAAAGAGGGTGGGAAAAGGGTTTACCACCATTTTCCGTCTTCATATCCAACAATCATAATTTTTTATTTATTTATTTGTCGAGTACATATTAGATAATATATATAAGCATGAATTGAATACATAAAATGAATACAATTAAAGGGAACATTAGGACAGGGACAGTAGGCACGCTGGTGCTCTTATGCACGCTCCTTACAGACCTCTTAGGAATGGGGTGAGGTCAACAGTAGACAGTTTTAGGTTAAAGTTTTGGGGGTTTGGGGATGAGACCACAGAGTCTGGTAGTGCATTCCAGGCATTAACAATTCTGTTACTGAAGTCATATTTTCTGCAATTGAGTTTGGAGCGGTTCACTTTAAGTTTGTATCTGTTGTGTGCTCGTGTATTGTTGTGGTTGAAGTTGAAGTAGTCATTGACAGGTAGGACATTGTAGCAGATGATTTTATGAGCTACGCTTAGGTCATACTGAAGGCGGCGTAGTTCTAAATTTTCTAAACCCAGAATTTCAAGTCTGGTGGCATAGGGTATTTTGTTACAAGCAGAGGAGTGGAGGACTCTTCTTGTGAAGTATTTCTGGACACTCTCAATTGTATTAATGTCCGATATGCAGTGCGGGTTCCAAACAGATGAGCTGTATTCGAGAATTGGTCTAGCAAATGTTTTGTATGCTCTGGTTAGTAGTGTAATATAATCGGAGAAGAAGCTACGCAAAATTAGGTTTACAACCCTTAATGCCTTTTTGGCGATGTTGTTACAGTGGGCTTTGGCTCTTAGATCATTTGATATGAGTACTCCAAGGTCCTTGATAGAGTGAGGGTCATCTACAAGGTGATATCCACTCAGCTTGTATTTAGTGTTCTGATTCTTTTTGCCAATGTGTAAGACAGAGCATTTGTTGGTTGAAATTTGGAGTTGCCAATTTTTTGACCATTCCGACACAAAGTCAATAATATCAGTGTACATGGAAAAAAAAAACCAAGGATGGAGGAAGAGAAGCATTGTGTTGCTATGGTTTCACATGAAGTTTTGAAAATAAGAGTGAAATAGTGAAGTAAACAAACAAACAAAAAAACCCAAGTAAAAATGATCTCTTCCCACTTCCAAATAGAATTCAGCCATCCCCATTTCCTACATGATTCACCTCAAAGGCACACATTCCTTCAAGAATAAGAAACAAACTTGAAGTGTAGCAAGCTTTTGAGTGACTATATTAACACATTGAAATGAAGAGTTTTTCTGATAATTGTGCATGTACTTAAAGCATTTGATTGCATAGAATTGCTATGTTTATTCTGGAGGAAATTAAGCTATGATGAACAATTAATGACAATCCTAGAGCACCCACCTCTGGGATTCAAATTCCCCACCAAGTTATATCAAGAGATATCACAAGAATGCTCTCTGACTTCCATATTGTTTGCAGTAAGTATTGAGCTGCTGACTCAGTTAATTTGAATTCATTCCAAAATAAATGGCCTGTGAATTAACAATGAGGCACATCTCATAAATCTTCTTGCAGACAACATCCTACTATTTGTGTAAAACACAGAAGAGGTTATTCCTGTACTGATAGCTTTGTTAAAGGAAGCTCCCTCCGGCATTATAAGTCTAAAACCCTCTGTTTGAATAACACCCTTGTCTATTCAGCAAAACATCCAATTCCTCAAGAATCTGACAATGAAATTCCCCAGCTTAAAATATCTGAACATAACTGTTCTTAAAGACCTCCCACAATTGCTATCCAGAAAGTATATCATAGTAATAAATAGTCTTAAAACACACCTAACTTATTGAAATGCTTAATGCTAGGAAGATTGAAATTAATAGGAATCTTGTTACACAGATTCCTATTCTGTTTTAAACTTTAGGATACTGATTTTGTCTTCTTTTGAAAAACAACACAAACAACAGAATTTTGCCAGCAAGATAGAGAAAATGGCAGAGTAACAGGTACCAATGTTTACTTTATTCATATTCTCCATCTTGATAGTAAAATTCTAGAACATGCCAACCAAATTGCTACATTATAGATCTCCAAACAGTGAATTCCTCATTTAGAATTACAATATATCTTGTAGCAGTTACTTCTCGACAACTATTAGTTACAGGAAGCCCTCAATTCATGACCATGATGGAACCTACCCAATATCACAACTGCAACATGAAGTGCCCATGTGAATACTTTAGTCATGATACTGCATCCCTGCTCTCCCCGTTGTAGTCATGTGAGTTGTTAAGTGAACCATGGGGTGCTCCAAAAATCATTTGGTGGAAGAAGGGCCGGGTGATCTGTTGCCGGGTCTCGTTCACTCTGCTAAACAAATAATTCCCTCAACACTGTCAAACTAGTTACTAAGAATGCATTACTATTAATCTTCTCATCGTTCCTATCACCCATTTCCTCCCACTTATGACTGTATGACTGTAACCTTGTTGCTGGTATCCTTAAGATTTATATTGACCGTTTCCCTATGACTATCATTAAGTGTTGTATCTTATGATTCTTGATGAATGTATTTTTTCTTTTATGTACATTGAGAGCCTATGCACCAAGACAAATTCCTTGTGTGTCCAATCACACTTGGCCAATAAAGAATTCTATTCTATTCTATTCTATTCTATTCTATTCTATTCTATTCTATTCTATTCTATTCTATTCTATTCGTGCCGCAATCTCAGAAGCAACTGCCATTTTTCAAGCAGTCACAATTCAATTCAATGCAGCTGTCCCAAAAGTGGCAATTGTTTCTAGGATCATACCACAAGGCCCATCAATGAAGTGGCTTGCTTTGCTTTCCTAACAAGAGCTCTGCAGTGTGCCCATTCTTTCCCCAGAAAAAAACTCCATAAGGGATTTCCAGATGTCACTAAGGTGCCCATCTTTGAATGAAGGCACCGAGTAGGTAGATTTCATCATGAGCATGTGGAAGTATCATATATCAAAGGGTTCAAATCTTTCTCCTGGAGCTTAATTGGGGATGAATGGTTTTTATCACATTACATGCATTAATCAGCTCTTCAATGAAGGAAAGCTTGCATTAGCCATTACTAATGGAGTAATCATTGCAATTTGCCCTTTCTTTGTCCTGCTCAATTTCATACCCTTCTGATCTCATTGTTTGCCACTGCTTGTCCTTCCCAACTCTACAATAAATGATACTTAGAATCATAGACTCATAGAATTAGAAGGGTTGTTTCTGCACCAAATCCCTTGTTTTGTGCAGAAATCCAAATTAAATCATGCCTGAAAAACTTGTTCAGCGTCTGCTTGACCTCATCCAGTGAAAGGAACACTGGCATCTCTGGGTTAGTACTTGCATTTTCAGAATAATCTATATCTGAACAAAATAAGTCACAAAAACATATATCATAATACACTTGTTCACCTTTAAAACACCACAAGGTGTTTGTGTCTCTTCTCTGCGCTATTTCCAAAGAAAAGATCCAACTGATGGGCAATATTTATAAAGAGATTGTCAGGGAAGGACAGAGAGAGAAATTTGAAACTGGGGGGTGGGTAAGGCAAAAGAGAACTTCTAAGGATTTAACCTAGGGTATGTTTAGAAGAGCTCCCTGGTGCACAAGTATTCCAAAACCGCTTAGCTTCTCAATTATGAATGTCCATAAAGTGAAGAAAAGCAAGCGAGAAAGTAGTGGGGAAATAAATTAAGAGGCCTGGAAACTCTTTGCTGCAAAATATGTCAATCCATTTAAAGATTTTCTGCAGAATATTTTTGGAGGTTCTCCTAATATTATAGAGCAACTTCCCTTCAGCTTTACCCCTCCAGCTTTAATGTGGATTAAAAAAAAAAATTAGGGTGTTTTTCTCTCTTGCCTCATCTTTCCCCAGGGCAACATGTAAGTAAAAACTACTGGGGTTTAACTGGAAACTGGACTTTAAAAATAAAAAGATGGCTAAAGACTGCAATGCAAGAACATGACATGATAATCATGCAAGTAGGTGAAGTCAAAACTGGGGAGCAGTTTTGTGGATATAGGTCTGGGGTATCCATAGAGTATAATCAAAATTGTCAATGCTGTGGTCACCATAATGTGACATGGATAAAAATCAGGCATACCTTTAGATACATTTTTGTTCCATAATCTTACCATACCTCCACAATATTTAGTAACAAACAGAAAGAAAAGAGCCATAGTTTTCATAAATAAATGTTATCTATCCATTCATCATCATCATCATCATCATCCATCATCTATCTATCTATCTATCTATCTATCTATCTATCTATCTATCTATCATCTATCTATCTATCATCTATCTCTATCTCTATCTATCATCTCTATCTATCTATCTATCTATCTATCTATCTATCTATCTATATCATCTATCTATATTTATCTATCTATCTTTCTATCTATCTATCTATCTATCTATCTATCTATCTATCTATCTCTATCTCTATCATCTATCTATATTTATCTATCTATCTATCTATCTATCTATCTATCTATCTATCTATCTATATCTCTATCTCTATCTCTATCTATCATCTATCTATATCTATCTATCGCTCTATCATCTATCTATATCTCTCTATCTATCTAAATCTATATCTATATCTATATCTATCTATCTATCCATCTATCTATCTATCATCCCTCCCTCCCTCCTCTCTCAATCAATCAATCAATCAATCAATCAATCAAATATCTACCTACCTACTACCTATCCATCCATCCATCCAACTATCTATCTATCATCTATATCTATCTATCTGTCTGTCTATATCTCTATATCTCTATCTATCATCTCTATCTATCTATCTATCTATCTATCTATCTATCTATCTATCTATCTCTATATCTATCTATCTATCTATCATCTATCTATCTATCTCTCTATATCTCTATCTATCATCTATCTCTATCTATCTATCTATCTCTATCTCTATCTATACCTATCTATCATCCCTCCTTCCCTCCCTCCTCCCTCTCTCAATCAGTCAATCAAATATCTACCTACCTTTCTATCCATGCATCCATCTATCTATCTATCTATCTATCTATCTATCTATCTATCTATCTATCTATCTATCTATCTATCTATCTATCTCTACAGTATATCTATCTATCTATCTATCTATCTATCTATCTATCTATCTATCTATCATCCCCCCTCCCTCCCTCCCTCCCCCCTCCCCCCTCTCTCTCAATCAATCAATCAAATACCTACCTATCTATCTACCTACCTACCTACCTGGTCACCTTGCCAAAGGGTGCACTCAGTGGCTTACAGTCATTATGACTTAAAGGTTGAGATACAAATGAACTTTTCAAGGCAGATATCTGTATTCTGAATCTAGCTAACTTTTCTGTTTCATGCCTTGAGGTCTTTGGTGGCTTTCTTCCTTTTTCTTTTGTAGGCTTTTGTATGCCCCATACTAAAGATTAAGTTAACAGGCCATATTGATTTTCCACTGAGTCCTGAGTGTTTTAAGGAATCATCACCCGCATAGTTTTTTGCTCACAGAGGAGCATTAAATATACAAAGCTCACTTGTGGCTGCTGTATATTTGGAAAAATTCAATACTTTTCAAGCTTCTGCCTTAAGGCCATGTTATATTTCATGTGAGATTCCAGAAACCAAGGAAAAGACTGTTGGCTGATTTTCTGTGAAAACAGCCACTTTCTATGGAACCATTTAGCCACATGCACAAATTCAGTCAGCTGCATCTCTTTGGATGTAGAGGTTGCAACAAGAGCTTCATTAATATGGTGGAGGGAACCTGATGGAGGATGGGGAAAAAGCAGACTGGATGTAAATGAAAAAAAAAAAAAAACCAGCAACCTCAGATGTATGGATAGAGGACAGTGAGTTGAATTTCTCCTATTCATTACCATTCAATCTCCACTAAATTTACCTGCTATTCAAATTGTGGAATTACAAGTGCTTGTGAACCCACAAAACCTACTGTTCTTTACATCTTAACAAGGGCTGATCAAGGTGACTCATTTGAAACTTCAAAAATAATATCACCCTCTAGTAAGAATAAATAGCTTTTAACTATTGTGTTTACAAAACTTGCTTTGAATAAGAAATTGCTTTCAGTACTATTTCACAAAGTAGTTGTATTAGGGTACTAAAAGAAAAATGAGCAATCCTGCTGTATTACTACTATTACTGCTACTACTACTAGTAGTAGTAGTAGTAGTAGTACTACTACTACTACTAAAACCACAGTCATTGCTTTGACATGAGACAAATTCCTCTGAGGTTCAAATGGCAGCTTGGTCAGTATCTGCAATTTTAATATATCCCTATTGTTTTTATGGATTGGCGATTTCCATGTCAAGGTTTTCTTTGATAAATCACAAAACAAAACAACAAAATATGGTGCTTTGCACATCACCTGTCTGCAAAACAAAACACACACACACCAAAAAACCCCAAAAGGAGTATTTCTGATACCTTATTTATTTATTTATTTTATTAGTCATATTTCTATGCCACCCACTCTCCGAGGACCCTGGGCAGCTTACACCAAAGACAGTATACTAAATAGCATATTGCCCCCTAACAATCTGGGTCCTCATTTTACCCACCTCGGAAGGATGGAAGGCTGAGTCAACCTTGAGCCGGTGAGATTTGATCCGCTGATCTGCTGAACTAGCTGCAGTACTGCACTCTAACCACTGAGCCACCTCGGCTCATATTCCTAATTAACCCTAGTCAATTTCATACATTGAAGAGTTATTTTAAAAAAGAGGAGGAGGAGAAGGAGAAGACTAGGAATAGATACATAAGCAGTTAAAACCTCCACAATCATTCTTGGGTACATTTTATATTGGAGTCCAAAGAGCCAGGAGTTGGAAGGGCAGATAGCCTGAAAGTGCCCCTAGGTCACCTCTTTATGGGACAAGATTAGATCCTACTTCTGATTCAATAAGACAAATCTACATGAACAGTCCCAGTGGTATTTTACAGAAGTGTTTCTCAATCTCAGCAACTTTAAGGTGTGTGGGCTTCAAGTTTCAGACTTCTCTAGCCAACATGCTAACTGGGAAATTCTGGGAGTTAAAGTCCACACATCTGGACTTATCTAACTGGATAGCAATAACAATAGTACTTAAGACTCATATGCCACTCCATAGTGCTTTACGGCACTCCCTGAGTGGTTTACAAATGTTAGCACATTGCCCCCAACAATTTTGGTCCTCATTTTATCAATCTCGGAAGGATGGAAGCCTGAGTCAACTATGAGCCCCATCAGGATCAAACTCCAGGCTGTGAGCAGAGATAACCTGCAATACAGCATTCTAACCACTGTGCCACCATGGCTCGTAGGGGTTCTTTTAAGAAATGTATTTCAGAACAAATTTTTAAAAAAACTTTAAGATGGATTACCAGAAATATTTTTATTTTAGATCCCCCCTCAAATTCACCCTTATCCATCTGTATTTGAAAAGCTTTGTTTTAAACTGTTCCCCCCCCACCTCTCTTCACTCCAGCACATTTAACCAGTATTGTTCAACAGACATTCCTTTACAACAAGAGATCAATGAAATTAGATAACTGGTACTAAATTGCTTCCATTCATTATTTGCAGCACATTATGTCTGTTGTATTTTTGACAATTAGAATGGGCAAAGAATAAAAATTCCAATAAAAGGACACACACATCAAACATCAGTTCCTTGTACAATTTCCCTTTGAACTCTCATGGGCATGTTCCCAAGATTCAGTCACAAATTGATTTACAAGTTTCACTCACATCCCAGCCTCATGCCTGAACTGTTAGCAGAGTTGAAAATTCCAGTCTATGGTTGAATCCCCAGCCATATTGCATTGGTAAGGGTCCTGTATTTCAAACAGATTCTTTAAAAGCTAAAATCTGTTTCTTCTGGCTACATATGAAATGCAAGATCCTGCATTTAAGTTGGCACTGCAGTGTTATCGGCTTTGGAAGAATGTTAAGCCCACTGGCTTGCTTAATTGAACAGGATGATATGTTTCCATTGGCAAACATACTAGTTAAACCAACAACCTACGAATATTTGTGAATTTAGATTATGTCTGCTACATTTTCCCACAGGTTACTGAGAACTTTTCTTCTCAGGGCTGAAACTCTAAACAAGTAGATTTACATGTGTTAGTGACCAGGGATTATATTTAATATATTTGCAAAGGTGAGATTGTGAGGCGGGGATGCTCTAAGATTTTCTGTGGTTTCCTGACTATGGAGACAAAATGTATTAGCTGCCAGCTCCAATGGACTGGCCGGTGTAAAAAAATTAGGAAAAAATCCCATAAAAACAGCGAAGAACAAAAAAATCACAGACAACCCAGACTAAAATTATCCAATGAACAACAAAATCAGCAAAACAAAACAAGACCTTAAACAAATAATAAATGTCAACCCCAGGCCTGGGACCAAAGCCAGGTTTCCAAAGTGAAATGTGAATGTAAGTCAAAATGCTGGTTGTTACCTATTAAGCCCTACATAACATATTAGATGGACCGCCTCTCTATGTCAACCCTTCAAGGTACACCAGACTTGAATTATGAATGCTAATATTACATTTATTATCAGGTCACAGGAACTGAATCTTGCAATACATTTCCCCCTTCTCTTTAACTTCATGAGAATTAAGCAGGGTGCCATCTGAGATGCTTTCTCACATTACATTTCAACTCAGATTTCTCTTATCTAACTGTTCTCTTGGGTATAGCTCTTCCTCAAGGTTATTTTCATAGCTTATTACAGTTTCCCATAACATATGTCAATTTGACCAGACAATTTGATCCTGCTGGATTTGGAATGCTCTTGGTTTCTTCAATTAAACATGTTATCTATTGGAACCCCAAAAACATGTCTTTTCTATTACAGTGTTTGCCCTCTGGAATGAGCTTCCCAAGACATGTTGCTCTTGTTTAGAAAAACCATGCAGCGGGTTTCTGAGATGCTGTTGATCTTCACCCAGACCACTGCGAGGTTCATCATGCTTGCTATCCTTCATCTTTTTTGTACGTTTGATTGATTTAATTGTAATTTTTTTGTTTGATGGTTGTGAGCTCCCAGAATCATTGAGACCTGGTAGCATTCAACTTTAAACAACAACAACAACAATAACAACAACAATAACAACTATCCTACTCAAAGGTTTGGGAGAACAACCAGGTCTTTATTTCTTGAATGTCGTAAGAATGGACCCCTGCCACATATCTTAGAGGGGGACATCATTTCAGGGGACAGGTGCCGCAACAGAGGAGGTTCCTAAGACACTGTTGAATACCCACCCTTCTTCATCATACCAAACGGACAGAAACACTTGTAAAAATTTTGGGACACAATGAACTTGATTGAACTTATAATATTATTTGCTTTCATACATAGAGTAGATCAATTTCCCCAAGTTTATTTGAATAATACAACTCTACACATTTACACAATCTATTCACCCACCAGCAGAAATATTTGCTTCACTTTGTATCTAAGTCCAGTTAGTCTGCCTAACTGATCCTGAGCCAGCTTGATCTAATGGTTAAGGTGCTGGCTTAGAAACCAGAAGACTTTGAGTTAGTGAGTTAGCTGAGTCACTTTGGGCCAGTCACTCAGCCAGACGTAAGTCACAGGGTTGTTGTTGTGGGTAAAATTGGATAATTGTATAAGGAAACAATATTAAGTATGTTCACCGCCTTGAGTTATTTATAAAAACAATAATGGTGAGATACTGTATATATGAATGAATGAATGAATGAATGAATGAATGAATGAATGAATGAATTCATCCATCCATCCATCCATCATTTCATCCATCCATGGTGTGACTTGTCTTTTTCTGTATGCATTCTTAGAATGTCTAGCTGATGTAGCAATATACAACCATTGTTACGGCAAATTTAACAAAAGCCTACCTGCAAAATTGCCAAGATGCTATTGTTCACTTTTATAATTCAAACGGGCTTTTAAATGTGAGAAGAATGATTACAAGAAAGCCAAGAAACTTTTGGAAGTTATCAGTATAACATTTTGTTATTTTCCCTTACAGTATCTTCCTATTTTTATATATGAGGGTTTGTTTTACACAACACCAATCAAATGCACAAATACTTGTAGAAAAAAATACAGAGGAAGTTACTGGAGATTTTCTTTCTTTCTGAAGTGGGAGTTAGTAGATTTTTATTACTCCACAATTAGCGGTATGTCAGGAAGTGTTGTGTTAATGGCTGACATTCTTTGCATTTTCCCATTGGTCCATTGAAAGGAAAGATTGAGTAGCGACAGTTTTGTCTGCATTTTGAGATCACCAGAAAAGATTATCATGGGTTGGTTTAACACTTTGTGAGGCATTGATGGGATAGAAAACTAATAGTGTGGAAGTGTATTTAGCCTAATTCATCCATCCATTCATCCACTCATATGGCAGCCCACTTGTAGAGCATCTTGGGGTGGCTAAAGACATCACAAAACAAAAGCAATAGTAAGAAATAAAATACTGCACAACACTCACATTTACAGTCAGCTCATATGTCATTTTGCTCAGTGCCTGGTTGGGGGGGGTGGAGTAGGTCTTCAAAGCTTTCTTAAAGATTGGCAATATTAAAAACAGACAGATCTCAGGGGAATGCTGTTCCTTAGGGCAGGTGCTGTGACAGACGACACAGTTTAATTGAGGGGACTGAGAGCATGCCAACCTTATTAGATCTTGTAGAATAGGCAGAGATAATTGAAGATAGGTTTACCCACAAATATCCAGATCTTGTGCCATGTCGATATTTATAGATGGCTGCCAGACCTTGAATTGCATCTCAGAATCCATTTATAAACAGGACAAATCACACAATTGTGATTTGTAAGCTTACCAATGTGCGTTTTTCCAGCCTTAGAACTTATTTTCTCTTTCTGAAAGGGACTTTAGTTAGAGTTTAGTTAGTTAGTTAGAGTTATAAGCTGGGAAGGGAGATGGCAGATCCCCGGGATTTTCAGAGGTTGTGTAGTAATGAAATAACTATAATACTTAGGCTGCTAGCAATCACATCCTACTCATTCTCAGGGGAAATTTATTACTCTCTCAGCCCAGCCTTAAGAAAACGTGAAAGGAAAATGCTTTAGATTGCTCCACTCAAAACCCAGAAATAAAGAAGTTAATGAACATCATGCCAGACCAACACAAGAGGATATCTATTTATTTGTATATTCTAGCAACTGCAAAAGTTTTATAAAGAAATTATCTTTTTAAAACAATATAGTTAAATCTCTAGATAGAAAAAGAAATTCAGTGGGAAAAAGGGAAAGAACAAAAGAAGGCAAGATTAACTGGGTATGTTTATTTATTAAATTTATATTCCATCAACCTCAATATTATGTTGAGCCGTCTAAATGAATAAGCTGCCCTGCTAGCTGCTTCAGTAAGATACCAGGGCCCCTAACGTTTGCAATGAGGATAGTTTGAAAGTGGAATGGGACAACTTGGCACGGCAACTTGCTGCACCCAATTCTCCATGGCCATCTTGCCACAGGACAATTCACCACAGCCAACTCACCATCAGACAGCTCACTGTGGGACAATTCAACAATTAGTTTTAAATATTTAAAATAATTTAAAAATCAATGTTTATCATTCACATTTCATTTTGTCCCTCCTTCTGCATCCTTCCTTTAATGACTCTATTTCACCATTTCTTTGACATTAATGTAACTCTTGTCCCACAGCGAGTTGGCCATGGTGAGTTGTCTCACAATGAGTTGGCTGCAGCGAGTCGACCATGGCATGTTGGCCATGCCAAGTTGTCCTAAGCCTGTCTGAAATATATTCTCTCCTATTTAAATGTTGTTAAGTAGGTCCTCCTTGTTCCTCCCTCTGGTTCTTAGTCTCATGTTGTATACATGTATAAATGCGGATGGGTGATGGAGGTGGCAACCAATCTTTCAGGAGGATCAGCAATCATTTTTCCCGGTCAAATGAAATATCACTCCAATGCAAAAAATGCAGCAAAAAAACCCTTAGGGGGAAAAAAAACATTGTGAATGATACCATCAAATTCTTCAGGAGATACTAGTGTGACACACCTGCTTATAGGGATTTGTGGCCCTATCACATACTATGAGATCTAAGGTTTAGTCATGTTTAACAGGAAAATAGACTGAACTGACCAAATTCAATCCTATTTTCTTTGTGTTTTGCTATTAATTATTTTTCAGTACAGTTGAACTTTACGACATTGCCACCAAATAAGAAAAAAGATCCCACATGATTGTTATATTTCCAACAATGTTTAGAAAGTGAATTGCCTATTTTCACAATCAGTGCCAGGTTCATATACCACTACTAGAACATACCAATTTTATCTATGTTTAACATTAATTGTAAATTTAACACTTTTTCGTTGATTTTCCAATTGTTTGATGTGATATTTTCATTTAAATTCTGCATCTATTTAATAATACAGCCATTGAATTGTTCACTTCCTGAATGATACTTCAGCAGCCTGCTATCCATGTTAGAGAACTAGCTTGGTAATACATTTTTAGCTTTGGTTACTGCCAGTCCATTTCGTTCTTTTGAATATTCAAGAACTTAAACTTTACCCTAAATCTCTTGTTGGGTTATATAAAATGAGTTCTTCAACTCTGTCAGTCATTTAATGTCTTATCCTCAATTCCTATTGGGATCATTTGAAACAATGAATTGAAACTTGGCAGAACATTCATTTCTACCACTATTCTCCCATTTTTATCAGGTTCGCCTGATCCTCTAGTTGCGTCCCTTTCTGGACCAGGATGCCTTGCACACAGTCACTCACGCCCTCGTCACCTCCTGTCTGGACTATTGTAATGCTCTCTACATGGGGCTCCCCTTGAAGAGCACTCACAGGCTCCAACTGGTCCAGAATGCGGTCGCACGGATGGTTATGGGCGCACCTCGTTACGCCCATGTAACACCTCTCCTGCGCGAGCTGCACTGGCTCCCAGTGGTCTTCTGGGTGCAATTCAAGGTGTTGGTTACCACCTTTAAAGCACTCCATGGCATAGGACCAGGATATCTACGGGACCGCCTTCTGCCACCAACAGCTTCCCACCGACCAGTTCGCTCCCACAGAGAGAGACTCCTCAGGGTGCGGTCGGCCAAGTTATGCCAGCTGGCGACACCCAGGAGGAGAGCCTTCTCTGTCGGAGCCCCTGCCCTTTGGAATGAACTGCCCCCGGATATTTGTAACATCTCTGATCTCCAGATCTTTTGCTATGCCCTCAAGACCCTACTGTTTCGACAGGCGGGGCTGTCTAACTGAATGATTTTAAATTGGGTTTTAACTTTGGGTTTTAAAATTCGGCCAAAACTATTTAATGATTTTAATTAATTTTAACTATGATATTGTATATTTATGTTTTTAATTTTGGCTGTACACCGCCCCGAGTCCTTCGGGAGGAGGGCGGTATATAAATAACATTATTATTATTATTATTATTATTATTATTATTATTATTATTATTATTATTATTATTATTATATCAGGATTTTAACTTTCTCAGTCTTGAAATATCAACCAAATCCGGCAGGAATTACTCTTAAATAAATCATGCTTTTTGTTAAATAGATTCCCAAATTCCCAATCTTTTTAGCAGTAATGTTAAATCCCATTGTTCTCTTTATTCCATTTTAACAAAATAATATGTTCCCATTCTCAATCCCCAAACAGATTTACTGCTGCCATTCAGCGTTCGGGTTTATCGCGTGACTCTCTAATAAAATAATTAATATGTGTAAGCTGATGCAAGAAGTGAACAGTTTTAAGAAACTCATCATTCTCCATTATGTCTGACTTCCTAAAGAGCAAGTTCAATTATTAGCCTGTGTTTTAATAATTATGTAATATTTCCTCAGTGGAAGCAATAGCAATCTATTGTACTCAGAGGTAATTACAGCTTTTGAAAATCTTGATAGTCTTTGGCACTCCCTGGCAGCAATAAAATAAATGAACAAGACAGAAGATGATTATTCTAAAAATGTGGATGTGCCTAAAAGATTGGCATGATAGAGAAGAAATTACAGGGTGTTTTTTTTTATAATGAAGTGAACATCCTTGTAATAATTGTCTCTAAAGGTTATCAGATTCTTTTGTAAAAGAACAGAGAATAATTAAGCTCAATGATTTTGCTCTGTAGTTTCCTTCTTCTAGAATTCTATAGTCGGAATAGTATAATGTATATAACTGGATATATATAGAGAGAAAGAGATAATCTTCATTTCTAATGAATTTTACGGCAGCAGTATTATCAAATCCATAGGTCATCTCCTCCAAGTAAACACAGGTAGATAATTTCCACATATCATATTTTTTACTTCTTTCCATTCCCTATTTCCTCACAAACCAGTTTAAAATTGATCTTCAATCACTTCACATACTTTTTCTTTCCCTCTCCATGTAAGAAGGTAATTTAAAGCATTCACGTCGTATGGAATAAATATGTATTCTAACAACTGCATCAGTGGTGGGTTGCCCCCGGTTTGCACCGGTTCTATAGAACCAGTAGTAAAACCGGCGGGAGGCTCCGCCCACCAACCCCGACATCATCCAAACGCTTCTGCACATGTGCAAAGCAAGCACATGCACACGAGCGAAGCAAGCACATGCACGTGGCCCCGCTGCGAACCAGTAGTAAAGGTAAGTAAAACCCACCCCTGAACTGCATGGTAGTTTTTAAAGGTGATCTCTCTATGTTTATCTCCTAAAAATTCAAGGAAGTTTGATGCTTGATTTCTTCTAGTAGCTCCAGAAGACAGACCTGCCAGCAACCCCTTTCCCTGCCCCCAAAATGGCTTTCAGTTATAAAAAAAGTAGATTTTTAGACATCAGGAAAAATATTTAAGATTCGTTGAATGGAAAATTCTGCCCTGAGTGGCACAGCGGAATTGTGCTGGGCCTATAACCCAGAGATCAAAACCATCCTCTGCTAACTTCCCTTTTCATCACTAGAGGCTTTTTAAAAAGAGACTGCACAGCCATTTGTCTGAAATGGTAGAGGGTCTCCTGGTTCAACAGGGGGTTGGACTAGAAGACCTCCGAGGTCTCTTACAACTCTGCTATTCTGTTCTGTTCTTTCTCAATGAAGGTGTTTAACAGAGGTTGGGTGGTCATTGGTGGGTAATGCTAAGGTTCCTTGACTTTGGGCAGGATTGGTCTATGTACTTGCAAAGATTCCTTCCATGTTTGCATTCTATTATTTTAGGAAAACAGACTAGTCCATATTTCTTCAGTGGCTATATGGCATGTTACTCTACAATTTCCAGCATATTTCCAAAGTGTGGCAATGGTTCCACCACATCTTTGTAGTTTGGCCTCACACACAAACACAAACTCCAGCATCTTGTATTTTTATTTAGACAGCAAAACAACCAAAACAGTTAGCTCAAAAAACAAATGAAGAATTTAAAAGCATTTTCTCTACATTAGTAATCAAGACGGTGGCCATATTCTCACATTACATTGTTATATTTTGGATTGGTTTACTGTGTCATCCCAACCTAGAAACCTGGTTAGTTCATAGTTCATAAATAAGTCTCTCTCTCTCCCTCCCTCTCTCTCTCCCTCCCTCCTGCCCTCTCCCTCTCTCTTTCTCTCCCTCCCTCCCTCCCTCCTTCCCCCCTCTCTTTCCCATGCCACTTCTATAAATATTCCTGAGAACTCAAACTGGCCTTAAATAATTTCTTAGAAAATTAAATATTTTGTCTGAATGCCAATTCGTGCAGAAAATAAGAGAGGAGTGTAAGCTGAAGCTTTATAATAGTATTTCCTGCTGGTTACATCAAATTCCTATAATTTTTAATTAGACAGTCTCTTTAATTCAATTAATCTCCATTACAACAATTTTATAAATGGATAAACCATTCCTGAACATTTTATGTGTGTGTCAACAGCATACTCTCAAAATTTCAAATATGCCCACCAGCCCAAAAAGGTTGCCATCTTTATCTAGCATTATAGCTGGACCCAATTTAATGGACAGCATATACTGTAGTGAAGCATCTGTTAGTGTGCTGAGAAAATGACATAAGGAGCAAGGATAGTTACAAAGCATCTCTACTTCTACATATTGTTTTATATTCCTTTATTTTTTTTAATTTGATTTATATGCCGCCCTTCTCTGGAGACTCAGGGCGGTTTACAATGCGTTAAACAATAGCCTTCATACTTTTGTATATTTATACAAAGTCAGCTTATTGCCCCCACAAACTGGGTTCTCAATTTACCTACCTTAGAAAGGATGGAAGGCTGAGTCAACCTTGAGCCTGGTGAGATTCGAACTTACAGTAATTGCAGACAGCTGGTGTTAATCACAATGTTTTATATTCCTTCCAGATGGGCTTTTGGTGGGGGGACAAATAGGGCAAGGGAATGGTTAGGGTTAGGGTTAGAGGCAGGGGTGGGTTCTACTTACCTTTACTACCAGTTCGCATCGTGCCCGCGCGCGTGCTCTTCTGTGCATGCGCAGATCACTTCTGATGACGTCCAGATCAGTGGGCGGAGCCTCCCATCGGTTTTATTACTGGTTCTTGTGAACCGATCCGAACCGGGAGCAACCCACCACTGGTTAGAGGTGGAGTTAGGGTTATTCTTCCATCTTGTCCAAAATGGTATCTACATTATAGTTATATGTTTATTGTTGTTGTTGAAGGAAAATTCAAAACAGGAAATTACCGGTATACTAGTTGAAAAGGCTAACCTTGGGAAATATTTTAATCCTATGTTAGGGCATATTTAGTGTTCCATGTGAACAGACCATTGCACTCCATGCCCATGGAAAAACCAGCTCTCCTAGTCCAGGGTGAGCTGTTCAGAAGCCAAGCATGACCTCTGTTTGCAAAGAAGCAAATGTAGATTGATTTATGCAGGAATGTGAATGATAATCTTTCTCTGAAATCAAGTCCATGTGCCATCCCAACAAAGACATATAAAAGAAAATCTGCCATCAGCAATGTCCCAGAGGTGCGTTTTTCAAAAGGCAACTGGACTTTTTTGGGTTTTTTGTTTTAGACTTTTCACTGCTCATCCAAGAAGCTTTTTCAGCAACTGAAAATGCTTCTTGGATGAGAAGCGACATTTTCAAATTAAATGTCTATGGATATTCTCAATCATCCAGGTCATAGCTGTCCTGAAGAAGCTTTTTCAAGAGGCAACTGGACTTTCTTGTTTTTCTTTTTTTGAAGGCATTTTGCTTCTCATCCATGAAGCTTCTTCAGCTCTGACTGGATGGTATAAATATAAATCCTTCCATTCCCCATCATCCAGTCAGAGCTGAAGAAGTTCTTGAATGAGAAGTGAAACAACTTCAAAGAAAAACAAGAAAATTCAGTTGCCTCTTGAAAAAGCACATTTGGATTTTCAAGGCAAAAAGCCAAGGAAGTCTGGTTACCTTTTGCAAAAAGCACCTTTGGGACAACCATGACCTAGATGATTGAGAATCTCCATACTCATTCTGCCATCAGCAAATGAGACTGGAATACAGCAAAGCCAAGGGCTTTTAAAGGAGAAGACTTTGCGATAGATGAATGTTTGAATACATGTAAACCTACAATTGATTAAATTAGTCAATCATCACTCAAACTTCAACAAGCAGTCTGAAATGTGCTATTTTTAAAACATAGGTTAAAGGAGATGACTTTGTTCAGAGTTCAAAAGGTTAACTGCACAGTATATTATTTCTTTGTCAATAAAAATTCAACTTCTGAATAATATAGTGATATAAAACATTAGCGGTAAGTAAAAAAACAAAACAGAACAGAACAGAAATTGTCAAGAATCTTCTAAGTTAGCTGGTTTTGGTTCTTCTTACCCAGAGTTAAACCTGTTATGAAACCAAAAATGTTCAGTCCATCGAATAGAGAGAGAGAAACTTGAGGTGAAAAAATATATTTTTGATTCTTTACTGGGCAATGTTTTCAAAAGAATTTCCTGAGGAGGAATAAGAGATGCTTGGGGAATAAGATGAAGCTGATGACAAAAATGTGAAGATTTCACATCCTGCCATAGTGACAGTTTATCTTTCACCAAGCAGGCTTGACATTAGCAAAAGGTCAGGAAAAAGGGGGTAAAGGGAGGGAAGGAATAGAACAGAGAATCTATGGGTCAGAAAGCACATAAGTCTACAGATGAGTGAACTTCTCTTTAACCCGGGTAAAATTATTGTTTATCATCTTTAAAAGCTCCCTTTCTTCATTTCTCCTGGATCTTTCACCACTGTACTCCATTTTTGTGTAAATGCAGCTGGAGGATCTCAGATCCTTTCTGAACAATAGGAATATGATCAGAATAGATTTTGGTGAGGGAGATTTCCTTACCTGCTTCCTCCCCAGTTGAGGTGTATGGATGAGTTGAGGGTATCCATGAGAGTGAATCAGATAAGTGAATTGGTCCTGCTAGCTTTCCCATCTCCATCCCCCATTCCAAACCTTCTCTTCTCCCTCCTCTTTCCTACCCATCATATATCAAAGTCAGGGCACAGAAAGAAAGACTCGTGACAACTGTCAAATGGATTTTTGCAGACTGGATAAGGAATCCTACTTTACACTCAAAACTCTGTAAGATTGAAAAGTGGCATTCATTTGCTTCAAAACCTTGGGATAAAAAGTTCTCTAGTTCTGTAGTATCCCTAATTCTGTAGTATCTCTAATATCACTGGACACTTCTGGCAGCATTTGGGCCATGGAATTTGGTTTTGCTCTCTTCTCCTTGACAGTAGAAGTAGTCGTAACACTTAAGGCTGGCAACAAAGAAACCATCTGAAATTGACCAACTCTTCCTGGGAATCAAAATGGTTGGGTTTTTGTCTCTCTGTGTATATTTTCTTTTTTTAAATCCCAAAAGGCACACATAAAATATCAATTGGTTTGTAATACAATGGGTTATGTGAATTCAGGCAATTATGATATGGCTATATACATTTTTTTTATTGATTTGGTATGATAGGTATGATTTAGTATGATTTAGTATGATAGGTAAACTCAGCCAGTTTCTGCTTCTCCCTTTAACTGATTATACCTCATAGGTCCTGAAATAGTTAGAGAATTCTGGGTTGTTTGAAACAATATCATCACATATCTTCCTCCATTATTAAAAATACTTAGATAAACATTTGCGGCCATTTTGAACTTCTCACAAGATATGCATATATATGGTGTGTGTGTGTGTGTGTGTGTGTGAGAAGAATTGAGTATGACATTTGAGGTATGATCTGAATTTTAAGTATCTCTCCAATCCCCTACATATTATCCTTTTGGCTTTCACATGTTTGATTTCAAAACAGAATTTGTTCTCTATTCTTCTCCCTTCAAGTCGATGAGCAGCCTAATCTCTTATAATTCAAAGGAAACTGGATTACAGTAGCCAGCTAATAAATTGCATAATTCATAGTGAGGAAATCTCAGTTTAACACAGTTCATGAAAGAATGTGCTGCAATCAGCCACTTGCCTCTATACAATCTTCAAACAGGGTTTGCAATGTAAGATATTCTTTTAAAAGGGGGATTCAGATGAAATTGATGAACTAGAAGTAGTGTCTCTACAGGAGGACCTTATGCCATTGGAGCGGTACTGAATGTTCTAGTTTGCACATTGTCTGGAACTGTGGTTTTATTACTGTTTTATTGAGTAGATCACAAACGGTTTTGCACAATATGTTCAAGTGGTCTCCCTAACTTGAGTCTCTTCTCACAATTCCCCTGTCAGGATGGTCATTGATGAGAACTCTAGGAGTTTAAGTCCACAAACCTGAAGGGTGTCTGGGTTGTGGTAGATTGCCCTAAATAATAAATGATAGCTTAAAACCAAAAGAGTGGTTCATTCAACACGATAAGCTAGAACTGAACAAACCATGTCATGGTTTAGTATGCTATGTGAATCAGAACATTTTGTCATTTCTCCCCCCAAAAAACAAAATAAAAACAAAATCCTGAATGGCAACTATTATAGATTTTCCTTCCTTCATTGCAGTGGTGGGTTGCCCCTGGTTTGCACTGGTTCTATAGAACCGGTAGTAAAACCACCGACCCCAACATCATCAAAATGCAGAAGAGTGCAGAAGAGCACGTGCGTGGCCCCACTGCGAGCCAGTAGTAAAGGTAAGTGGAACCCACCCCCGCTTTATTGGCATGAAGGAGTCTGGTGATACAAATGAACATCACAAAGAGGTTCCATTTTTTAATTTGGGGAAGTATAAATAATTGAAGAATTTGTTATTAATACTTTTCAAAATTTTAAAAAATGTAATTTACATAGTCGTTCAAAAAAGTAAAACAACAAGCATAAATATAGAAAGTAGTATGAAAATGTAAATATACAGTATAAATACCACTACAGTTCCACATATCTTTTAGTAGGTAACATTGCCTATTCTTATGACAAAATCTTTCTATAATATTTACTCAGTATTCAGAATGAGCTCTCGTTATGCAAATGTTCCTAGAAGGTGAAAGTTAATAGCTTTCGGTTATGTTGTTTTAGCCCTTTTATCCTTTCATGGGGTGTGTGTGTGTGTTGTATTTGTATATTTTAATTATTACTTTTCTATTCCAAATTACAACATTCAAAAAGGGGAACTAGAATCTGACCTTGATCTATCAGATAAATTTGATTAGTGGCTATGGATGAACTTCGCTTTTTTTTCAGTGAAAGTGTCCCAGTTATGGAAAAATTTCCCCCAATGCCAAATATCTATTTCTATTATAATTCCAGTGCCCTATAAAGATATTTTTATTTCCCCTGAATCTTTCATCACTAGATTTCATTACAGAAAAGACATTAAAAAAAACATGTTATGGTATTGTAAATACCCCAAGTTTGGTTAAAGGAAAAAAAACAGTTTCATGAATTTGATTACAAAAGACTTTTTCTTTTCTTTTCTTTTCTCCGTATACAATACACTGTGTAATGCAATAACCTTCAATGACAAGAGTTAGCAAACTTTACTTCCTAACAAGATGTTGGCCCAATCGTTTGTTAATTTTAAAAAAAGTTTTAAGGTCTCTTCTTCCTGTTTTCTTTTATTTTCTTCTCAGTTGCTGTCTTGACCACTGAAGTATCTTGGGACATGTTTAGAGATCACTGATGATAGCCTAGGGTCTTGTGTGTTAGAGGAAGGAAGCCAACTTTCTTTAATATCACAAGGGAATACCATTCTTTTTCTGATGCACAGTTAAGAAAATATTCTGGTGTGGTTTCAGTTTTGTGTGGGCCTAGACAGGAAATTTGTGATTCCTGTTTCCTGTAGGCAATCTCCCTTTAGCTAACATATAAACAGATAAGCTTTAGTGCTATTATATTGCATCACCCACTAATTTGATATTTACACATAGGGGACAAAGTTCTACTACAAGGCCATCAAATTATTTGTCAGCTCTTAGCCACCACATAGATAGACTTTCTCTAGGACACTCAGTCCCCAGCTGGATCCTTCAGATGTTCCAATAGTACTGTGGGAAGAAATATCCATCTGGTTCCGTTCCAAGCTGGGAGAAAGACACTGGAAACATGGAGGGTCATTGGAAAGATGGTTTAATGATGAAGCAGAACCACATGGGTTCTGGGCAGCTGACAAAATGGAGTTGAGAGTGGAAGGTTTTTATACCTTCTTTGGGCTTTGCACTTGAGCTTCCTGTTCCTATGCAAGAACATGAATTCTATTGGCTGTTGCCAGATTCCTATGGGA
The DNA here is from genome assembly GCF_059756535.1 of Pantherophis guttatus. Lineage (NCBI taxonomy): Eukaryota > Metazoa > Chordata > Lepidosauria > Squamata > Colubridae > Pantherophis > Pantherophis guttatus. The sequence continues at coordinate 32,108,057 of NC_142063.1, forward strand.
TCATGTAGGACAGGGGTGGGTTCTAAAACTTGTTACTACCGGTTCTGTGGGCGTGGCTTATTTTGTGGGTGTGGCTTGATGGTCATGTGACAATTCTTTAGGATTTAGCAGAGGTACTGGTCTACCAGGCTTTTAACTGCTTGCAGAGCTGTACCGGTCTACCCATTTGTTCTTGGAGCGTCCTAGTCTACCCATTTGTTTTTGGAACGTCCTGGTCTACCCATTTGTTTTTGGAGGCACCGGTCTACCACCACACTGCCTTTTAACACTGATCAGCTGTAGGGCGGCCCTTTGAAGCCCCGCGGCAAGAGTTTAAACAGTTTTTTTCTTTCTAGCCATCAGCTGGGACTCGGGAGGCAGCGAATAGATTGGGGGCAGGGCCAAATAAAAGGTAAGAATAACACGGGTGGGGCGGGAGGGCCCAGCTCCCGAACAAAGAGAACCGGTTCGGTGACGTCATACGTCACCACTACCGGCTTGGCCAAACCGGGCCGAACCAGGAGGAACCCACCACTGATGTAGGAGTTATGTAGGGGTCATAGCTGGCTCTATAGCCAAGTACAAATGCTAGGTGTTTGTCTGAGTTACTTTGGGTTGAAGTTTGGACTGCTCTGATGCAATAATTCCTATTGTGGCTTAATGGCTTTGCCCTGTGTTGGATCTTGAGTAAGGGCTAATCCTACCATTCTGCCTTTGTTTCAAAATATCCTGTTTTGAATGGATTACCAAATCTGCATTTCTAAAAGGTGGCCTCCTCAGTTTGGTTTCTGAATAGGCTGGCCCAATCTTCCTTAATAGGCACCTAAATGTCTGCTGGGGCTATTACGAAAGATTTGGGACTGCTTTCTGTCTCCAAGAGCATGTTTCTCCATTTCCCCATTAGGGAAATATAATATTCTGCCTTTTTAATATTTCCTAAAACATTTTATTCTTCTAGGAGAGGAGTGGGTGCTAACTGTCTACAGTACATCTCAGTAATGCTGAATCCTTCTATCTTGTTGATGGTCATTTTTTTCTTTCCTTCCCCCTTTCATAGCATTAGAACCTTTTCCAGAGAGCTAATTCTTCACATTATGTGTTCAGTATAGGACAATTTGAGCCTGGTTTAGTGGTGGGTTTAGTGGCTTTTTGCACCGGTTCTATAGAACCGGTAGTAAAACCGGCGGGAGGCTCCGCCCACCGACCCTGACGTCATCAAAATGCAACTGTGGTGGGTTGCATGAGCAGAAGAGCACACGTGCATGCGAGCGGCCCCGTTGCGAAAGGTAAAGGTAAGTAGAACCCACCCCTGGCCTGGTTATTTGTGTCTTGAGTGAAAACTCTGAATTCATTTGCTTTCCTGGCTGTTCATGGTAGTCATTTCCAACACTAAAGTGCTCTTTCTATTCTGCTTCTTCAAAGTCCAACTTTCACTTCCATAGAATGTCACAGGAAAATTATTGCCTGATATTTGTAAGAATAGATACGCACAATAGCATCTGAATAATTTTTCCGTTTTATCCAGTGCTAGTTTGAGCTGTGTTTTTTGACTGCTAGTTTACCTCAGCTTCTGCCCACCTAGAATTTTGAAATCATATTTTATGTGAATAGATGCATAGATATCACTTTGGTGGGGAGATGATCCAGAGCTTCGGTGCAGTTTATTAGAATCCTGCCGACACTGGGCCTTCCCAGTTGAAATGCCCGTTTGTGAGGTGGCTTTGATAGAGGAAGAAGGCCCCAGGTGATGCTTCAGGAAAGCCGCTCATCTTTCTATCTGGTGCTACCTCACCACCTGTGACGCACAGTGGTGAGTTGCCTCCAGTTTGGACCAGTTCGCAAGAACCGGTAGTAAAACCGTCGGGAGGCCCCACCCACCACCCCAGATGTCATCACCAGCAATCTGTGCATGCGCAGAAGCAAGGCGCACGCACTAGTGAAGCAAGCACGTGCGCGTGATCCCGTTGCGAACCAGTAGTAAAGGTAAGTAGAACCCACCCCTGGTGACGCACCTTGGAAAGCACACAAGCATGAGCCAAACAGAGCTAGCAAACAGGCAAACTATTATTCTGCATTAGCATTGTAGTAAAAATGAATTTGTTCATTGTTTAGGACTGACTGAATCAATTTTAGGAGAGAAAACTATTGTCCTTTGGAAAATCCAGGCAATCACTAGATGGCAGCAAAAAGATACAGAATATGGTATCTGTTTGCTATCACCTAGAGACTCCTGGACTTTTGTATAGTCTGAATTTTCAGATTTTATTAGCTCCCAGATGCCCAATGAATAAACAATGAATAAACAATAATGTTGTTTATTTAGCACAATCAATATTTACTACCTTTATAAAGCAACATTTGTAGAAAGAAAAAGACCAGATCTTTGGTCAGAGGGAGTATTCATCTATTTGTGTTTCTTTCATGTTAACAGATTGTGGGGTGGGTGTGTTTTTATCACATTTTCATAATAAAAAATCAAAACCACCCAAAGGAAAAAAAGTACAGAAAAGTAAGTGGAACAAAAAGAAAATAAAATTCTTGCTAAAGAAGAGAATCATATTCTCTCCACTTCTTTAAGAAGATATTTGTTTAAGTATGAAGATTATGTTTTATGGTTTTAATTTGGTTTTAATTGAGTTGTTGTTTTATTGATAACTGCATGTTGTTTATTTTGTGTGCGTGCGTGTGGTTGTTTTAATTATGTGAGCCACCCAGATTTATGAATATGAGATATGTGGCTATAAAATTGAATAAATACATCTCAACAGATTGAAAAGAAATACCACTTATTCTTCTGGGGACAAAAATGAAAATAAAAAGCAGTGGTATTGTAGGAAGTTAGCACCCACCCCTTTCCTGGAAGAGTGAAATATTTTAGGAAATATGAAAAAGGCAGAATATTATATTTCCCTGGATGAGAAATGGATAAGCATATTTTGAAGCAGCTCCCATCTTCCTGCCCCCACCCTTTGTCAATGGGCCATTAAGGCCTGGGCCAGTCTATTCTACATAACAAAGATCTGCCTCCTTCAGGCAGAGCCATAGTAGGAATTGCCAAAGATCCAACAAAGATAGGATTAGCCCTCTACACAATATCAGCAGAAACTCACCACATGTGACCTGGGAAGCACATGTGACCATCAGCCAGCAAGGCTAGCTAAGACCCCTACCCCCTGGGAGTCTGACAACCAATCAGAGTACTCTTTTTGGGCCCCAGGAAGTTCAAAGCCAGAGAGAGCATAAAACCTGAAAAACTCGCTGTATCTGCCCTTTTTCTGTTCAGGAACTCAAGCCATGTGATCCTGTACACCATTAAACCATCTTTCCAAGCAGTCTCCATGTCTCCAGTGTCTTTTTCCCCACTTGGAGCAGAACCTAGAAGGATATTTCTTCCAACAGTATCTTCGTACAAACATTTTGTTTGTTTGTTTGTTTATGAAAATGTGTATGGTCGCTCACTCAGTCTCAGTGACTCTGGGCAACTTACAGAAGTAAACACCCAATATTCAAACAATAAAAACAATAACCCCCATCCCTCATTAAATATTTGCTAGCCTAATCAAAATGGTTTGTTTATTTTTAATGTCTTTGGGAAACTCCACCGACATCTATCATCCCACCAAGACCTACCACCCCACATATTTGTGGAGGGGAAATGCCTATGTATGCCAGTTCCATGCTCCAAGTTCTTTACTTAGCTACTGATCTACGCAGAGCCTGCCTCCTCCTTCTGTGTCTGCCAAATTTACTTTGGAATCTTTGGTGAGGGATTCTAATCAAAGGATTATTTTTACTTTCTTTTCTTTTTTTTCCCCGTAAATCCAAGCATGCAGTATCTTTTGGACCACTCTTATCTACAATTTCAGCTATATTTTAAACAGGCTAACTGCAAAGCAAATTACATTTTTCATAAAATTGTTTTAAAAATAGACTTGGGAAAGCTGACATGAGAGAGAAAGGAAAAGAAAGTCTTTTGTAAAAGACTCAGAAACCAATCTGTTGATGTTCCCTCTGCAGCAATCCATCTCTGCACGAAGTTATTTATTGCAATGATTTATTAGATCCAAGCACATAGATCTAACTTACACTGATCTAATATGCTGAAATGGATTTTAAAATAAGAGAAATTGGGAAAGCTGTTTATCTTGGAAGACTGTTGCCAGGGGACTCTTCCTCTGTCACTGTGAGGGTGCAAGGAAATTAAGGCCTATTTGATTTATATGCTTTAGTATCTGCATAGTAATGTGGTAAAAGAATCAATGAAGTTTGCAGCTTTCTCTACAGAAATACCAAGCACTAACAAAAGCTACTACAAAAGGAATTTATTAAACACCTATAGGTTTTTTTTTCCCTTCAGTCTTCAGTGATTATATTGTGGCAATAGCAAAATTAGCAAAATATTTAAGAAGATCAGAATGCCTCCAGACTTCCAGAACTTGGAAATAAATCATCCAGTGCTCAGCACTTTTATATCCTACTAGCCTCTTTGGGAGAGATATAAAACCCGGGCTTAGAAGCTGAGTAAATCACATAGTGACTGTATTGCTGTGGTATGGTATTAAATAAATCGTCATTGGTTGAGGTATGCATGATTCAAATATGTTGAGACTTGGAATCATGATTCAGCAATATCTTGGCAGCCAGAAACTCAACTTTTCCCTTAGCAAATTCGAATATCTTGGAAATGAAGATTGCCCTATGCAATCATCTAATCTTTGAAGATATGTCCGTCTGCATTTGGTAACCAAGTCTGTTATCCATTTGCTTCCCTTGTCAAGTGTAAAACTACCATATTTTTCGGACTATAAGACATTCTGGAGTGTAAGACGCACCTAGCTTTTGGGGAGGAAAACAAGAAAAAAAAATCTGCCTCTGCCTCCCAGCATCCATCCGGTATTCATCTGGCCCATTTGCTGCTGCCCGTTCGCCGCCGTCCATTCACCGCTGCCCAATCACTGCCACCGCAGCCTGTTCATTGCTACCCATTTGCCGCCGCCACGGACCATTCACCGTGGCCCATTTGCCACTGCCCATTTGCCACCGCCCATTCACCACTGTCACCGCAGCCCATTCTAAAACAGCTGATCAGCACCACACCAACCCCCCTCCCCCCCCACCGCAATATTTGCTGTATAAGATGCACAGACTTTTCTACCCACTCTTTTGCACAATCTTTCACGCGATCCCATTGTGAACCGGTAGTAAAGTAGAACCCACCCCTGATGTGGACCCAGAACTCTGAATGGGATAAAGGGAAGACAAAGAGAGGACCGCTGGCCTGTCCCAGAAAGAAGTTTTTAAAAAGTATCCCAAGAGCTCATTCTCTGTGCTCCATGCCCACAGACACAACCAAAATCAAAACACAGCATCAGTAGTCGGACTCTACAAGTATCAGTCCTTGACTGCTTCAGTGTTTGGGAAAGTAGCTTTGAAATCCAATCCATTTCCTAGAACTGGAAATGAAGAATTAATCCTTGACTTGTAAAAATAACATCCTGGAGGGAGAATTAATGAAAACAAGTAACAGGCCAGCCAGCAAGACACTTTCATCCTGGATTTTAATTTGCTAGTTTATTTTGGACTGAATACTAGAAGCATTTGTTCTTTTTTTCTCCCCACCCCCATTTTACTTTCTTTGTATCCAATATACACATGATGGTTGCAATAAATTAGAATATTTAGCTGTTTGAACTTTTAGCAAAACATTCTCTTTCTCCAAATTCTTTAGTTATGCCTTGTAAGGCTGTCCATAGCCAAAGGCAATTCAGATCTCAGACAGATTTCAGTAACATATGTTCAAAACATGTTTCAGCTACTGACCTCACCAACCAAACACATGAAGCTAAAAATAAATGTGGGATGGCAGAACTAGACAAATGGGGGCCCATATTTCTGCTTCAGAAGGGAAAGAGATAGTAATTCCTCTGAACTTTTTATGATGGAATGTTTAGATCTGATGTCAGAGCTGAATAGAGCTGTAAATATGAACTGAGTTTGGATTTAATCTCTTGGATAAAGACGGCTATCTTTCACTTCATAGTTATATATGGATGGGGAATTTTTTAATGGCTGAAGAATGATAGAAAACCAAGTTCATTCCTCAATTTATTGCTCATTTGTTTAACCAATTAAAGCAAAGCTCAAAAACAATATTTTCAGAGTTTTCAGTACCCCCCTAATTCTGTGATGTAGCACAGGGGCCTGAAAATAATTATTATCGTTGACTATCTTCAAAAGTGCCACAAACACATAAAAAAGATCCTGTCAGGAAGTCTTTAATTTCTACTTCTGGCTTTTCGGCCTTTGCCACTGGATCTAGCAGAGAAGGCATGCTCCAGGTCTCTTCCATAAAATAATGTCATTTTGTTGGACCCCAGAATTGTGACTGAGGCCTGGGCTTGTCAGAGTGCCAATTAGCAGTAAACTGTTAACTGTTTGTATTCTAATTCAAAAAGTCACATTTTGAGAGGTCATTTTGAACGTTTTGTTGCTCTCATTGGTTCATATGAGCTGGCTAATATTGTAGGTTATTGACTGCAATGTCCTGATTGAAACTATATAAACAAACAAGTCCAGTATGTTTGGCATTATTTCAATAAATGTGGTTTAGTGAATAGCAGAGACAGCAGTTCCGTGAAAGTCTAGAAAGAGAAGAAGGATTAAAGTGAGATCTTTGAATCCAGAAACTTCAAGGTCTAACCAGGACTCCATGGCTGGTTCTCTATAATAGTTGCTGACCAAAAGCTGAAAATGATGGATTCAAAAAGCAGGAAGATCAGAAACAGGAACGGTGATATCTTGGACTTATCTTTGTCCATAAGTAATAATTTGAAAGAAAAAAGAGAAAAGAAAGAAAGAATAAAGCAAGACATGATGAAGTTAGCTGGACAGATATTATTATGGCAGAGAAACAAACATTTTTCATTTGGTATTTTTTTAATGAGTCCAGGAGCTGAAGAAATCCAAATTCTCTCCTACAGATTATTAGGAATGCTAATTGGTGCAAGTTAAGTCAAGGTTAGTTAGCATTTGAGCTTTATTTAAGGAAATGAATTTAATTAAGAATACACTAAATACAAGTTTATGTAAAGCGATAGTACAAAAGTGACAGTACGAAAGTGACAGTACGAAACCTCTGATCTTATCTAATATTAATGTATTTTATACGTAGATATTTCTCCATATCTATTTACTTTATGCCCAAAGCCTAATAATCCACTGTGATAATATATAGACAATGAATTAACAGGGATATTTTATTAAAATTCTATTGTGCAGTGGAATTTGTGTCTCCTCAATATCATTCCAATACCTCAGCTACCACATCATACTGGCTGTCTATTCTGCTACATTGATTAACTTCTTTCCAAAGCTATTATAGATAAGATCATCTAAAATTAGAAATACTACTGATTTGTTTTGTATCTGTATTCATTCTCAAAAATATAGTCATCGGATACTGCTGCTTCTTTAAAAAAATACAATAATTTGTTGTTTGGGAACAACAAATGTAGAAATCATAAATATTTTTTAAAAAATCATGGAATCTACACCATTCAAAAATGAATGTGCAATCTTTTCTCCATTTGTTTTTCATCCTGAACTTTCTACATCAACTCCAAAAGCAATTCTAAATTTATCATCTTGCAAGTAATATTTTAAAACCTTGCCTGTGAAAACAATGGGCAGATTATGTGGGTAGGGACCACAGCTGTTTAAATAGGGCCATGAGAAAAGTCAAATTTAGTTGTAAAAAACAAATGGTATCCATCAGAAAGAAATGTTGGAGATTATGATTAGAAGGGGTGGTACATGGTTTGGCAAATCACATTGCTTTGGGTTTACATTTCCTTGAAAAAAACAAACTCTGAGTCACTATGATACCACTTTCCATTAGACCATTAATTTATGCACTAAATCTATCTCAAACTGCTCAAATTTACTGTATTTCAGAATATGTATTTTGGCAGGGTTGCCTTACTCTGGTCCAGCTGTAACTGATGAGATTGTAGGCAAGGCCTAGGGACATTCGTCCAGCCCTTTCTAGCAATATGCAACCAAAATATGGATGAATCCAATTGAAGATAACATTAAAGAAATATTAAACCCATTGTGTAATAAAGTGAGATACGTCCTGGGGGGGGTTACTTTTTATTCATTACTTCACTGCATATCAGAATTTTGTGGTCTTGTTATTGTAGGTCATCTAAGAGTTCCAATATGTAATATGAGTATATGCATTTTCATAACACATAAAAAACCCCTAACATTATACATTAACACTGATTTAAGCAGATATGAATTCATGCCAAATTAGTCTGGGTTTTTCTGAACCCATCCCTGAATGACACTCTGGAGAATATCAAGGATGAAGGGTGTAAGAAAAAAAAAAGGGGGGGGGAGAATGGAATAGTGGAGACATGAGAAAAGGGAGGGAGAGAAGACAATATGATTATTTTGTTTTATCTTGAGATGAGAAGTGAATTTGCCATGACCCAGGTGGGAGGGGAACTTTGGGGAATGGGGCTATAAAGAGATTTCAGGGGATGTTTGAGGAAGCACTTAACCAGAGGGGACTGAGAAGTATTTTGAGAAGTGCAATTCCTCCAAGTGGATAGCAAAGGAGTGTGGCAATGGAGTAAATGGTGGGAATCGATAGTCCCAAGTGCCTTAATTGATGGGTAGACTAGAGCAATGGGGAAGAAGAGTTGAAAAAGAAGGGTGGTGGCAGGCAGAGGATAACAGAATAGAAGGCACATTCATTGGGAAGAGGGACTGAGCATTTGAGATCATGTACTCATCTTGGCAACCTACTGTAGATTGCAAGAATCTTGGAGGTCTTTCATTCTGCTGCTGCTTTTTAATGCCAAGTACGTCTGTAATAAATTAAAACATCTCTCCTCATTAATAAATCTTTCCCCATTTACTGGCTTCTATTACTAAAACCTGCTTGAAGGCAGGGATGTTCCCCTCTCCAAAATTTCCCCTTAGAGCAAGGGTGTCAAACTCGTGTCGTCATGGTGACGTATCAGGACTTTTCCCCCTTCACTAAACTGGGCATGGGCGTGGCCAATGCATGACGCATCCGGTCCATGGGCCATGAGTTTGACAGCCCTGTCTTAGAGGTTTCAGCTAATTGCAGGTGAAATGGAGTAGTATCATGCAGAAGCTCTGCAGCCAACCAGAGGTGCTATACTGCAAATGAGCAGAGGTGAAACCTCATGCTTGAAGTTGAATACCAGAGTCAAGGGGAGGTTGAGCTGTTGTCCTGTTCCCCTTGCTGTACAGAATCTCATGGTTGGAGTGATTGTGACATTCCCCAGGGTTATAGTATTGGGGGATTTAAATATGCCTTTCCTGGCAGAGTTCTGAGGCAATTCAAGAGTTTAACACTACTATGACAATAGCTTTTTCAAATCATCATGGCCCCAGTCAGAGGCATCTGTGAAGAGAGAGCAAGGAGGGAGGGCAAATGACAAAGGTAGCATTGTTCCATAAGCTCCTCCTCTTTTATACATAAGTCATGATGCAACATGCATGTATGAAAGGGGTAGATGTTACATCACAATGGCAGAATACTGCTTTCATCATTCTGGCTAAACTTTCAATCCTGTAGATGCCTCCAACCCCAAGTTAAATAAAAGGCCAGATGTTTTTTGTCTTAGCAGAAATACGACATAACCCTAGAAAAGATTAATACCTGTCCTTTGTCCTGTTGAGCTCACCAATGCCACTAAAGTCCTCAAAGTGGATGGTTTCCATTTGGTTTTCAGAAGGCACTTAGAGTGACTCCTGGACAATAGTAACAACTGGGTCCCTGGACAGAATTGCATCTCCCTTCACCAAGGAATTCCAAGAAATTGGCATGAGAGTTGCCCAGAGTGATCTTGGCAAAAGACGAAGAGTGGATGAAATAGACATGGGTAAGAGTTCAGTTTCAAGAATTAGAGTGGCAAAACTTCAACATTTCTCTACTTTTATTGCATCCACAGATTTTATAGAGGCTTTGTTTACTCGGAACTCACTAGCAAATAATGCGTTGGAAGAATATCTATGGGGCATTCTGAAGGATTTTCTAGACATCTGGAGGATAAAGTTGCTCAGATCTGCTTGGAGCTGGATGCCAATTAAGCAAGTTCTATTGAGATGCTAGAGCAGAGGTCTTCAGACTTGGCAGCTGTAAGACTTGTGGACTTCAACTCCCAGAATTCTCCAGCCAGCTAAGCTAAGAGCTGGAGAATTCTGGGAGTTGAAGTCCACAAGTCTTAAAGCTGCCAAGTTTGAAGACCTCTGTGTAGAGTATGTCTTGCAGGATCTTGGGGGAAATTAATCACATTGTTCCTGAGGTGGTGAAAAGTTCTTTACATTTGTGATATAGAGCCCTGTCCATACTTTGTGGCACAGCATGGGCTTGTAATATGGTCCTCCTGAACTTCCAGCTCCTGGTAAAAGAACTGATAGCAGTTATGGACTGGACAGTCATTGCACTGTTAAATCTGGTTAACCAGTTAACAGGTCTCCTGAATTGGAAGATCTACATAAGGTCACTCATGCCTTATTCCAGGGGTGAAATTTAGCAGGTTCTGACAGGTTCTGGAGAACCGGTAGCAGAAATTTTGAGCAGTTCAGAGAACCGGTGGCGGAAATTTTGAGTTTGGAGAACTGGCAAATACCACCTCTGGCTGGCCCCAGTGTGGGGTGGGCATGAGATTTTGCAATATCCTTCCCCCAGGAGTGGAAGGGAATGGGGATTTTGCAGTATCGTTCCCCTGGAGTGGGGTGGTGGGGAGGGAATGGGGATTTTGCAGTATCCTTCCCCTGGAATGGGGTGGGAATGGAGATTTTGCAGTATCCTTCTCCTGCCACGCCCACCACGCCACACCCACCAAGCCATGCCCACAGAACCAGTAGTAAAAAAAATTGGATTTCACCACTGTCTTATTCACCTTTTGTTTGGACTATTGCAATATGCTATACATCTGACCTCATTTGGAGGAAGTTCTAACTCATCTAGAGTAGAGTAGCTCAAATACTGTTGGCACTTAAAAGCTATTCCATATAACATTATTTTTTTAAGAGCTATACTGGTTATGGCTTCCGGGACAATTCAGGGTGCTGCTTGTCACTTTGAAAGACCTTTATAGGACTTTAGGACATGAATATAGGTCTTGAAGGGCTTTTTTACAGTTACATTTTGTAAACCAATTGTGGCCATTCTTGGATTAGAAGGCTTTGATCACAATCACTCATTCTTTAGTCATCTCCCACTTTAATAATAAGATCTACATAGGGGTTGCTTTGGAAAGCATTCAGAAGCTAAGGCTGGTACAAAATGTGGCATTCTAGGCAGTCATGAGGTGCATCCATATATACTCAACTGACTGTGGAAAGTTGTGCTAGTTGTCATTTAGCTTCTAAGGTGTGATTCAAAGTGCTTTGGAATTTCCTCCCCCAGAAGCCCTGTGTTCCTTTCTCTCTGGGTTTCAGAAGAGCAACAGAGTCTTGGTTGCAAGATGTGTGAGACCTGTTGTGACTGAAAGCTGGAATTGGGAAGGTTCATAAATTGATAGTGTTTTTTTTCCCCTATTTATTATTTTGAACTTGTCCATTTTTAAATTTTATTTTATGCTGAACTCATTTGTTGGGCGCATTCCAGGAATGAATAGCATCAATTCTCAGCCTCCTTCTTTGGAACAACATACTGCAGTACAGCCTAATATCAGCTTGCCTTCCATCCTCTTGGCTTTAAGGAAGGCCATTAAAGAGTGTCTTTGTCAAAACATCTTGAACCCCAGTTAGGGATTCTCTTTTGTCTGCTGTTTTGAAAGTACCCTGACCATTGGGGCTATTGTACTTGCATTATTGTCATGCTATCATAATTATTATTATTTTTTTTTCTGTAAGAGGGTTCATAAGCCACTCAGAGTCCTTTTGGGATCAAAGTGGAATATAAACTGTAAATAAGTAAATTAAAAGTGCATAAATAGTTGAACCTTCCTTACTTTTATAGGCAGAGCATACCACATGTTAAAGATAAAGGTAAAGGTTCCCCTTGCACATATGTGCAAGTCGTTCCCGACTCTAGGGGGCAGTGCTGATCTCTGTTTCAAAGCCAAAGAGCCAGCGCTGCCCGAAGACGTCTCCGTGGTCATGTGGCCGGCATGACTAAACGCCAAAGGCGCGTGGAACGCTAATACCTTCCCACCAAAGGTGGTCCCTATTTTTCTACTTGCATTTTTTACGTGCTTTCGAACTGCTAGGTTGGCGGAAACTGGGACAAGTAACGGGAGCTCACCCCGTTATGCGGCACTAGGGATTCGAACTGCTGAACTGCCGACCTTTCAATTGACAAGCTCAGCATCTTAACCACTGAATAACCGCATGCCCCTATACCACAAGTTACTAATTTTAAAATTCATTTACTCAGTTATTTTTTAAAAACTATCTGGCAAATCTACTGAACTATATATTATAAGCTATATACACCCTTCTCCCATTTATCTATCTGATGAAACAGGTTCTTAGAAATGAAAGCTCCTACAATAAATGTGTAAGTTGTCAAGGTGTCACAGATATTTTTTTTTGAAAGCTGAACAATCACCTGGCAAGCACCCTTTTGTATATATAATAGCTTACCTTTGTGCCAAGTGGGTAATTGTTCTAAAAACTATTAGCATAAGCAGAATAGACTTTATTTGAATCCTGTCTCCAAGATCCCCTGGAAGCAGATGCTAATGAAAAAAGAGGAGGCAATCAGGAGGGGAGACATGAGACTTGAAATGGAAACAAAGAAAAAGGAAATCCCTTATTTCATAATGGTGCAAACAGAAGCGTTGGGAGAAATACATCATGTGAAACCTAACCCTGTTCCTAATGCATTTAAGAGAAGGCAAAATGTAGAGTATATCCTGCCTCTGGGAATAATATGGGTAGGAGGTTTTCACCAACTGTTTCTACTTGCCCTGGAATTTGAGATTTTGTTTTCAAAGACTTCCCAAGAGGGCTAAGGTTGGTTTTTGGTTTTTTTTAAATGTCTGATACTTTTTGCCAATCTGTTTTCCAGAATGACCAATTCCCCAGTCTTGGTTTTTCTCCATTACTTAATGGAAGTCAAGAGCTTTTGAAATCCACTGAGGAAAGAAGTCCTCCTGTCAGAGTTTTCTGAAGAAAAGACTGTGATTTTTGAAAATGTATCTAATCTATATAGTTTTGAAACGAGCAAATTCTATTCCTTAGCTTATCGAGCAACAGCAGCCGCTTCCTCCCTCTGCAAAGGATTTCTATCTGTACCGTTTGACCTAGGCTGCTCTTCTTGCATAGTCAAGTCATCTCTCAATGTTGGCAGTGGTCCAGGGAAGAATTTGCACGTGCAAATAATCTTAATTATCCTGTTATGCAGAAAGGAATTAAGAGTACATGTAGTGGAGAAAATAAGGATTGCAAACAAATGGGAGGCTGCACGTTTTCCTGCCTGTCTTTTAGATATGATCAGGATCAAAATTCAGTTCATCTCTGCCTAATCCCATCAAACCCAAACGGAACCTCCCTGTCCAGGACAAAGCCCCCACCCCACAATCCCATCTAAAACAAAGAATAGAAGCCTCCTCACCAGCTCACAGCACAGCTCAAGGGCAACTCTTACAAGGGAATTGCAACCTACAGAAACCCCAAATCTCTCTTATTGATGACCTGAATATTCCATCTCCTTTTAACAGTGGGCTTCCCCAGTTTTGCCGCCCTCTTGAAAGTGCCCCTTTGCCTAACAATCAAACTAACCCCAGGTACAATGATAAGGCTCTGCCTAGCTCCCCCAAACTGGCCAGCAAATGGGATCCCTATGTTTTCCTGCCTCTAGTCAAATCTTTTTCCTTTCTTTGGGGTCCCTCTTTCTTGTAAAGCAGGCACCAAATCAGTGATGGGTTGCTCCTGGTTCTGTCCGGTTCTTTAGAACTGGTAGTAAAAGCGGCAGGAGGCTCCGCCCACCAACCCAGACATCATAATTGACAATCTGCGAATGCGCAGAAGCTTTTGTGCATGTGCAAAAGCATGTGTATGAGCGCTCCTGTTGCGAACTGGCAGTAAAGGTAAGTAGAACCCACCCCTGCACCAAATGATTGTTAAACTTGGTTCTTCTCTTCAGTTTTGTGCTCCTTCTTCAGACTAAATCTTTGACAGCATCCATTCTGATAGGCCATCAGTAACTCTCCTGCATAGCTTCTTTCCCCTACCCCAATAGCATATAAGGAAGGAATTTGTTTGTTTGTTTGTTTGTTTGTTTTTGTTTGTCAAACATGTACAAGATAGCAGGTATAGGTATAAATATAAACAAAGGAAGTAAGTACAGGTAAATGGGGACAGTAAGACAGGGATGGTAGGCAGCTGGTGCGCTTATGCACGCCCCCTTTACGGACCTCTTAGGAATGGGGTGAGGTCCACAGTAGACAGTTTGAGGTTGAAGCTGTGAGGATTTGAAGCTGTAACAATGGAGTTGGGTAGAGCATTCCAGGCGTTGACCACTCTGTTGCTGAAGTCGTATTTTCTGCAATCGAGTTTGTAGCGGTTTACAATGAGTTTGTAATTCCTTTCTAACAGCAATGAGACTTGATTCCTATATGTCTTGAACAACTTCCTAATGTTACTTCCGTATGATGTGGACAAAGGAGCCACAATGACTGAATCAAAGCATAGATCATTCTGCTATTTGTGTTCTTCCACTATTCTATGTTTTATCATCTGTGAGATTTCTCTCAATTAAATATGATTAGAAATGGGTTGCTTGAAATGTCCTTTGTACAGCCTTGTCAATTGTGGAAAAGGAGGGGGGAAAGTATACCTTAATAGTACCCTAAAATAGAGATTGTAAGCAGGTAACAGACCTGGGATGTAGAGCTTTAAACAAGCATCTAAAATTATGCCCTATCCAGTGATAAAAATACGAGACCCTCTCTACTTCCTACATTACAGTCTAGTTACTCATCTGTGATTATATTTTGCAATACTCAGAATAGAAAGGGAGTACTGCAAGCAGACATCTTATAGGAAGTTTTGTGAAAATGAAAATATACAAATGCTCCATAGTCCTGAAGTACCAACAAGAAACACTGAGAATTGTCTAATTAAAATATCTTTTTATGCACTCTAGACAGGAGAAGAAGATAGGGTAGGAGATTACAGTTGTATAAAGTTCCTTGTAAAGTAATATGTTTCCAGTTTCTTTGTATCTTCCTACTCCTGATTACCCTTTCTTTATACTTTATGTAACTTCTAATAATTCCTGTTCAGTAGGCAGAGGTGCTGCAATAAAGCAGTCTAAGAATAAAAGATGGGGAAGTATCAGATATCTGTATGCTTTGGTTCACCGTAACATTTCTAGAAGTACTTGTCTGGGCATATTATTTACCTTTTTTGCAATAAAAAGATACTATGTCAAATCTGTGGCCCGCAGGGTGCTAATACTGTGGCCCCATAAGGTAATTTAATTATAATAAAAAAAATAAGTTAATACAACGATAGCATATTTACTTGGAACAGCTTACATCCTGAAATGATACCATTAACACTATTAAACATCCACATCTGTCTGTCCCAGGTCTTTGGGAAGGACTTGATACTGTACGTCAGTGATGACTAAACTTTTGGCCATCGTGTGCCAAAAGCGGGGGAGTGAGTGTGTGAGCCCACACTCATAATTCAGTGCGCCCCACCCCCGTGCCTGCACATGCAACCCCTTCCCCCCACTCCCACCGCTTTTGGCAGGCAATGGCATGGTGGGCCCGGTAGGCCCGTTTTTCACTCTTCCCAGGCTCCAGAGGCTTTCTAGGAGCCTGGGGAGGGTGAAAACGGCCTTCCCCCCGCCTCCCGGAGGCCCTCTGGAGGCCGGAAACAGCCCGTTTCCCAACTTCTGGTGGGCCTGGAAGGCCCGAAAATCAGCTGGCTGGCACGCGCATGCGCGCTGGAGCTGAGCTAGGGCAATGCTCGCATGCCCACAGATATGGCTCCGTGTGCCATAGGTTCGCCATCACGCCATCAGTGTGGCCCAGGCAAGCCAAAAGGTTGGACACACCGGGCCTACAGCCTACCTTTCCCCATCAGAATATGAAATTTGGGATATAAATTATCTAGCTATACTACTGATTCTGCTTCTACCTGATACCAAGTAAATAATAAAAAAACATATATCTTATCTTTTTCCATCTAATGGGGTGGCAGTGTCAGGGTTATAAGTAAAACCACCAACAAAAGGGAGGGAAGCTATACAACCATAGAATCTCAGGCTGTAACTGAAATCAAGTTTTTTTCCCCTTCCTAGTGTTTTTTTTATGTTTTGAATTTGACTGAAATCGCATATGGCATTAATATGCTGATTCCTCTATAAAGTACACATCCTGCCACACTAGCAATGATATATTGCATTAATCATGAAAGTATGGTGTGGGTGGCACAGATGGGATGGCAGGGCATGTAGCTTGGCGATGCCATCAGCCAAGTTTAAAGATAAAGGATTCAGCAATTTACTGCCTTCTATATTTATTCCAAATACATTTAAAATAGAAAATAGACAATTCAAGGACCTAGGTAAACTGGTATTTAAGAACATAAACTCATGTGTATTTTTATCCTAGTGTAATATAAAAAAGGGAGGGAGGGAGGAAGGAAGGAAGGAAGATAGGAAGGAAGGAAGGGAGGAAGAAAGAAAATAAATTGAAATATTTAAAATCACACAGCTGGAGTGCAGAATTTGCTATATGGAAAGGAATTCAGTACCTGGAAGATATTAGATCAGATGATAATGAAGAGATTTCTAGTAGTTGCATTAGTCAATAAAGTCCTCTTCCAACCCAATTAAAACCAGCTGCCATTTTATTCTTTGCAGTAGTAATTCCAACTGGTCATGTTTGCTTTATTACATGGTAGCATAGGAGAAAATTGATTTTGATACTTGAATCTGTTTATTTTTTGTATCCTTTTTTGCAGCATGTTTCGTGGATATAATTTCAATAAAACACAACCCACCTTGAATGCTCTGCAAATATTTATTAAATACACATTGGTGAATCAGTATCTGAAAGCAGGCCAAAATAACTGAATGCAAAATCTTTTGAATCATCCTCCTTTTTCACAAATTTAAGGTAGACTTGGCAAGAACAGACTATGCATCTTCCTTTTCTTTCAAGGAAGTCTTGTCTACAATTCTTGTCTCGAAGGCAGACCAAAATATATGAAAGGGAATCTCTTTGATTTTGGTTCTTAAATAAATTGCCATCCTCTCCTTCTCATTCCTCTGGAGTCTTCCTAACTACTTTCTACTGTATAAACAGAGATTGCTAATAAGCTCTGTGGGGCCGGAAGCTTTTTTGTTTATGCTGTTCAGTAAAGCACTATGCAGAAAGGAATTAGTCAAATAAATAAATAGTGGTTTTTTTTTTACTATTTCTACATCTCTGAATACACAGTGCCCCCTATATTTCAGAATTCTACACTTCTGGTTAGCAATAATATCATAGTTGAGAGGATCACTTCTCAAATTGTGTCCCTTTTAGTTGTAATTTTTAAAAGTTTAAGCTCAGGAAAAAAATGGATTGTGAATGGGTTTGGAGATTCATGTTTGATTCTAATAATCTGCCCAATTTCTTCATGTTTTTTTCTCTTATATATGCCAGCATAAATTAGACTATATAGTACACCTCATATGTTTTGAGAAAAAGCAAGAGAGAGGGGGGGAGGGAGGGAGGGAGAGGGTGTAGTTTAACTGTTTCCTAGTTTGGTAGTTTGGATGTAGCTGTAAATAATAATTTGATGTATAATTGCATCAAGGAGTGTTTTCAGAAGTGAAGGTTTTGCATGGTATACACATACATTTATACATTCGACAGCTAGGTTGATCAACCCTTGACTGAAAATACAGGCATTCCAGAGCTGGCTCTGATAGGATATCAGTGTATTGACTTAGCTTAGACTGTCACCTAGCGGTGAAGATATGAAATAATCAGATTTGGTTTTTATTTTTCTATGACTTGAGTATAAAGAAAGAAGACATTCATCAGTCTGACTCATTCCAAGATGGAATCTGATTTCCCTGCTTTTCCCAAGTAGTCCATCTATTTATTTCAATGTATGATCCCTATATATTTTCCTTCTAGAGGGCTACCGTCTCAAATACTATTCTTAATTTTGTGTCTGAAAAGCTTATCAGTAACAATTGACCTTTTTTTTTTTTGGTGCTCCATCACTGGAAGAGGCTGGACAGTTACTTGTCTGAAATGGTATAAGGTCTCCTGCTTGAGCAAGAGGTTGGACTAGAAGACCTCCAAGGTCCCTTCCAACTGTTATTCTGTTTTTCTGCTGAATGTTGACACAATGATTTCAGGGGATCTCAAATAGATGCTGGAAGAACTACTACATGTGCGTCCTCACCTGACAGAAACATGAAACTGAATATTTGGGTAACCTAAAGAAGGCAATAATGGAACCCTACAAAAGAAACCATATTTAATATCTAAAAGCATTGAGTACTATAGGTATAATCATAAATATATTACTCTTGAGCAAACGCTATTACGGAGTAGTGTCTTGTGAGCTCCAGACAGTCTTTTCACAATTGTCACCAGCTAAAAGCCAAAAAGCTAGTTCAATATTATGGTGGATGAAAATACAGTACCATAGATTATTATTAATGTCTCTTTGATTGATGTTTGTAGCTGCCCAGGATTGTTTTGAGAGATAGCCATATATGTTGAATAAAAGAAATGCAAAAATCAATATTACATACCGTTGTTTAGAAAAATCATCTCTGAGCAGCTGACAACAGCAAGGATTTGCATCTGCACAGACAGTCCAACATGAAGAATTTGGGCAAAACTGTAGTCCTTTTTTGTATTTTACTTTCATTGGGATTTATTGTAACATAAATACAATGAAAATAAAGAATTTTTTTTAAAGAGGGAGAAAGAGAACATTTTAAAAAAGCATTGTCTTGCTTTTTACTCTGTCTTGCCAGCAGAGTAAAATACTGACTACATTTACAACCTCAACTTTTGCATTGCATTTAGTTATTACAAGACTGCAGGCTTATTTGCATGCCCTTTGAGAGACACACCCTCTCAAGAATAGTAGTGGAATTGTACACAATATTCTCCACCTGCTTTTACTCAGACAGTGCTGAGTTCTTAGAAAGTATTTTTCCCATTTCCCTTTTTTTCCTTTGATTATGGTTTTCTTCTGCTGGCTTATTGCCTTGAGGCTTTGTTTTGTAAATGTATGAACTGCTGGAGCAACCTTCCCATCATTGACAAGAATTCATTCTCTCCTTTGCTTGAAGGCAGATATTGTATTGATTTATTACTTGTGAAGCATATTTATGTATTTGTCACCTCATTTGCCACCTCTATTATTTAGTGACTTTATGTGGTTTACAGAAGGGATTTAAACTCTTAAGTAAATAAGAACTGAAACCAAACCAAACAAAGACATCCTAAAAGTATAAGGAAAAAAAAGAATACAGCCTCATGAAATTGTAATTAGGAAGCAAAGCATTACATCCTATTCCATGGTCTGACAAAGCAGTTAGATTTTTTTATGGTTTCATGGAAGCCCATAAAGGTTGGATTGAGCCATGAGGCTCTCAGAAGATACAGAATTGCAGAATAACAAATTTGGAAGGGACCTTGAAGATCCCACCCTGGCCCCCCTGAGGTCAAACACAACCCTGATGCGGCCCTCAATGAAATTGAGTTTGACACCCCTCTTCTAATCCAACTCCCTGCTCAAACAGGAGATCCTGTACTCTTCTGGACAAATGCCTGACCAATCTGTTCTTAAAACCTTTAGTGACAGAGCACCCATAACTTCTAAATGCAAGTTGTTCCACTGATTAATTGTTCTCACGAACTTCTTATTTCTAGGTTAGATCTCACTTTGTTAAGCTTCCATCCATCACTTCTTTTTTTCCCCCCTCAGGTTAATTCCCACCTCCTCTCTGTGACAATCCTTCAAATATTGGAAGACTGATATCATGTCACCCTTAGTCCTCTTCGTTAGACACTTGTTGTTGTTATTAGTTGCAAAGTTTTGTCCGACCCATCACAACCCCATAGACAACGTTCCTCCAGGCCTTCCTGTCCTCTACCATCCTCTGGAGTCCATTTAAACTCACACCTACTGCTTCGGTGATTCCATCCTCATTCTCTGCCATCCCATTCTTCTTTTGCCCTCAATCCTTCCCAGCATTAGGCTCTCTCTTCTCCAGTGAGTCCTTCCTTCTCATTAGGAGGCCAAAGTATTTAAGTTTCATCTTCAGAATCTGGCCTTCTAAAGAGCAGTCAGGATTGATCTCCTCTAGGACTGACCAGTTTGATCACCTTGCAGTCCAAGGGACTCACAGGAGTCTTCTCCAGCACCATAATTCAAAGCCTCAATTCTTTGGTGCTCAGCCTTCCTTATGGTCCAACTTTCATAGCCATACATTGCAACTGGGAAAACCATAGCCTTGACTATACGTACTTTTGTTGGCAGGGTGATGTCTCTGCTTTTTAGTATGCTGTCTATATTTGCCATAGCTTTCCTCCCCAGGAGCAACCGTCTTTTAATTTCTTGGCTGCAGTCCCCATCTGCGGTGATCTTGGAGCCCAGGAAAATAAAATCTGTCACTCCTCCTCTTTCTTCCTCATCTATTTGTTAGGAATTGAGAGAGCCGGATGCCATGATCTTAGTTTTCTTAATGTTGAGTTTCAAGCCAACTTTTGCACTCTCTTCCTTCACTCGCATCAAGAGGCTCTTTAGTTCCTCTTCATTTTCTGCCATTAGAGTGGTATCATCTGCATATCTGAGGTTGTTGATATTCCTCCCAGCAATCTTAATTCCAACTATCACTGGACTAGACATTCCCAATTCCTGCAACTCAGTTCTTGACATTGTTCTGCAAGGCAGCTACTGAGGAGACTATCATAAGTCTTCTATTGCTTTATAATTGGAACTTGAAGTGCATCAGTTTTTCCAGAACTTAATGATCAGGCAGAAGGAATATGAAAAATGGTCCCATTGTAATCAATCCTACTTCAGTTCCTAAGGAATCTAAATTTATTGTATTGGGGATTTCTTTTTCAAAGCAAGGACAGCCTTAATGTTTTAGATTGGCACTACATCAGTGGTGGGTTTCAAAATTTTTTACTACCGGTTCTGTGGGTGTGGCTTGGTAGGCATGGTATGGCTTGGTGGGCATGGCAGGGGAAGGATACTGTAAAATCTCCATTCCCTCCCCAATCCAGTGGAAGGTTACTGCAAAATCCCCATTTCCCCCAAATCAGCTGGAATTTGGGAGGCAGAGAATAGATTGGGGCGGGGCCAGTCAGAATTTTTACTACTGGTTCTCTGAACTACTCAAAATTTCTACTACCGGTTCTCCAGAACTGGTCAGAACCTGCTGAAACCCACCTCTGCACTCAGGGGTGGGTTCTAAATATTTTTACTACCGGTTCTGTGGGCGTGGCTTATTTTGTGGGTGTGGCTTGGAGGTCATGTGACTAGGTGGGCGTGGCTAGCTGGTCAGAGTCATTTCTGGAAGGTCCTCGCACTTACAACCCAACTCATTTGTTTGCTTTTAACACTGATCAGCTGTAGGACGGCCCTTTGAAGCCCCGCGGCAAGAGTTTAAACAGTTTTTTTCCCTCTAGTCATCAGCTGGGACTCAGGAGGTAGCAATAGATTGGGGTGGGACCAAATAAAAGGTAAGAATAACGTGGGGGGGGTGGGAGGGTCGGGGGGAGAACCGGTTCGGTGATGTCATATCGTCACCACTACCGGCTCGGCCGAACCGGACCGAACCGGGAGGAACCCACCACTGTCTGCACTACATGTAAAGGATTTCTCCCCAGTCTGTATAATTTTCACTGCAAAAAGAAAGGAATTCTGAACCATAACTCTTTTAACAAGTTACATGAACATTCTTAAGACATTTAATATCCACATTAGGCAACAATAAACCACTGGCACTGATTTATCAAGAAGTACCATAGGTGGCAGCATCTGGCCAACTATGGCTGATCTTGTAAAAGCTAAACAGACTCCAATTCTGATTTAGAACCTACCAGGAAATCTCAGGGCTGTAGGGTAGACTGCAAAATTGCCACTGCTTTATTTTATGATAGTTTTCCAGTCTATTTCCATAACATTGCAAAGGAACCTACATTAGCATGTCTGTATAATCTTTAGGAACTATGTTTAACTAGAGGGATTTCTTCGTTTTTGGAAAACCATGGGAACAAATAAGAGCTGCCTTGCAAGTTAAATGTAAACAAAGCATATTTTCAAAATCAATTGTCTATTTTTGAAATTGTGAGGTTGAATAAGAATTTCTCTGCAAATTTATTTCAGATTTGGGCATTCAGAAATCCTAATTACAAGGAGAAATATATCAGCTCAGCTACTTTCAACTTTTTCAAGTTTAGAGAAAATGTTTAGAGATAAGCTATAATAATCTTCTATTAAAAGAATTATATAGCACACCTAGCTTTTGAGAACCATAATAATCAGTGTTTTCTTGCCATAGGGCATTGTAATAATATTTAGCTGAAAGTTGTTATAACCTATTCTCAAAAGTTTCTATCAGCATGGGAAGTTCTCTCCTCCATATTTACAATGCCCAAAACAGAGGTATTTTCAACTTTTGAACAAATACCTCAAATTATTATATATAATTGAACCCTCTTGATAAGTGAGCTAGGCTTACTTTCTTGTAAAGAGCTTGTTTTTTCTCCATTCACACATTTGGACTCCACCCCTCTTAATCAGAGAATCTGTTGTTTTGTGTGTGTTTTTCAAACAGATCCCATGGCTTGAATAAGTTTGAAAATCCCTGAACTGCATTATGTGTGCGGGAATGGACTTTCTACCCTGGTTGGTCACTGTGGGTATGTAGTAATACTGGATTTCTGCACTGTACAATGGCTCAGATTAGATTATTTCTAAATTCCTTTCCAACTCTTACAGTCAGTGATTATATGATCTTAGATGATGAAAGCTATTGGAAAGCAAGAAATTCATGCTAAATTTGATACTCCTAAAGCAAACCTTGAACTCTTTGAATTTGAAGCATAAAATCAGAGTCTTTCTCATCTTACAGACTAATAGTTCACCCATGAAATTTTGAAAAGTGAGGACCAATTTTTTTCCTATGTTAAATTGGGTTAGATTACATAGATTACAGACCTGACCTGCAAAAATCTGGATGACCACTAGATAGCTATTTGGATTTTTGCAGACCAAATATGATAGTTCTGCTATTAAGCTGCAGTTCTGAAAATTGAGGCTGCAGAAATTTGAGAAAATATATTGTGAAGACTATATTATGAAGGCTAAATGTGTACTGTGGAAAGCAGAATCATTTTTTTTTTTTTGCAGGATCGCTGTTTATTTCACATTTTAAATATAATTTAAAATCAGTGAGTTACTTTTCAAAGCAACCAGTAAAATACTGCAATGATATCAAATATCAGTGAAAGTCCAATAGCCGTTTACAATTATAACTGATTGCTTTGTCCATCTTCCAGTGAAGAAGATGGATCCTTTTTTGAATTCTTCTTTTTCTTTCTGACTGACTTGACCTGAAGATAATCCTCAATGGGTTTCTCATTTGGATCTTCCAGTAATGTTGTCAGTAAATTGAACAGTAGCGCTATCCAAGCAAGTCCAAAGATAATCCAAATTGCTACCACAATCCGATAGCCATGGAAGTAGAATTTGTCATATTGCCTCCCTGGAAAAACAGAAGAAGGAAAAGCTGAATAAAGCAAAATACCTCTGTATTTTTCGGAGTATAAGACGCACTTCCCCCCCGCCTAAAAGGGGGTGAAAATTTAGGTGGTTTTATACACCAAATATAGCCACCCATTGGCCCCCACCCTTTGGCCTGTGCCTCGCAGCAGTTACTTCTTGCAAGCAAACAGCAAGAAAAAGCAGCTCCTTTCAGCTTCAGCACAGCCTAATTAACACAAGTTGATTGGATCGGCCTCCTGACTCTCAGCTGATTTACTCTCAGCTGTTTTGCTCAGGGCTCTGCAGCTTGCTGCAAAGAGGTAAATTGCTGGAGCAGATTTTTTTTCCTTGTGCTAATCAAGCTATGCTGAAAACGAAAATGAAAGTAAAGCAGGCTGTTTACTGTTTGTTGCAAGGAGCCTCTGCCAATCAAGCAACTCAGCTGGGATCATCAGAGGCATTTAAAAGAAAAAAAAGGTTTTTTTCTTTTAAATGCCTCTGACGATCCCAGCTGAGTTGCTTGATCTACAGAGGCTTTTTTTAAAAACCTCTGCCGATCAGGCAACTCAGCTGGGATCATCAGAGCATTTTGAAGAGGTTGTAGAAAAAATGGTTTAAAAGTTAAAAAAAAATGGCCACACCCACCCAGTCACATTACCCCCCCACCACCAAGCCACGCCCACAGAACCAGTAGTAACAAATTTTAGATTCCACCATTGCTCTTAACTGCATCAGAACATACTGTACCATAGGAGTCATCCTGATCATTTTGTATCTGATCAAATTTATTTATTTATTTATTTATTTATTTATTTATTTATTTATTTATTTATTTTATTTATTTATTTATTTAAATTTGTCAAGGACCTATTAGATAACAGATACATATATGAACATGGTTATTAATACATGAAATGGCTACGAATAAAAGGGGGACATTAGGTCAGGGACTATAGGCATGTTGGTGCGCTTATGCATGCCCCTTATAGGCCTCTTAGGAATGGGGTGAGGTCGACAGTAGATAGTCTAAGGCAGGGGTCTGCAACCTTAAACACTCAAAGAGCCATTTGGACCCGTTTCCCACAGAAAATAAAACACCGGGAGCCACAAAACCTTTCCCGTGCCTGACTATTTCTTGAGTGGCCACAAAACTAGCATATGTAGTTGAATATGTAATTTTCTTCTGAAACTTTTCTTTTCTTGGATTTATCCATGGTTGGCCTACCTGGGGTTAAAAAGCTCAATACATTATGTGCTGGTGGGTGTCGCACATTGATGGTTGTGATGCATATTTTGAGTGACAGGGAGCCGCAGCAGAAGGGTGAGAGAGCCACAAGTGGCTCCAGAGCTGCAGGTTGCTGACCCCTGGTCTAAGGCTAAAGTTTTGGGGGTTTGGGGAAGAAACCACAGAGTCAGGTAGTGTATTGTTTTGAAAATGTTACAGGAAAACTTACCTATCATATAATCTCCAAATCCAATGGTGCTAAGAGTAATAAATGTAAAATAAATGGCTTCACTATAGGACCAGCCCTCTATTTTTCGAATGATGACCGATGGCACACAAAGAAACACTAGTATTCCCATAACCAGGAAGAACAGAAGCGTCAAGCCCCTTGCTGTTCTCTGAAAAACAAAGAAAAAAAGCTGATTTGATACAAGAAAATTGCCCTTGGTACAGACAGCTGCCTCTGCCTGCCTGCCTGCCTGCCTATTTCCAGGACTTCTTTGGTCTTATATTGCCTCCTATTGTTCTGACCTACGCTTCCCCAAACCACGAAGCAGACTCCTCGTCCTGATAAAACCTCTTTTATTTAGGTTAAAGGGAATTCCTCTCCAGCAAAGTCCCAGCAAACAGTCTTTCATGAGATTTCACAACTACAGACCTTTATCAGGCTTGGAGAGTTGCCAGGCTGATATCTTCCAAACGTGATGCTGTAGCAGCAATTACTTGGCAAGAAGTCAGGAACAGATCTTCACCCTCATGAATTGAACTAATTGTCTCCTGCAAACTCCCCTCCCATTTCACTCCTCTCTATTCCCTATGGGAGGGGCCATTCCCTGACCACCTGTGCCTTTACTCCCGAGTCAGCCTTTGTTCCTTAGCTGTTCCCTTCCCCTGGCAGCTCTGCGCATGCGCACATCGGGAACAGGCTCCAGCTGTTTTTCTGCACCACTGATATCCGACTCTGAAGGCAGCTGATAACTGCTGGACGGCCCTGGTCCCATCTCTGCCTCTGACACAGAGCACTCATCAGAGCCTTCCCCAGACTCCAGGACTGGCCCATGTTCCTCCCCAACCTCCTCACTGTCTGAGTCTGCCACCAGCTCTGCTGGCTGCTAGCGGGCCACAACACCTATCTCATACAGGTAGTCTTCAAATTACAACCACATTTGGGACCAGACTTTCTGTTGCTAAGCAAGGCAGCTATTAAGTGAGCCATTCCTGATTTTATGACTTTTTCTTGCCACAGTTGCTAAGTGAATCAAGCAATTGTTAAGTGAATTCAGCTTTGCCTCATTTTCATTGCTTGTCAGAAGCTGACTGGGAAGATTTCAAATGCCTCCCAAGTCCCAGCTGATCGGGAAGAAATGGGGATTTTGCAGTAACCTTCCCCTGGATTGGGAAGGGAATGGAGATTTTACAATATCCTTCCCCTGGAGTGGGATGGGAATGGAGATTTTACAGTATCCTTCCCCTGGAGCGGGGTGGGAATGGAGATTTTACAGTATCCTTCCCCTGGAGTGGGGTGGGAATGGAGATTTTACAGTATCCTTCCCCTGGAGAATCACATGCTCCTGGAATGCCTCAACTGTCATAAATATGTCGATTGCCACAAACCCAAATTCTGATCCTGTTACCATGGCGGTGTTGCAACAGTTGTAAGCGCGAGGACCAGTTATACACCAGTTTTTCCGGTACCATTGTAACTTTGAATGGCCACTAAATGAATGATTGTAAGTTAAGGACTATTTGAGGATTCATGGGCTGCATTGTTGCGTGTTACGTTTCCATAGTGTTACAATGCATTTAGTGTACTGATTTGAGTGCTATCTTTTAAGCCTTCTTTAAGGATGTAGAAAAATTGGACTCCCTCAGGCCAGGTGCTGAGTCATTGGGAGGGCTGAGCAAGGAACACTGGGAAAGCCCCTACTGACACTGGGATCATCTCCATGGTTTAGGGCCAGGGTATTTACGAGACCGCCTTCTGCTACCGATAACCTCCCACCGGCCAATACGCTCTCACAGAGAAGGCCTCCTCAGGGTGCCGTCGGTCAAGCAATGTTGGCTGGCGGCCCCCAGAGGGAGAGCCTTCTCTGTGGGAGCACCCGCCCTCTGGAACGAGCTACCTCCCGGAATACGGCTGATTCCGGATCTCCGCACTTTCCATAAGGCCCTGAAGACGTTTTTATTTCAGCAAGCCGGCCTGGCCTGAATAGGTTTTATTGGTTAGTTTTTTAATTGTATAGCTTGGGGTTTTAAATTGGGAGGCCGATTAATTTATTTTTAGTTATCTTAACTTTTATATTGTATGTTATTTTAATTTTCGGCTGTTCACCGCCCTGAGTCCCTTCGGGGAGAAGGGCGGGATATAAATTCAATTAATTAATTAATTAATTAAATTAATCTAAGCTAGGAGTGAAGGTCATCCCAGCCCCAAAGCTAAGTTAAGCATTCAAGCAGCAGCAGCAGTGGTGAAATTCAATTTTTTTTACTACTAGTTCTGTGGGTGTGACTTGGTGGGCGTGGCATGGCTTGGTAGGCATGGCGTGGCTTGGTGGGCGTGGCAGGGGAAGGATACTGCAAAATCTCCATTCCCTCTCCACTCTGGGGCCAGCCAGAGATGGTATTTGCCAGTTCTCTGAACTACTCAAAATTTCCGCTACTAGTTCTCCAGAAACCTGTCAGAACCTGCTGGATTTCATCCCTGAGCAGCAGCAATATAGAAAGCCTGGCAACTACAAAGGCATCATTTCAAACTGTGTCAGTGATAAACCACTCCTGAATTTCAACCAGAAAACTATGTAGATAGATAATATAAACGTGTTGATCGCGAATAAGATATGTCTGTTGAAACACTATGAATTAACACTACCTTGATGACACATACCAAATGAGAAAAATTGGATAGCTTTAGAGAGGACAACAAAGATAGTCCTAAAAGGAAAGGGTAAGATATTGTTAAGAAATTGTTAAGTTATAAGAATTGGATTGTGTTCTTTGATTATATAAGTGGCAGGCTTAACTGTCAAAGTTTAAGAGAAATATTTTAAGATTGGGGTATCCAACCTTGGCAACTTTAAAATTTGAGGACTTTGACTCCCAGAATTCCCTAGAATTCTACATGAATACTGGCTGGGGAATTCTGAGAGTTGAGGTCCACAAGTCTTAAAGTTGCCAAGGTTGGATACTCCTGTTTTAGAGGGAGTTCAAATCAGTTACGGTATTCTGCATATTGGAGAGCTTCAGGTTGAGAGGGGAGACATTTTTGCCTGATAATTTGCTTTGAATTTATCATATTTAAACAGAAGTTGGACTTAAATCTCTCTAATGGTACAATCATTCGATGCCATTTGGAATTACATCAGTACAGGAAAACAGGAGCAGATTTCTTTTAAAATCTGAGATATGGTTTGGCCTGGATTAAATGAACCATTTGCAGTTTTGGGGCTTCTGCTTGTGCACATTAACTGACACATAAATCAGATTAATGCACTAGAAATATTTTGTTTCCAGAAATGGATTTAATGAAACTACACAGCTATTCAATATGTCCTGATAGCTACATCGCTGTAACTTTAGTACGGATGTGTTTTGTTGGTAATGAGCAGCTGCAAAACAGCTTTAAATGATGATTATTTCTGCTTGACTGATGCATGAATCAGACTGTTCTTCAATTAAATTATCATCTTAAACTCTTTGTCTTATTTTCATAAATAATCGTGGAATAAAGGTTTTTTTTTTAAATTTTACCTTTTTTACACCTTTCCTATACAGCCATTTAGCTAGCCGTTCGCAGACCATGGAGAGCATCTTGCCAATATGCTGCAAGAAGACAATATTCAGAGGAATTCCAAAGAGAGCAAAAAAGACACAGAAAAGCTGACCACCAGCCGTTTTGGGAGAGAGGTTTCCGTAGCCTGTGAAAACATGAAATTTACAGAGAATATACTGGTGAGCATTATGTTATGTTGCAACAAAAAAATTGCCCTTTATCCTGAGCAAATGACAGAATAGAACCCCAATAAAAGATGTATATTATTTATTACTATTGGTACTTCCTTCCTGGCTTTACAAGCAAGATACAATCTGAAAAGTAATTCTTTTTCCTTCAGGATGTCATTAATTTGGAGTTTCCAAATGCCACCTTCCTTGAGTTCTCTAAGGCTTTCATTTTCTTGAATCATCCATGATTATCAGCATAGCTGGATTTCTTTACTAGACATATATAACTTGTTTTAGGACCAAGATAAAAAAGTGACTGAGGCAAGGACGAAACCTAGATATTAAATGTAATTCTGCAGTTTCTCTGCACATCTTTTATTGTGTTCTTGTCCTTGTTGCACAAAAAATGACCATTCCATGGCAACTAGTAAGGGGTAGAGTGCAGTTGAGGAACAGCTCTAGTGATCAACCCCAAAGTAGTTTGAGGTCTTAAATAATTCACACATGTTTTTATAAGAATACTTCTATTATCAGAATATTCTCGTATTACAATACTCTTTCAGTTTGCATTGACTCACATTTATTTCCAGTCTAAGCATGCAGTTGAAATAAGCAACATGTTCTTTAAATTGTTCAACAGTTTAAAGAACAGACAATGTTGTTTTAGGCTGAAATCCCAAGAAGATTTAGCCAAGCAACCCAAAATAATCAGAAAACCTAGTTATCTGTTCTTTTAAATGAGTTAGCCAAAAGTTAAAGTAGCCTGGGATACATCAAGTCCGAAGGCTGAGCCTTCCCAGGAGACCCAGACAAGCCCTATTTCTTGTTCACCACAGTTTTGAACAAATACTAATGATATTCCTTCTTCCCTATCAGCCGCCCTTGTATTTGTCATGCATTTAGAAAGTCGGAGAAGATTGTTATTATGTCTTCCATGTGGAAAATACAAAATAATGATATTCTCTCATATACTATAGACATGATAATGTGTAAGGAAGAAATGCATCTGCGGAAAAGTGTTTGTGGTTTTAATATAGTCCATTTAGAACAGCAGCCCCCAACCTTTGGGGCACCAGGGACCGGTTCCATGGAGAGAGGTTTTCCTGCGGACTGGAGGGGGTGTGGTTTCACATGCTGCCTGAATCCTATGAATGAGGCTTCGCTTGTTTGTGCAGCTTGGTTTCTGGCATGCCGCGGACCAGTGCCAGTCCACGGACCAGGGTTGGGGACACCTGATTTAGAAGAATCGGTATGACATGCTGAATAAAAGCTGTGATTCTGCACAAATTTTCTTGAATTGCAGAAAATGTGTTTATTATTTATTAGATTTTTATTCTGCCTTCATTATTTTATAAGTAATTCAAGGTAGGAAACAGGCCTAATTCTCTTCCTCTTCCTATTTTTCCCACAATAACAACCGTGTGAGGTCGGTTGGGCTAAGAGAGAATGACTGGCCCAAAGTCATCCAGCCAGCTTTCAGGTCTAAAGCAGGACTAGAACTCACAGTCTTTTGGTTTCTAGGCCAGCAACTTAACCACTACACTAAAATGGCTCTATAGAAAGTTTAAAAAAATATTTTAAAAAATCTAAATGTCTGTAAACAATTTAAAATGTTGGATTGTCATTGGGGCTGGGCTAATAGTTTATTACAGGCATTTGTAGTGACCTTTCGCATTGGACAGAAGATTTTCCCACAGCAGTCTGTTTCACAACATTGCTGTATCATAACATGAGAAAACTTCATATATGGGCCTGTGAACTTTTTGGTGAATGGGATGGGGTTAAACGAGTTTTTTAAAAGTTATTTCTATTTATGAGCAGAGACTTTCCACAGCTTTGTATTTTATCTGTTTTCCTTTTGATAAGATCACAGCCTCTTTCTACATATGAATTAAAACAAGTGTATTTGAAATTTCAAGCTCAGGATTTGGTATCACTTTGTTGCTTATACAAATATATGCTGCCCTATTTCGTATTAACAATTGTCACAAAAATGAATTATAGTTTGTATGATTTTATAAGAAAGAGGAAGATAAGTTCTAGGAGTCTGATGCATAAAAACGACTCTTGAAACAAACTGCAATAAATGTTTCTGACTTCAATATAATCAATATTCAACTGGAGCACCCCGAGTTGCTTTCAGTGAGATGGTAGGTTATAGAAATGTGATTAATAAACAAACAAACATTTAAAGGAGAAGCATAAGCAGTTTACCTATTGTGGATAACATAGAACCCACAAAGAAGAAAGAATTACTGAAATCCCAATTGTTGTGTTCATCAGAGAATTCATTTTCTGCTGGATATATGCCCCTCCTAACGGCTTCCATCAGATTCTGTAATTAAGGTGACATTTGACATTTC
Source organism: Pantherophis guttatus (assembly GCF_059756535.1). Classification (NCBI taxonomy): domain Eukaryota; kingdom Metazoa; phylum Chordata; class Lepidosauria; order Squamata; family Colubridae; genus Pantherophis; species Pantherophis guttatus. The sequence goes on from NC_142063.1 coordinate 32,139,311, forward strand.
AATAACCATAACTGATTATCAAATAACATTTATTTATTTATATGTTTTTTGCTACCAAGCTGCATCTTCTGATTCTAGAAACTTCTACCAAATAAAATTGAACTGAAAGGATAAATCTTTTCAAAATACCACAACCTTTTCTTTAAAACTTCTTGAACATACAGCTTAATACATCAATTTCATAATTAAAAAGGGAAGGGGATGGGATGGGATGGGATGGGATGGGATGGGATGGGAAGGGAAAGGAGAGGAGAGGAGAGGAGAGGAGAGGAGAGGAGAGGAGAGGAGAGGAGAGGAAAGGAAAGGAAAGGAACTTTTGACCTCCACTGATGATATTCAAACCACCAGAGTTTTTTGATTCATTATTTTTTGGATTCAGTTCAGAAAGAATGCCCTACCTCCACAAAGATGTTCACCTCCGCTGCACTGAGGGAAGTGAAGTTCTTCAGAAAGTCCTCCTTCATTCTAAAGATGATGTCTTGTTGTAATCTCTCGGCATCTTTTTCCAGAACCTGGAAGATGAGAGCGCCTACCAGGAGATAAGCAAGGTAGCCAGCTGCTAACATACAGCTCTGTACTCTGCTGTAGAACATGGTGGCCTGTGGGAGAAAGTAAGCAAAGAACACAGAGAGGCTGGTAAACACGGCCTTATTTGTAATTTTTCCAACCCTGATTGAATGAAATCCCAGCTGGGCAGTTCTCAATTCAGCTTGGAATTTGAACTGATACTGTCAATGATGTCTCCCCCCCCCCCCAAATAGTCTCAGGGTTAAGAGCAGCTTAGGGACTTCCTAAGTAAAGCAAAATATTGTTTCACAAACTTCCCAGGAGAATGTTGTAATTACTCTGGCCTCACTCCCATAATTTTTCCAGTTGTTTTTTCTTCCCATGATAAACCCATTAACTGGAACTGGCTTCACAATATTTTTTTGATAGCACTAACAACTGCCTGGAAGCATCCTTAGTAACAAATGCTCCAGGCAACTAGTCGTTCTTGTTGCAATATTTTCAGGATCAGACTCAATAAAGATAATAGGAGTTAGAGCTTTAAATATATTTCTTTTTAATTATGATAGGCATTCTATATTCACTGAATATTCAAGGTAGAAGCGACGAGAATGGTGAGGGTGGCTCCTTATATATACAAGGGGTGGAGCTAGGAATGGGAGTGGTAAGTTATGAATACATTAAAGTCCAAAGAATAAGTTAACCTCTGATGTTCCATATATACATTATTTACACATTGGAGAATAAGGCATTTACATCTGACAAATCCCCCTCTAAATGCCGGTTCGTTACACAACACCAATTACATTCTGATTCAGGACAATATAATACATATAATTTAGAAGTTAAATATTTGTGTTGTTTAGAAGGTAAGGGTTTTGTTAATATGTCAGCTAATTGTTCAGAAGTATCGCAATGTATTGCTTTAATGAATCCGTCTTGAGACAGTTGTCTCACATGCTTAAACTTTATATCAATATGCCTGGACCTTTGTCCAATTGCATCGGATCTGGATATTTCAATGGCCGCTTTATTGTCTTCATGCATAATAAATGGTAAGGTGGGTTTCTTCCAAACATCAGTGATCAGATCATTGAACCATACAAGGTTATTTGCAGCTTTGGACAAACAAACATATTCCGCTTCTGTAGTAGAAGTGGCTACTAGTTCTTGTTTACCAGTATACCAGTAAACTGGACAATCATTCAATAGAAAAACATAACCAGAAGTACTCTTTCTGCATGATGTATCACCAGCCCAATCTGCATCAGCATAACAAGTAATTTTTGGTTCTCTGTCATTATTGGGTTCCAACATTAAACAAAAATCTAATGTACCCTTCAGATATCTTAGAATTCTTTTGACAGCTTCCCAATGATACAAGGTTGGTTTACTAACATATCTTGACAATAGATTGAGAGGTAATGCAATATCTGGCCTAGTCCAATTAGATATATAAAGGAGTGAACCTATAACTGATCTGTAAAATGTGTTGTCTTTAAACTCAGGGGAAGATTCATCAGTGTTTCTAAGAAAATCAGTTTGCATAGGGGTGTCACAGGTTTTAGCATTATTTAAGTTACATTTGTTTAGGAGTTCGATGATTTTATCTTTCTGTGTAAGTTTGAATCCCCTTTTAGTTTTGTTAATTTGCACACCAAGGTATTTATTCACTTTACCCAGAGATTTCAGTGAGAAGTGTTCATTTAACTTATTTACAAAGATTTCCCTGCTCTCTTTATGCTTTCCAATGTATAAAATATCGTCCACGTAAATTAATACAAATTCAATATGATCATTACTCTTTTTTACAAAGAAACAGTTATCAGCAGTGGTGGCGTTGAAATCCATGGTCTTAAGTACTTTTACCAAGCAATCGTACCATCTTTTGCCGGATTGCTTTAATCCGTACAGACTCTTATTTAATAACCAAATTTCGTTCTTATTAGTGTATTGACTGTGTGGTGCTCTTACATATATTTCCTTATCTAATTTTGCATGTAAGTATGCGGTCTGTATGTCATATTGGAATACGTCCAGATTGAGTGCAGATGCTACTACAAGGGCTGTTTTGACACTCTCAGTTCTCACTGTGGGTGAATATGTATCAGTATAGTCTTCTGGATATTTTTGTGCATAGCCTTGTGCAACTAGTCTAGCCTTGTATAAGGTATTGCCTCCTTCTAAGTTCTTAATTTTATAAATCCACCTGGTACCTATAATTGTTTTATCCTTAGGTGCGATCGCAGGTGTGAATACATTTAATCCTTGTAAACTTTCCATCTCTTTTTCCATAGCTAGTTCCCATTTTTCTCTTTCTTCATGTGGAAGTTTCAATACTTCTTCATATGTATTAGGTGTTATTTGTTCTCCATTCATATGCATTATGTAATCTTTGTATTTATTTGGTATTTGGTTTCTATTGTTTCTAATAGTTCTTTCAGGCTTGCTATGGTTATCATGCAAATATCTAGCTTCCTTTTTTGTTAATGTGTCTGTCTTTATTTTATGCTGACTATTAGTCCAAGTTTTGGTTTTGTTCTTACTTTTGTTAATATTTTGATTTTCTGTTGTTCCTTCCTCGCAAGATATCGTATCTTTACATTTATTAGGAAATATTTCATTAAGGTGCAATTTTGACCAATTGGCCTGTTCATGGAACACAGCTGTTCTGGATACTATAAATTTGTTATTACTATCAATAAATCTGTACCCTTTGGTTCCAGTTTCGTATCCCATGAATCTTAATCTCCTGGATACGTTTTCTCCCTTTCTCCTCAATTGTTTAGGTATGTGTACGTCTGCAGTGACTCCAAATATGTGCATGTGTGATAATTTGGGTTTTCTATTGTACATCACCTCATATGGTGTCTTATTCACAATACTGGACCAGGTTCTATTTTGAGTGTAATTCGAATAATGTAATGCCTCTGACCAAAATTGTTTGCCTAAACCAGCATCCTCTAATGTGCACCTAATCATGGTTTGTAGTGTGGAATTTTTCCTCTCTGCAACTCCATTTTGAAATGCAGAAAAAGGATTGGACGTGAAATGTAACATTCCTCTATCCTTTAACCATTGGGAGAATTCTTTAGACATGAACTCACATCCCCTATCTGTCATAATTTGCTTTATTCTGATATTATGTTGTGTTTCTATACGTTTGTAGAATTCCTTAAATTTCTGAAATGTTTCATCCTTGTGCTTTAATGTGTAAACAAAACCATATCGGCTGTAGTCATCCACTATTGTTAGGAAGTAACGTTTTCTATAGGTAATTGAGGGACTTAATGGACCAACTAAGTCCATATGTACCAAATCAAAAATATTGTTAGTTGATCTGTTAGATTTTTTTGGTCTGGGACTGGTTTTTAGTTTGGTGGACTTACATACTGAGCATTCCAAATAATTTTCACAATTTTTTATTTTGACACCTTCTGCGTGTTCAGTCATTTTTTGTACTACAGGAAAGCTTGCATGTCCTAACTTCCTGTGTAAGATGTGAGCACACTCATCATGAATTGGTTTACCTATTTTTGGTTTCTTTTCCTTATAAGTATTTTTGTGATCATGAGTTATTCTACACTCATCATTGTCACTGTTACTGACATTTTCATCATCTGCTTCAATACAATCTTCCATATTTGAATCAATGTTATGTAAACATCTTTCTTTAGTTATCAGATAGGGTAGACCTCCTTTTATCATTACAGTACCTACATTTGTTTTGTTCTTTTCTATAGTTGCTTTCCCCTTTGAGAAAACTATATTGATATCAGATTCTCTGCTTAATTTTATGGCACTTAGTATGTTGTGAGGTATTTCTGGGATTAATAATACCCCCTCTATTTTCCCTAGACCAGGCAAGGTCACATTTCCTTTGCCTAGTACTTGAACCTTTTCTTGATTAGCTACCTTTATCACAAACTTATCTTCTATAAATGAAGATAATATACTTTTGTTGTTGGTGGTGTGATTTGTTGCACCAGAATCAATAAGCCAATTGTTATTCTCATCCTGCTGTGTTCTGGTGCTGTCTTGTTTATCTAGCCCATTCAGTGACCCAGATTTCCTCTCTTTTGAATTTTCTCTACCCCCTCTACCTTCTTTGTAATTTGGTGGGCTTCTATATTTGTGTCTATCTGTGGAAGATTGTCTGTAATTATATTTGCTCCTATATTCTGGTCTATGTCTCTCTCTTGAGACTTTGGGGCAGTCTCTTCTACTATGTTCCCTGGATCCACAATTGTAGCATCTAAAGGCCTCATTATGTTTATCTTGAAAGACTACTTTCCTAAAAGGTTTGTGGTCTGTTTGGTTACTGGATCGATTTTTTCTTGAATTGTCTTCTGCTATCAATTTGTTAGATAGACTTTCTATGGATAAATATCCCAAATTAATGGTATCTAAGTGTGACATAAAGCTATCCCATGATGGATCAAGTGAATTGATAATAACACTTTTCATTGTTTGATCTGAAATCACTTCCCCCCTCAATTGTAGCTCAGCTCTTATTTTGTTTAGATTTATCAAATGCTCACTTATAGAAACCCCTGGTTTTACTCTAGAGGAAAAGAAATCCTTAGACATTCTTGTGGTTGTAGCTACGCTATCGCTGTGAAATAGATTAAACATGCATTGAATTATTTCTGATACAGTTAGGTTTGGTTTGATGCTATGATACATTGCAGGAGACACGCTAGATATTATTATGAAAAATGCTCTATGATGTAAACAATCTATTTTTAAAGTCCAAGGTCTTCTTGGAGGGCTAGTTATAAAGAATAGTAAATTTTCTTTCATGAAAATGACCTGAAGCTGTTGATACCACTCTTGTAAATTAATGCCATCAATTCTAAGTTTTGGGAAGTCACTGGGTAAGTTACCTACATTATTCTGTGCATTACTTACAACCTGGGGCAGTCCGTGATCTCTCAAGTGCAGGAAATTACAGAACGGCATTGGGATGCTTGCAATGAGTCTGCGCGGTTCTCTGGCCAGTTCAAGTCCTTCTGGGTTGTCTACGTAGTTTCGCACATGCGCGTTGCTCATTTCTTCTTTGGTGGCGTCGTGGAAGGTTCTCTCCCTTTCAGCTCTCTCGATCCGCTCCTCCTCAGATGAGTCGGTCTCTGGCTCGGTTTTTGGGGTTCTGGTGGTGGTGACGGTTCTTTTCTTCTTTTTGTGTGCGTTGGTATTCGATTTTGTCTGTGGTGTAGGGCGAAATCGGCATGGCTCTCTGGGCTCGGGCGTCGTCGCTTTCGAAGCCAGGATGGGAGCGTGCAGGTCTTGAGTCGCCGGTTTGATTTCTTGCTTCTTCGTAGATGTCTTGGTAATTTTCAGTCTTGGCCCAAAAGCAGCAAAAAGCGTTTTCATTGCTGATTTTACTTGAGATTTTGTTAAATCGTCTTCACTTTCTGATTTTGGATCATCTGAAGAGTTTGAGACTTCTTTCTCACTTTCTTCGTCTGATAGTGTTTTTCGCGCCAGAAATTTTGAACTGAGCGTTTTGATTGGCTCTGCTCCATTCTCTTTTGAAGTTCGTTGAAACCAAGATGGCTGCCATTCAAAATTTCGCGCGGGATCACATCTTTTCTTTTTAACAACTATTTTCTCAGTAGTCATCTCACTTACGATTTTTTGATCTTTGGGTTTTTCTTTAATGACGTTTTTCTCTCTCGCTGCTCCGCTGTTCTTCAGCATCTCCTGGAGGTCCGCGATGAGACTTTCATCATTCTTTTGGCTTTTTAGTATCTTTAATATCTCTGACCTGAGTTCGTTATTTTCTATTTCGATTTCTTTCTGGTCATTATTTTCACTCATTAGTTCTTCTTCTTCAGTGGTGTATTCTTCGGATTCTCTCGAAATCGCATTGGTGGATTCGTTGATCATCTCTTGATCAGTTTCTATTTCTTTGCTGTAGGCCCTGGTGTTGGGCCTATCTTTCTTGGACATTTTTAATTACTTATTGAGTCAATTAACCATCCTCTGCTACCAGCTTGTTGCAATATTTTCAGGATCAGACTCAATAAAGATAATAGGAGTTAGAGCTTTAAATATATTTCTTTTTAATTATGATAGGCATTCTATATTCACTGAATATTCAAGGTAGAAGCGACGAGAATGGTGAGGGTGGCTCCTTATATATACAAGGGGTGGAGCTAGGAATGGGAGTGGTAAGTTATGAATACATTAAAGTCCAAAGAATAAGTTAACCTCTGATGTTCCATATATACATTATTTACACATTGGAGAATAAGGCATTTACATCTGACAGTTCTATCTCCTCACTTTTCTGATTCCATTTTAAAATGTAGCCGGGATTATTAAAGCTATTTTCATTATTTGCTAGGATCAAGTTTCTATGAATGTTTGCAGGTCTAAACAGCTCATATAAAACTGACAGCCAATCAACACTTGCCCTTCCTGGCAAATAACTGAACACAGAGAACCAGAAGCCAATCAGTGCTCATCTATTTCACATTTAAACACATTATTATTATGATTGGTCACACAATCAGCCAGATGTTTAGAGGGGGTTTTATCCATCTATAGCAGGGATGTCAAACTCAATCTCATTGAGGGCTGCATCAGGGTTGTGTTTGACCTTGGGGGCCAGGATGGGCATGGCCAGGGTGGGTGTGGCCATCTTGACATCACTTGTGTCAGGGGTATCTGTGGTGGCCTGAGTGCTCTGCCAATTAAAATGGGCTCCCGAGCTCTGTTTTTGTCTGCAATGGTCTCCTACCATTCTCTGCCAGTGAAAACGGAGTTCCGTAGGGTGCGCACACAGCCCTCCCAAGCTCCGTTTTCACTGGCAGAGGCACCGCGGGCTGGTCCTTCACTGTTCCCAGGCGGCCCCATGGGCCAGATATAAGCACCCCACAGGCCTTGAGTTTGACACCCCTCATCTATAGCATCCTTCTCAAGGACAAATGAGATAGTAATAATAATGTATTATTAAAATATTAACATTAAAATAAATTATTATATATACAACAATGAGAATTGTCACAATTTTCAGCTGGCATTATTATATAAAAATTATAAACACAAATTATATATAAATATGAATTATAAGTAATATAATACACAATTCTGCCAATTCCCATTGACTCTGGATAATTATAAATAGTTAAAAATATTTTAAAAAAAGTATCAATGCAAGGAACACAAAACAGAACATATCTGTTCCTGATTTAAAAGGAAATGAAATTGCTGGATGCCCTGTAGAGCCTTAACCCCCACCCCTACCCCCATTGCCTTCTCTGATAGGCATTTTGTGTTAGGATTTTTTGCGCAGTTTATTTATTTATTTATTTATTTTCATTTTATTCAATTTGTATACCGCCCTTCTCCTAGTGGACTCAGGGCGGTGCACAGCCAGAACTAAAACACATACCAATACAAAATTTAAAATTTTTAAAAGAATTACATGACTTTGGCCCAGAATTTAAAACATTCAAACTAAGTTACCATACTGAAAGATTAGAAGCTGGGCATTTGAGCCACCTGCCCCTTTCAGTGAGAAACTACACTGCCCTTTGAAATGTTTTTTCCATGATAGCTGTACCTCCTGCTTCTGCAATGAGAACTGTAGCTAGAGATAGCATTGCTTTTTCAGTTAATAGAGAGCTTCCGACACAAGGATAATTCAGGAATTATTATAATAGGAAGCATCTGGTTGCAATGCCATGTGATCAACACAGAGTTCTGCTCACATTTATGACAGTAAAAATAAGAAATTAACTGCAGCTTTTCTGACTAACACATTTAATTAAAGGGCATAGGCTTTCATAAGCTGCAGTTCATGTCATCAGTTGTATAGAGTGGCTTGACTAATGTACAATTTAAATTGGGATACGGGAAGGGAAGGGAGGGGAAGATAAGTTGGTTATGCAGAGGTAAGTTATATGGACGCATATTATAAGTACCATGACAATTAACAATTAAAAACCCACTGTGGTTGTTAAAACCTTCTGAAATTGCCTGATACCCTTTTTCGCGTATGTTCAATTTCTCACTTGATTTTGCTGTTAATGTCCTGCTTTTCTAAAAGAGTGACTGTGAGGTCTGCAATGGAAAGCTGAAATGTTTTACTATTATATTGCCCTTGATTTGAATTTGTGTGTTTTCATTCTCTGCTGAAACAATTTTATTTTCATTTTCTGCTGAAACAATTTATCCTGCTTGTCCTACGTTGAATCCAGAAGGTTATTGCTGGCAGACAACTTGGAAGTCTTCACTTTGGAAGAATATGTGAAAGTGCCTCTAACTGTATGCGTTGGGGCCTGTGATGCAGTGATGGGTTTCAAATTTTTTTACGACCGGTTCTGTGGATGTGGCTTGGTGGGTGTTGCATGGCTTGGTGGGCGTGGCTTGGTGGGCATGGCAGGGGAAGGATATTGTAAAATCTCCATTCCCACCCCACTCCAGGGGAAGGTTACTGCAAAATCCCCATTTCCTCCCAATCAACTGGGGCACGGGAGGCAGAGAATAGATGGGGGCAGGGGCAGTTCTGGTTCTCCGAACTACTCAAAATTTCTGCTACCAGTTCTCCAGAACTGGTCAGAACCTGCTGAAACCCACCTCTGCTATGGTGGTGATGTTGTGTAGATGTGAGAGCAAAGTAGACGTCTGCATTTGTTGCAGTATCTGATTCCCACCTTGGCATAATTATCCTGTTGCTTCTAGTTGCTTGTGAGAATCTGCTTATGCCTTTAAAAAAAACTTGCTATTTGAAAAAGGCAGTACCATTTTCCTGATTTTTGGCATTACAGACTAAGAGGCCTCTTCTCTTGTGCCAATGGCACTCTGTATGACAAAACAGAGGAAGGTGGATATATTTCTTGCTAAAATAGACCATTGAGAAAGAAGGAGAAATCATAGAATCATAGCACTGGAAGGGACTTTGGAGGTCTTCTAGTCCAAACTCTGCCCAAGGTAGAAGCCCTTATTCCATCCTGGACAAATGGTTGTCCAATCTTTTCTTGAAAACTACCAGCAATAGAGCACTCACAGCTCTGGGAGGCAAACTGTTCCATGGATTAATTGTTCTCAATGTCAGGAAGTTTTCTCCCTTATTCCAGTTGGATCTCTTTCTCTGACTAGCTTCCACTCATTGCTCCTTGTCCTGCCCTCAGGTGCTTTGGAAATAAATCAACCCCCACTTCCCTATGACAGCCTTTCAAGTATTTGAAGAGGGCTATTAGGTCACCCCTAAACCTTCTCTTTGTTAAGCTAAACATACCTAGTTCCCTAGCTGTTCATTACATGGTTTAGCCTCCATCTTTGTTTCTCTTCTCTGCACTCTTTCTAGGCCCTCAGCATCTCTTTTGCATAATGATAATAAGAAAAATCAGAAAATAATTTTACAGCACCAGATTTTCCTTAGTGAATGTGACCTCCCAAACCTAAAAAACAACTCGAAGAAAAATATTTAAGGAGAGATGAAGAAGAGTATTAAAATATTCTGAAGATTACTACCTAATTCTTTAACTCCTATGTCCATTAAATTAAAAAAAAACAAAAAACACTACCAATGCAAATTAACACAACTTTAGAGCATTTCCTTGAAGAGGGAGAGAAAAGAAGCAATGATAGAAATTTTCAACCTATTTTGCTCCAACAGAATAGAATAGAATTTTTTATTGGCCAAGTGTGATTGGATACACCAGGAATTTGTCTTGGTGCATATGCTTTCAGTGTACCTAAAAGAAAAGATACGTTCATCAAGAATCATAAGGTATAACACTTAATGGTAGTCATAGGGTACAATTAAGCAATCAGGAAACAATATCAATATAAATCATAAGGATACCAGCAACAAAGTTACAGTCATACAGTCATAAGAGGAAGGAGATGGATGGTGGGAACGATGAGAAGATTAATAGTAGTGCAGACTTAGTAAATAGTTTGACAGTGTTGAGGAAATTATTTGTTTAGCAGAGTGATGGCGTTTGGGGAAAAACTGTTCTTGTGTCTAGTTGTTCTGGTGTGCAGTGCTCTGTAGCGTCGTTTTGAGGGTAGGAGTTGAAACAGTTTATGTCCAGGATGTGAGGGGTCTGTAGATATTTTCACAGCCCTCTTTTTGACTCGTGCAGTATACAGGTCCTCAATGGAAGGCAGGTTGGTAGCAATTGTTTTTTCTGCAGTTCTAATTATCCGTTGAAGTCTGTGTCTGTCTTGTTGGGTTGCAGAGCCAAACCAGACAGTTATGGAGGTGCAGATGACAGACTCAATAATTCCTCTGTAGAATTGTATCAGCAGTTTGAGCTTTCTGAGTTGGCGCAGAAAGAACAACAAAAGATCACTCCAAGCCCCTCTCACTACTGCCTGAATAAATAGACCCCAGCAATCATAAACTAGAATTCAAAGGGGGAAAAAAAGACTTTCTGGAGCAGATTAATTTAAGGCTCTGGCTGATCCATTCCAAGCAATCTGCACATCTACCAATTAACACTGAATTGTCGATTATAACATAAATATTGACAGGCCTTGAACAAATAGCTGATAAATTCAGAAGGCCATTTGACTCCATAATTAAAAATCTCAACATACTGAAAATAATCTTACAAGTAAAGGTGGAATACTTTGAAAACCAAAGTCACTATCCAAATACAGTATGTGGCGCTGGAAAAGGTCCCAAAACAGGAAAAAGAGAGGTGCACATTATTTCCTCTTCAACCCAAGAACACTGGAAGTTTTTAAGAAGAGATTGGATAACCATTTGTCTGAAGTGGTGTAGGGTTTCCTGCCTAAACACGGGGCTGGACTAGAAGACCTCCAAGGTCCCTTCCAACTCTGCTATTCTATTCTATTCTATTCTATTCTATTCTATTCTATTCTATTCTATTCTATTCTATTCTATTCTATTCTATTCTATTCTATTCTATTCTATTCTATTCTAACATACTGCCTCTCTCTCTACGTTTCACAACAGTCCCACATAAAATGCACATGCTTGGCACTGAGACAATGTTTCTTCACTACCCAATCCTCCAAGGACATTATTATTACAGTAAATGAGCATCCTATTCACACATGCACACACCAAATGATGTGAGCCAAACTGTTCTCCAGCTGTAGAATATGAAGGATTCAAGATACAAATCTTTGGGGATTTATGAGCTGAAATTCTGAGAAAATATAAACAACCTAATTACAGTTAGGGCAAAGCTATCACTGGGGGCTCCCTGCAAACTCATAAAAACCGAATTGTGTCAGTATTCGACATCCAATAAGCAACTGAAATTTGTGCGGTGTATTTCATATCAGAAAGTTCAGATCCTAATAGCTTCAAAAGCAAAAGAAATGAATTCTAATTTAATTTCAGCTGAATTTTTGTTGTTGTTAGTTGCGAAGTCATGTCCGACCCATTGTGACTCCATGGACAACTTTCCTTCAGGCCTTCCTGTCCTCTACCATCCCCCAGAGACCATTTAAGCTCACTCCGACTGCTTCAGTGACTCCATCCAGCCACCTCATTCTCTGCTGTCCTGTTCTTCTTTTGCCTGAATTTTGCCTGAATTTTACTCTATCTCAAATCAGAAATGGATGACAGTCTTCATTTCTTGCTCTATCTTTATAAGATTCTTTATTGCTAATCTGAGGGTGCCTCCTTTTGTCTTTCTTCCCAGATACAAATGCATAGAATGCATAATCTTTGATTCTCCTCCTGATAGGAAATTTTCTAGTTTTTGCTTATCCTTATATACTACAGTATATATATATTGCCTATAAATAAATCTCCTTTCTCTTAAACCTCTAAAATTTGCTTCATTCATGCTCAGATCTGATTCCTTTTCTCAAGGTCATTCACATATGCAGGTGATTCTCGATTTATAGTTCATTTAGTGACCGTTTGAAGTTACAACAGCACTGAAAAAAGTGACTTTTCACATTTACGACCATTGCAGCATCCTTAGGGTCACATGAACAAAATTCAGACACTGGGGAATGGCTCATATGGTTACAATGTCCCAGGGTCATGAGATTGCCTTTTGCGACCTTCTGAAAAGCAAAGTCAACAGGGAAGCCAAATATACTTTACTGTATTACTAACTTAAAAACTGCAGTAATTCACTTAATGTGACAAAAGAAGTCTTAAAATGGGGCAAAATTCACTTAACAATTGTCCCACTTAGCAACAGAAAATTTGGATTCAATTGTGGTCATAAATCGAGAATATCCAGAACATTTCAACCTTAAATAATAATAATTTCTGTATTGTTTTGCATACAAAAGTAGGTATTAGATCTAATATTACAATATAAAACTTTGATCCTAACAACTGCATTCGAGAATATCCAGAACATTTCAACCTTAAATACTGTTTCCCGCAAAATAAGACATCCCCTGATAATAAGTCCAATTGGGCTTTTGAGCGCATTGCAATAAGGCCAAGCACTTATTCTAGGGCTTAAAAAAATATAAGACAGGGTCTTATTTTCAGGGAAACATGGTAATAATAATTTTTGTATTGTTTTGCATACAAAAGTAGGTATTAGATCTAATATTACAACATAAAACTTTGATCCTACCAACTGCATTCGAGAATATCCAGAACTTTTCAACCTTAAATAATAATAATTTCTGTATTGTTTTGCATACAAAAGTAGGTATTAGATCTAACATTACAATATAAAACTTTGATCCTAACAACTGCATTAAACTCATAATGGCAAATTGGGCATGATTAGATACTGTTACTTTATTTCTCTGATATGAAGAATCTTTTTTAGAACCATCTCTGTGTTATTAAATTAATTGGATTATTGGTCTTTAGAGTCATATTCTAAAAATTTTGTTATAGATGTTTTTTTTCTTAAATCTTTCATTATCTGAAATTTTTAACTGATATCGGATACCAAATTTATATCCATAAATGTAAATAATTCTATTTTTATGTATTTATTTGTCAAATTTAGAAACCGTTCTTGTCCCTCAAAGAGAGATACTCTTGCTTGAACTTCAGAGCCAGGCATGTTTTTAATTTAATTTCTACAAAATATTAAAGATGTGCTTGTTTGTCATTTAAAGACTGTTAATTTATATTGACAAATACTGTATAACTTTATTTTATATATTATATTATTACTTATTCTAAAAGAAAACATCATACTGGAAAGCTGGAAAAATGACCATATTGATGTGCTACCTCAACAGTAGGAGGAGGTTGGCTCATATTACCCAATTACACTTTTAAATTAAGATTAAAAAAAAGACAGCTGCAATTTTAACCAAAAGGTTCAACAACATTATTACCTCATTTATGCTTGTACACAACCTGACTGGTTCTATTCACAGGATATGGAATCATAGTCATTAATTCTACACTTACGGCTTTAACTTTTTCATCTTAGATGCACTCAAGGTGTTTGAAGATTAACCTGGCTTCAGAATTAGAACTCGGGAATAGTTTTATAAATTAGAAGGATGTATGCCAGTTCAAGAGCCATTCTTAGATCTAAGGGGTCTAAGGCTCCTGTCCTCCTGTTGTTTGCAATTGAAATAAAGCCATAGTCTACATTTTACAACCTAGGAGTTTGATGGAAGCCATGATGGTATAACATGCATGATAACTTCATCCAACATAGATAAAATACATCAATAGTGCATCATTATGATTTGCATCATTTGAAAATGTCAGCCTTCTCTGCTTAACCAGAGAGGAAACAGAACAAGATTAATTAATTATATTTTTTCATAAGTCTACATTAACAGAACCTTGAAAGTCTGAATGCACAAACTTCCCACTGCTATTCTCAACTGCTTGATCCATTAGGGCAGGTCCTTCCTAAGTTTCTTTCCTTGATCATTAAGATGCTGGGGCTCCTGCCTCTCTTATCTGTTTCCTAGGCAGCATCTCCCCCTCTCTTTCCCCAAGGCCTTTCATACAAGTCATCCATTATACCTGTTCACATACCTGCATAAATATATTTGCCCCTCTATGCTTGCCCCCATACATTTTCCTTTCCTTGTTAGACACCCAATCTGTTATGAATTTCTTCACAAGTTACAATAACACTAAAAATAAATCCTATCAACTTAACATTTGTAGTATTGGCATACTGTATATATTTTTACTTCCCATCCACAGTCAGTAGTACTCTGTATATAATCTGGATAATCTTGGTTTTCAAAATTAACATAGGAAAAGAAATGAAACATAGAAACTAAAAAATACACACAGAATACATAGCTCATTTAAAACTCACCTATTGCTGAATCAAATCTCTAAGAATTATTGTCCTTAAAAGATATAGAACAACTTTAAATTGGAATTCTATCTTCTCGTGCTGGTTAAAGGGGAAAATGATCAAAATGAAGGTGGGAAAAAAACCTTCTCAAGTTTTAGAAAGATCTATGCTAATTAAAATGATGATACTTCCCAAATTATTATTTTTCAATACCAAATTATTACTTCTATCTAAGAACAAACTTTCTGAATGGAAAAGTGTGAGAAATCGTATTAGATCTGCCAGTTCTGTTTTAAACTGATTGAAGTGTCAAGGAAGCTTTGCTACACCTAATCTGAAGTTTGAATTTGATGCATTTCAACTAAATCAATTAATGCATCTGCATCACCATTATCTGCATGATAATGGAACTATCTCCTGGGACATAACTGAGACAGTAAATGGAAATATGTGCTCTTCCCTTTTACAGTGGTAAATTGCTTTTCAATAAAACGCATTACTAAGTGGTTTAATGGCCAAGCAACTGCAGATGAAATATTTATTTCCTTTTTTCCCTCCTTTGATTTTTGTTTTTTTAGATCATCCCTACTACCTATATAAAGATAGCTATTTACTACATAAAGATTGGATGCCTGCAAAAGCTTTTAGGTTAAAAGATTGTTTCCACAGTGAAAGTGCTTTTACCGAGATAAGCAAGATGAACTGCATGCAATATGTATACAATAATATCAAATTATAGCCATTGCTTCTATTTTAATTACACAACAGGGAATTCCAAATGAGTCCATATTTTTTAGAAGTTATGCCTACCTGCAATTAATCAATTTAGCTTCATCCCTTTATAGAAGTTTAACAGATATTATAAAAACATCTCTTTCAAAGATAAAACTGACTTGGGAAATATATCTTAACAGACCAATCACCTCTGAGCAATGGCCATAGAGTAGTGGTGGATTTCTACTGGTTCACCCTGGTTCGCAAGAACCGGTAGCAGCGGTAGCAGGAGGCTCTGCCCACTCACCTGGATGTTATCATGGACGCTCTGCGCATGCACAGAAGGTTCTGTGCAGGGGTGAAATGCTCCCGGTTCGGACCAGATCGCCCGATCCAGTAGCGATGGCGGCGGGTGGTTTGGAGAACCGGTAGCAAAAATCCCTGCGCCCCCACCCCCGCCACCATGCCCAGCTGAGCCGCAGGATCATCAGAGGCTTTTTTTTTTTTACTTTTAAAAGCATTTTTTCTACAAACTCTTCCGACGAAAAAATGCTTTTAAAAGAAAAAAAAAAGCCTCTGATGATCGCGCAGCTCAGCTGGGATCGTCAGAGGCTTTTCAAAGCATTTTTTTCTGCAACTTCTTGGCTGAAGAGGTGGTAAAAAAAATGCTTTGAAAAGTCTCTGACGATCCCAGTTGAGTTTCCTGGTCGCAGAGGCTTTTCAAAGCATTAGAAAAAATGCTTTGAAAAGTTAAAAAAAAAAAAAAAGTTGGCCACGCCCACCCAGTCACATTACCCCCACCCCCACCAAGCCACGCCCACAGAACCAGTAGTAACAAATTTTACATTTCACCCCTGGTTCTGTGCATGCACAGAAGTGACGCAAGCGAGCGAAGCAAGCACACGTGGGCATACGCTCACAGTTCCGAACTGGTAGCAAAGGTAAGTGAAAACCACTACTGCCATAGAGTATCTTTTTTGTAAAGCTACATCTGCTCAAATTAGAGAAGCAACTATAAAATGACATCAGCAGCAGCTCTGAACATGAAATTTATTAGAGTCAGTGACCAGCATGCAGGACAGGGAATTCTGGGAGTTGAAGTCCACACATCTTAAAGCTGTTGAGCTTCAGAAACACTGGTTTAGAGAAATATGGGGACTCAATGAGTCTGTGGCTTGAAATGTAATTTTTGCGAGTACATGGATCACAAGATCGGCAATGTTTTTATGCTCTTTAAAGATATCTTCAGGTACTTATGGCACAAAATTATTTTCTATTTCTTGGTTGGCTTGTTTAGCTATTATTATGCTACCTCATCATCAACGTTGCCTGGACTATATACAAAAAAATTTGAAAACTACAATAAAACAATAACATAGCAAGATAAAAAGAACAGAGCTAAATCAATAAGTTGAAAAGCCATCCAAACTAAAGATATTCAGAAAGGTCAATGGAGGGAAACTAACCATAGCTACTGAATATGGCAATATTATGTGGATCAGGAATCAGTGATGGGTTGCCCCCGGTTCGGACCGGTTTGCAAGAACCGGTAGTAAAACCAGCGGGAGGCTCTGCCCACTGACCTGGACGTCATCAGATGTGATCTGCGCATCCGAACAGGTAGTAAAGGTAAGTAAAACCCACCCCTGTCAGGAATATCTTCTTGATATGTTTGATGTCTATCAGAAGTTTGAAAAAGACAAGAGAGGAGTTATTGGTAAGGTCTAGGAGAAAGGCCTTCTCTGCCATTGCTCCTGCCCTCTGGAACATCTTGCCCCCAAGAGTGAAGTCCGCTCCAAACCTCCTGACCTGCCATAAGAGCCTAAAAATCAGGCTCTGCCAGTTGTCTTGGGGCTCCAAAGGAGGGGTTTCATGTTGGAAGTGGTTGATAGATTAATATCAGATTCCCCCTGCCCCGCCCCCCCTCATCCTACTCCTGCCCTCCCCATCTTTTAGCCATTATATTTTGTATTTTTATATTTTTGTAGTATTTTATTTAGATAGTTTTATCTTTTAATATTGTAAGCTGCACAGAGTTACCCTGGGGTAAGATGGGCGGTCGATAAATTTAATAAATAATATTTATTAAATATTTAATAAATAATATTTATTAAATATTTAATAAATAAATAAAAAATTATGTATTTGCTGATTTGGCCTACTGTTTAACTAATTTCCTGTATTCCTGATATTACCAGGATAGGCTTTTTTCTCTCTGTAAATGTGGGAAATAATGGAACCCTTCACTGGTACCACACTCACTTTCATAGATCCATTGCTACTTGAGTCCTCTTGAACTCCCAACTTCAGCTTTCACTGTCTGCTGAGAAACTTGGCATCACCCTTTAACTGTATAGCTATTTGGTAGGGGCAGTATATCTGTGATGTCATGGGCCTATTGCCCTTTTTTCTGGGCCTGCTTACCTGTACCCCTAGGCCTCTGTGAGGTCATCTTTGTACACCAGCTGGGCAGGATATTATCTCTATGTCAGAGAAACTAATACACATTTTATGGAGATAATCTTATACAGGGAATGTTTTAGCAGGGATGAACCTTATTTTTAGAGCAACTAGTTAGTTAAAAGAACTAAAACCAATACAAGCTTTCCTTCCTTGGGTTTAGTTACACAACTGAATTTATAATATCTGAATATGTTATAAGTTATATCCATAGCATTAGTCCCTGCATTTTTTAGGCCATAATATGCTTTGCTTGATTTTGGTTTAGATGAAATCCCCAAGCACCATAAATCTGGTGTACTCCAGAAATTGTGGTATACTGTCAATCCCCAAATTTGGGCCAGCAGCTTAAGCAAGAACATCATTGTGCATCAAGGGGGGGCAACCTAACTTCAAAAAAAAAGCCTCACATGCAGTTTGTCAGCTTTGGAAGCCATATTAACCCAGGAAGTTTCCATGCTGCCACCTACTTGTGCTTGGGAAAGTAGGAGGGGGGATCTAGTAGAGGGATTGTAGTTAGACAGAATAACATTCTTCCCTTTGGTCAAGATCATAGTGTTCCTGCATCTGGAGGAGGAGTGGTTGCAGTGATGGCTCAAGTTGGGATGGATGGTGCTTGTGCCATGTGATGGACTGATGGGTGCAAAGGGCTGGATTTGGGATTTTGATTTACTGAGGAAAAAACTGGAACTCTCAGATTGGGTTTTTCCCAGATGTGCCAGTATGCCTACTCTAATAAATGGGAACTTTGAGAAAATGCCCGTCTCAGAGTTTTTAATTAGAGTTGGGTTGTTCTGGAACGCTGACACTGGAATTGTATCTCTGGCTGCCATCAGACATCCCATATAGCAATACATCCCATGTTGCATACCCAAAACTCTCAGCTGATGCCATCTCTGAAATGTAGATAGGCACTTTTCAGAGTGATATACATTACTCCACATGAACCCAAGATAATTCAATCAAGGTCTGTTTTCTCTTTCACAATAAGCTTGTAAATGAGAAGAGATTTCAATAGAAGAGAATATCTGGAGCTCAGAGTTGAACTGAGGAGTCTGTTCTCTGAGTTTGGTTGTTTGCTTTCAGATATTTCTTTATCTGACTAAGTAACATCATCACTCTTGATGTTCAGCACTGAAGATGTTACCTAGTCAGTTGTGACTAGGTAATAAAGCATCTGATGGGACACGGTGGCTCAGTGGCTAAGATGCTGAGCTTGTTGATCGAAAGGTCGGCAGTTCAGCGGTTCGAATCTCTAGTGCTGCATAACAGGATGAGCTCCCGTTAGTTGTCCCACATTCTGCCAAGCTAGCAGTTTGAAAGCACGTAAAAAATGCAAATAGAAAAATAGGGACCACCTTTGGTGGGGAGATAGCAGCATTCCGTGCCCCTTTGGCTTTGAGTCATGCCGGCCACATGACCACGGAGATGTCTTCAGACAGCGCTGGCTCTTCGGCTTTGAAACAGAGATGAGCACCACCCACTAGAGTCGGGAACGACTAGCACATATGTTGCGAGGGGAACCTTTACCGTTACCTTTTAATAAAGCATCTGCAAGCAAACAACCAAGCTCCAAAAAGAGATTTATTGATTAAAGGTTGAACTGGAGTTCAAACCCAGATCTTCCCTGCTGTACGCCAATAACAGAACTAATCCCCTAAATGAATTGATAATGGCAGGAGGCAAGCATTCTAATAGGAAGAAAGAGAAGAGTGCACAGCAGAAATAGAAAGGTTTGTCCACCCAGAGTCACTTGGCAGTGAGATGGGCAATGTATAAATTTAATAAATAAATAAACAAATAATATCCTACCACTACCGAATGATGTGAGACAGAAGAATGGGCTTCTTTTCCAAGCATTGCCTAGAATTGTAGACAAATGCAGCTTGTACTCAGTATTGTGTGATCAGCAGGAGTGTATTTACCAGCATAACTGAATTAATTTTAATATGGGAAAAGGCTCAGAAATGGGATGTAAAACTGAAGCACAGAAGAAACATTAGCCCCTCTAGGAGAATGAAACTAGAGAACAAAGTTTGTGATACCTGAAAGAGTATTTCCATACCAAAGGCTTGATGAATAAGTAGCAATGAAATTTTCGGAGAAGTTTTCCAGATAAAAAAAATTAGAGTACCAGAATCCTTTTCCAAGCAGGTTTCCTATGTGAGGCTTGATTATCTAAATTAAAGCCTGATGATTTATTAAGCCCGAAGAACAATTCCACTGGCTAAGGATAAATCTAGAGCTACTATATTAATATTAAATATTAATATGTTAACATATAAAAATCCAGATTATGACTGAGTTCAGATATTATGCTAAAGCAAGGTTTGCTTTAGCTATGGTTTGTTGAGCTGAGTACAGAGGCTAAAATCACATTAAGCTGTGGATGCTTGAAAAAGAACCTTGTACTTTTATATGATTAGAATTTGAGAGGGTAATGCCAAGATGTTTTCTGTTGCAATCTCAACATTATATTTAAAAAAAAATGCACAAAATCTCACAGAATTGCCAAGTCTTGCATAATTCTAACTTTGTGTGTGATCTTCTGAAATTTCAGAAATTTTACATCAGATCATGCAAGACTGTCAGAGTTTGATGAACATGATGAAACCTTGGTAATGAAAAAGTGATACTTAATAGTATGTTGAACACTGATGATGTTACCTAATCAGTTAATGAAATGCCTGCAAACAAACAAACTCTGAGATCACCAATCACTCTACATGTTATTATTATTTATTATTTATTCAATTTATATACCACCCTTCTCCTATTGGACTTAGGGCGGTGCACAGCCAAGGATAAAAAACATACCAATACAAAATTTAAAATCAATTAAAAGAATTATACAGCTTTGCCCCACAATTTAAAACAATCCAATTAAAACCCAATTTACACTTAAAAAGCTAAAAAGAACTAAAAAAAAAAAGAACAAAAAAAGGGAGGGTTCACGCCAGCCCCAATCACTCTACAGGTTGACACATATACAATTCTGGTTGTGTTTATCGTACAACTCCAGTCCTTTCTATTTTTAAATTAGCTTTTGCACATCAAATTACTCAGTACTGTGTCATACCTGAGGATGTTGCTGACCTCTCTGGACCCATATCCTCATTGCCTGTCAACATCGCTCAAAGAACAAACATATCCAGGTGACTCAATTGTATTGGATGTTGGGAATTTGAGAAAAGCTTCCTCCGTAAATGCATTTAGAATCACAGTCTAAATATATGAAGAACAGGTTAGAGAATACTAGCTAAACTTTTCAGACAACCCAGTTATTCAAAGACATGAACTCTTGTGAACCAAAGCTCACTTCATCAGATGCCTTTCTTTTGTGACCTGCAGCTCATGAAAACTGAATAACAGAGTTGGAAGAGACTTTAGAGGTCTTCTAGTCCAACCCCTTGTTCAAGCAGGAGACCCTATACTATTCCAGACAAATGGCTGTCCAATCTCTTCTTAAAAACCTCCAGTGATGGAGCACCTACAACTTCAGAAAGCAAGCCATACCACTGATTGTTTTCACTGCAAAGCTGATACTTTTTAATTATATTTAGTAGTCTCAAAAAGGGGCTACTAGATTTCTTCTAATTCCAGGCTAACTCAGATTGAACATGGCTCTCTTCTTACAATGTATAGCTATGCTTTGGAAATTATATGAGCTTAAAAACTTTCTATTAATGTATAACTATGACAATACCTGGATTTAACAGCAGGCTGCAGTATTTAACTTTCAGGAATGCCAATCTAAGAAAAGGAGTAAATCTGATATTGGGTTCGATAGGCTAGTTTGTTTGCTCTTTTGTTGCTCTTGATTAGGGTAATATCCTCGTGGGCGAAGATTGCTTCATTATCATACATATTTAGCAGAGCTGCAATATTAATCAGTTAATCTGGAGCAGTTGAAATCTTGGCAGTTGATTATTTAGATATTCTGTAATTCCAACTCACAACCCAGCTGTTTGTACATTATTGTATTGTAGGAAGTTAGCACCCACCCCTTTCCTGGAAGAATGAAATATTTTAGGAAATATTAAAAAGGCAGAATATTATATTTCCCTGGATGAGAAATGGAAAAACATGTTTTAAAGACAAAGCAGCTTCCTGCCTCCCCCACACACACCTTTGTTAATGGGCCATAATCTGCAACACAATAGCAACAGAAACTAACACAATGGGACCCATCTAGGACAGAAACTCACCATATGGCACCTGGGAAGATTACATCAGCCAGCAAGGCTAGCTAAGACCCCCACCCCCTGGGAGTCTGACAACCAATCAGGATACTCTTTCTGGGCCCCAGGAGGTTCAAAGCCAGAGAAACCATAAAACCTGGGGACTCGCTGTATCTCGCCCCTTTTCTGTTCAGGAACTCAAACCATGTGATCCTGTCCACCATTAAACTATCTTTCCAAGCAGTCTCCATGTTTCCAGTGTCTTTTTTCCCCACTTGGAACTGAACCCAGAAGGATATTTCTTCCAACAGTATAAGTTGGTATAAGTAAGTTAGGAGGTGGAATAAATCACTATAGCTTGTTCAACTGATCATGATTAAAACCAGGAATGGCTTTATGCCAAATCATAATTCAAAGTTTAAAACCTTCGCTGGATTTATAGACGGTATTTAGCAAAAAAAAACAAATTTGCTATGAAATTTATATAATGGATGAATCCTATCTGTCTCTCAAGTGGTGGAAAAATGTTCTTCTTTGCAAATAGCTTTGATTATTGCAGAGTGCAGGTAAAAAGGAGGCAGTGAGACTACTTTCTTGTGTGCTAATCTTTATAAAGACAGAAAGAGCAAGACTTGGAGAAGATGGATTCAGTATATAAATTACTTCTTATTAGGGAAAGAGAAACAAGGCATACCTTGTATTCAAGCATTAGGAAAGAATTAAAAACAGCAAAATACTACTCACAGTCGATAGTCACACTATTGCATTCACACATGCAGGATGTTTTATGTATGGTTTATTAAACAAGCCATACAAACTTTCTGAAAGTCATGCATAGTGGAAGCACGGATAGTCCATGAAGTGGTCCATCGAGGCCTTCAAAATCTCATGACCAAAATTTGACAGGAAAATGGCTCGTTTATTTATTTATTTTTTTAAGGTTTAGAATGGAAGTGGTTTCAATCTAGAAAGTCTCCTGCTGTAATTCCTATCCTTAAAATAAAATAAAATTTAAAAAGCCAAAAAGTTCCCCCGGTGCTTTAGGTGAAGATATTTTCAGTGATGGTCTTCTTCAGAATCCAGATGTCAGGCCTGGAAGCCATCTTTTGTACCACCAGAAGTCTGAGATGTAGCTGGGTCGCCTCAGATATTGTCCACTTTCGCAATAATAGACAGACTCACACATCATACTAATGTCATTTGCTTTGCTAATATATAAATCTGCCTTTTCTTACACAGATAATAGCCAATGATGATAGTACTTTGGTGACAGTATGTCCTTTTATATGTGGATGCTGCTAGGTGCAGGATATTATTTCACAATATTAAAGTGAACAATAAATCAGGGATAATCCAATACAGTTTTCATAATCTGCTACGCTTCTGAAATAAAAACAGATCTCTGTGGAATTAAAAGTTCGGGGGAAGAAAGTAAAAAATGTCCTCTGCTTTTGCCACCAAATTTAGGAGAACAGGAACTATTGAAAAGTATAGATTTTGTTTACTATGTGGAAGAAAGGAAGTTAATCGTAGGAATATTTCTTTTAGGTTATCCTCTTTTATGGAGACCATTTAATCATATCTGCTTCCAGAGGTTGTGGGTGCTGCACCACAGGAGATTTTTTAAGAAGAAATGGGACAACCATTTGTCTGAAATGGTACAGGGTTTTCTACCTCAGCAGAGGGTTGAACTAGAAGATCCCTTCCAACTCTATTATTCTGTTCTGTTATATTGAACACAATAATTTATTAACTTTGAAGCAAGATAACTTTGCATTTGTTGAGATTTGTTAACATTATGACTCAGTGCAGTATGTGAACCTTAGGTAAGTATTAAGAATATCCCATCTTTTGTTTTATAGGAGATAGGAAGAACTTGTTCCTTTTCAAAGAAAACAAGATTTCCTCTAATGCAGGGGTCTCCAACCTTGGCAACTTTAAGACTTGTGGACTTTGCAAAGCTGGCTGAGGAATTCTGGGAGTTGAAGTCCACAAATCTTAAAGTTGCCAAGGTTGGAGACCCCTGCTGTAGTGCATCAGTGCACAATGTTAATTCTCCTTTTCAAAAAAATATTCCATCATTGCTATACTGATTGCAAAGCTATGACCCATAAATTTTGTTGCTTGTTTGATTATTTGAAAGGACTAGTTGAGAGGACTTATTAGCCCATAAGATTTGTTTCCAGATGTAGTATAAAGAGTACAAGAATATACAACTGCTACAGATATGGTCTTGAAATTGATTGATTGTTCTTTCCAGCTCATGATGGATGAGAATTTATGTGATCTAGGGAGCCAGACTAATCTGCATATGCCAGACTAATAGGCTGTGTAGTACAGTTTTCTGCTGGTTCAGCTCCTTTCTCTAAGGCTGGTCCCAATCGGCTGGTGTTGTCAGGGAGCGCCCACAGCTGCTCTTCCATGGTGCTACGGGGCTTGGGGCTTGCTCCACTCCTACTTAACATCTACATAATGCCACTGGATGAGTTCATCCATCACCATGGATGAGTGAGGGGTAGATGGAGGTATGCAAAAGGTGTAGCATGGGTCAGAGAAGGTGTGCAGGGGTTTGGTGGGTTGGGAAAGGTACATGGAAGTATATGAGAGGTGTTGTGTAGATCAGGAAGGCATGTGGGTGGTGATGCAGATCAGGGAGGGTACATGGGAGTGTGAGCAATAAGTTGTATAGGTCAGGGAAGGCATAGGAGTGGCATAGTTTGGGAAAGGTATGTGGGAGAGGTGGGACAGGTTGGGAAAGGGACGTGGGGAGTATTATGGGCCAGGAAGGGTGCACAGTGTTCCTGTCTCCCTGTTCCTCCCTCCCTCCCTCCCTTCTTCCTTCCTCCTTCCCTTTCTAACAGCAGGTAAGTGGCTCTTCCTTGGTGAGAGAGGTAGTGAGGGATTGTGAGACTGGCTGGGAAATTGCTACAGAACACTGAAAGTGGAGATCATGTGACTGCAGCAGCCCAGCAGCGCAGCAACAGCCAATAGCCTGAAGCAGCCACAATTTTCCAAATGTCATTCCCTCAGGAATCACGCGTCCCAGATTTTTGGCACATTCTGTAAGTAGTCCATTTAAGGTATCTTGGTTCAAATATTGTTGTTCTGTGATGCACTGCCTCACCCAGTTAAATGTCATGACAGTGACAGCTTTAGTAGTGTATAGATAAGCCAAATTAATATGGACTACAATTCACTGATTTGGCCTTCTCTATTTCAAATTTTAAATTGCTTCACTTTTCCATCTACTCTGTTCTTATCTTCTCATGCAGTTGTTCCAGTTGGTCCAGAATAGACTTATGTAAATACTGAATATTTTATGGACATGTAATTGATATCATCTTAGAGAGTAGATGGGCATACAAAATATTCTTCTAACCTACTGTGTTTCCCCAAAATAAGACCCAGTCTTATTTTCTTTTGGGCACCACAATAAGTACTAGGGCTTATTTTTGGGGATGCCTTATTTCTTTTGAGGGTGGCTGCTGTGAGGCAGATGGATGGAGCTGCCCCATGTACCCCGCACCAGTTTACCTCAGGGCCCCTGCAGCCAGGCCATCCGTGCCCCAATGCCTGCCTTGCCTCTTGGCTGTGGAATTGGCATGCCACTTGAGCTCCTGCTTTGTTGTGGCCACAGGCAAACAAAAGAAGTGGGATGGTGACCACGTGGGGTCTTGCTGGACAGGGCTGTTGGAGCCCCAGAGGCCTGAGGTAAGCCAGTGTATGTGGGGGGCAGCTCCATCCCCCCTCACCTCACCTCACCTTGTATTGGTGGCATTGTGAGCAACCAGACAGAATCAGTGGGCAGCTGCGCAGGTGCTTAAGTAGGGCTTATTTTGTGGGTAAGGCTTATATTGGGCACACATGCAGAAAACATGCTAGGGCTTATTTTCAGGATAGGTCTTATTTTCAGAGAAACACATTATTGGGCAGCATTGGATATTATGGTGATGATTGTTTTGAGAGGAAGGTCAATAACAACTGCATGGTCCTGAGAATGCTGCCTATCATGAGATGAGAACTCCTTGGTGCCAGTGTTGTCATTCCTTTGCAGTATTAATCAGATGCAAAGCTCAATAATTATTGTTTACTTGCTCCTGACTCATCCCACGTTTAAAATCTAGCTTGTGACACTAAGAGTGGCAAAATGTCATTACTTCTCTGCTATTATTGCATCCACAGAATGCCACCCAGTGGCCCAGTTTAGGAAAAAGGGAGTCCAGAGACCTATTTAGAGGGCAACCAGAGGGCTCCAGGAGGCCATTAAGGCTGAAAATGGAGCCTGGGCGGGCTGCGCATGGCCTCCCAGTTTTCACTGGCAGAGGGTTGCAGGAGACCATCGTGGCCTAAAATGGAGCCCAGGAGGGCCACCCTTGGTTCTCCCAAGCTCCATTTTCATTGGCAGAGGCAGCAGGGCAGGTCCACAGGCCAGATCTTGAGATTGTGGCCTCCCCAGGCTCCATTTTGGCTGGCAGAGGGCTCCAGGAAGCTGTCACAGCTGAAAATGGAGCCTGGGCAGGCTGCATGCGGCCTCCCCAAGCTCAGTTTTCGCTGGCAGAAGGCTCCAGGAGGCCATCACAGCCAAAAATGGAGCTTGGGAGGGCAGCCCACAGCTCTCCCGAGCTCTGTTTTCGTGGGCAGAAGCAGCCAGGGCAGGCCTGTGGGCCTGATCTTGAGTTTGACACCCCTGCTTTTGAGTAAGGATTCAGGGACAGATATGGGATGAAAGCAGCATTGGTCTCATTCTTAGATGATCTCTGGCAGGAGCAGAATGCAGGTGATGCATCCATCCTTGCTTTTTTTTGATCTCTTGGCAGTTTTCAATACCATTGACCATGATATCCTTTTGGCTGATTTATGGAGTGGGTGGCACAATCTTGTGTTGGTTCACCTTTTTCTTCCAAGCCTGGTCACAACAAGGACTGATACAGAGTGGAAAGTCCAGCTCATAACCTCTGCTTTGTGGGGTGCTGCAGGGCTCGGGGCTCTCTTTGTTCCTTTTTAACATCTTACATGAAACTGCAGGATTATATATCTCCCTCTCGGGTGGAGTGAAGTGAGTGATGTGGTGGGTATTCTTTTGCATTGCCTGGACCTTGTATGGGAACCAACAATCGTCAGCTGAACCCTGGCATGAGAGCATGGCTGGGGGTGGAGCTCCCACTGCATCTGGAAACTTACCATGTTTGGTCTTGGATGGGGGTTGCACTACTCCAAATAGACCTGGTGCATAATTTGGGGGTCTTTCTGGACTTACAGCTCCTGCTCAAAAAGCAGATGGCAATCATGGCTCAGAGGATATTGGCTCAACTTTGTGTTGCATGCCAGTTATGCCCCTTCCTGCATAGGGAAGCCCTTCCCTCAATCTCTGATGCCATCTCATGTCTGGACTATTGCAATGTGCTTTAAATGAGGCTATCCTTGAAAGCTATTTGGAAGCGTCAACTAACACAGAATGCATTCACACAAGAAATTTTGGGCTTCCCAAGATTGGCGAATATAGCACCTCTGCTGCTTGAACTGCATTGGGTGATGGTTTGCTTCTGGGTCCAATTCAAGGTGTTGATTATGTTATGATGCATGGGACCAGGTAAACTGTGGAGCTGTCTTTGCCTCATTACATCGAATCAGTCAGGTGGGGAAATTATGCCAAGGACTCTATCGGTTAAAGATTTTCAAGTAGCAGGGCCCTGGAAGAGAGCCTTCTCTGTTGTTGCCCGTACTCTGTGGAACATTCTTTCCTGAAAATGAGGTAGGACCCGTTCTCCTGAGCTTTCAGAAATCCTTAAAGATCTGGTTCTGCCAACTTGCTTGTGGCCCATAGAGGGGCACGCAGCCATGGGGCTTAATGTTCTGAAACTACCATCCCTGTTCTTATACTTCTGAATTTTAATCATTTATTCTCATGTTTGAACTGTTTTTATTATTATATTTTGGTCTGTGAGGGAGATGGGTGGTCTCTAAATATGATAAATAATTAAGTAATAAAATCAGGACTGCTCTCACTTCACCCCACGTCTCCCATTAGCATCGATCTCCTGTTATAAATCCTCTTTTCTAAGCATCTACCTAAATTCACTCCCTCATCCCCCCCATTCCATGCTCAGCAGTAATTGGTAGTAGTTTTAACTCCAGCAGATGATGTTTGGTGAAAAGAGAAACAGAACCAGAGAGGCCATCAGTTCTTTTTCATAAGTTGGCCTACAGTAAATAAACAAGCACAGCACCATTTTCTGTCTGACCTCATTATTATGGCAATGAAAGCAGCAAATTTTATGCAGGCATACAGAGCCCCTAATTTAATTTCCAGACTTTCCTATTGCTTTCAGACAGAAAGTCCCTTGAAGTCCTAGGCAACCGAATGAAAATGATCTCTGTTGTTGTTGGGGTTTGGTTCTTGTTGGGGGTTTTTTGGGGGGGCAACTACTGTAAGAGCTAATTGCTTGAATCCCAGAAGTGGGTGAAGCAGACATCCAAAAATAGGCCATCCATTCAATGGAGGAAGCCATCTGTAGATGCAACAAACACATCCATCATTCAACATATGCTTGTCCCACGCTGCATTGAAAAAGCCGGGCAGACATAAAAACCTGATAAGAGATGGGAACCTCTATTCTTCCTACATATAAAGAATTATACATGCGGATAAATGAATTGAAACTCCCAGCATTTCTACGCAGCCCTCTTAATATCCGTGTTAACAGAACAAAAGCAACAGCGGCTACTCATGCAGTAATGAATTTTATGCCTCCTTAAAGGCTAATCGATTTATTAGGGTGGAAGATTTCATGAAAGTTCATAGCTTCATAAACATTAGGCTTTGAGGAGATAGAAGGCTAAATCTTTCTGCAGTCGGTGGATAACAGCTAACCCTCTGGAGATTGCTTACTGGTTGCGATTTCACTTTAGTTTAGTTTGGTATTCTCAGTTTCATGGTACACCAGCATGTCTACAAAACCAGTTAAAATTAGAAACTGCAGCAGTCTTGCTTAGCCATCATGTCGTTCTGTAATTGATCAACTTTTTGTTATGATCTTAGACTAGCAAATAGAAACAGAGTTATATACAATATACAATATTATCTTACATTCACCATTCAATTATACATCGTATCAACAAGTACAGATTTCAAGATGCTAATTAAGTTGAGGAAAAAGTTGCTGTCCTGCAGAAAATATTTTTTTTGCAGAAGCAAAACTGGGTGCTGAATTGACTGAAAAAGATGTATTTAAATTCATCAGACCTGCTTGCCATTTTCAGTAAAATAAAAGGGAAAAGCTCCCTTGAGTTAAGTACTGCTGACTACCCAAACAATGTAGAAAAATGTGTAATTGCCTTCCCTCTGTTACATTTTCATTTTTAATTTCATGTTTAGCCTATGAACTTGAGGTTATTTGATGGTCAATCTTCAAAATAATAACCAGGGCTGCCGTCAGTAAATGTTTCCAGCAAGGTTTGCAGCTGCCTAATCAGACAGAAACCTTGGATTTTTAATTAATTTAATTTAATTTAATTCAATTTATATGCCGCCCCTCTCCGAAGACTCAGGGTGGCTGACAATACATTTTAAAAATCATTATAAAAACATTTAAAAATTAAAAACATTAAAAACATTAAAAACTCATTCACGCCATTCATGGTCGGATCTCGCCAGATCACAAGAGTGAGATCAACAGCCCCAGGCCTGCCGGAAAAGCCAGGTCTTCACCGCTTTTCAGAAGGCCAATAGGGTGGGGATGGTCCGGACCTCAGGAGGTAACAGGTTCCAGAGAGCTGGGGCAGCTACACAGAAGGCCCTCCCCCGTGGGCCCGCCAGCCGGCATTGTTTAGCTGACGGGACCTGAAGGAGACCAACTCTGTGGGATCTTACCGGTCGCTGGGAGCTATGCGGCAGAAGGCGGTCTTGAAGATAACCTGGCCCTAAGCCATGTAGGGCTTTAAAGTTAATAACCTTTAAAGGATTCACTTATAAATGTGCTCTATGATTATATTTAAAAAGTTTTGGAGAAACTGTCTTGGGCAGATAAAAAGCCACTACCATTCCATAACTGATCATTGCTTTGAGCATTTCATGGCCTCCCATTCAAGGGCTAAGTAAGTCCAACATGGTTTAGATTTTTTTTTTCAAGGCCATCCAAGGTCAAATAAATGCTGCCACCTGAACTGGGTTTTCATGAAATATCACTGGTTTAAAAGATCAAAGAGCTCAATAAAATAAATAATACAGAACATGTTCCACTTTTCAACATCCTCCCATCTGTAAGGACAAATGTGTTCTATGAACAGGTGTTGACAGTAGCTTCCTTCAAGCAGAGTTGATGGGAACTTGTTGAAACTTGCCAATAAAAAAAGATCTGCTCCAGTTAATGATTAAAAATTATAAAAAATATAACTTTAGGAAGGAGACCATTCCCTTAAACTCACCAGATTAAAATTACCGGAAACCATATTAAGTCCTGTTGGAGTTTGTGATTCCAAGCACTTCTGAGGATCCTTTTTTGGCCTAATAAATCCAAATGATATTTAGAAATTCACAGGACAGTCCCTATAGCTGAAACTTTTTATCTAGTGTTTTGTCAAACTTAACTTTGACTGACCTTGTGTCTGATTCAAATAACAGTTTGTCTTTAATGTTTCTTTCCTCTTTTTAAAAGTAAATTGCCAGAGGGACTCCTTCATGAATGTAGGAAGATAGGCAGGAGCTAGCTGAATAAATTGTGAAGGCTCATGTTTGGGTGTCAGAAGTTCGTCCTTTGAAGATTTCTGTCAGTAGCCCTCAGGCTAAAAACTAAGGAAAGCTCAGATTTTGAGGACTTTGTAGTCTTAATGTACAGTTGCATGCACAACTTCAAGCAGTCTTGGTCATTTATGTTTCAATGAATCACTAAGCGAGTAGAAGGGCCATAATTTCTACAAGATATAAAGTTAAAAACAACATATTTCTGAAAATCTAAGAATATCCTTATTATTTTAGTGTGGTCGTTTATAGATTTTAAAGTGAGAAAATAGTAAGTAAAGCAAAAAACAAAATAAAATATAAGAAAATAGGTATTGTGATTGGTGTAGATGTTTGGATGCTTTCCCATACAGTACTTTGTAATACATGTAATACTTCAGTGTCCAATTTTTTAATAGGCTGCTCTTTATATTCTTGCTTTTGAAATCTTTTCTTACTCTTCTTTGCTGAATTCTTTCACTTTCAAAATAGTTTTAGGTTTCCTTAATGTACAATGAACATTTCAAATCTCCCCACAGATTTCCAATCAAATTCAAGGCTGAAATTGTGAAGGCCATTCAAAAACCATTATCTTTTGGTCCCATAGGTATGTTATGATTGATTTAGAGTTACGGTTTAGATTCTAGTTTGCTGAAATATCCAATGTCTTTTCAGCTTCATTTTTTTTTCATTGTCTGTAAGACATTAGCTTCTAGAATATGTGATGATGATGATGTTATCCATTCAGTCATGTCCCACTCTTGATGAGTCTATGGGCCAGGTCCCTCCACATTTTCCGATCTTGCACTACTTAGAATATGTGAATATTTAGTTAAATCCGTTCTCTTTTCTACCCACAAAATATTACCCAAAAGGTGCTTTTTCAAGAGGCAACTGGACTTTCTTGTTTTTCTTTGAAGATGTTTCGCGTCTCATTCAAGATCAGGTCTGAAGAAGCTTTTTGGATGAAAAGCGAAATGTCTTCAAAGAAAAACAAGAAAGTCCAGTTGCCTCTTGAAAAAAAAAGCACCTTTGGGACAACCATGACCTGGATCAGTGGTGGGTTCCTCCCGGTTCGGCCCGGTTCTCCTGAGCCGGTAGCAGTGACGATATGACATCACCGAACTGGTTCTGACCCCCTGCCAGGACTGAATTGATTACAACAAAAGGTTCTGAAGGAACTGGCAGATGTGATCTCATAACCACTGAACTATACTTTCAAAGATCCTGGAGCACCGGGGAACTGCCAGAGGACTGGAAAAGAGCTGATGTAGTTCCCATATTCAAAAAAAAAGGGGGGGGGAGGGAGATCCAGGAAACTACAGACCTATCAGCCTGATCTCAATACCAGGGAAGATTCTGGAAAAGATAATCAAGCAACGAATCAACAAACACCTAGAAGCAAACAAAGTAATAACCAAAACCCAACATGGGTTTATCAAAAACAGATCATGCCAGACTAATCTTATTGCATTCTTTGAAAAAGTGACAAAACTAGTGGACCAGAGGAATGCCGTTGATACAATTTACTTGGACTTCAATAAGGCATTTGACAAAGTAGACCATAACCTCCTACTAGGTAAAATAGAAAAATGTGGGTTAGACAGCATCACCACCAGATGGATTTGTAACTAGTGACCAACCACACTCAACGTGTAGTACTCAATGGAACTGGATCTACATGGAGGGAGGTATGCAGTGGGGTGCCCCAGGGCTCTGTTTTAGGCCCAGTACTCTTCAACATATTCATCAATGATTTGGATGAGGGGATAGATGGTGAACTCATCAAATTTGCAGGTGACACCAAGCTAGCAGGAATACTCAATACTCCAAAAGATAGGCTTAAGATACAAAAGGATCTTGACAGACTTGAACATTGGGCGCTATCTAACAAAATGAAATTCAATTGTGAAAAAAGTAAGGTTCTACATTTAGGCAAAAAAAAACCACAAAATTCACAGGTACAGTATATGTGGTACCTTGCTCAATAGTGGTGACTGTGAGAGGGATCTTGGAGTGCTAGTGGACAATCATTTAAATATGAGCCAGCAGTGTGCAGCAGCTGCCAAAAAAGCCAACACAGTTCTAGGCTGCATAAACAGAGGGATAGAATCAAGATCATGTGAAGTGTTAATACCACTTTATAATGCCTTGGTAAGGCCACACTTGGAGTACTGCATCCAGTTTTGGTCACCACGATGTAACAAAGATATTGAGACCCTAGAAAGAGTGCAGAGAAGAGCAACAAAGATGATTAGAGGACTGGAGGCTAAAACATATGAAGAACAGTTGTAGAAACTGGGTATGTCTAGTCTGATGAAAAGAAGGACTAGGGGTGACATGATAGCAGTGTTTCGATATCTCAGAGGTTGCCACAAAGAAGAGGGAGTCAAGCTATTCTCCAAAGCACCTGAAGGCAGGACAAGAAGCAATAGGTGGAAACTAATCAAGGAGAAAAGCAACTTAGAATGAAGGAGAAATTTCCTGACAGTTAGAACAATTAATCAGTGGAACAACTTGCCTCCAGAAGTTGTGAATACTCCAACACTGGAAGTTTTTAAGAAGAGATTAGATAACCATTTGTCTGAAGTGGTGTAGGGTTTCCTGCCTAAGCAGGGGGTTGGACTAGAAGACCTCCAATGTCCCTTCCAACTCTGTTATTATAAAACAATTGTTAAGTGTGTTTTGCCCCATTTTACGACCTTTCTTGCCACAGTTGTTAAGTGAATTACTGAGTTGTTAAATTAGTAACAGGGTTGTTAAGTGAATCTGGCTTGTCCATAGACTTAGCTTGTCAGAAGGTTACAAAAGTGGATCACATGACCCCTGGACACTGTAACGGTCATACATATGAATCAGTTGCCAAGTATCTCAATTTTGATCACATGACTATGGAGATGCTACAATGGTCGTAAGAGTGAAAAATGATAAGTCACTTTTTTCAGTGCCCTTTGAACGGTCCATAAATGAACTGTTCTAAATCGAGGACTATCTGTACTGTACTATTGACTTCTGGCCATCTCCAATGTCAATTAAAATTTCCAATGTCAATCAAAAATTTTATTTGCAGAGATATATCAGATGCAAAAAGACAAAAGGGTAGCTAATACTGAAAAAATGGGGGGAAAACCCTGAGACACCATCAATGATTTTTTCCAACTCTTGTGCCTGTCCTTGTAAAATCCTTAATCCGACTTCTTGTAACTCCACACGAAGTCAGATTAAAATAATCCTTTTTACAGTCTTTTACTCCTAAAATCTTTCTAATTGACTGGCCAAAGTTTGACAGCAAACTTCCACATCATACAGTGCAGCTTCCTGCTGATTTTTGACAGGAAACAAAGATATAATTTTTTTTTGGTCAAAAATAATTCTTTTAGCTCCCCAAAACAAAGAATACAAAAGTGCTCCCACCTAACTGTGGGAGTCATGACATCGCTTTGCACTTGGCGGCCCTTAGCTTTTTTAAAAAAGGACACTCTTTAGTCGCCAAATTTTTGCTGATTCCTGGTGTACGTTAATTGGAACAGACAAAGCGATGACTTTCTGGTTTGTATTGAGTGCTTTCATTTCTATGCCCTGCTGCCCACAGCATCTTGAACATTTTATACTGAAGCACAATTTCAAGCCACATTTAAATGTTCTCCATGTTAAATTTACAACATGCATTGGATACATGAGTCTTTTTTTCTTTTACTCTGCCTTTTCCACCAGAAGTAATGTAGCCTCTTTGAAGTCTAAGAGGGAATTGTTCCTTCTATTTTGTAAACAGATTCAAAAATAAAAAAGAAACCCCAGCCTACAGATTAACAACCACCAGCTGTTGCTCTGAAGATTAATACAAGTGCATTCTCTCATACCCTTTACCCCATTTTCTTTCCTTGTCGAGGCAGAACAAATTAGGGGTGGATTTGTGCACTTGTCCATGTGCGCACACAGTTACAGAAACATTTTAAGCAGCTTATCTGAATTTTGCAAATATTTAAGTCTCAAAACCGCCGCCTTTTGCTCCAAGCGCAAACAGAAAAGCTAGCGGTCCTGTAGAATTCCTTCATACAGGTCACTTGGATTATTTCTACAAGGATATTTGTTTTAGATTTATTTCAGAATGACTCATTCAAAGCTCTCCCCCTCCATTCCTTTCCAGTTATTTCAATCTGTAGTATGTGGCACATATGTAAGTAGGATGAAAATATAAGTTTTTTGTTTGTAGTGTATTAGGGAAACAATATGAACTGTGGAGTTTTATATTGCTCTTAGAACAGTTTGTGGAAATATTAAGTCCTAATATTTACATCCTTTCTTTCTTTCTTTTTTTTTTTTGCCCTTTATAATCAAGAATCAGATATGATTTAAAAAAGAAAAACCATCTTCTGATTTGAAATCAGCTTTACAAATTGTCATAAATGTTGCAGAGCATTGTCAACTGTGTGTATTATCTCTCCACCAGGAAAAATGTAGGTTGGAGGAAAGGCAAAATGAATATGAAAGGTGAGGGAATTGGGGAAAATTAATAAAAAATAATTTTTAATTAAAGGTGGGGGAAGTAGAGTTATCAATGGCTGTTTCCAATTAAAGGCAAACAACCAAAACTCAAGACAGGCAACCTGTCTCATTTGTTTGTTGTTCCCTCAACAAACATGTATGGTACATTCCACCTCAGATTATGTGGCCCTCGCCTAATTTTATTCTCCGCAACAATAAGCTTATGAAATAGAACAGGTGGACTGAAAGTGACTAGCCCGAGTTTTCAAGATTATAATAGAAATGCAATTTGTATTCTTCTTGCAGACTTTAGATTGACTGTTTTGTGACCAAAATCTTTTATCGTATTGTTATTGCACAGCTCTTAATTTTGTGATACAGAAAGCTACAGTTTCTGTCCTTCTTATCTCTGTGAAGATAGCCGATGAAGCTCCATAAGGGTGAGACCTCCCAGGAGACAGACCCTTTATGATTAGAATATCTCTGTAATAGCTAACAGCAATCTCCACAATCGGGGTTAGGGTTGCACTATCTAACAAAATACTAGGAATGAGGAAGAAATTGTCTTGTTCGGTTATATAGGAATAGTTCAGTCCTGTTGGACCTAAGGAAGTGGACATGGGATCCTCAATGTTGTCATTGAAACCACCTGCCAATTAGATCCTTGTCTATCCTGGACAAGGTGAAAGCCTCCAGGATGGTGACTAAGATAAATTCTTCACTACAGGAGTGAATATTCCTGGGGTCTTTCAAGGAGTTCCCTGGTTTGCCCCCTCCTGAAAAAAGCATGTTGATCCCACCTACCTGAACAGTTTTCGTCCAGTTTCCCATCTTCCCTTTTTAGGGAAGGTGATAGAAAAGATGGCTGTTTGGCAACTCCAGAAGCTCCTGGATGAAATAGATCAGGATTCAGATCTGGTTATGGAACAGACACAGCATTGGTCGCACATGTGGATGATCTCCAACAAAAGCGAGATAGGGGTAGTCCAGTGGTGAAATCCAAATTTTTTTACTACCGGTTCTGTGGGCGTGGCTTGGTGGGCACGGTGTGGTGTGGCTTGGTGGGCGTGGCTTGGTGGGCATGGCAGGGGAAGGATACTGCAAAATCTCCATTCCCACCCTACTCCAGGGAAAGGATACTGCAAAATCCCCATTCCCTCCCCACTCCTGGGGGAAGGATATTGTAAAATCTCCATTTCCACCCCTCTCTGGGGCCAGCCAGAGGTGGTATTTGCCAGTTCTCCAAACTGCTCAAAATTTCCGCTACCGGTTCTCCAGAACCTGTCAGAACCTGCTGGATTACACCCCTGGGGTAGTCCAACCATCCTTGAACTCCTTGATCTTTCAGCAGCCTTTGATAGCATCAACCATGGTATCCTTTTGGGCTGGCTACAGGTCTGGGGCTGGGTTGTACAGTTTTGTGCGGGTTCATACTCAACTTTATGTCTCCATCCCGGTGACTCAAGTCATGCTATTGCTGCCCTCTCATGGTGCCCTGGCAAGGCAGAATGGCTTGGAGTTTCAAGATCTGGGACTTTGACATCTTTAGTTCTGGATGGGATGGCACTATCCCAGACAGATCTGGTCTGCAACTTGGGGATTCTCCTGGACTCATGACTTCTGGCAATTGCAGTTAGGAGAGCCTTTGCACATCTTTGGGTTGAGTCCCAGTTGTGGTCTTTCTTGGATTAGTAGTTCCTGTACTCAGTCATTTAAGCCTTAGTCATCTCACTCTTGAACTACTGCAATGCACTCTACTTGGGGCTACCCTTGAAGAGCATTTGAAGGCTTCAATGGATGCAAAGTGCAGTGGTATGGGCAGTTTTTGGGGGCCCTAGAGTGGCCCATGTTACACCACTGTTCCACAAGCTACCAGTTTGCTCCCAGGTGCAATTCAAAGTGTTGCTTATTACAATAAAGCCCTGCATGGCATGGGTCTGAGTTACTTGAGGAACCATCTCACCCTGATGAGGCCTGCCCCACCTGTGCTGGCAGAGTAGGTATGCTGCTGGTCCCGTCAGTCAAGGAATTACAGGAAAAGAGCCTTCTCTGCTATGCTCCCAGCTTATTGGAACATCTTGCTCCCTGAGGTGAGATTGGCTCCCAGCCTCCTGACCTTCCACCAGGGCTTGAAGACCTGACTCTACCAATTGGCTTGGGGCTGCAATGGGGGAGTACCATACTGGAAGTGGTTGATCATGTAATAATGGGTTCCCCCCTCCCCTCTGTACATTCTGCTCCCTCCCTCTCCATCTTTTAGTCTTACTTATAATTTGTATTTTCACTGTGATTTTATTGTGATTTCATACATTGATATATACAGAAAATACACAATAATTGTTAGCTTTTTCACGTTCTTGACACCATTGTGCTGATTCAGGTATCCCAGATATGTCCAAAATAAATTCCCTAAGAAGATCGCTAAAGGCAAGATAGTTTAAATTGCATGAGATTTGATAATCATGTGAGATTATAACTATTTTTCAATTAAATTATTTTAATTTATGTAGGGTGGGTGGATGTTGTTTTGGAAGACAATAATGCCTAGAAACTATGAGTGTCATATTGCTGACGCCAGTCATAACACACTGAGACACTAAGACTTGTCACGTTTCTTAGCACAAATTTCAAAAATTTACAGGTTCCAAGTATAATATACAAATAAAAAAATACAGAGGCATAAAAATACATATAAAGTTTCAAAATTATTTTAGGAATAGACATGAATTGCTGTAAAATCAACATGGAACTAAAAATAGGTAGGGAAACTAAATGGCATCAAAGTTGGTAGATTCTTCAGTCCCTACAAAATACTAAGAGAAAAAGGGTTGCTAAATCAGAGTGAGATTCCATATAATACGGTATTGTGTTTCCAATAGTTACCAGCTAAGTATTTCTGATATTGGAAGCAGGTTATATGTCACAAATCCTTCAGACTACTTGTTCTATTCCAAAGGCCAATACTATTCGGACAAACAACTTTTTAAAATGTAAGGATTGCAAATAAAAGGGGGAAAACAACCACTTTTTAAAGAAAATAGAAGGATCATTAATAGAAAGGAGATAAAACGTTTTTTGTAGTTTTGGCTTTGAGTCTGCCTTTGATGGACTCTGATCTTTTTCTTGTTTAATGTTTAACAAGCTAATATCCCATAGTTAAGTATGGGCTTAAATAATGGTAAAACAGGATGGTCAGACTTTTATCGATACAAAGAATGTAAGATTTTTGGAACAACAAGAAAATGTATTTTGCAGGTAAAGAATATTCATAGCTATGATAATTTTGATAGATAAAATAGTAACTTGGTTCACTGTAGTCAATATTTATTTTCCTAGGATTCCATCCTGCTCCAGTCTAAAGACTGTGATTAGTTTACAATTCCCATATACAGGAAGTCCTCAAATTACTATCGTAAGTAAGCCAGGAATTATGGTCAGAAAGTCATTGTGGTCATTAAACACGTCACATGATGTACCCAATGTTACAACATTTTGTAACATTAGGTAGTTGTTAAGTGAACGTCACTGTTGTTAAGCAAACCCACTTAACTTATGGATATTTTTTGCCGGAAAATGTTAGTAAACGCCAGAGACCAGCAAAAAAGGCAAAGTTGAAGTCTTATGATTTCAACTGCCAGGCGTCCAAAATGTGATCATGTGACTGTGGGGTGATGGTGGCTACTATAGCTTTTGGGGAGTCTATTGCAACTTTGTTCACTAAGTGATCAGCCGTAAATCAAAGACTATCTGCACCATAATTAAGGCCTAAACAAGAGAATAACACAGTCAAAATAATCAGAAACCATCACTTCCTGGTGCTTACCTCTTCAAGGGTAGTTTCATCCTTTCATCTCCTCCAAAGACCTCTGAAAGAGCCAAGCATTCCATGTTCTTGGAAAGCTTACTATGGAATCAGGTATCCTTACGCCAGGAGAAGGGGAGGGGTAGAAAGATTGTTCCAAAGGAAGGGGACCATCACCAAGAAGACACCATTTAGATCTGGGCTGTCAAACTCGCAGCCTGCGGGCCAGATGCCTCATGCACTGGCCATGCCCACGCCCAGTTTAGTGAAGGGGGGGAAGTTGTGATGTCATGTGACCGTGCCGTGACGACGCAAGTTTGACAACCCTGATTTAGACCAATAAATAATGCTGATAAAATCTGTAGTGTTTAATCTTGATTGATAACAAGAGGAAAATAAAGTTTCCCATGGCTATTGGCATTTTAGGGGTTTTTTTTAGATGTAAGACAAAACAAGGATTTCTGCTAAGTAGTGTTTCTGCATTTATAACAAACCATGTTTTGTGCAGCTTCCCCCTTCCCACATCCTATATGTGGATGCTGTTGTGAAAAGCAGTTTCCTAGGATGAAAAAAACAGAGTGATATGTGGGTTAAGATGTAGCCCCATATCAATGGGATAAATCTAATTTCAGATCTTGATTGCAGTTCTTGATTTGGAAGTAATGTTGATTCAGACTTCATAACAATCTATGTTTGGCTTTATACCTAAAATAGCTTCTTACAAATGACACATTTTTCCTCTTGACAGGTAAAGTTTGTTCGTTCATTCATATTCATTCATTCATTCATTCATTCATTCATTCATTCATTCATTCATTTATTGGTTCGATTTATATGCCACCCTTCTCTGGAGACTCAGGGTGGTTTACAATGCGTTAAGCAATAGCCTTCATACTTTTGTATATACCTGCTTAGTAGGGCTTTTGGCCCCCCCTAAGCGGTGTTCTTTTTTAT
Organism: Pantherophis guttatus; assembly: GCF_059756535.1. Lineage (NCBI taxonomy): Eukaryota > Metazoa > Chordata > Lepidosauria > Squamata > Colubridae > Pantherophis > Pantherophis guttatus. The sequence continues at coordinate 32,179,328 of NC_142063.1, forward strand.
ACAAAGTCAGCTTATTGCCCCCACAATCCAGGTCCTCATTTTACCTACCTCGGAAGGATGGAAGGCTGAGTCAACCTTGAGCCTGGTGAGATTTGAACTCACAGTAATTGCAGGCAGCTGGCAGCTAAGTGCTACTTAACAGCACTTTAGTCTGCTGCACCACCAAGGCTCTTGTGAGTTGCCTTCAAGTCAGTTTCACCAAGTCAAGCTTACTTCCTAGTGGTTTCATGGATATATATATATATATATATATATATATATAGTCAATCATTTCCCCAGAGGATTAAACATGGAATGATTGAAGTATCTTCATTCCTTTATATTACTCTAACTCTTGATTTAAAAAAAGCTTCCAAGGTTCCTGTGTTGTTTTGTAATCCTACCAAGCTTGTTTGGCCAGATATGATAAAAGATAAAAGAGTATGTGTACGCAACAAATCTCTACAGCAAATAATGTTGAGTTCTTTTACAGGATATCGCCTCCCTGTTATGCCATATACTCATCACAGGCTTCCATGATTGACTGATGTGATTTAATTTCTGTAGATTAACAGATCATTTACAGGAAAGCCATAAAATAATTGAAAGTGCAATTAAAAATAATTAAAAAACAAATCTGGCAGTTTTGTTTTTAAGGATGCATAATGGAGCACCATTGTTTGTAAAAGATGAGTAAAAAAAATAAACCTGTCTGGTGTTAAAAAGATCATAATATGAACAGGTGTAGAGAGTAAGGAAGATGGCCATCAAGATTTGCAACAGGTTCTATAATTATACCCGATTTCAGTCAAAGTAATTTTAGCCTTCTTGTGGCATTGATTTCTTGGCCTAGTCTACCTTGTGGGGGCTGAGAATATGAGATGAACTTTTCTGATATGAAGCTTCTTTAAGCAGAGTCTTGTTCTTGAATTAGGTTACTCATCTACCACCATATAGGAGATGACCAGGCTGAGCCCGAGAGAGGGATCAAACATGCCATCAGTCTCAAGTCCCTTCACACCCACAAATCCAGCCCACCTTGAATTCTGTTGACTCTTATCTACCGCCAATTTGCTTTGATTGTTAGCAACTCAGATTCTTGTGGAGAACTGAAGCTTGGAAATAAACCTATATATTCATTTGAACTGCCTGGACTCCTGATTGCCTGCGTTTGACACCTCAATTCTCATGTTGACAAGACAACTGGGGTCAGTTGACAACAAGTCTGCAAAGGGACTCCAAAGGTGCTGAGAAGCAGAGTGGAAAGTTGGTCATTATCAGTATGGGCAAATCTGAAAACTGGCTATATCGACTATATACAATCTATGACTATTTCCATCCATGGAATCTTGATACGTAATATATACACATACCACTGTAGTACTTTAAAGGATGTAGAGATTTTGCAATCAATTATTTGTTTAATTTAGATTGTTTATTTATCAAATGGATGTGGCCACCCAGCTCAGAAAAGATGACTCTCTGGGCGGTGTACAGCAAAACAAGTATAAAAACAATAAAATGTCAAAGACAGTCATATTTAAAAATACACAAGAGATTCAATCAGCAATGGAGCCACCTCAAGATCTCAAGATGTTTGCACCAATCCTAACAGATTTTAGAAGGTACACAGCAATAAACTAAACTAAAAATACATCACCCTAAGAGCAAAAATTAAATGTATCAGATGAACAACTTTATTCAAGACCCCCAGGGCCAAAGCCTTGCTAAAATGAAGGGAACTCTTGATAGAATTTTCAAGAGGCTGCCACAGAGAAAGTTTGTCATCCCATGTAAAATATCTAGAACTTCACCATGCTGGACAAGGCCCTCAGTTGGCCCTCTTTAGATGACCAAATGAGATGGTATTTTCTAATTCAGATAAGGCAGAGCATTTCAGGAAAGGTTGATTCATTATGTGCCATCAAGTCATAGCCCCTTTTTACAACATAGAAAGCAACTGGGGGGGACGGGACTTCCAATTGTATCCTTCCATCAATACTCATAATATTACCCTAACTATCTTATTCTTCAACATGGAATAACTCCATTTCTGAGGTTGGAAATAATAAAAGAATCATGCTTTAACTTGTCCAAGATAGCAAGGTTCTAGCCAGCTCCTTGCTTCTGGCCTTGCCATTAGAGGAGGTCAAGGCAGAGGAAAGAGTCTTGGCAGAGATAGGTGAAGCAAATGTGAACTGAAACAACCTTGGGTTGCAGCTGTGCAGCCTAAATCTGGTGTGTGCGTGTGTGTGTGTTGCTAAATTATGAGAAATGCTTTGTAACAGTTCCTTTGCTCCTTTTAAATATGCAATTCCTTGGCGGGCTAAAGGATTATAAGAAATGTTTGGTGTAAAATATTTGGTATGCTATGTATCTACAAGTAACAGACAGAATACCAGATTGGGGTTCCAGGACTCACTCCACCATGTCCTGTAACTCACAGATGGGCCCTGAGCTTCATCTTCTCTTAGGCTAAACTAACAGCAGTTTGTTGGGAGGAATGGAAAGCGTGACAAATGAGATCTTAGCTCTTTAAGTCGTAATTTCTTCAACTCCTATAATAAGCCACAATTAGCTGGTTGTGTACTATTTATTTATTTGATTTATAGAGCCACTCATCTTGTATATGTGACTCTAGGCAGTTTACAATTTTAAAGGCACAGGAGGATGTGGAATGCAAACAGCAGGGGCTCTAACATTAAAATTTACCAAATAAAGCAGATTTTAACCTACTGTAATATGAATTAAGTTTGTAGATATACTATCTTGATCAGAGGTGCTATCTAAGATATCTCATGTTCCTTTTTTGCCCACCAAATTTTTTTTGCCCAGCAGTGAGTTTCACAATCCAATGACATTCAATTATTTTGATTGTCTCTCCCCTGCCAAATGGGATAGAATTATCAATCGTTGCCAGTTACCTCTGAGAATACACATTGTAGATACATCATGTTATTTTACTATGCCCACAATGAGCATAAACCTTTTAGATATGAAATTTTTAATACTAGTGGGAAGGGGGGAAAAGGAACAATGCTCCCCCCACCCCCCAAGATATAAAAGATTGAGAGATCCAGGTTCAAATCTCTAGACAGCATTAAAACTCACCAAATGGCTTTGAACAAGACAGGGTGTCCCAACATAGTCTACCTCAAGTTTCTGAGAAGCTTTCCAACTTTACACTTATAAAATTAAAATAATCTCAAATATATAACATTTACTGCTGGGTTCTGTCTGCCTCCTATGTAGTAGACTTTTGTTTTTTAAGTTGACAATTTGAAACAAAATTTATTTAAGCATGTGACTCCCTTATTATACTGTAACATGAAAATAAAGAGATAAAGATAAAACAAAAGAGAGACAGTTTTGTCTACTGGTTAGGGCACTGGCTAGAAAGCAAGAGGATATGAGTCAAAGTTATTTCTTAGCCGTGAAAGCCAGTTCGGTGACCTTGGGCCAGTCACTCTCTCTCAGTCCAACTTACCTCACAGGCAGAGGTGGGTTTCAGCAGGTTCTAACCAGTTCTGGAGAACCGGTAGCAGAAAGTTTGAGTAGTTTGGAGAACCGGTAGTAAAAATTCTGACTGGCTCTGCCCCCAGCTATTCTCTGCCTCCCAAGTCCCAGCTGATCGGGAGGAAATGGGGATTTTGCAGTAACCTTCCCCTGGACTGAGGTGAGAATGGAGATGTTACAGTATCCTTTCCCTTCCATGCCCACCAAGCCACACCCACCAAGCCACACCCACAGAACGGGTAGTAAAAAATTTTGAAACCCACCTTTGCTCACAGGGCTGTTGCTGTGGGGAAAAGAGCCTTGGTAGTACAGTGGTCTAAGGCACCCTGTTATTAAGCTGGTTATTAAAACCAGCTGCCTGCAATTACTGCAGGTTCGAATCTCGCCAAGGCTCAAGGTTGACTCAGCCTTCCATCCTTTCTAAGGTAGGTAAATTGAGGACCCAGTTGTGGGGGCAATAAGCTGACTTTGTATAAATATACAAAAGGATGAAGGCTATTGCTTAACGCTTTGTAAGCCACCCCAAGTCTCCGGAGAAGGGCAGCATATAAATCAAATTAAAAAAAAAAAAAAAAAAGACGAGGAAGGTGTGTTGAATATGTTTGCCATCTTGAGTTACTTGTACAAATTATGAAGGTGGGATACAAATAAATAAAGTGAAATGATTAATATTAAATCATCACAATTTAGTTGTTTTGCAGGATTAAGTGAAAGTCTACATTTTCCCAATCTCAGAAACTTTAAGCAAAACCAAGGTAAAGATTCAGAGAAAGATGAAAGTTCCAGAAGACAGAAGAATAAAAACTTTGGAATGTACTCAAAGGAAGACCCCTGTTTAAATCGTTTGGTATTGTGGAAAGAGTAAATTTTTTAAATGGTTCCTCATGATTGAACTATTGATCATAAACTCCCAAGGACACTTAACTGACTAACATTCCACAGATTAAACTAATCCATCCAGCTGTTCTAACTGTGCCTCCCTAGACAGAGAGAAAGAAAGGGAGATATTAACTGGTGAAATCTGCTTCCCAGGCTTTTAGAATAGGAATTTTGGCACATGGTTTGGCAGGCTTGAGAAACATCTGGGGCACTTGGTCAGAGCTGAGCCTCATGAGATGGATGATATTGAGCTCTCTATGTACCCAAATATGACCTTAGCTTTGGTGTTATCAGAATCAGTTGTTTGGACAACTAGCAAAGAACCTGAAAGTTATCCTGTAAAGCATGAATGTTGACATTTGTATCTATGGGGCTGAAGCCACAGGAAGAATTGTTGGACTTAGAACCATTGGGGATATTTCACATCCAGGTATAATTTTAGAAGAGCAAGTCTCTGCTCATATTGTTAGTTCAATTTCATAGAAAAGGCATGCAGACAGATTTTTTTACCCAGTTGCTCAGTTTTTGAACAATTACATAGTGGCAAAAGTATTGGCAAATTGTAGGCTATTATTTTTAAGTAGAATAACATGAAAAAAAATGAAATATGTTTTACATCCAGTCTCTTCTTAAAAGCCCATTTTAAGAAGAGATTGGATAGCTACTCATCTGAAATGGTTTAGGGTCTCCTGCTTGAGCAGTGGGTTGGATTAGAAGACCCTTAAGGCAGGGGTGAAATGTAAAATTTGTTACTACCGGTTCTGTGGGCATGGCTTGGTTAGGAGGGGTAATGTGACTGGGTGGGCATGGCCAACTTTTTTCTTTTTAAAATTTTTCAAAGCATTTTTTCTAATGCTTTGAAAAGCCTCTGCCGATCAGGCAACTCAGCTGGGATCGTCAGAGAGACTTTTTTAAAAAATGCTTTGAAAAGCCTCTGATGATCCCAGCTGAGCCGCACGATCATCAGAGGCTTTTTTTTTTTTTTTTACTTTTAAAAGCATTTTTTCATCGGAAGAGTTTGTAGGAAAAATGCTTTTAAAAGTTAAAAAAAAAGCCTCTGATGAGCATGCAGCTCAGCTGGGTCTGGTGGGGGAAGGGGCGCAGGGATTTTTGCTACCGGTTCTCCGAACCACTCACCACCATCGCTACCAGATCGGGCGATCCGGTCCGAACCAGGAGCATTTCATCCCTGTCCTAAGGTCACTTCCAACTCAATTATTCTGTATTCTCTATCTATCTATATTTATGTTTTAACCATTCAGCAATGATCCCTTGCCCCACACAAAACCATTTCTTGGTCTGTACCTCTTGCTGGTAATTAGCACAATCATTTATTATGTTTTAACCAGATCTCTCTAAGGTGCTCAGACAAACATTTTATCTTAACAACAGTCTGTGAAACCGGTTAGGCTGAAAACATGTTGCACAAAGACACCACTGAGGCTGAAAGTGATATAAACCCGTCTGACAGCAGCTACTTATAGTATTTAATTCTTCCATCTTCTTGTATAATAGAGAGAACACTTCACTGCAAGAGCTGGCATTACATACATATAGTACATACCTATTTATTTACTCATAGTTTACTCAATGTAGCACAATTAGCTAGTAATCTGAATTAACACGTTAAGCTATGGCTTAATTAACTACCTATTTTCATGTAAGACTAAATCAATGTCTTCTTTACATGCCAAATAAGAGTAAACTACTCAAACCAACATTATGACTAAATGAAATGTGAAAACTCAGTCTTCCAGCAGAGATTTGAACTTAGATGTATTATCTCTTTCTAATCTTCTACATCTATCTACTTCTGCATTACAGTCAAAAGGTTATGTCAAATGACAAATGCATGAAATTGTGGAGTTAATAAATGTGATTCTATAGCATATTAGAAGAGCTCAAAATGAAAGCAAAAACAAAAAGTGAAAAATCTATTATTAAATATTAGGTTAAAGGCAGTGTTGACCTACATGTTTAAATGATTACACAATGGACAACAAAATGAAAAGAGATAACTTTGTTTTCTTCAGCTTGAGAATACACAAAATTTGATAATGTATTGCCAAGCTAAAAAGGAAATGACTTCCCTCCAGATTAGTGACAATTTAAACAAGTTCATGAAGAATAAAAAAAATTCAAGTGAGAATGATAACCAGCCAAATGATGAAATGAGCATTACAACATTTATTGTAATGCGAACTTCAATCCTTATGTACATGTGTGGAACACTGTGAGGCACACACAAAAGACCAGATCTCACATTGCGAAACTTGTTTTTTTCATTTTCTCCATTGCCATCCCACCTCCTGTTTTTCATATCATGACATCAAAAAACAAAAACAAAACTGAAATATAAGGCATACATGGAAAAGGAAACCCAACACACAGCTGCTACTTTTGATAGCAACCATACTACTATCTTTTTTTTAAAAAAAATGAGAATGAATATAAAAACCTTAATTTATTTGTTTAGTCATATAGGCTATAAAGTCTTAATCCAGATTCCCAGCATTGTTCACTTCCCAGAGCAATACTTGTAAATTGACCTGGAAGGAAGGAAGGCAAGAAAAAACGTATTGTGGGCAATCACTATACGAACAATCTCCCCTATGCTGACAGTTTTGGAAATTTTAAAAACCAACCTTAAAAGCCTGGAATATTTGTTTTGATTGCCAAAAAAACACTAGATCAGATTAACATGCTGAGCATTTGAATGAATGAATGAATGAGAGTGGGCATTTTGTCTGAAGTATGGCAGGAAGGGTGAAAAGGAAGCAGTTATTTGGCTTTGATCCAAATACACCATTGCAGGAAGAATAAAAGGATAAGAATTCAATGCTCATTTCACAGCACATGAAATACAGCAGCCTGTCATATATAAAACTGCTTCCCTACTCCTCAGCCACAACACTTTTGCGCTATAAAATAAACCACATGATCCTGAAATAAAATATAAATAGATAAATAAACATTTTAAATGCTATTATCTATACCTCCCTGTAATATAATGTCCTCTTTTATTGATAGTTGCTTATGAGCCATCAAGACCATGTTGAGTTTTAGTAACCACATAAACTTTCTCCAGGGTGATCTGCTCCCAATGGGATCCTTCAGGTATTGATCCCTGGTGTAACTGAGTCCAGTCATCTAACTGCTGGTCCTCCTAGATCTTTGCATAATGTGCTAGATCTTTGCATAATGTGTCCAAAATACGATAATTTGAACCTGGTTGTTTGTCCCTTGAGTGTGTCAAGCGCTGGGGAAATCAGGAGATTCAGGCAGTTCAAATGAGTATAAAATATTTATTGCAAGCTTAAGTTCTCTACAAAAATCTGACCTACTAACTATCAAGGGAGATAAAAGGGAATAAGAAGGCATTCAAGGTGGGCTGGATCAGTGATGAAATGTAAAATTTGTTACTACCGGTTCTGTGGATGTGGCTTGGTGTGTGTGTCGGGGGGGGGGGATGAGTAATGTGACTGGGTGGGCATGGCCAACTTTTTTTTTTTAATTTTTAAAAGCATTTTTTCTACAACCTCTTCGGCCTGTCAAGATCCTTCTGTATTTTAAGCCTATTTTCTGGAGTATTGGCTATTCCTGCTAGCTTGGTGTAAATAGTAAATGGAGAAGCTCAGTCCTCTTTCTTATGGGCCAAGATTTAGGAAGTTGTGGTATTTGGGATGTTGCTCAGCTATAAATTCCAGCATCCTTAGGGATACGGCCAATATTGAATGGTGTCCAGAGTTGTAGGCTACTTACTCATTATGGAGAACTTTTCCCCACATGACAAATCCATAAAATTATGTTTTTTGATTCACCAACTATTTTCATCTTAGTACAACATACATAAAAAATATTAAGAATGCTGTTGAATCATTACAATGTTTTGTGATGCATAATGCTAGACCCAATAAGGTCAAAACCAGGACAGAAAAGTGGCAGCCCCCTTTTCAACTCCTTTTTCTTCTTAATACTTAGTAAATTATGGTATGTTGGATTGAAGAGGGAAGCACGGTCATCAAGATGAGAATCCTATTGATAATCATCTCTGTAAATTAGTCTAGCACCCTTTCAAAATAATCTAAAATTATGGCTTTTATATTGTGATATACACAAACACCATACTTGCTTTTTCAATTAATATCAAACAACTAAAATTATTACCAAGCATAGTTCACACCTAGCATCGGTCCTTCTCTGGACAGATTCAGGGGAGTTTGCCTCTGTATTTAGGACATTTTTAATGACATCACTACACAGCAGGAAACAAGGACTTATGACTTGTCAAATACTGAACTACAAAAGATTGTAGTAAGATTGGCTCACACAAATTAAGTCAGATTTTATTTTGTTTAGAAGTAGCATATTAGATGAATTCAGTCATTCTGATTTATAAATCACGTTTTAGGGCTTAGTACAAACCATATTTTATGGCTTAATCTAGCCAATTATGGTCTATGCAATAAAACATGGTTAAGCATACCTTGGCTTAGTATAATGTGTGAATCAACTCGCAGAGATCCCAAGGCCATATTCTATTTCTAAATCAAATATCATTTGCCAGCCAGAATCAATTCTGGGCTTAATTTTTCTCCCATGGAAAAGTCCCTGCAGGATATTTTCATCTGAGTGGGAGAACAGCCAGAAACAACTCACAGATGTGAGATGAATTAAGTGTGACCTATCAACCCAATCGCTAAGTGGCACTCATTCTAGCAAATGGCTGAGAGGGATTGCAATTGGGAAGTGTAATCATAATGAATCAGGAAAGAATGCCATAGGCTTTTATTCTGAAAGATGACATTTGACAACACAGTAGCAGTTATTTTGTGACTAAAAAAAAACAACCTCTGAACTTTTTGGCATGAAAGAATGCCTTGGAAAATTACCACGATAGCAGGCTGAGGCACAAAGAGTCTTGGCTACTACACGTGAGATTTTGGTCATTAATAGTTAGATGTGGCCTGTGAATAATGTGAAAATCAAAGGATTCAGAAGAACAATAATGCAATATACGATATTGCATTATTGTTCTTCTGAGCTCTTCGGTTTTTGCACGTTTAAGCTGTTTACCATATATAAAGGAAATGGTACAAATAGTTCTGTGATAAGACACCAGCGATGATGGACTATATGCTTTTTCCATTTGGGCACTGTAGGAGTTTTGCATCACACTTTGTTTCCAAACTGACATCATTAAAAAGATATGCAGCCTTTGAGAAATGCAAAAGGATCTAGAGTCTTAAAAATTACCCTGATGGCATGTTCTCTTTATCTCTGACATTTGACCTTTTGTGCAAAACATTGTGCAGATAGCTCTCTGGCCTTTCTCAAACCTGCTTCTGCTCTGGCCCCATTAAAGTCTGGGATATAAGGTTCACAGCAATGGCGTGGAACCACACCTGAATCAAGAGCTTGGCACAGATCCAGGATAGAAGCTCAACCAAGACTGCTCTGACTTCAGGAAAAGGAACAAGGATCAAACAAGGTAAGCAGGAAGGAAAGGTGAGCCTAAGAAAAGTTAATGAGATTATGAGAATAAAATCTAGATTAGGAAGTTTGAGCAAACAGAATGAAGCTACAAGGCAGTCAGGGACATCTGAGCATGGACCAAAATGGGATGGTGCTTCAATTGCGCAATCAAAGTCACCATCTTGACTTTTTTGCCACCGCCCCTCTCCCCCAGAGCAATGGAGAGACTACATCAATGCAGCAGGAAAATGGTTACCTCAAAGAGATGGAGGTAAGCACAAAAAGTGGAAAAACAGAAACTTCTTTTGAGAGTGAAGATATCTTTCATGAAATGAGAAGGAAAGAGATCTTAATACCGTGTTACTTATCTCCTGTTCTATAATTCTGCTACTGGAAGCCTGATTTCTCTAATACAAACCATATTCTGAACTATGTTTAAGAGTCAAATGCAATATTTGGTCCCAATACCAGAGTTTCCTGATTCTGCTGTGTCTCAGATTTGATGTAGCTCTTCACCTGTTCTCAGCAAGAGGAAAAAGAAGGAGAGGAATGTCTTGGCAACATCTGGACTCTAAGAGAGAAAAACAAGCAAATGAGATGGGGACGCTGCTAAGAAAGGCTTTGATGGATGCAGACACTCAGGACCTGGGCTATTTCTGACAGCTTCTTATCCAAGGACTCCATCCAAATTGGAACCAGAACTGGTTTCAGGCGCCATAAGAACAAGAGAGCAAAGGTGGAATTCATTTAAGAGATTAGGAAGTCTTTGAATAACTATGGGTGATAGAACTGGAAGAACAAGGAGAATGACTATGATAAATCTGGGAATAAAGACTAAAAAGCAGGCCAGGACATGGCTTTGGAGAGATTTTAGAGTAAGAAATTGGTCAGAGTCTACCCTCCTTCCCCACATCAAAGTGAAGACAAAAGGTTGTCAGTCCAGTGACTTTCATCTTCCATAGGCAATTGTCTATTCAAACCACCATGTTCCCTGCTTGTCATTTTGCATTTTATAAATGATACTTTTTCCACGTTGCATTTAGCTTAAGTCAGCACACTTTTCTTTCCCTTCCCCTCCCCCTGCCTCCAACATGGCTAGAGTGCAGTGTGCTTTGCAATATCTTATTTAGATTAGATAAGGCTGTACGGACGGACACTTCAGCAGCAAAATTAAAGGCATCTTTTGGAAGCAAATCAAAGTTTGGAGATCAAAACAACCAGTGTCTGTATGTATCTCTATGCAGATGCCCATATAGGCCTAATCAGAAGAGTTCCATTGTTTGACCAATTGAAGCAAAAACAGAGATAGATGAAAATCGAGTTCTTGAGGGACACCAGAGGTGGTATTCAGCAGGTTCTGACCAGTTCTGGAGAACTGGTAGCGGAAATTTTGAGTAGTTTGGAGAACTGGTAAATACAACCTCTGACTGGCCCCACCCCCATCTGTTCTCTGCTCCCGAGTCCCAGCTGATCAGGAGGAAATGGGGATTTTGTAGTAACCTTCCCCTGGAGTGGGGAGAGAATGGAGATTTTACATGCCCACCAAGCCACACCCACAGAACCGGTAGTAAAAAAATTTGAATCCTACCACTGAGGGACACCCTTAGGAAAGAGATCAATGAACCCCTCAGCCCTGTGAGGTAGGCCAGATCAAGAAACCAACTCATCAGAAAGGCTATAGCTATACTTAACCAAGTTAAATTATTGTAACAGAATTGTCAAGCACAGGAAATCAGGAGCCAAGGCAGTTCAAATGAAAATAGGTTTATTGCATGCTAACACTCTTTACAAGAATCTGGACTACTAACAGTCAAAGGGAATTGGTGACAGATAAGAGTCAACGGAATTCAAGGTGGGCTGAACTTTGACCTCCTGTGGGCGTGAAGGGACTCGAGTCAGATGACTTGCTTCACACGCCCTACCCCACCCCCTCGGGCTCAGTCGGGTCATCTCCTACATCAATCTTGCAACTCTTTGTCTCCCTTTTATATTTCGACTGAGTGAAAGAAGAGGTAACCTCAACCTCTCCCTAAAGCAGATCTCCTCTCCCAGGGCTGAAGGAATGCTTCTGCCCTTATTTCTGTAAGGTCTTCTGAATATTCCGTTCCAGGCCATTTCCGTGGCTCTCTGCATCAACCCTGGTAAGAAATCTTGACTTCCTACTTGAGGCTTTGAGAATCTTGTAAGGAGCACAGCTGAAGGTTCTCTCTATTAAGACATGTTTCCCTTAGCTATGGTTTGCTGCTAAAGGACAATGAATGACCTGCAATGCACTGACCTTGAGTTCATGATTTGCTGGGATAGCTATGCTCATCAATACCTTATGCCAGAACTAAATGTAATCATTATATAATTAACTACAAACTGCTAAAAGTCAAGATCTTTGCCAGGAGAAGCCCATTTATATTGCTAAGAACTTTGGCATTTATTGGTGAGAGACAGCAGGGGTGGGCAGACAACCCTTTCAACTCCTTGTCTCTTTCAAGAGAGATGTTAATTTGAAGGAGGTTATCAGCAATGACAAGGGAGATAAAGGGAGCAAGTAGCAGCCCACACAGACATGATTAAGGATACAGTTATTTCAGCAACAGCTGACAGGCGTGTTGTCTCCTTGACATAAGAAACTGCAAAAATCGTGGGTTCCACTGGGTTATTTCTAGGGAATCTGTCGATTAACGTAGTGAATGGCAGTGCTTGATTTGTTCCCCAATTTTGACTTGTTAAACATTCCTCTGAGTCTTCATGGTCTGGATCAGAGAAAAATGGGGCATTGTTTTCCTTTGGGGAATGTTATGGTGGCTAAATGAATGAAAGCAGAGAAATATCTTATCTACTCAACTCTGAGTAGATAAATAAAAAGTTAAATAATCTTATGCTTGTAACATTGATATCTTAAATGGCAGTTACACATAGGTTTTTTTAAAATTTTCAACACTTTCTAAATAATAGAATGTGAATAATTTTAATCATATTGATAAACATTACTTCATTGAAATCTGCATTGAAATAATATATTGTATCAAGAATTATAATAAAAGGTGGGGAACAAAAAATTACCATCCCATACATTCATTGAGAAGTATTACCCTGCAGTGGCTTAAGAGCCTGGGGTATGAACTGTGATCTGGTTCATTCAACATTCTAAACAAATCTTATCTTGGCTTTGTGGTTGTTAAACCATGGTTCACTGTGGAAGATGCTGTTATTCAGCAAACCATGTTCAAAACAAGGCATGGCAAAGCTTGATGAGTGAATCTGGCATACATTTCTTCATTCAAATAATTTCTCAGGAAGCAACTTAAGCGTGTCTTTTTCTCTGTCAGTCTTGATGGTCTCCTCCCTTTTCAATCTGGAAGCCACAGTACTGGCCTCCGTTTTTGATGGCACTTCCTGGAACTGAGCTGATGTGCTATTAATTTATTTAGTTATATTATTTGTGTCACACATCACTTTATATCATAGCTTTATTATTTTTACAAATAATTCAAGGCAGTGAACATATCCAATATACCTGCCTCCTTCCATTTTCCCAATAACCACCACCCTGTGAAGTAGACTGGGTTGAGAGAGTGACTGGACTAAAGTTACCGAGCTAGCTTTCATGGCTGAGGCAGGACTTGAACTCACAGTCTCCTACGTTCTAGCCGGGTGCATTAACCACTAGACTAAACGGGGGTCCTTCTAGACTCAAGCTCCTGGTTGAGTAGCAGCCATGGGTAAGGAAGTTCTTGCACATTCATGTTGTGTACCAACTGCATTCTTTCCTTGACCGGAAGGCCTTGCTCATACTGATTCATGCCTTGTTCATTTCCAATCTGGATTACTGCAACACCTTCTATATGAGGCTGTTCTTGAGGACCACGAATAATTTACAACTGCTCCAGAATGCAGTGGTACATGCAGTGATGGGTGCCCCTAGGTTTACCTATATAACACCTCTGTTGCAGTATATTGGCTCTCAGTTTTCTCCTGACGAAAATTCAAGGTGCTGTTTATTAAAGCCCTAGATGGCATGAGACCAAGTTATCTGCAAGACTGCCTCTCCCTAAGGACATTTGCCCAGCCTACCAGATCAGATAGGGTGCTCCTAGTCCACGGGTGTTAAACTCGCTGCATCACATTGATGTCACGTGGCATTTTTTGCCTTCACAGAGCTGGGGTGGGAATGGCTTGCATGTGACACATCTGGCTCGTGGGCCACCAGTTTGACCCCTGTGACCTAGTCCTTTCCCTTAAATGCTGCTATTTTATAAATCTAGGAAGTGTGCCCCTACCTTATGAAATGCCCTTCCTGAAATTTGGCCATTCCCTCTCTTTTAACCTTCCCGAAAAGCACTTAAGACTTGACTTTTCCCCCAAAGTGCTGGGTTAGGGTGCTGAATTTTTGTGAGCGTCATGAAAGTTCAGCTGTGATGCCAGGTCTTTTGGTTTTAAACATTTTTTAATATATATTGTAGAGATATATTGCTTTATTTTGGAGTTGTGAGCTGCCCAGGGTTTGGTTCAAGAAGTGCAGCTATATAAATATTTTAAATCAATACAGATTTTTGAAGTTGTACCATTATTACAAAAAGAGAAGAAGTGCTGAGTTTGTCTGCCAAGAAAATGCAAGTTCTGATGCATCACTTTGTAATTGATTGGTGAAGAAAACATTCCATAGCCAAAAAGAGTTGGCCTTGGGATCTTTATTTATTTATTTATTAGATTTCTATACTGCCCTTCTCCCGAAGGACTCAGCGCTTCATCTTGGCTTCAGAAATTCCTGAACTGAGTTCTTATGCAAACTATTGGTTTTGCTAATCAGCAAATAATCCCAAATGGGCATGCAATTCACCAATGCCTGAATAGGTCACTGGTTTTTTCATTGGTTTCTAGTTCAAATAAAAAATTTTAAGGCTCTTGTTCCCTTTTTTTGCCCATCAATGAGTTTTGTGCACCAATCAATTATCTCTGCTTATTTGGGCTCTCTTTCACTATTCCCCCTGCCCAAGGGCTAAGGTTATTGATCGGTGGTTGACAGTTACCTCAGCAAATTCATGTATCCATGCTATAATCACAGCAAGGACATCATACCAATCAATTTCATTCGCTGCAGGGAAAGACATTTTGAAGATCAGATCTGAACATTAGTGACGGGTTGATTGAGGGCTCTTATTTATAAAGCCCCAAGTGGAGTGGCCTAAGACACAGCCAACAACCTGCACAGAAAGAGCCATTATGTATATAATCAGAAAAGCAGATGCCAGATTCTGGAAACTTTCCCTAAATAAAATAACGAAGATAATGTTTCCTGCTTTAGGTCCCAATAAGGAGGTTAGACAAAATAAATTCCAAATTCCAAACTTTTCAAGCAGATGTATAAAATCACTCACACCTGGGTCGTATTTAAGTTCACTGAAAAACAGGCACCGAGGACTCCAGCGAGGATTAAATTCATAAAAGGAACCTGTATTATACCGTTCCACTCAGTGGCTAAGACGCTGAGCTTGTGGATCAGAAAGGTCGGCAGTTCGGCAGTTCGAATCCCTAGGTCTCCTGCGTGAACAGGGGGTTGGACTAGATGACCTCCAAGGTCCCTTCCAACTCTCTTACTGTTCGACCTCCTCAAAGTCAGCCCTTCCGATTAACCGCAATGCAAATCACCTTTATCCACCACAAAAGGGAAGCAGGGAAAAGCAACGAATGGCCAAGGTGTATCTCTCTCACACACCTCGCAGCCCCGTCGCTGATCCCAGACCTCCCGTCCGGCTTGAGTATATATCGAGCGCGGCTTTTTGGTTCGGGAAACGTGAACATAGCCGAGCTGGTGTGGTGGGGGGGGGAAACTCCTGAAAAACCGGGAGAGAAAGTGGGGGCGCGCAGGGCTTTTTGGGAAAGGTAGTCCTTGGCATACAGCTGCCTGTGGCCAAGAACTCGGTCCGGACTCTATCTCCCAGAGGCGCACTAGGCAGCGGGCTGGTAGGAGGCTTTCTCTGTACGAGCCTCCCTTACGTAGTTCCAGATTCACATATTGCATCCTATCAGGCCAAAAGGCGATGATGTCACCTGCGGGCTTGTGAGGCAGCGAGACCGGAGTTACTCCTGCTGGCGGCGGCGGAGGAAGCGAGCCTGCCTAACCAGCACCCATTGTAAGCCGAGCGGGGAACCGGAGCGGGCGGCGGCGGCGGCTCCAGAAAGATGCACGGGGGCTTCAGGTAAGGCGGTGCTGCTCCCCCACCCACCCCCGCTCACTGCAGGCGGCACACAACGCCCAAGCCGAGGCCCCGTTTTCAGATGGTGGCTCGGGCTTGGCTTAACGCGATATGGAGGAACCTAAGTTACCTTCCGGGGTGGAGGGGTGTGTGTGGAAGAATAGGTGAAGCTAAAACGGCTTTCTCGTTCATCCCGGTGTCGGGAGAAGCGGCTCGAGGGGCGCCCGAGCTTTTAAGATTTTAACCTGGGCTAATCGGGGGGGGGGAAAGTCCTCTAGTCTGCAAACGAGGCAGGGTCTTGGGTTTAAAGGATGGGGGGGCAGAGAAACTTTCAAGGCGGTTTTCTCTCAGCCAGAGGTAGAATCGGAACGGGAGAATATGGGCGTCGCTGCGTGGATTGCATTATTTCGCTCGTTTCTGGAAATATCCCTGCGCCCCTTCTCGCCTCCCGGAATTGTGTGGCTCCCACCCACCCCAGCCCACCACAGATCTGCGCGAGAGGCCAGAAAACTGTGGGTTTCGCGTGTGTGTGTATGTAACAAAAGGTGCAGATGTCTTCCCTCCCCCCCCCCCCGTTTCTTTCCGGCTGCAGCCTTTCTTTCTTCTGAATGGGATCGGGGCTGGATACGCCGCGAAAGAGATCGGCTTGGGGGAAAAAAAAAAACACCGGTCTGCCGCCTTTACCACTACCTCCCCTCTCCACAAACACACACTTTTTGTTGTTGTTTGTTGCTGATAACATTCCCCCTCTCCCCCCCCCATTCCGCGGGTTCAAAGCCGCCGAGAGAGAGAGAGAGAGAGAAAGAAAGAAAGAAAGAGAGGGGGGGGGAGAAAGAAAGAAAGAGTTTTGATTCTGCCGGCTTATCGCGAAGGCATTGGAACAAGCAGCCTAAAACCAGGAGGCGTGTAAAGTCGCGGCTTAACGTTGCCGCAACGAGACTTCGGTGCCTGTTTGTGTGGACGGTGCCCATGCTCGCCGCGTCCTCTGTATCGAGACCTCTTTTAAAGCTCCTTTTTGATAAACCCCCCTTGTGCCTCTTCCCCGGGTTTCTTGGTAACTGGGATCCGCTACACGTGCAGAACGGAGTCCCAGAACGGCTCTCCCGGGGTTGCCCGCTCTCACCATTACTGAAATGCTAAAGGCATGGAAACCACCCCGGCTTTTCAAATGCAAAATAAGGCGGAACCAACATTTCGAATGTATTTCAAAAAGAGACAGGGGTGCATCCGCACGGCTCTTCTAAAAACAATTTAAAAAAAAATATGTGACTCTTGAGTGGGGGTTTGGGGCGCCGGGGACAGGTGGGTGGGAGTCGATACATCTTCATCTATAACGCTGCGTAAAGACCATCGATGCTTCTGTTTTCTCCATGGGGGGGGGGGGGGAAAGACAAGGTAATGGGGCTTTTCCCCCTGTGGAAGATGCAGAAACTGCTTCTCCTTTTCCTGCCACCTGGTCTCCATCTTCCTCCCACCCAGCTCCTCCCTCGATTTAGGGGTCTCTTGCTGGCTTTTTCTTTCCGTGAATGGGTGCGTTTGAGTGTCTTGGACCCTACAAGGGGGAGCTTCTCCTTCGTTCCTCCTCGGCTGGGCCAGTGGCTTTTGCTCCACAACCAGAGGGTCCCCAGTTAACCGAGGAAGAAAATAACCATTGTGCACATGCCTCTTTTCTCTCGTGTGTGTGTGTGTGTGAATGTGCCTCCTGGTTTGCAGCAGTAATAAAATCTCTTACCGATTGAGGATTTTTGAAGGAGACGCTGTCTGCAACAGGAAAGAGGGGAGGGGGCGGGGCATCAGAAATCGAGTTGCTATGGTTACCTATGCTGTTGAAGCATTGCTGCTTTTTCCTAGCTCTGGGTTTCC
Organism: Pantherophis guttatus; assembly: GCF_059756535.1. Lineage (NCBI taxonomy): Eukaryota > Metazoa > Chordata > Lepidosauria > Squamata > Colubridae > Pantherophis > Pantherophis guttatus. The sequence goes on from NC_142063.1 coordinate 32,197,231, forward strand.
CAGATCCCACTTTTGCCTGGTAACCGTGGAAGGGTGTGGCTGGCGGTGGTCTGTTTTTCAGCCTCTGGAAAAATGGGATGCAGGTGAAGGTATGAATGGAGGAGGAGGAGGAGCCCAGTCTTGTGATGTAAAGGACTTCTTCGACTCAAGATTGACTTCTGGTGACCAATGTGAACACATCCTAGGTTAGCTTTATTTTATTGTATAATTGAGGCTTGGGAGCTTGCATCTGTTTAGCTTTCTTCCTGCTCTGGGGTCCAAGTCTGGAGTTAGTGGATGTTAAATAGGAGGGGATTAGGTTAAAAATAGGGTAGTGTGAGTTTTGCCAAGGCGCAGCTCTGTTTGAGAAGCAGCGAAGAAAGAAAAGGCTGGCAATTCCTTAGTGACAGGTGTGGGTGGGTTCCCCTGTTGCATTCATAGAAACCAAGAGGAAATCGTAGGCAGGCATGAGATGCCTAAATCGCACAGGGTGTTTCCCTAGCCGCCTCTTCCTTTCCTAATCCCACTCTATGCTAACACGCTTGCTCAATGCCTGTTGCAAAATTACAGTAGGATTTCTTCTTTTTTTTAAAAAAAAATGCTGTAGCTTTATTCTTTGTGCACAAGAGCTGTGAGGGGCTTTTCTGAAACGGGCTGAAAGCTGAGAAGAAAAATGCAGAGATGGTAACAAAAGGTGGTTTGCCATTTTGCAGCAATGCTTCGTGTGCTTTGACATGTCCACATGCAGTGGCAGTTGTGTGGAAAGGGCATCCGGATGGATTAAGGCTGCAAACAAATGTACTTCATTGTGCACCATGTTCTATATCAATGACTAGAAAGTCCATCTTTTATACTTAATTGAACGTTATTAAGGCATTGGACCTACCTGTGATGAATTGTATCTACCTTGCGTCGAATGGTAGCAGTTTTGTGCTATTGATCTTCATTATACCCTACCTTTGCTACATCATTATTTCAATTTGTTCGTTATCAGATGGCTAATGTGTGCATATCTTTGCTCTTGAGTTAACACGAAGCTATTTTACTTGGACAAGGTATTAGCCAAGGGTCAATGATACTATTTTAGATGTTGGTATTGATTAAAGTGTGTTTACATTTTTTTCTAGCTCTTCTGGATCCAACAGCCCAGGGAATTATGTATTGACTATTTCCCATCTTTATGGGCAACTGAACACAGGCAACTGATAGGCAATTTGTCCTATCATCAGCTCAGATTAGCTGGGAAATGAATTTAGCCTTCCAAATCCAGGTCACAATCTAGTTCAAATACTATGCCAGCTCATATGGATTCTCATGTTAACTCCATGATGTTGGTTTTTATTAATTTGATTGAAAACTTCAGTATTGGGCTTCCAGGATAGAATGCATAACATTGGATTTACTCTTGCAGAGGAGGAATCCAGTCCACCTTTCTCTGACTCTTGTTGATTACAGTCCCACCACTTTTAAACATTTATGAGAAATGTAAAGTCTCAATTTCTGAACTGTCTGCCATTAGCTTGGATTTTTTACATAAAGGATCTCATCTAAAGATTTTGTAGAAAGTGATACGTTTCTCAGAAGTTAGAATAGTTCCAACTCTCCTAGTATTCCAGAAACTGAGAAACTGTTCTCTTTAATCAAAGCTTTGGGGAGTGTTTCCTAGCGGGGGAATTCTGGGAGTTGAAAGCCACACACTTTAAAATTATTGAGGTTGAAAAACTGATTCCGTGGGGTAAAATATATAAATAAAGGAATGAGGGAATATTCCAAATCAGATCTGCCTTACAAAATTCTAAATTTGGTTCATATTCGTAGAGTAGAAAAGCTAGGAAGGGGTAGTTCAGTCACAGACCCATCCTGTGATTGCTTTTAATTTTTAGTTCTACACTGAAATATCTAATTAATCCTGTAATTTTACAGGACTAGAGTGCAAGGTGTCTAATTTGCACACATTGTCACTGAACTATTCTTATTGTTTATTTTGTAGTCCAGGAATTTGCATAAGATAAATGACAACTAATTTGTAAAACAGACTTCTGGACTGCTTTGCAGACACTTCAAGCGGTCTATTGAGCAACATTTTCACTGGTTTCATACAACACATTACTTGTAGACTAGGCTGAAATGTAATTGGGTGGTTTGTGATTCAATGTAGTACAGTGGTTTAAAGCAACCTGTTATTAACACAGCTGCCTGCAATTACTGCAGGTTCAAATCTTACCAGGCTCAAGGTTGACTCAGCCTTCCATCCTTTCTAAGGTAGGTTAAATGAGGACCCAGTTTGTGGGGGCAATAAGCTGACTTTGTATAAATATACAAAAGTATGAAGGCTATTGCTTAACGCATTGTAAGCCGCCCTGAGTCTCCGGAGAAGGGCGGCATATAAATCAAATTTTAAAAAAAATGTGTCAGGAACCCATTCATTGTTTTGACATGTTATGGGAATGGGCCATTACGTTAAAGTACAACATCATGATACCCCGAGTTGGTTATAAGATGGGCGGCTAAATAAATGTTTTCAATAAATAACATTATTTGAACATTGGTGTAACGTTAGATAAACGTAGCAACTAACCTATCTTTAAGACTGAGTTTTAGTATGACCATGTATTTACAACCTAATTGTTTTCTCACACACCTCTTTCCCTAGGCAGAGCAAAGTATAAGCATTCAATATTTTAGGGAGAGCGTTTATTAATGAGTTGGTAATGCATTATCTTCAGTATGCATAATGCCATAGTTTTACTGCCAAATATTGAAAATATTTTAAGCAGCTTTCTCTAAGCTTCCACCTTTCAATTGTGCTGCATTTGTCCTTCTAATCAAGTGGGGATAAAGGCTGGCTAGGAATTTTGGGCCCTGTGATTCCAGTATATCTGGATAGCAAGAGGTTAGAGTCCGAGTCTATGGAGAAAACCATGGAGAAAACCATTGCCAGTTCAGGTAGACAGGTGTAGTATAATCTTTGGGGGAAACAAATTAATACATGGGCTCTAGCTGATATTGTTTTTGAAAGGGTTAAAAAATGTAGACTCTGAACGTGCCAATTCCTACCAACAAATGTCATTTTATGGTGAAGTAGAACTGAAATATGACTGTATCTTTTAGACTATGCCTGCAATGTTAATATCCTTTGTGTTCTACAGAGGAATAGCTTTACAATTTCGTCTGGAAACGGTCAGATTAATGAATGAGGTATGACAACATTTTAAGGTTTTTCTCACACCATCTTTACACAATGAGTGCCGAAACGGGAACGCACCTGCCGGAAACCGGAAGAATAGCCGCCCTGTGCGCATACACATGCCGGGTGGCTGCTTTTCCGGTGAGCGCATGCACACCGACCACCTGGTTTTCTGGTTTCCGGCATGCATGCGCACATGAAGACCAGCTGGCTGGTGTGCATGCGCGTGCCGGAAACCAGAAGAGCAGCCGCCTAGTGTGTAGTGTGAAAACCAACTGGCCAGCGTGCCAGAACCTGGAAAAGCAACAGGCGACGGCTCATGTGCCCAGAGTGATGGCTCTGCGTGCCACTTCCAGCACACGTGCCATAAGTTTGCCAACATGGGCTTAGAAAATATGGTTCCTCATTGGAGGAAGACCCAATTTGAGTCTGACTGGACACTGGAAAGAGCTCATATAACTGACCTACACAATGGCAAATCAAAAGGCAAAAGAAAATAATTTGTTACTTTGCAGAATGTTACTTGTTCCCTTTTAGGAAAACACAATCGGTAAGAACATCTGGCGTGAAGAATTATCGCAGCGTTCTAATGGCGTTAGATACCAATGAAAATAGAATGACTTGCTGCTGGGAAATATCCCTGCCATCAGTGTGGCTGGCGTTAGATATTCTGGACCATCTGTAACTTCAGCTGGTCTTCAAGAACAAGCCAGGTAGAGTGGGTTGCAGTAATCCAATCCAATCAAAGTGATTGGGGCTTCCTTCTGTGAAGTGATCTGGGCTCAATTTGAGTCACTCCCAAAGAAGTGGGAATACTTTGCAGTATTAATTCTCCCACTTCTCAGTCGGATTTCTGCCCTCATGTTTAGTTAAGAGCTCCCATAAGGTGGCAGAAAGTTGAATTTTAGCAGTAAGCAACCCTTCTTTGAGGAAATGTTTCCCTTATCTATGAAAGAGGCTGTGATGTACTTCCTGCTGAAAAGAAGCCTTTGCTTGATTCAACTATTCTGAGTAATTTTGGACCTGTCTCTAAGCTTCCCTTTGTATTAAAAGAGCCTTGGGAGTTGAGTTTGAGGCCAGGGCAGAGCATGAAAGCTGCATTAGTCACACTTGGAGATGCCTCTTGATTCTCTTTAATCTTTCAGTAGCTTTTGATATGCTCAGCTTTGGTATTTCTCTGGCCCACCTCCTTGAAATGGTATAGGTGTTGTTGTTTTGCAGTGGTTCTTCTTCTTGAGGGGGGACATCCCAGTTGAGGTGGAGAGTGGAGAGGAGAAATCTGCCCAGGGACTTGTACTTTGTTGAGTATCTCAGGTATCTTTCTGGTCCTTTCCTAACATCCTAACATCTATATGAAGCTTATAGAATAGGTGACTTCTAAGCAAGGTCATCTGCTAGCAAGGGATTTAGTGCCATCAATATACTAACAGTGCCTATACATCCCTGGGCTAGATTATGCAGCAAAAATGCTAACCCAGTACCCTTGGTCCCAATGAGAAAAAACAAACTCTATCTGAATCCCCCCAAAGCAGAGTGGGAGTTTGGGTCTCTAGGTAAACAATTCCAGTGAAATATCGTTTTTGATGCTGAATGGAGTTGCATTCCCATGAACCATTGCTTTAGAAGTTTCCATAGTTGAATGATTGGCTTCCTTGAAGTGGTGGCATGTTCCCCTCCCTCCCTCCCTCCCCCCCCCACTTTCAGGCTCACATGGAAGAAAGCTGCTTTAATGATTAGCAGAGATTATAGTGTATTGTATGTAAACTAACCTTTCCTTTTCAACTAATCTTCTTCCTCCTGCTTTACTATCTCTACACACACCATGATATTTTACTCCACTGATTTTGAGAAATGTAGTTAGACATTGAGTGGCATCACTACTGCTACTATTATTATTGCTACCACCACTATTACTGTTATTATTAGTAGCATCTTTCCTGCATTTGTTTTCCACCAGTTGTGTTGCGACTGCACTACAAACAGCATGGTAATTAAGAAAAATCTAGTCCCTTAAAAACTGGAGAAAACTAGATTTGAAGATGGATATAGTGCATTTGAGTTGTCTACCATAAATCAATTCTCTGCTCATTTCATTTTCCTCCTCATTCTGCCTCCAAACAATTACTAGTAATTACTGTCTTGGTAGCCTCTACCTATTCTTTTGCATCCTGAGTTGTTTTCCTGAGCTAGAAAAAAGGTTATACCAAGCTTCCCTTTCTCTGCTCTTCTCATTCTATCTTTCCAAATTACAACCCAATTAACTAGTCCATTATTAGACTACCCCTGTAATGTAATCTAGTTTTCTAGAATAGACAGACAACGGTACTAAAAATGAGCTATTTTTTGGAATAGGAGCATCTTTATAAATGATCTTTTTAAGTCCTGTTGCAATAAATAAATAAATAAATAAATAAATAAATAAATAAATAAATAAATAATTTTAATTCTATACTACCCTTCTCCCGAAGGACTCAGGGCGGTGTACAGCCTATTAAAAACACAAAGACAAACATCAGTTAAAAATAATTAAAATTATTACATAATTTCGGCTCAGATTTAAAACCCCAAAAATTTAAAACACCCAGTTTAAAAATCATTATATTGATAGCCCGGCTTGGCGGAACAGCAGGGTCTTGAGGGCACAGCAAAATACACGGAGGTCAGAGATCTTACGCATTTCCGGGGGCAGTTCATTCCACAGGGCAGGGGCTCCCACAGAGAAGGCCCCCCCCGGGTGTCGCCAGCTGACATAATTTGGCTGATGGCACCCTGAGGAGACCCTCTCTGTGGGAGCGAACTGGGCAGTGGGAGGCTGTTGGTGGCAGAAGTCGGTCTCAAAGGTACTCGGTCCTATGCCATGGAGCGCTTTAAAGGTGGTAACCAACACCTTGAATCGCACCCGGAAGACTACTGGGAGCCAGTGCAGCTCGCGCAAGAGGGGTGTCACGTGGGCACAACGGGTTGCGCCCATAACCACCCGTGCGGCCACATTCTGGACCAGCTGGAGCCTCCAAGTGCTCTTCAAGGGGAGCCCCATGTAGAGAGCATTACAATAGTCCAGCCGGGAGGTGACAAGGGCGTGAGTGATCGTGCGCAAGGCATCCTGGTGCAGAAAGGGCTGCAACTGGCGAATCAGGCGAACCTGATAAAAAGCCCCCCTGGCCATGGCCATCATATGCTCTTCAAAAGACAGCTGTGTGTCCAGGAGGACGCCCAGATTGCGAGCCCTCTCTGTGGGGGGCAGAGATTCACCCCCAATACTCAGCGATGGTACCAGCTGACTATATCGGGATGCCGGAAGCCACAGCTACTCAGTCTTGGAAGGGTTGAGTCTGAGCCTATTTCTCCCCATCCAGACCCGCACGGCCTCCAGGCAGCGAGACATCACATCAAGGGCATCATTGGGGTGGTCTCGGGTGGAGATGTACAACTGAGTGTCATAAGCGTACTGATGGACTCTCACCCCAAAACCACGGATGATCTCACCCAGCGGCTTCACATAAATGTTGAACAGCCTATGACTTGGCTTCCAGATTACAAACTAAATATTGAAGTGAAGCCACCAATAACTTTCACTTTCCTAGAATGCCTGTGATACTATATGAAATCTAAAGGTTTCGTGATTCATTGTGACTATATCGAAGGTCATTTTTTTTTTGTTTTGCCACTTTTTAAAAACAAAATTCTTTTAAAAATTCATTAAATTCTGCTAGGGTGAGGTGTCAAGGGAGGGACCTGTGGGCACCATATTGCCTGCCCAAATCTATCTGGTTCTTCTGGATTGGGTAATAAATTACAATACAATCCTGAATGGGGTGTGTCTCTTTTTTCTGCTGAGGATTTTCATATGAAGAATGGCATTTGTATTTCTATTAGTAGTGGGACAAGTTTGGAGAAGGATGGGTAAAAAGATTGAATAAGACTCTCCCTTGAGATATAAGAAAGCCAAGGACTGATGATCTTCATAGAAGATTGACTTGCCTTCATGGTGAATTGTTTTGAAGAAGCAAGATGGGCAAAGTATTGACACTTTTTGAACTTTGGTCTTGGAGAGGACTCCTGAGAACACCTTTGGAAAGCCAAAAAAACAAACGGATGGATCATCAAACCAACCAACTCAGAATTCTCCCTTGAGGCATAAATGATCGGGCTCAAACTATTCTTATTTGGATACATTATGTGAAAAAGTAGCTTACTGGAAAAGACTCTAATGAAGGGGGAAAGAAAAGGAAGAGGATGACCAGCAGCAAGATGGATGGACCTATTTACAGTGTGGGGTGTCCTTGAAAGACCAGATTAGGGATAGATCATCATGGAGAAAACCTATCAACACTAAGAGTTGGCAATGACTTTATGGCAGGTAAAAAGTCAGTCAGATTGAATGTGTACCCTAAGCAACCATGAGAAGTACTTGGTAATGATCTAATTTATAAGGAGCTTAAATGTCCTAATTTTAAAGGCTGACTTTATTTTCTCTTTAATCGTTTTAATTAGGACAAAAGATGTTCCCACACAACATTGTATCAATAACCACACAAGGCCACAGAAATTATTGATCTGTTTTGAAAGTAATTATCAGAAATAATTACTTTCTATTTAGGAATAGAAATCGTACCTGAATAGAAAAGTATATTGCTGAACAAAAGCAATGCCTTGGGTTTTATTCCTGTCATTTTCGTGTTTGTTTGGCTTTTAAATGGAAAGAGGAAGAAGCAGAGAAAGTGGGGGATAGGGAAAAATCTCCATCTGAATCTCTACCTTGCAATTTCTGCCTGCCAGGATGGGATGTACTGGATGTGGGTGAATAGTCACAGTGCTGTATTTCGTACATTGCCTCTGAATTTTTGGCAGCAAGAAAGGTAGCAAATAGATAGAATGACTTGTGTAGGCAGTTGCTATAATAGAACGGGACAGAACAAAGTTAAGTATACTGAAATACCCTTTTTAAATATATTTATTTTAGTTTATAATAGTTATTAGCTTTCCTATCCTTAGTTAACACAAATATGTTATTAAATAAACAAATATTCCAGATGGGGAAATCTATCTAATAATTAAATTGATCCAACATCATAATATATATATAAAAAGAATTTTGAAGTATCCTTTTATAAAATGCCCAATTTTAAAATAACTTGAATAACTACTGAAATAAGAACGTCTTCACAACCTCAAATCAAATAATGTTATTGTGGTCATTAACCAATAGAAAATAAGAAAGGAAAAAAAGGGGAAAAATAGTTTTCAAATATCCAGGACATCAAAAAATAATTAGGGAGGAACAATACAGAGAAATCAGCTAAAAGGCTTCATACTTATTGGTTAAAACTAACTTAAAATGTAGAATTAGAGAGCCCCTGACAAATCTGAGGAAGATACAGTTGACAGTAGTTGACATAAAATAATTAAAAAAAAAAGACCAGTGGGTAATGCTAAGACACAGCCATTCCCTAGTCCAACAAGTTCAATTGCTCTTAATTATGCTTTGTCTAATTTTATATGCCACCACATAAAACCTGGAAACCTTATATGCTATTTTAGGATTAATATCAGAAAGTAAGAATTTCTTGTAATGGTGATCATTCTATCCTGTTTTACTAGTCATGAGTGGGGCAGGTCTTCACAACTGTAGTGGAGCCATGAGGTGGAACTAGGTGTAGTCTTCTTCAGAAGAAATATCTGTGATGCTATAAGATTGTCACCCATCACCACCCATTATATTTACATCACCGAGACAAACAGAAAAGAAAATAAGCAACGGCCTTCTACATTGTAGGGCCATAGATGTGTTATTCCCTAAACATGGTACCTTTCTGCCATAAATTGCCCAGTAAATGATCATTTGTTAATCTCAACTGTGTGAGAACATGGTTAGCCTGGTTAGGTTATGCTGCCCCTCTATACACTTTTTCTCAAAGTCTATCTTTTGCATATGGTTTTTAGCATGTTGTTTATTTTCAATCAAAGTGGAGGCCAGAGTTACAGTATGTGGTAACTCATTTACCAGTGTCCCCATCTTTTTTCTTTGTTTCTACATCTGCAGAAATTTATTTTGAAAGATCTTTATGCCAGGAACCTTTTTTAAAGGTTGATCTCTTAAAATATGATGTATATTATTGGTGTACAGTATTATATAACAGGATGATTTGTGTCCACAGTCTTCTGGCATGGCCAAGAATGCTGAGATCCTGCCAACCAAACTTTTACTTTAGCCCCTCTTCCAAACAGTACCTGGGTTATGTTTAGATGGGGATTTCCAAAACCTCTCTTCTGAGCATTCCCCTTGGAATAACACTGGGTTGCATAGTTTGGCTAGTAGAACTGATGGTTGCTTAACAGGATATTTCTAAGGTGGAATTTGCTACAGATTCTTTTTCTCCTATATCCTCTCCGCCTTGCACCCCGTGGTGATTTAATTATTATGGTAGGATAACAGAATTAGTAATCTACAGCTTGAGGCTCAGGGGTAGGAACCAGCCATATTGGTGTCATCTAATTTATTCTGATGTGTGAACCCAGCCAGTTGCAGCTTCTTTACATAAATTCATGCATAAATTCAAGTCATGGGTCATACTTATAAGAAATGTGTGAAGATGTCGAACAATTTACTATGCATACCATCTTATTTCCAACAGGCAGTAATGCGTAGGGTATGGAGGCAACAGATTTCTTTCATTATAACATTCCAGGTTAAACCTATGATTACCAACGTGGCTTTAAAAAAAATCTTGAGATTCTGAACAGAATAATGCTTGACAGGCTATCAAATTTTGTATGTCACATTAAAAAGCACAGTACGGGTTATGAATAAACTGGTGTTACGGATTCTGTGGCTTCTCATACATAGGTTTGGCCGGCCACTAACAAACAAGTTTTTCTGTGGTTGTTTGATATGTTATGCAGATTGTTTGCAATTTCTTTTTCTGATTTTTTTCATGGAGGAACAAGTCGTAGCACCTGGTTTTCATGATATGCTAATCACATCCCAGATGGAGCTATGATAGTTCTCGGGTCAACTCACAGGAGGAGGTAGCAAGCAAGATCCAAGCAACATGCATTGCACACTCATGGCTCTTGACTATAATTTATGGCAAATTAAAGAAGTAAGTAGGGCTGAGGGGGGAGAGTTTAGAGGCAAGGGAGGAGCAGAGGATTTTCATGATTAAATACAAAGTTCCTATACCACATGTTGCTTGGGGCTTAAGGATTTGTAGAGTATTGAAAATTCTACCCCAAGTGGAAAATGTACTGATGTGCCCAGTGATTTTATGCATTTTTCAGTACTTGGGGCTGTTGTTAGATTGAGTGAAGCACTTCAAGTGGCAGAAATAATGGCTGGTGGAAAGTGATAGAAAGATGATGGAGGTAATGATGTATATTCTGCAGCTTCAAAGCTAATCAACGTTCAGATACAGTGGAGGATGCTGTCATATTGCCAACATTGACTCGGATTGTACCTAAAGTAAAAATGCACCATCAATCAATAAAATCTTGTTTTTCCTTCATGCAGCATAATACATTGGGCTGACCCTAACAATTTGGAACATACTGCCAGTGAAATAAGCACTAGTGGTTTCTTGTTATAATAAACACCTATCTTATTACCATATCCAAAGATCTAGGTCATTTCTCCTCAAATTTTCAGTAATTATGGAACACTATGTAAACATTTGAAGAAATGCAAAGGCTGCCTGATTAAACAAATTAACCCCTCCATCTACTTTTGTTTTTAAGAGCATGTGTTTTGGATGAATAAGCGATGATTATGGTTGCAGTTGCGTATGTCTTTTTATCCCTGCATTAAAAATCATCTAAAGCTCATTTTATACCAAACTTTTAAATCCAAATTGTATTATTTATTTACCATTTGAATTATTTTATCTTCCCATACATAATAGTATTTATCATAAATTCACTGGTCAAGAAACTTCATTTAATAGAAATCGATGAGAACTAAGAGGGTGGGGGCAGATGGATCTCAAACCCAATGAATTCTCATATTTAGATATTCATCACCATATATGTAGCAATGTGAATAAGATTACTTGCTTGAACATTTCAGAGAAGTAACTTCTGCTCCTTTCTGTTGTGGCCCCACCGGTTGCCAGCAGAGCTGACAATAGAGTTGGACAGTGAGGAAGTTGGGGAGGAACTTGGGCCAGTCCTGGGGGCTGAGTAAAACTCGGATGAGGGCTCTGCGTTGGAGGCAGAGAGGGAGTTAGACAGCAGCGAGGCAGAGGTACAGCTGGAGCCCGTTCCCAGTGTGCGCACGCGCAAAGCTGCCAGAAGACAAGAACAATTAAGAAAGCAGGGTAGACTTGGGAGTAAGGCCACACCTTGGAGATGATTGGCTCCTCCCATAGGACATAAAAGAGGAGCGAACGGGATGTGAGCTTTTGCAGGAAGCAATTAGTTCATCTTGTTTCAAGATTGGAAAATTCTGTTTGTGACTCTAATAGACTCAGTGCTCTGCATTTGGAAATTGGTTCTCTGGCAGCGTTCCAAGTGAGATAAGGTGGGGGTTGATAAACATTCCTCTGAACGACTGTTTACCAAAGCCTTGTTGACTGTGAATGAACAGAATTCATAGTTGTGTTAATAAAAGAGGTTTTACTGGGATTAAGACTTTGCTTCATGCTTTCTAAGGAAGCCTAGGTCAGAACATTTTCTTGAGCAACAGTTGAACAAAGAAGACTAGTTGTGAATGGACTCTTTCAAACTATTTTCATGCATGGAGAGTCATAGCTGAAGCAGCAAGCAAGTTTTAGCTCATGAATGTGAGAAGGTTGTGGCAGATCACACAGTAAAACTCCATAGACTATACTTTGAGAAACACTAGCTTAGATACTTATTCATGTCCTAGATGTTTACTCATGACTACCCATATCAACCAACTTGATGTGGGTGGTTAAATTAAACAAGCATCATATGGCATAAAGGTTGCAGGGGGGAAACACTTTGGCATATGTACAGCATTAGTCTTTGAATTTCAACTGGTTGCTTAGCAGCTTTTGAAGTTACGATGGACCTCCCCAAAAGTATGACGTGGTTCTGATGTCCTGATGGCCACCTCTAACTGCATTTCAGGCACTTGGCAACAGATTCAAATTTATGGCCATTTGAGCATCCCACACTCACATGAGTGTGATTTATGATGTTTTGGCTGAAAACCAAAAAACTTCTGGTTTTTGGCAAAAATGCTCTCTAGCAAACAATGGGTTTTCTTAATGAACATGTCATTTACTTAGCAATCATTGCAAAAAAGGTCATAAAATTGGATCAGTCACATGGACTTTATAACTTCACGACTTACAACCATTATGGGCAGGCTCCTTTATGGATGTAAGTCAAGGACAACCTGTATTCTTTTCTTTACAAGAGAACTCTCAGAAACTTTTATTTTATTAGCTTTCAAGCTCAGAGACTATCATTGAAAATAACACATAGAGGCTTTCTTGGAAGAGTGTGCATTCATAAGTTTTTCATAGGATAAAAATAAACTCTTCAATGTAGAACTCATCATAGGAGATGATGAGCAAGAGAACCTCAGCTTCCTAAACTGGTTTACAATGTGTGTGTTTGAGAAAATAGGGCTGGATGGGATTAGTACATTAAAGAGTGATATATCTTGGCCTTCCCCAACTTGGTAGTACTGAACTTCCTGCCAGAATATTCAAAACATCCGGAAATACAGGATTTGGATAGATTAGTATACAATATCTAGATGAGAACAAAGGGAATGATTCTCTCTCAAAAAAGTTATGGATTTTGTTGTTGTAGTAGTTCCGAATATATTCCCAAACAATAAAATATTCCTAACTTGGACCCTGAAACCACAGCTAATATATATTATAATGCTTCGTTCATTAATATAGCATCTCATTTACTTTAGAATAACATCTGGACTCAGCAAGCAAAGACCACAGTGCAAATTCAGTATTGGTTATCAGAGAGATCTTGTGTGTCCGTTCTCTAAAATGATAGAAGCCACCTTCTTCTGTTTCTTAGTGTTCAGAAATCACTGTTCCAAGTCTCACAACAATCTTCTCTATCCCACAGGCAGAAAATTAAAATATTACATAATATAGATATTTTTATTTTTTAATTTGATTTATATGCCGCCCTTCTCCGGAGACTCAGGGCGGCTTACAATGCGTTTTTTTTTAAAATTTGATTTATATGCCGCCCTTCTCCGAAGACTCAGGGCGGCTTACAATGTGCTAAGCAATAGCCTTCATCCTTTTGTATATTTATACAAAGTCAACTTATTGCCCCCACAACTGGGTCCTCAATTTACCTACCTTAGAAAGGATGGAAGGCTGAGTCAACCTTGAGCCTTGGCGAGATTTGAACTTACAGTAATTGCAGGCAGCTGGTCTTAATAACCAGCTTAATAACAGGGTGCCTTAAACCACTGTACTACCAAGGCTCTCGCGTTAAGCAATAGCCTTCATACTTTTTGTATATTTATACAAAGTCAGCTTATTGCCCCCACAAACTGGGTCCTCATTTCACCTACCTTAGAAAGGATGGAAGGCTGAGTCAACCTTGAGCCTTGGCGAGATTTGAACTTACAGTAATTGCAGGCAGCTGGTCTTAATCACAATGCTTTCAGTCTGCTGAGCCACCAGGCCCACCAGATATGATTGATTGATTGATTGCATGCCATCAAGTTAGTGTCAGTTCTTAGATTTTCTGCATGAAGATCTGTCCCTAACGTGGTCTTTCAAGGTGTACTCATCATCACTGTATCTGAGTCCATCAAACAGACCTCTGGATATTATTTAAAAGGGCAGTGGGATAGCAAAGAAGCCATCCCTCCTGCTTCCCATTAAATGGCATTGCTTAATTGATGGGATTCCTTTCATTTTTTTTTGTTTTGTTCATATTAACAGTTGGAAACAATGAGAGAGGTGCAGTCCAACAGATTTCCTGGTTCTGTTCCACAAAGAGTTTTGTAGAAGACCATTAGCACCTTGAATGGTACTCAGAATCTGGATCTAGATTGAAGCAAGTGAGTAGGGGCTTTGTTATCCATTTGTTTCTTGAGCTTATTTGGCAGTTCAGAACACACACACACAATCTCTGAATTAATTACTAGTTTTTGAATGTCCTCAGTGATGGAGGGATCCTTATAAGCAATATAATAGTAACTGTTTTCGGTATGGAGCAGTAGATAGAGTTCTAAATGTATTAAAGTTGCAAGATTTTGAGAATGGAATGCCTGGGGGTTCTCTGTCTCTTCAAGTTTGTGATGTTTCCAGGAAACGTTAGCTCTGCTAATGTTTGCAAGCCCCAGGTGAGTAACTGCCTAGAAACACAATGGTAAGGAAGACATTTCAAATGCAGATTGTTTTGCATTCGGAGCACCCCGTGGACTTCTCTAACAGGATCAAAATAGCCTATTTCTGTGCAAGTTATGTTTATGTTGTTTGTTTTGCCTGTATTCCCCACTCCCCCACAGACACCAAATCTACCTCTTCCTGATTATTAGTCACTCAATGGCTTACCGCCAAGGCTGTTTACCTGCTGTTCTAGAGCAATTCCCAGCTGTTAGATACCTCCTCTAAGTACTGTCTGTTCCTAGAATTGTTAGGAATTCTTATGGCCCTCAAACATTTCAGGATTTAGCTAGTATTGCCTTGTCATGATAACCAGCAGACACTGAAAGCATAGCAAGGGGCTTCAAAACTACCTTCTCTGCTAATTCATGCTCCTTTTTCTGAAGTTCCATAAAATGTTACCTGGTGTATTTTGGGATCCTATTCTCAGTTTTAGGGGCCTGAAATCTATATTAAAAACAAAGTAGAAGTTCTCTGCCCTGTCCATAGTCTAAAATTGTACTGGATCATTTGGGCTTTGATTCTATCATTTGAACCTTTGAGCCTTACTGAACCTATCAATGCTGCTTCAACTGATTTTTTTAAAATCTTCGTTACCATCCCCCAGCTGCTTGGCAGATAGGTTTTTAAGACCAGGTGATGAACATCCATAAGATACTTCTAGCCATCCTAGTACAGATTAGTTGGCTGAACACTTTAATCTCTACTATCTTCAAAACACTTGAGATAATAACTCACTCCCATCTATTATGGAGTAGAGTTCCTGGAATGTATCCATCAGTTTTAAAATTAAAAACATGAGTGCATCTTGCGCTAAAGTAAAACTTTTTCTTCTTATACAAGTTTGATAATGCTGGTCAGTGCATGTTTCTTTGCCTGCTATAAAGTCAGGAAAATGTATCAGATTATTATTAATATGCACATTTTTAAAAAAAATATGAAAATTATAAACAGCTTTCTAGTGGCATAATTATTTTCCTTGTTCAGAAAGCCATTTTATATGTCTGCATTTTGTAAGTACACAACAGAATGTGTCCATTGAAACACAAATTAAGATTTTGCTCAACATAAGCAAATAAATTTGTATTGACTAGGCCATGAAAATGGTACAGTATCATAAAGATACTGATACTGTGAAAGGTAGCTCTATGGCCAATCTCTCACACTAAGTAGCCTTCTACCTGACCTGACCTGACCTGACTTGAACTGGGAGTTAGAAGTGGATCTTGGGTTTCAGCAGAGAATTTGAGTTCAAGCTATTCTAAGTGCTAAAATGTTAATGGATGATAAACATTGAGCTTCAAAATGATCCATTAAATAGTTCTGATAATATAGCCTTGTAATATTATGCCTAAACTATAATTATTTCTGTCCATAGCAAATGATTAGTAATTTTTCACTGATTTAGACTGCTGGATTGCATGCAATATAAAACCACAACACTTAGCTTGAATAGTAGAGAAAGAAGAAGCCAACTGTTTTTGTGCTCTGGGAATTCCTAAACCTTGAGTCTTATCTTGTATAACAAGGCTGAAAATAAACAAAAATAATCAACATGCACAAAAATTCTAAAAATCCCACTTGCTGTGACTTTTTCTTTTTTCTTCAAAGTGTTCCTCCTTTCTTTTTAGGGAGGACAAAGAAAAGTACCTCCATGACCTTTCTTTGCAATGCCATCTCACAGATGAGGAGTTTCTCTCTCTTTCCCAGTTTTTTAATGTCTGTTTTTAAAAGCACATATATTGCTGGTAGCACAAATAAGCTTGTGCCAATTTATGCAGAATGCAGTTTTGATTTGAATCACTGACTCTTTAAGTTTAAATGGAGCATTTAAATGTGGGGCATTTAAAGGAAACTCTTTTGAATTAAAAAATCTGTTTGGATCTTTGCTGTTAACTTAGTGAATACTGTCTTAAGTCTAACTTGGCAGTCTTTCATTTTCAAAAAGCTGTTTTGGCCAAACTTGTTTGTGTGCCTCAAGCGTGATATAAGAACAATCATTCTGATGCTTTAAGTTCAATGTGTGCAATGCAGCTTCAAATCTCACCCAACTGCACTGTATGCAGGTAGATGAGAAGGAATATGAGACTACCGTTCCCAAATTACAGTCCTATATCAATCCCTCCTCTCTTCCTCAGTTATTGCTGGTGTTACTTTCTCTCCATGTTTTCCAGCCTCTGTTATCTGCTTCCACTGATAAGAACAATAGTTGGCAGGGTTGTGACAACACCTGCAGAATACAATAGCAGCCACACATTTCCAGTGGCCTCTAGCTTCAGTCTAGAAGGGTTTGGCCAAACCATTTTACTGTACTTTTGGAATTACAGGGAAGAGATCAGAGAGAAACTCCACACTTTTTTTTTTTTGAGGTTTAAAAAAATAATAGACAACATTTCTTAGCAGCCAACAAGATTAAACAAGTAAAACTAAAACACAAGCAACTATAGCAGCTGAAGACAAGGACAGGAATCCTCTTGATTATAATGTGAATTATAAACACAGCAGTTTGATTGTTGGGCAAATAAAATCTTTGCCTGACCTAGAAAGAATAGCAGACATAAGACCTGGCACATTTTTAGGGGAGATTTGGCAGTCAGTGAGCTACCACTAAGAACTTCTCTACAGTATTACCTTCTGGAAAGCTTTGAAGGTTTTAGTAATCTTGCATGATCAGATGGTCTTAAAGCATTCTTATATAAAGAGCAAAATGTCCTAAATCTCTTAGGCATTATATTAGAGCACTGTTTTATAATCATGACAACTTTCTGTGAACATCAACTCCCAGAATTCCCTAGCCAGATTCTGGGAGTTGAAGTCCACATATCTTAAATTGCCAAAGTACAGAAACACTGAATAAGAGTCTTATTCAGTGTTCCTGTAACTTGTCTTATAAAGAGACTGGACAATCATTTACCTGAAATGATATAAAATCTATCTCCTGCTCGAGCAAGGGGTTGGACTAGAAGACTTCTGAGGTCCCTTCCAACCAGTGGTGGGTTTCAAACAGTGTTACCACCAGTTCACTTCGCGCACATGCTTTGCGCGTGATTTGCTTCGCGGAAGTGCATTGAATTTCAGAACAGCTGAGGCACGGCAATCCGCTCTGCCATGCCTATCAGCTGGACTAAAAATAAATGAATATAGGTAGGTATAGCGCAGGGGCAGGCAGGAGGGCCCAACTGACAGTTGGAGCAAACTGGTTCGCTCTCACCTCACCATCTCCGCTACCGGCTCGCCCGAACCGGGGAGAACCGGTAGCAACTCACCACTGCTTCCAACTCTATTGTTCTATGTTCTAATCTCCTCTGCTGAACACATTAGATCCCTAATGGGAGGGGGAAGGTGATCTCTCTGCATAAGACCAGAGATATACAGAAAACTATCTTAGGAATTCCTTGTCTGATACTTATCTCCAAGGAAGAACTGTTCTACTGGCCTTGTTTTTCTCAGTCTGTACAAATCTGAGTTAAAACACTTCCTGCCCGGGAGAAGAAAAATGTCAAGATTAACTAGCAAATATTTATAAAATAAAACTTAACACTGATTTTTAATTTTTCTTCCCCCCCCCCTTCAATGTTCTGTGCAATGATTACCTCTCTTCTTGGCATGCAGTGGGTCAAGGTATTTATGGGCAAGCTGGACTTCTTGCCATCATGTAAGGCTAACACATGGGGTATCTTTATGCGAGGCTCAGCAGACCTTTTTCCCAGTTGTTGCTGGCTTTGGCATTTGTTCCAGGATGGTCAGAGCCAGTTGGCTTTTTGCAAAAGTAGTTTTTTAATTGGATTATTATATATGTGGTAACTTGCTGCAGGCAGTTTAAGGGCCTGTTATTCATGCCCCAATTCTCTTAAGTGGTGGCAGCCAGGTTTACAGTTATAATATATACTTGGGTTGGCCACTCCTAGAATGAAGTCACCAAAGACTTGTGCTTTATTCATAAATATGTAAAAGGAACATACATGGATATGCAGTGTTAAGCACTGCAATAGATCCCCCAAAGTTATCTTGTCAGATTTCTTAGAGGAGCGTGGAATTTAAATAGCATTCTAAGATGTTTGCAAATCCAGTTGCTCTGTATTTCAAAGTTTGTATATCTTTCCTGTTATTCATTGTATGTTGGGTGTGGATCCCTACTGTTCTGACCAGGCATGCCCCAGGCAATATACAACAACAAGAAATCCATTCACTTTTACAGTCAAAAATCACTCGGTTGAAAAAGATTGTAGGTGACCCCTGCAACATAAATATTTCACTCCAGGAAAACACCACACAATCCCCTGTTTGTCTGTCTGTCTGTCTGTCTGTCTGTCTGTCTGTCTTTTGCTTGTTTGTTTGCTTGCTTGCTTGCTTGCTTTTCTCTTCTTTCTTTCTCTTTCTTTCTCCCTCCCTTCCTTCCTAGGATATTTCCACTGGAGATGATAGCAGTTAGCACACTGCATAGGTGGGGAACTTTATTGACACAAATGGGGGGAAACAAAAAATACAGCTTGGTTTTCATGAAGTTTAGAAATGCTTTAAAGAACAAAATAGGCTTAATGCCTATTTTTCCCCTCCAATCACCTCCATGCAAACAAGAAACAACTGAAAATAGAACACTCTAGGAGCTGCAGAAGAGGTCCTGGCGGTGTTATGCATCCCATGGTCCATCGGTTGTTCACTTTGCTCACAGCTTAAATACAGTGGAATTTAGTGGGGTAAAATTGTTGTGCCAATAACATTTAAACAATAAATATTTTCCTTACCTGTTTCAAACAGCTGTGATTTATAGGGAAAAATAACTTCTTGGTTTTAAAGGTGTTTAATATTGTAGAAACTAAATAGTGTGATCTGTCAACCAAGGAAATCCTTGTTCTAAAATTTAATTCAACCATAAAGTTTTTGAATGGCTTCAAAGGAGCTGTTCTTCTCTCCTCCCCTCATGTGTGACAACATTCGCTGATTTCAGAAAAGCAGTTGCTACCTGTACATATGCAATGACATGAATGACACAAAATATAAAAATAGCAGTTGCAGCCATGACTGAGAAGAAACTGTTGAAATTCTTTGGGGATGTATGCTAATAATACTTTCTAATAAAATATAACAGCTCTTGATCTACTAGGGTTAATAGTATCCATTCTACATGGATGCATGGTAAAGATCCTGAATCTCTCCAGACAATGATAACAAAGACTCCATTTCCCATTATTTTACCCTGGCTTCCTTTCGGCTGTTAGTCTTTTAGGATGGACTTGGTGTTTCTTCCTTATCAGCCTCCTACCTGGCTGCAAAGTATCTGAAGTAACCTCATCTAGGGAAGCTCACCAGACCATAGACAGCAACCTCTTCCCTAATCATGTGTGCTGACAGGCAAGCACTTTCATGCTGCTTATCTTCCCAAAGGAATGTGCTACGTAGTGCATAGTGATGGACAGTGAGCAATGTATGATGATTAAGTTAGTCACGTCCTCACCCTTTTTGTGGTTTTAAAAGCTTACTGTTGGGTCTAAACTATCGCTGCATGTGGTGGTGAGTAGAGCAGAATCGCCATTTACGCTGAGGCCACATAGCAAGATACATTTCCATGAGTGTATACCTACCTTGGGATGGCATGTGACTTAATTGTTTAATGGGATGAGAGAATGCCCCATTCATTTTGATATAACAGTTGGGGTTTTTTTGTTTAGGAAGTAAGAATTTTTGGTCTACTCTGATACCAGAGTAGTATCTTTGGTCATGTTGCCATTTTGATCATCATAAATACTCTAAAAAGATTTTTCAAGGCTAGCTTTGATATCAGGAAAAGAGGAGAAAAGAGAGAGCAATGTAAAAATTTAATGAATGGTGCTGGGTTGCTTTAGGCAAGAGGAAGGTTTTAAATGTGAAAAGTTAATCTTATCTATTTGTGGCTCCAGTAAACAATATTAAGAGTGGCTTAAACTAAGCTAATCCCCCAAAGACTCTGGAAAAATACTCCTTGTGCAAGATGACATTTCACACGTATGTCCTGGGGCTGATCCTCAGTTTTGTATGAATTATTTCAAACCAGATGTCCATATATGCCAATGTTTGGGGTGGGGGAGAAAACAAATTCTGTTGTCCCAATGCAGAGTCTAATCCCGTGTATACTGTTTTGTTAAGTCATGCTGTGGTGGCTGAACACCACACTTCCAGGAGGGCCAGCAGTTTACCTTATGGAAGCCTATTGCAGAAAGATTCTTCTTAGAAACAAATTTTGTTTAGGGATGTGAATCTGGCATGGTGAGGGGTTTTTATACTGTATATATAATCTGTCTGTCCCCATAGCAGAGGACAGATTTCAACCAGGACTCTTCAATTCCAAGTTCAGTCCTGGTTAAAATCTGTCCTCTGCTATGAATTTCCTAGGGGCCCTGAAGCCTTCCAGATGTAGTTATGGAGTTGTGTTCTAGTCTCTTTTGTAGCTCTGGAATGTACAATTTCCATTCTCCAAAAACCACACAAGGCTTTGCATAGCAGGCATGGACCTGAGTGGTTAGGTAAAGCTCCTTTTTTAAAAAAAAAAAAGTATTCCAGATGTATTGACGTGCAAAATAGTATCTTAAGCTTCTGCAAAGCTAAGGCGCTCATTTTGGTTCTTAATTGCTCGTCCCCAAAATCATTCAGGCCAATTTTCTGGCTTTATCTAAACTGACATGGCTCAGGAGGCATAAAAGGAGTACTTATGCTGCCCTGAGTCTCCAGAGAGGGGCGGCATATAAATTTTAATAATAATAATAATAATAATAACAATAATAATAACAACAACAACAACAACAACAACAACAACAACAACTCAAGATCTTGTGGGACTTTAGGATTCAGACTGACAGGCACTTGGTCCACAACACACCTGACATAACAATAGTTGAAAAGAAAAAAGTATGGTTCATTGACATTGCAATACCTGGTGATGCACGAATTGAAGATAAGCAGCAAGAAAAAATCACAAAGTACCGGGACTTACAAATTGAAGTTGAGCGACTGTGGAAAAAGAAATCGTGTGTTGTCCCGATTGTAATTGGAGCCCTCGGAGCAATACCCAAAGGGCTACCCCGCTATTTAGAAATTCTAAATTTGCCGGACTTGAACATTTTGACTCTACAAAAAACCACCTTACTCGGAACAGCTTACATCCTCTGACGATACCTTAACAGTTCCTAGGTCCTTGGTTAGGACTCGAGCTGCTGAGCTATTAACCAGCCTCAAAGGCTGTGAATTTCACTAAAGATTAACCAATAAATAATAATAATAATAATAATAATAATAATAATAATAATAATAATAATAATAATAGGCCAGCATTTTAACAAAAGTCAGCCAGACTACAGAAAACCCAGGATCACCAAAACAGAGCCATTACCCAGTTCATCTGTGCCTAATTTCCTTATCACTGTAATTGGTTAATAATTGTGAAAAAGCTTTATCCTCCATTTGTTTGATCTCAAATTAGCAGTGGAGTTAATAAAAGTGATGTGAATCTGATCATTCTGAACCCAATGGTACATAAGGTTTTTTAATATTTAGGCAACAAACATTCAGGAAACTGAATTGAAGGTCAATAAGAACATGACAGAAATTATAATAAACAAATGAATAAAATATTAAATATATTTTCCTTTTAAATGGGTTTGCTTTAAAAAATACAATACATACGCACACTGTATATAATACATTATCTTCTTTAAAACAACCCACTTAAAGATATATATGAAGTGTTTTATATAGTTGGTAATACATTGGAGAAATTCTGTATGATGGTAATGTTCACAGATGATAACTCTTATTTGGAACAAAATGTTGCAACATGGAGCCTCCATTTTGAGAAATATACACCACTTCTTTGGAAAATCATGCATAACCTGGGAAGTCCTGGGAAAGCTTGCTGGGTCTTGACTTAAGGCATTGTGACAATTATCAAGCTGTCTTGGTTCTGGATATGACTTGTGTGTGTGCAGCATGTTCTGTTCTCTTGAAATGTGTTTTTGAGAGTAAGAGGGGATGAAGATGTTCTGCAGAAAGTCCTGAACAGCTGCTGCCAAAGGAGGCGACACTTGGGTACAGGAATACAAAATATGATCCTTAAGGGGCAACTGCTACTTCCCCATGTTCACAAATAACAGGGCTATCAAAGTCCATGATCTTTCAATTTTTAAAGAGAAGCATAGAATAGAATTCTTTATTGGCCAAGGGTGATTGGACACACAAGGAATTTGTCTTGGTGCATACGCTCTCAGTGTACATAAAAGAAAAGATACGTTCGTCAAGAATCATAAAGTACAACACTTAATGATAGTCATAGGGAAACAGTCAATATAAATCTTAAGGATACCAGCAACAAGGTTACAGTCATAAGAAGACAGTTTCTAAAAGTGATGGGTAGTTTGCAGAAAGAAAAATGAAATTGTTTCTATCCGAAATAAATCTGCATATGTACCTTTGGTGTAATCCTATCTATTATTTATATTGGGGTGTCCAACCTTGGCAACTTTAAGACCTGTGGACTTCAACTCCCAGAATTCCCCAACCAGCTATGATTTATATAGCTCTTATACTATTTTATTTATTTATGTGTTAAATTTATTTGCCATAGACAAAAATAAGCAAAAATTAAATTTACTATGCCACGGACATGACAATTATATGAACACTTCTGCAAGCCACTATCTAAATTGCTATTCATATTTTATGACAGCTTATTCATGAAAACTTGCCTTTCCCTCTTCCAAGAAATGTTTTTATTGCTACTTTTCTGAAGGAATTCTGAATCACTGTGGGGTTGGGAGAGGAAGCAGGAAGAATGAGATATCCAGGGCGAGGACAGGATCCCTTCCCAGCCAGGTATCGTATTATGCAATAAACACACAATTTTACAGTATCACAAAGCTCTTTGTTTCATCAGACTGACAGAGTTGAAGTTGATGGAACAAGTAGGGCAATATCTCAGTGTTGTTGGGTGTTGTTGGGTGAAACTGGGATGAAGTAGACTGATGATGGGTGGAAATTTATTAAGGTTTCTTTTCCATGGTATGTTTGTATAAACATATCCATTGGAGCTTTTTTTTTATTATGATGTTGATAAGTGGGAGGCCTTTTCTGTTGTGACTAACAAGAAATACTCAAAAATGACTTAATAGCCTATAATGATCACTTTGTTTGGGATTGGAGATAAAATAACTTGTATTTGTGTTGATTGGGATACATATATATCTGGTTCAGTTGATGTAATTGAAAGAAACGTAGCTATTACTTGTGTACTTGTAAGGTGTAATTTTTACTTCATACATCTTGAGGATATGGACAATGATCCTGAGTGGTTAAAATGTGAGGATATAATTTGATGTCTTCCAGGGGTGCGTAAATCGGCCTCAGTCATCCTGACCGTTGGCAAAGACTTATGGGTAATGAAGTCTCAGTTCTGGATGAACCAAAATATCCAGATTTATTTCATGGCTTCAGGCTTGATGTGGAACTAGAAACTAGATTGATCTCCTTGAAGGGCAGGTTTCACTGAGTGTCCTTCAGTTTTATGTAGTTTTGATAACATCAACATAACCAGACTAAATATATATTTTACAGTAAGGTTCGAAGGCTGAAGTTGCTTGATGATATAGCATGGGTAGTATCTTTTTTGTGGAATAACCTTATTCACGTTTGACTAAAGCCTGGTTAAATCTGACTTGAAATCTAAATGAAATTTTTGCTTCGTACTTTCCCTAAGTGTTCACTTCCATTAATATCTTAAGATTAAATTAACCATGTCTTGAACAAATGTAGAAGCCTGTTTTGGATAACTACAGGATGATGTGTATAAAAGCAACTTCGGGTTATTCCTTTCACTTTGTCTCACCCTTCCCTCAAAATTGTGGAACTAAGTTTATTTTAACCATCATTTCTGAACAGGGTGAATATCCTTTAACTTTGCAATTACCAGTAACTGAGTTTGCCATATTTATTATCTTTTTAAAGACAGACTGGAAAAAAAATCATTAAAGTAGTTTAATATTCTTAATATTAAACTGCTTTAATACAGGAAGTCCTTGACTTATGATCGTTTAGTGACAATTCAAGTTACAATAGCCCTGAAAAATGTAACTTACAAAGAGTCCTCATGCTTACAATCATTGCAGCATCCCTATGGTCACCAGATCACGATTTGAATGTTTGGCAACTGGCGTGTTTTTATGATGGTTAAAGCATTGCTGTTTGATCCCATTTGCAACCTTCTCAGCTGGATTCTGTGAAGCAAAGTTAATGGGGAAGCTGGCAGGATATTGCAAGTTAAGGTCACATGATGTCTTGCTTAATGACTATAGTAAAAAAAAAAGATAACAAAACCAGGTACGGTCATGTGATACCCCACTTAATGACCGCTCGATTTAACAATATATTTTCCAATCCAAACTCTGGTTGTAAGTCAAGGACTACCTATATGAAATTCTATTTATTTTTTTAAAAGTCCATTTTTTTCAAATGATACTTGTTATAATAGTATATTATATATTTAACAGGGAAACCTTAATTTGAGATTCCTTATATAAGTTCTAGTGATTTTTTTTTCTGTGAAGTTCTTTCTTTTTTTAAAAAAAATAATCTTTATTTACATTTGTCATTAAAAAAGAAGACAATACACCAGATAAATGACAAACAAAACAACAAAACAAATAACATACATGCCTATAAGTAGTACCTTAATAACTTAACATTCGGTACAATATATCTATGTTACATTCCGGGGGAGGCATAACAACTTAATTTACATTTATAAATCAATATATATAAATCAAGTTCTAGTGATTATTTTCATACCAACTAAAGTGTATTTATATCAATTAGGTATACCGCTCATATTTTCTTTGTAGGAAACTGCAATTTCAAAATATTCTAGTTGAATATTTATCTGCAGCTTAGAGTGATAAGCCACAATTTTAGCAAATTCTAAATTTGCTAAATGACCAAGTATTGTGCTGCCTAAATGCTCTCATTTGGTTTTCTCATCAATGGAACAGCTTCAATATCTAGGAATTCTGGTGGAGGGAAAAAAAAGTTTGAATCTAGCTGCCCAATTTGTCAGTACTTCTAAGACAGTAATTACAGTCACACATTGCATTAAACCAATGCGCTTAGCAATGATTAGTGGATAATCCATAGTTGCCTCAATTTGGGTAACAGTACTCAGTATCTTTTTCTGCTTCTGTTTAACATCTACACGAAGCTACCGGCAAGATCAACTACTACCATGGGCTGAGATTTCATTAGTATGCTGATAACACCCAGCATATTGTCTGAGCCCATGGTGAATTAAGTGATGTTGTGAACTCCCTCTCACAGTGCCTGGAGGTTGGTAAGGGCAGAATGGGGAGCAATGGGCCCTGGCAAGACAGAAAGGCTGTGAGTTGGGGTTCTTTAGTCCATGGAGAATTGCCATCTCTGGTGTTGCCATAATCTGGGGGCTCTCCTGGACTCATGACTCCTGCTCAAGGAGCAGATGGCAGTCGTGGCCAGGAGGGCCTTTGCACAACTGCAGGTTGTGTATCAGTTAAGTCCTTTCCTGGACCAATCCCTGCTAACAGTCACTCAAGACTAAGTCATCTCCCATCTTAATTATTGCAACATACTCTACATGGGGCAGGGACATGGTAGCTCAGTGGCTAAGATCCTGAGCTTGTCGATAGAAAGGTCAGCAGTTCAGCGGTTCGAATCCCTAGTGCTGTGTAACGGGGTGAGCTCCCGTTACTTGTCCCAGCTTCTGCCAACCTAGCAGTTCGAAAGCACGTAAAAAATGCAAGTAGAAAAATAGGGACTACCTTTGGTGAGAAGGTAACAGTGCTCCGTGCACCTTTGGCATTTAGTCCTGCCGGCCACATGACCACGGAGACGTCTTCAGACAGAGCTGGCTCTTTGGCTTTGAAATGGAGATGAGCACTGCCCCTTAGAGTCGGGAACGACTAGCACATATGTGCGAGGGGAACCCTTACCTACATGGGGCTGTCCAGAAGTTTCAAAATGCAGCACCCTGCATAGTTTTGTGCAAGCCTAGATTTGCGCGTGTGTTACCTCTCCTACAAGAGCTGCATTGGCTGCTGATTCGCTTCCAGGACCAATTCAAAGTTCTGGTTATCACCTTCAAACCCTAAATGGTTTGGGACCAGGTTTTTTGAAGATTGACTTTTCCCAGTCATATCTATCTGACCCACCAGAGTGAGGAGGCAGGGGGTGCTATGGATCTCTCTCCAAGGAGGTTCATCTAGCGGGACCAAGAAAAGGCCATGGCTCCCTCCCTATGGAACGTCACCTCTGCAGAGATAAGATTACCAAGCCTGGGGACCCCCAGAATGATATGGAGCCCATCAAGTGGTTCTTCCAATTGTTGTCACCAGGGACGTGGGGGTTTATTGTTTGTTTTTGTTTTTTGTTTTTTGCATTAGAGTTTTATCCTTGCAAACAACCCAGAATCACTGAGAGTAACATGGGCAACCATATACATTTTAATAAATACTGTAAATACTAAAATACACTCCTCCCCATGATTTCATCAAAGTCACACATAAAATGTGTATTGACCTGTCTTAAATCAGCTTCTTTTAAACTGCTTGTACAGTGTCTCAGCTTGCAAAACAGTGGTGGGCTATAAGTTGCTTTGAGCACTTTCTTTCTCAGCACAGACACACAAAGATAACAACAGTCACAGCCTGTTTGCTTTTCCTTCCGGCTTGGTCTCTTCCCTTCAACATTCACCTTCCAGTTTTCTCTTCACTGCAATGTATCTCTTTCCCGCCATTGAAATCCCTTAGAAGAATGAGTGACAAGTCAGAAGACCAGTGTTTTGTATAAAATAAAAACAGGGTGTATTAACTCTGGTTAATGCAGGGTTGTGGACTTAGTTGCTTGAAAGTTGTGTTATTATTCCAAAGAACCACTTCCCTTATTTACGTCTCTGTAGGTTTAGTTAGTTTAGTTTAGTTTTATTAGATTTATATACCGCCCTACTCCTGAAGGACTCAGGGTGGTGAACAGGCACAAAATAAAATACATAAATACAAAAGTTAAAAGACATAATTAAAACCAGATTAAATAATTTAGCCCGAGACAATTAAAAAATCCCAATAATTTACAACAGATTAAAATTTCTATTTAAAAGAATTTTAAAACACGGGAGAAAATTAGGCCAGGCCGGCTTGCTGGAATAGGAGAATCTTAAGAGCACTGCGGAAAGTGCGTAGATCCGGGATCCTCCGTATCTCTGGGGGAAGCTCGTTCCAGATAGTGGGTGCCCCCACAGAGAAGGCCCTCCCCCTGGGGGCCACCAGTCGACATTGTTTAGCTGACGGCACCCGGAGGAGCCCCTCTCTATGAGAGCGTACCGGCCGGTGGGAGGCTGCTTGTGGTAGTAGGCGGTCCCGTAAATAACCAGGTCCTAAGCCAGGTCAGCATAACCAGGTCAGCAATTTGTCTTACTGGTAAGACTCTCTGATTCCAGAAAAATAAGAGTTGAAAAGGGTCATTAATTTGGGATGGGTAGGTGTCTAACCAATCTCTGGATCAGTGCAGCATCCCTGACTAAAGGCTGTTCAGTATCTACTTGAGCTCACTACCTTGTTTAATAATTAGTTCCACTCTTTAAAATGAAATATTCAGAGCATAGCAGTGCTTCTCATTTCTCAGCTGCTTAATACATGTATTTACTACATGAAGTCCTATTTGAGCTCTGGGTCTGAGGTGGATAGATCAGTCTTCCATTACATTTTTTAATCTCTATATACTGAGACTGTGATGCTTTTACCCTTGAAAATTATCGTATTTTTTGGAGTATAAGACGCACCTTCCCTCCCTCCCTAAAAGAATGTAGCCCCATTCACCCACTGGCCCCCACCCTTTGGCCTCTACCTCCCAGCAATTTACCTCCTTGCAGCAAGAAGAAACAGCCTATTTCAGCTTCAGCACAGCCTAATTAGCACAAGTTGATTGTCCTCTCTGACTCTCAGCTGTTTTGCGTGGGCCTCTGCTGCTTGCTGCAAGGAGGTAAATTGCTGGGAGCAGATTTTTCTTTCTTTCTTGTGCTAATCAAGCTATGCTGAAAACAAAAATGAAAGTAAAGCAGGCTGTTTGCTGTTTGCTGCAACGAGGCAAAATTGCTGGGAGGCAGAGGCAGATTTCTTTTTCTTGTTTTCCTCACCAAAAAAGGTAGGTGTGTCTTATAGTCTGGAGCGTCTTATACTCTGAAAAATATGGTAGAACAGTTTGAAAGCTATGAAGTAATGTTTTTAGGAAATGTTTCACAATATGGTGATGGGAACAGCCTCCAATACTTTCATTTACAACTCTATTTGTTTTGTATAGTGGAGCTTACCTTGGGAGCTGCAGACAACAGCCAGTGGTGATGTTATATTTAGCTATAAAAATAGCAAACCTATTTTTACAGCAAAGCAGGGCATACTCTCCCTAGAGGCCACCCAGTGAGATTCATAATAGAACATCTGGGAGCTACAGTCTTTGTCAAGTTTAAAATATTGTTGTCATCACACCAGACCTTGATTAGTATGTTTGAATTCATTCCAGATATAATCCCATGTAATATTATACAGGAACATTTGTTATGTATCAAATAATGCTTCATGATCACAAACATTCAGAGATGCATCTTCAGAGTGAATAATTAGGTGATCTGCATATTCCATGCATCTCGTTTCTGCTGTGTAGAGCAGTTATGAGTTATGCATTTCATTCAGGCTTGGGAGGTGTTACTCATTGTTACCCATAAGCTTAAAAAATATTTGGGGCTAGAAATTTGTGTAATTAAGGAAAAGTTTAATTTCTTGAATATGAATCAGAACAGATTTATGAAGGAGGGGCTTCATATTTAGCTACTCAGTGCTGCCTCCTGATTTGTTATTTGATTTGTGTGATGATGTCACTTTGGAAGATTTACTGATACAAACCAGAATGAAGTTTTTTAAGACTGCTCACCCCTACTCTGGAAGACTGTCTTCTTTCTATTGAACTGAAAAACAGTGTGCCCTTTTTTTAGGAGAAAAAGAGTTTAGGATTTTTGTATGGGAATGTTAAGGTAAAACAAGGGTAGTGCATTGGGGGGGCAGGAGTTGTAGCTGTGGTTTGAATATTAGAAATGCAATGGCAGATTTTTTTAAAAAATGTCTATGTGAATAGCAATTTAAATCTTTTCCTACCAATCGATGATTGCCAGCATCTCTAGTTTTATAGTGCAATACAGTAGCTTTTTTAATTAAGAGCATAAACTTGTTTGGACAAATGAAAAAGGGGCAACCCTTTTTGAGGATCTTTAAGGAAAAGGGAGGAAAAAATGAATCCACAGGTCTTTTCCTTGTTAACTAACCAGATGACAAATAATAAAATACAAATTAATAAATGACTCATGGTGCTATTGTGCAATTTTGCTCTTTGCCTGAATTTACTGGCCAGAGAAAATGGCAAAAAGCTACAGCAGCCTGTCCCTAATCTTTCTCCCACTGCAGAAAAGGGTGGGAGCCTATTCCTCATTTTATGTTTTCTGGACTTCAGTGTAAAGGTCCAGCTTATATCTAGAAGATGGTAATCCATATGAGAGTCAGTTTGGTGTACACATAAAACTAGAAACTGGGAAACTCTGGGTCTAAGCTTGAGGCAAGAAAGCCAACTTCATGCCCATCATTCTCTCTCAGCCCTAGGGCCACTTCTGAAAAATGTGGCAGAAAATTGTGTACATGGTCACCAGGAGTCAAGTTTGACCCAGAGGTGCAATAGAACAGGAAAATATAGTGACTTATATCGCCTTCAGCGATATAAATGATAGAGCTGGAAAGCCCCCTTTGAACTGAGTTCAGCTCCTGGTGTCTTGATGGATGTATCTCTACAATTTTCTTGGCAATAGACTGGAAGTGGTTTGGCACTGTCTTCTTTCAGAATGTTTTCCACTCTGTGTCTCCCATTCAGGTATTAATCAGGCCCAACATTCCTTAGCTTCGAAGCACAGGCAAGGTCAGGCAAGTGCTGTCATCTGCTACATGTCACAGAGTGATAATGGCAGAGTGCGGCCTTGAAGTGGAGATGTGATGAAAATCCCAGGGGGCTCGAAAGACCACTCATGAATGGAACTTCAAGTCCACTTAGTTCTCCATCTCGTTGGTAGCCCTGGAATACTTGAATCAGCCTGTTTTGCCCAGCCCTTGGAACTTTTGGCTGGCATCCATTTTTCTACTCCTCCTGGGTAGAGAGATGTGTCAGATTGAAATGATGTTTTTGTCTTTTTTATCTGGGAGCCCTACAACATAGTTTCCATGAACATCTGCTGCTCGGCCTGAATGCAGGTAGCAGCCCCCTCCTGCTCAAATCTGACAATTGGGCTGCAATACCAGGAGTACCAATTCCTCACTGGAATATTTAATCACTGGAAATTTAATCACTGGGAAATTCAAATGGTAGGCAGGACTGAAATACACTTGCCATCTCTCCATTACTAATGATAAATTCTGAAGCAGCTGCCAAACATCAAACTTTCAAAGTACTGATCTGGAGCAATAAAGTACTGTTAGGCTTCTTAGTTTATTTTCAACCTGAACATAGCTCAAAAGGCAACTGTTATCCGTGGGCTGAATGTATATCGTTGATTGTGCAATATGTAATACTGCATGCATTGCAAGCAGCATACATTGAGAAATGTTCTCAATGGTTGCTTTATCCATAGCTCTAGTAGTCCTTTCAGATGGGTTGAGGTTCATTTAGCATGAACCTAGGTATTATCTAGACACACAGAACATTTTTGTTTAATGCAGGCATCCCATGGCTTGTCCTAAACAAGGAATTTCCTTCCCCCCAATAGTTGCAGCACAACATCATTAATGCAAAGGACAGAGTGTACTAGAAACCGTGTTCGTGTTGGAAGAGGGAGTAGATGTTCTCAATTAAATGAAAAAAAAAAATGATTTGCAGCAGGGCAATCAGATCATGTCAGTGTTACAGAGGCAAGGATAATCTATGTTTTACTCCGGTTGCAATATAAGACTGTCTCATCAAGTAGTTTTCACATTTCATTGGCCAGTGGCAACCTGCTGATACGTTTTACCCATTGCTAAGCAGGACTACAACATTTCTATTTTCTTTTTTTTTTTTTAATGTGCTTTTATCTGTTTTGCTTCCAAACATTTCACTTTCCAAAGGATGGGGAAAGAGAGTGATGTAAATCATGGTGCATAGAGTACTCCATGTTGATAAATGGTTTTTTTCCCTGGAATTTACCTTGGATGCCTGTATGCTTGGCAAGATGATGCAGCTTTGGCTTGTTCGAAGTAAAGATTTGGGATCTTTACTGTGTTGGCTTTGGCAGCCAACCACCAATAGCTTTGGAGCAGGGCACCCATTTGTTTTCCCTGTTAACTATGCCAAGGCTTCTAGAAAATTTTCTGCTCCTTTACTTTTCTGCAAAAAAGATTTTTATTTCTGGAAATGTACTGTTTTCATCAAATTAACTGGTAACTTATTAAGCAAATATGATACCAGTCCTTTTTTTCACCAGCTCTCCAAACTTGGAGAAAGACATGCTCAGTTTTTTCTGAGCTTGCTAAAATGAGTATGTTATGAGCTTTCAGGGCTTGCATTTAAACAAATCTTAAGAGAAGTGAATGCAATTGGATTGTCATAATTTCTAAATATCTGAGTATGCCAATAAAAATATTTTTCAAGGGAAGCGTGTTTTTTAAGAGAACATTTAAATGTTATTCTGTATGCTTATTTTTTTTTTAAAGCATAATGCTCTTGAAATGGGATACCCAAAACATTAAATGAATTCAGGCTTTATCAGCAATTTGTCTGAGGATACTCCTGTGTCTACATCTTTGTTCATAACAGCCAGAGGCATTTTTTTATAAAATAGCAGAATCAGGATATTGTTATCTAGTATTTGAATGCAAGTGTGTTAACTTCTCTTATCTTTTCCTGGTTATCAGATACTTGAACACAATTTTGCCTCCTTTGGATATATTTGTTGCATTTTTATGCTACTTTGTTCTCCAAGGAGTTTTGAGAAAGCACTACATAGCCTTATTTGTTTCATTATTATAGCATTATGCACCAACAAACAGGGATTTAATAACGAGTCCCTTTGCTTCAGCATAAATAGTGTCATTTGTTACACCAGTCTGATTCTTGAGTTTCGTGACTGTTCAGGCAGATTATTATGTTAAAAGCACAGGTAAGGCTGACAAGCGTGGTGTTGAAAGACTGCATGAATTCTACTGGAATCCATCAAAGATTCATCTTATTTCTACAGTGACCAGACAGATGCTTCCCTGGAAACCACCAAACAAGGGTCCCCTCCCCATCGTTCCTAAATAATTTATATTCTGCCATGTATCCATGGCTTGAGTTGTGCCACCAAGTCCTTCAGGCAAATGTACTGTAGAGCTTTCTGTTTAGCTATTGGTAAATAGCTTTGTCTTCCTTAAAAATGTTGACTGACAATTGTCTATGTGGAAAGCACTGCAGTCAAAGCTACAGCTACTTGGAATGGATACTGGAGGAAAAAAACAATGCAGCTTCTTTTAGTTCACTTGATTATGAATTTTGCTTTGGCGCCTAAGTAGGTTGAAAATCAGATGCGTTGTGATTCTTAGCCAGATAGCAGAGACAGCATTTGTATATTTGAATTCTGCTAATTTTAAAAATCTTGGCAGAACTTCATTTCTCGGTATGAAGGATATTGCAGCAAGGAAAGCAATTTGTTTGGTGTATTGTATTGTTCAACGTGTTTCCTAGCAAATCTATCCCACAAAGAGTATGTATGTTCTCATTTGGCAACCTTTTCATGATTATTTTAAGACTATGATGGTGACCCTCTTCAATATCCCTCTATGTTGAGCAACACATCTGGCCATTTATGTGTAATGGGATCTTACTTGCTTGCATTCTTTGATTTCCAACTTTGTTTTCAAGTTTTTTTTTCCTTAGAACAAACACAGAGACACCATTAGCAGATTTATGTTTGTCATGTCAGCTTGCCCTGCAGATATATTGGGATTTCAGTATCTAGAATTTTCTGTCAGAGCCAAAAATAATTTTGACCCAATTTGAGGGCATCACGCTGAGCCAGCTGTCTTAGGGAAAGTGTTCCATATATGTCATTTGATCTGTTTCAGATATTTTTATGCTCTGAAAGCATAGTAGCTCCAAAATTACTTTCGCTATTTCTTTATATCTTTATATTTCTTTATATTCTTTATATTTCTTTATATCCTCAATTGTTTACTTATTGGCCACTCTGGGCACTCAAATTTGAACAGCACTCAATTCTTCAATACATAATTGGAGTAACGAAAACTGAATTTAAAAAACAAAATAATATAGCATTGAAGTAGAGACATACTTAAAAGGATAAAACCAATTTATCAGGACAGTACTGTTTGGAGCACTACATAAAACAAAGCCAAGCCAATAAATCTAATAATGAAAAGAATTAGCCAAAAACACTCCCTTATCACTGAAAGCATTCAAAGGCAGATGAGGATAGAGTAGACATTGCCCCTTGCTTTAAAAGCTTTTAGTGTATGCTAGCTAAACTGCCAAACAAATGGTCAAAGCAAGAACATTATCATCAACTCCCTTCTCCAGTAAGCCAACTATTTTTCTATAGTAGATACCTGTGGGAAAAGTGTTCAGAATAAAGGCCTTAGCCATCATGGCTGGGAATTATGGGAGCTGACCATATTTGACCAGGCTTCCCCAATCTGGTACTCTATAGATGTATCACATCTATACATCTATAGAGTGCCAGATTGGGGAAGCCTGGTCAAACTTCTAGGTTTTCCTAGATTTAATGCTTGGGGTAGGAATATTCACACAGTAGGCTGCAAGTATCAAAAAGCTGATGATGAAGTTTCAAATCATGCAGATAGGAAACCCGCATTTATATTATTTATTGTATTTGTGACTTGTACAAGTTGATTCTGTTCATCAAGCAAGGTTTGTCCTGA
The DNA here is from genome assembly GCF_059756535.1 of Pantherophis guttatus. Classification (NCBI taxonomy): domain Eukaryota; kingdom Metazoa; phylum Chordata; class Lepidosauria; order Squamata; family Colubridae; genus Pantherophis; species Pantherophis guttatus. Next base: position 32,231,721 of record NC_142063.1, read on the forward strand.
TTGGTAACAGCTATCCAGGATCTCAGACTTTCATGACTGCTGTGGGTCAGAAGGAGATATTGAAGAGTGATGTTGTATAGTATTGTATGGGCTTCCTGTTTTACATAAGGTTTGAAGGAAATGCTTCCTTCCATAGGTACAGAAAAAATAATTTTATATTCCGACACCAAGTAAAGGAGTAAAGTTGATGGCTTCAATAGCCCCATCCAACTTTATGATTTGGAGAGTGGCATTAGAAGCATTTTCTCTAAATGTTGACTGTTGCTAAGAATAGAAAGGCTCTAACGCTCCCCTTTCTCTCTCTTCCTCACTTAAGACTTGGATAAATCAATTATAAATGCTTTTAAAACATTTTAACAATTTATTCTGATAGTTCTAGTTGTCTCTGTGATTTGCTTAAACAATATAAGCCACCTGATCTACTCTATTTACTGTGGATTGTGGAAAATAAGTTTTATGGAAGACTTTGATTGATTGATTGACCCAATTGATTTCACTTGACCTCCAAGCACCTCTGGGAGGTTCAGAGAAAAAAAACAAACACCAATATCAGTTTTGATTGTTGGTCATCCTGCTACATTTTGCACTAATTTGCTAAAACGTTGACCTGTTGAATGGAATATTTCCTACACATGCTTTTTTCCCTTGGGGAAAAATTGGTTAGCCTCTTCCTTTTCAACCAAGTGCCAGCTATGCTGACTGCAGGATCACAAGAGTGCTAGTGCATTCGTGCTCTCCAAATTTTTGTTTTGCTTTTAAATTTGGTTGAACATTCTAGGAGGAATATTCAATCTCTTGCCCTGGGTTTGATGATATCATGCAACACATTATAGCAGGGGTCCCCAAACTTGGCAGCTTTAAGACTTGTGGACTTCAACTCCCAGAATTCTCCAACTGAAGTCCACAAGTCTTAAAGCTGCCAAGTTTGAAGACCTCTGCATTATAAGCATTTCTGGCAAAGAAATAATTGGCATAAGAATCTTACATTGTGGTGTGGCCAGACGCCTCACCTGGATGGAAATGACCAATGTCAGAGATTCACTATGAAACTTCCCTTTCTCTAACCCCAGCAATCTGTGTTGTGAGCTTAATGGGGAAAGTTTTCTTGTTTCCTCTTGCATGGGAAGTTGTCTGTCATTATGTCTGAGTGCCCAAGGCTTGCCAAAAAGGAAACATCTGGGCCCTTTCCCGTTTGTTATCACTCGGTAAGATTTGCAGCTTTTCGGCATAAAACAATTTTTTGGAGGGGGGGGTGTCTCTGAGGAATTACTATAGAGTTGGTGGACAAACTGACGTATTGATGGATATGCTCAACTCTGCACATAGAAAGGAAAAGGTAGTAGTATGACTAGACTCTAGAAAAAGCTTTTAAGGACCACAGCTGGCCAGCATATATTATAGTAAGCCAGATAAACCAATTATCTTGGTGTAAGGCAGCATCTTACAGTGGATCCGTGTTTCTTAAGTTGCCCATCTCTGAGGCCCATGGACTATACTTGGCCTTTGAATGTCATGCTGGCAGCCACATTCCAAAATCTGTGTTGGGCTAAACTGATATTTTTTTATTTAGTATTTCCATTAAAATGTTGTATAACATAGTACATTTATTATGTATATATTTAATAATTTTTCCTTTTCTATTACGAGGAGAACTGATGCGATGGCTACATTGCACATACCATTACAGGTGCTCTCTCCTACTCTTTTTAATGAATATTAATGCTTTATTATAAGTTTTAATGATTATCTTTATGGTTTGCTTTTACTCAGGGGTGGGCTTCAAAAATTTTTAGCAAGGGGTTCTCTGCCCGGTTGCTGGGTGGGCGTGGCCATGGTGGGCGTGGCCTAGTCAGCCTCCTTTATCACAGCAGGGGGGCATTTTTGCCCTCCCCGGGCTCCGGAGGCTTTCCTTCAGCCTCCAGGAGGGCAAAAATGGCCTCCCCAGGCTCCGGAGGCCCTCTGGAGGCCAGAAACAGGATTGTTTCTGCCCTTCCCAAGCCTCCTTGTGCACCCTGCACTTACCTGCATCCAAAATGGGCCGTGTGGGGACTCCTGGGAGTGGTGGGGTGGGGCGGGGCCAGCCAGGAGTGGGATTTGGTGGTTCTCTGAACTGCACAGAATCTTAGCTAGAGGTTCTTCCAAACCCCTGTGCCAGCAGCCCACCCCCGCTTTAACTGAATGCTGCCTAGAGTCATATATATGAGGTGGGCATCTACATAACTGTGATGAATAAATGTTAATTGTTGATTCTACTTTGAAAGGGACTCCAAGACTGCTCCCAAGGTTTTGTAACATGGTGGTTATTGTGCCTCTGTCTTAATGTATAGTTTATTAGGATTTGGGAAAGCTGATTTCTGCAAATAATATTTTCAACTCCCTATATAAACCACATATGGGAAAACAAACAGTGGGTTAATTTGCAAAGGGCAAACCCCTTTGATTACATTATGAAGATTGATCTACTGGAAAGAATACTACTGTCAGAGGTACATTCTACAGCTCCCTATTTAGCCACATGAATTCATTCCTGGGAGCATTTTCCATGAAACAGTAGTAAGCAATCCCTCAACACTCATCCCTCATCACATTTTCTGTGCTCATCCTTGAGTTTCTTGCTTCAGAAACACAATCATCTCTGATTGTGATGACTAGCATTGATGATGTTACCTAGTTTGGTAGCGAGAAATGTCTGCAGGAAGACAACCAAGCTCAGAGATCACTAAGGACTCTGCAATTATCCCAAATACTCTGCACACATCCCAATATAATTACCCCATTCTAACCTCCACCAGCATGAAACCCTCCAGATTTTGTCCTAAGGAATCACACTGTGACCTCCATCAGAGGCAGCTTCTAAAGCAAGAGTCCATTGTTAGGACTTACTGAAAGCAGAAGCAAATCTGTAGGTGTCATTTTTGCTCTGTGCATAAGGGAATGTTCGTAAGGCTCATTGCCTCTCTTCTTTCTGTAACTGGAATCAGATGACACAGTGCCAGGTTTTCATTGAAGGCAATACAGATGGGAAGTGTAAACATCACGAAATCCATTTCTTTGTGTACATGTTCCATTTCCTTTTCAGGTGACCATTTAGATTAACTCAGATCCTTTAAAAACATGTGATGAATAAACTTCTCTACATATGTAGAGCAAAACTGTACATCAGATTTAGCTGCATTAGGGCGTAAAAACTGAAAATGCTAAAAACTGCTTATTAAAATGAAGTGACTGAAAATGTTGATGGAACCTACGTAAAAGTGAAAGCTAAAAATGGCTGACTTTCTGACACATTTTGCTTTATGTCATACTGTATTTCTTGCAAAGAATTTTTCTTCAGGGTAGTGTACTGGTAGCAACTGGTAATGTTTATTTTTTTCTCCCTCTTTGATCATTGGTATGGACTAGTGGTGTTGCTTCTTCCAGAATCCATTTTTAAAAACAACTCGAAGGAACAAAATCCTACATTATCTGGGTTTATGTTTCCAAACAATGCTTGAGATTTCCAGGCAAGCCTTCTAAAATTACACTAAATTATATTATGCCCAGGAATTAATTCTGTCAAGACCTAATTTTAGCTAATGTTCATACAGCAGAGTAAAATGCTTTTTTTGTATATCTCTCTTGCTAGCTAGCATAAGAACAAAACAAAGCAACATAAATATGTAGAAATGAAAAATGCGATGCATAAAGAAAAAATAAAGATCTCACATAAAAATAGTTATCTTTGTCCAGAATTCCTAGCTTGCTAATCATTATCCTTAAAAAGATAATGAAAATGTCAAGATAATCATTTACAATCTGTATTTTTAAAACGTGTTTTTTAAAACTGTGGAGGTTCCAAAGAGTGTATTTACCTTTAAGGTTTTAATACAAAGCTTGCTCAATCAATTGAGATACCATCTAATTTTATGCTATGCTGCTGCTAGTTATGTAACTTCTGGTTGCAGGGGTGTGGGTATGTAGTTGGCATGCAGCACAACATGAAGTTTTTGAAGTTGCTGAATTTTTTTTTTTTAAAAAAAAAGCACATGATTCCCACTTGTAGCTGGCAAAAACTTGGAAGGCATTTCATTTTATGTAACTGGATACTGAAAGTCAAGAGTCCTGTCATTATTTAAAGAAAAGCTGGAAATCCTGTCTAGTTAATTTGATTAAAATGGCATTGTATGGGCAGTTTTTCCAGAAGATTATGCTTTAAAAGCTGTGCTACCTCTTCCTGGTGGTTGATTGCTCCTGATAACTATATTTCTTTTTCTTGCCAATGTTTGTAGATACATCAAGGCTTTTTTTTTTTTAAGCCAAGTCTGAGTTGAAAGATTTATGGAAGTTCTATAGGGATTAATTATGCCTTTTTCCGTAATTCCCAGACAGCATGAGTAGAATTCCATCACAACTGAAACTGAATTGGAATTCAACATAATTGTAGTTGTGGAGGTGAATTGCTTTGTTGGACTTGGATTAAAGAAACCAATCTCAAATTCCTCCTCGGTCATTAAGCTCAGATATCAGCTTGGAAACAGTAAATTTAATTTGATGTAAAATGCCTTGTGATGTGTTTATTTATTAAACATAGTCTTAACATCCCAAAGAGATTTACAACAAAATGATAAAACTGAATGACTTACATATACAGTCTGAAAGCTTCGTAGAAGAAGTTGAAGACAGTGTGAAAACAGCTAAAATTATCAGACACAACCATAAAGAATTGATAATTCTTCAGTTTAGCAAAAAGATATGTAAAAGAAGATGGGTATATGGATATGTTCAAAATGTGAATATGGAAATAGTTCAATATTAAAACTCTTAGACATCTAGTGCAGCTAAATGATAGACAATGCAAAATATATAAAAGGAACTACACACAAAACATTGTTGGATTATGATGATGTAATGTCACGTGATTTGAGGCTCTAAATTGAGATTCCATCAAATTGATGTCAACTCTTAATGGCCATATAATTTTTTTCTTGCCGTGTATTCCCTCAGTTGTTCATCATGCTCAGGAACACACGCTCATATACACAGCCATCGCAATGAGGCAACATAATGAGATTTGGGGGTGTATAGGAAGAAACTGCCTTTAAATTTCAGTTGGAGAATAGCAATAGTAATAGAGATTATTGATGTTCTGTCCTGTCTGTGATTCCTCTGAACATTTAATTTGAATGAAACACTTAATTTGAAAGGTTAATGGGCCAAGTAAGATTCATCTTGCACTCTTTATGAAAGTACTGGGATATAAATATAATACATGAGATTGCAGTTTTTTTCCATTGGGAAAATGGCCATTACCTAGTCTAGTGTTATAAACATACACTGGGGAACGGGAGACTAATGGTACTCATGTGGACCACATATTGAAACTGACATTCTGGAGGTGGAAGTGTAGCATTTTAAACAGTTGAACAAGTACGACAGCAGATTTGGACAAAGTGTTTGTTTCATTATCCACACATACGTCGAAGAGGCTAAACATTGACATATTAGCTTCTGGTATATTAATTGCAAACAATCATCTAAGTGCAAATCTAGAACTTTGTATATATTCCCTTTCCCTGCATTAAAAAAAAAAAGTCTAATTTGAACCTTATTGATGATCATCTGCATAGCGAGCACTACTTTGCAACACTAGAGCCAGCAGAAAGTGTGCTGGTAAAGAAATGTCAATTGTGCTTGCAACCCCAACTCTGGCTTAGCAATAAAATGGAATAAAGTTGCTGCCTGTATTGAGAGCCTGGCAGAAACGGGATACAGCACATCTTGCTGGGTATCATTTAACAAAGGAGAACCCATCACATAAGCCATTCTGTATTGCTTTTCTATTCTCTGTCTCTCCCCCCCCCCCATGACTTCTCCTGCTAATTCAAAATATCTGGGGTCAGAAATCTTGCAGTAAAGGACTTTTTCTCACCCATTTTGCCCACTTCTCCTGACACAGATGGGCAGGACAAGAAACAGTGGATGGAAACTAAACAAGGAGAAAACCATCCTAGAACTAAGGAGAAATTCCCTGATAGAACAAACAATTAATGGAGCAAGTTGCCTTCAGAAGTTGTGGGTGCACCAATACTGGAAGATTTTAAGAAGAGATTGGACATTCATTTCTCTGAAATATGATTCCTGTTGAGCAGGGGCTTGGATTGGAAGACCTCCAAGGTCCCTTCCAGCTCGGTTATTCTGTTATGGGTCTTTGGAGAAGCAAATGAAGTAAGAAAGAGAAATATTTTTTCCTCCTATTTCTGTTCTTAAACCCCCTTCCCTCATAGAAAAGTGGAACCCTTGCAATAAAAATTCCCTCATGTCCCTCATCTCCAGCATTTCCATCCATCCCTCCCTCATCTCCAGCATCTCCATCCATGCATTTTTTAAAAATGGCTTGCTTATTTATTTATTTATTTATTTATTTATTTATTTATTTATTTATTTATTGGTTCGATTTATATGCCGCCCTTTTCCGGAAACTCAGGGCGGCTTACAATGCATTAAGCAATAGTCTTCATACTTTTGTATGTACCTGCTTAGTAGGGCTTTCGGGGCCCCCCAAGCGGTGTTCTTTTTTATACAAAGTCAGCTTATTGCCCCCACAATCCGGGTCCTCATTTTACCTACCTCGGAAGGATGGAAGGCTGAGTCAACCTTGAGCCTGGTGAGATTTGAATTTGCAGTAATTGCAGGCAGCTGGTGCTACTTAATAGCACTTTAGTCTGCTGCGCCACCAAGGCTCTTATACATACTAACATAGTAAGAGAGTTGTGCTGTTCTTGTTACCAAAAGGCAAATAGCCTTGAAATTAGTGACTAAGCAGTTTTTTCAATGGCCAGAAGACAGATTTTGCGTCTTCTACTGTTGCATTAAGTAGGGCGGATATATTGTACAGGTAGTCATCTGCTTACAACCACAATTGAGCTCAAAATTTCTGAGCTAAGCAAGACAGTTGTTAAATGACTTTTGTTCCATTTTACAACCTTTCTTGCCACCGTTGTTAGGTGAATCACTGCACTTAAGTTAGTAACACTGTTATTAAATGAATCTGGCTTCCCCATTGACTTTGCTTATCAGAAGGTCATAAAAGGTGATGATATGATCCGGGATACTGCAGTTGTCATAAATATGAGCAACCAACTTTTGATCAGATGACCATAGGGATGCTGCACAGTCATAAGTATGAAAAACAGTCATATCCGCATACTTTTTCAATGCAGTTATGATTTTGAACGGTTGCTCAATGAACTGTTGTAAGTCAAGGACTACCTTTAATAAAAGAATCATACTAATCTAGTCCCTATTCTTTCACCATAGTGGAATTTTGTTTGTAGTGGAATTTTGGAGCAGGCATGAATGCATGCCTGCCCTTCTCTGGTTATGGTTACAGGGTGCTTCCTGGTCCTGGTAGTGCTGCTGGGAAATAATGGGACTAGAAAAACCTGAGCTGTAGCGTTCCATAAAAAAACGGTGTCTCTGCAGCTGTTAAACAAGGTTGGGAGTGGCTCCTGAAAAGAGGAATGGAAGCAGCTTTGTTCTTCCAAGACAATTTTCCTGGGTGAGATGACTTTTGTAGAACTGGATGACAAGAAAGAGTACATCCCAACGCCCATATAGTGTTTTGAGAGGGATTTATAGAATTGTTGGGAGTTGGCAGCACAAAAATTTATCTTGGTTCATTGCACAGTCAATCAAATATTCAGACTGGATTTGGCATCTTTGTCTACTATCGAGTCCTTTCCAAGGACCTGGGATAGGGAAATGTGGATATTTGATGATGTTATAGATATCATCACAGTATGTAAGCTGCTCTGAGTAAAGCTGCCTTTTGCAATTGACTGGTGGTGATTTTGTCAGTGCCAGTGGTATTCCAGTGGTGCTCCAGTTTTATTATACTGGACTAAGGAATGGATGGAAGATAAGGCAAAGTTAGTTAAAATTTCTTTCTGGGGTGAGCAAACTCTTTGCAGCTGGCAGCCTTTTCAACATTTCCATGGTCACTGGGATATGACCAATGATGTGAAGATATTCCTACTGTAAGCAGTGAAGAAGATTTGCTGCTTGATTTTGATGGCAGCATCTTGGGATGCTCAGAAAAGGACTGCAAGCATTTCATGAGCTGCGGGTTCCCTGCAGCTGTTATATTTAAAATGTTTGATTGCTTAAAACAGTTTTGGTATAAAATGGCCCAACAGGGAGTAAAGAACATTATGTAGGCAATTAACGCTTAAGAATGAAATCAAATGTGCAAACTGAATTTACCTTGCTTGAAAGAATTGACTCTTCTCTATCTATACCCCAACCTCCACAGATGATTTTGAAGGACAAAATGTTGTCCTATCTTTATCCATGACAAGGACGTACCCGTGACTCCCCAAAAATCAGACTGGGTCTTATTTTTTTGGGGCCCCCAAAATATGCACTAGGGCTTATTTTGAGGTGTGTCTTATTTTTTTCTCCATGTGCAAGAGGCCCACTTCTGCTTGCTCATCGTGAAGAGGGGGCAGCACGATCCGCTGCAAGGCTGGGGTGTGTGGAGCTGCCCCACGGGCTCTGCACTGGCTTACCTCAGGGCCCCCGCAGGTCATCCATGCCCCAAAATCTTCCTCACGGCAGCGGCACCTACACACCACTTGGCCTTCTGCTCCATTGTGGCTGCGAGCAAGCAGAAAAAGTGGACCAGCAGCCATATGGGTTCCTGCACATGGTTGCTGGTGCTGTCGCCGCGAGGCAGGTGTTGGGGGGTGGATGCCCTGGCGGCGGGATCCCTGAGGTCCCATGTGCCAGTGCAGGGGACACCACCCTGCCTTGTCTCGTGGCCACAGCACCGTGAGCAACTAGACGGCTGCACAGGCTCTTACGTAGGGCTTATTTGGGGATAGGGCTTATATTAGGCACACGTGTAAAAACATGCTAGGGCTTATTTTCAGGATAGGTCTTATTTTCAGGGAAACAGGGTAGCTGTGGTGTGCAGTGGTTAGAATACAGTACTGCAGGCTACTTCTGCTGACTACCAGCAATGGCAGTTTGATTCTGACTGGCTCAAGGTTGATTCAGCCTTCCACCCTTCCAAAATGGGTAAAAGAGGACCCAGATTGTTGGGGGCAATATGCTAGGGCTGTAAAGCACTGTGAAGCAGTATATAAGTCTAAAGTGCTATTGCTATTTTATTTCATTCCAAAAAAATCAACAAAAGCCTTTTCATTTTAGCTAAGCTCATGTACATAGTTTTCTCCAAAAAATTACAACATCCAAAATTTTGTGTTTAAAGCAACAACTGCATAGTATGTCCTGAAAAGGCAGGGCTGACTTTTCTCATTCACACTGATTTAGGAGACATAACCATCATTCTACACTGACTTTGTCACATTGCTATTGGATATGTAGTATTGTTATACTTAATTTGGGTGACTTACTTGATCAGTATCATTTCCAAGAAGAAGCACTTTAAAAATCAAATCCCATAGAAACTATTGAAGATATATTTACTTTTTTATTTATAGTCCACCTTTATTTTTACAAATCACTCAAGAAAGTGAACATATCCAACACACCTTCCTGAGGCGGGTTGGAATGAGGCAGAAGGATTGACTCAAGGTTATACAGCTGGCTTCTATAGCTAAGGCGGGACTTGAACTCGTGCTTTCTTGCTTTCTAGCCTGGTGCCTTAATCTCTAAAGCAAACTAGCTGCGTTGGAAACCCCCTGGGTCCCCTTAAATTAGAAATGGGGAACTATGGGCTCTTTATGACTTGTGGACTTCAACTCCCTGAATTCCTCCCATCATTCTGGGAGTTGAAGTCCACAAATTATAAAAGGGCCATAGTTTCCCAACCCTGCCTTAAATAGTTATATTTTCCATCAGATTCCATCAGAACTATTAATGGGACTTAATTATACCTAGCCAGTAACTGAGTGATTATGATGTGTACCCAGCTGACACATTGTTAAACCAATCCCAGCTCAAACATTACTGGCTATTTTTGCGGCACCATAAATCATAGTTTATAAGCAATGTATTGGTTCATACATAACACTAAATTAAAAATAAGCACATTTTATTACAGTTTAATACCATGTATGAACCAAAACATAAGCAAAATAATAATAATAAAACAATAAGAAAATGTAGCACTGTAAGACACACTTTGATTAATAAAATGAAATAAATTGCAATGTCTGTAATTTTATTTATTTATTGAATTTATATCGCCGCCTATTCGCACATGGCGACTCAAGGAGGCTTACAGAATATAAAACCTCATTTAAAACAATAAAACTAATAAAGAATCAAATAAATTAATATATCATATCATATCATAAAATCACCCCCCATCCCAGCAACAGCAGATCAAATGAGCCATTTAATGGACTCCATCCCACTCTGGGTTCCCCAGGCCCCCGGGCAGAACCAAGTCTTCAGTGTCTTCTGGAAGAGTATTAGAGTGGGGGCCATTCTAATCTCTAGGGGAATGATGTTCCAGAGAGAGGGAGCCACCACGGAGAAGGCCCTCCTAGGTCCCACCAGGTGTATCTCCCTAGGGGATGGGAACCTCAGCATTCCCTGCCTCCCCACTCTGATGGGTTGGGTAGATGTGACCAGCAAGAGACAGTTCCTCAGATAACTCAGATAAGCCATGAAGGGCAGCTCCCGCAAGAGAGGTGATACATGTGCACACCAGGATCTGCACAAAACCATCTGGGCCACTTCATTTTGCACCAACTGGAGTTTCCAGATGCTCTTCAAGGGCAGCCCCATGTAGAGTGTATTGCAATAGTCAAGACAGGGAGAGACTGTGAGTAGGCATTGTTGGTCCAGGAAAGGGCCTAATTTAACTTGGAAAGTTTTTTCTTTTCTTACTGTAGTCAAGTGCTGTGCTTTGCATTCTATGGGCATAATAATTTAGATATGTGGTCTCAGATTCATGGGACTGATATCCCAGACATGTAAATAACCTAGATCGGGGTGTCAAACTCAAGGCCTCTGGCCCAACAGGCCATCCTGGTCTACCCAGTGCGAAGAGGAAAGATCAGGCCAGTGTAGCTTCGGCCCGGACTACCCAGTGCAAAGAGGAAATATGCCAGCAGTTTGGGGAGGGGCATCAAACTGGCCATTCTCACCCAGTCTGCCACACCCACCCAGTCGGCCATGCCTGGCTGTCCCCCCCCCCGAGGTCAACCACAGCCCTGATGCGGCTTTCAATGAAATTGAATTTGACACCCCTGACCTAGATGCGCTGGGTGCTGTGCTGAAGGTTGTAAGAGCTGATCGCTATATTTTTCTGGAATTTTGTGAACTGGTTGAAAGCTGAGCAGAGCAGAGCCCCAGCACTTAGCATGCTGGTCTGTTCTTTGGTCACTAGTGACACAATATGGCAGCAGTAATGGAGCTGACAGAGCTGGTTACTAAAAATTTATCAGCACACCACTCCCTGGATGCAACAGATTAATTGGGGAGAATGAAGCAGTATCTATTAGAACATGTAAACTGTTTACATTTTGAAAGAAAGAAACATTTGCACACCTGGAATTGAAGTTCCACATGGATCTTCAGTAAAAGAGAATGGCTTTGATCATGGAAGTATAGATCAGAAAAAGATCTTTCAGGTTTCTTTTACTGAAAGAAGACTAAGCTGCATAATATGGAATTTGAGCAAACAGGCAATACAAGTCGTTAATCTTATGGTTTTGGGGGGAGTTAATAGAAAGTTAAATGAAGAACGTATATAAATTTTGGTCTTTTTTGGGATCTGATAAATGTGTTGTAACTCAGGCGCTGCCATAAATAGATTTGCATGTATTCAAGCTTGAATGAATTCTAATTTAATCTCAAATCTCACTGAAAATATTTGCTCTAATTCCAGGTCATGATGAAGAAATTATGTCAAATTTTCAGCATGGTTTCCCACAAGAAATTAGAAGTTGTCTCTAAGCAAAGCCTGTAGATAGACAAAACTTTATGGTCTCTGAATATAGTTTCATCATCTTAAAGAAAGGATTAGGTGTCAAAGAACCATGCATTTTCCCTCTTAAGCGATTCTTGTATTTTTTTTCCCCCCTTTATAAGCCTCCAACAGTTGCTTTTGATTGTGGAGTTATACAAATATGTTTAATAAACAAATAGCAGATGTTGCAACAGAGGTACAAGAGAAGATGATAGAATCACTCATCTTTGATCATTTAGAAAGTTCAAAATTGCAGGTTTCTAGATTGTATAATCAGATAATAACATTGTCCTCCTAATGTTTGACAAGAGCAAATGCCTTCATCACATCATCCATTATTTTCACAGAAAGTTGGCTGCTGATTTCAGTTAATATGAATCTGTGAGAAGGACTAAGGAATCTCCCAAATTTAAGATGCACCGTATTTGTTAATATTGTAGTCTTCCTCATGAATACAGAACTTTCTGGAAATTTTAGTTAAACTGGAAGTATTTCACTCTTCAGAATTTGAAGTTTTAGAGGAAAATGCTTCCTTTTATCTGAAGTAAATGAAACTGATTATATTGGGTTTGGCTTGAAACAGGGTGGGTGGCATTTAAGTCAAACCCAGCAACCACATTATATGTAGCCAAGAATAACCCAGTCAAAAGTTGACTTTCCTGAGGTAAATGTTAGCTATCAAATTGCATTGGATTGACTCCCAAAGACTACAAGATCGTAGAAAACTTTTCTTCTCCAGCCTGATGCCCTCCAAATATAAGAGAATTACAGTAAAATTTTCTTGGCCATTAACTATGCTGTTTGGAAATTCAGATTATTGCAGTCTCAGCATATAATAGTTGGAGGTATCAAGTTAAGAAAACTCAAATAGGCATTTCCCTGTAAATTACAGGGTAAGGATAATTTATAAATTTCTTTCTAGGGGGGAATATCCAGTTCCTATGACTTTTTTCTGCTTGACCTTGACCTAGTACAATCTGGATCCTAATTTAAATTACTTTTAATAGCGCTGTATTACTTTTTACATGTTACTCAATTTTGTTCATGTGGGCACCATCTAAAAAAGATGAAAGAAATTTCAAATGAGGATCATGTTGACCCAGCTATCTTATAGTGTCTCAGTTCTTATCTATTCGGCCGAATAGGTTGTAAAAAAAAATGCTTTTAAAAATAAAAAAAAGATCGCGCACCACAGCTGATCACACCCCACCCCGCGCTGTTCTGCTTACCCCATTCCTCCTTTTGGCGTGCCCTGTGTGCGCACGCACCTCACATTTAGTGCGAGGTGTGCATGCGCAGCCAGCGAACCGGTACTAAACCGGTTCAGATTTCACCACTGATACAAAAGAAAGTAAAATTAAGTTCAGAGATAGAATGAGGCCAACAGTTCATTTCTCAATGTCATTATCTTAAACCCTGCCATTTGTACAGTTTTAAATTGCATCTTAAATCCACTATTCCAGAACAAGCGGACTCTTGTCCGCTTCTGTACTTCTGATTAATTTTATCTTGTTTCCCTGCAAATTCCATGGAATTATCCTTTTGCTATTATAGTCCCTCTGCAGAACTATCTTTGAAATGGGAAGAGATTGGGAAGATGCCAGATACGTCAAGACCAAAAATTCTTCTCTCTCCACTCCTTTCTTGTCTCCTGCCCTTCCCTCGGAAAGCGTGTTCCAGTCACCTAGTCTGATGAACAGACTTGATAAAAGGGGCCTGAGCTGTGTACTGACTTTGATCTAAAGATAGCTTTTAAAAGTCAAACACATCATTAGCAGCAGGAGAGGCACTTCCTTGTAAACAACTTCTCCGTGACTCAGAATAAGAAAGTCCTCTGCATTTCTCCGGACATTGACAGAATGTGTCATACCTCCCAAAGTAGGGATGCTGACAACACAAGAACTTTTGTGGCCTGGTGCCAGGTGTTAGGGGGGAAAATTGGATGTCATAAGCATTTTTCCTTGTTTACAATAGCTTCTGATATTCCTGATAGCGGTAATAAAGGTTGGGCAAGTACAGCTACGATATGCTGGCTGGTGGGACATCTATTCAAAATCTTGTCTTTCCTGTGCAGCTTGCTCAAAATACGGACCTGCATTAAGATCAGTATGACTCAAGACAGGCTGGTATTTTATTTTGACAGCAGGCAAAAAATCCTGTAAATGCTCCTCTTTGAGAATACCACTAATATACTGTAATTAATGATCCAGCTGGTATCCTAATTTTAGGGGGTGGTGCGGATTAACATGCAGTTTTTGTTGGCTTTTCCTGTCAGAGCAGAACAAATATGATTACCTGTGTTAATAGCTTAGTGGAGGATATGAAAAGAATCTCATCTGAAACTTAAAAAAAGGATTGAGAAGAATTAATTATGAATGAAAAGCAAAAAACCTAGGCCAATGCTAAATATTTGTAAGGTTTTCTTGGTATATTTACATTTGGAATCAAAGGAAGATACAGGTAGTCCTCAATTTACAATAGTTCCTTCAGTGACCATTCAAAATTACAACGGCACTGAAAAAAGTGATTTATGACCGTTTTCCACCCTTATGACATTGTAGCATCCCCATGGTCATGTGATAAAAATTCAGATGCTTGCAATTTATGACAGTTGCAGTGTCCCAGGGTCATGCGATCTCCTTTTGTGACAGTCTCACAAGCAAAGTCAATGGGGAAGCCAGATTGGCTTAACAGCCGGGTTACTAATTTAATAACTGCAGTGATTCACTTAAAAAATGTGGTAGGAAAGGTTGTAAAATGGGGCAAAACTCACTTAACAAATACCTTGCTTAACAACAGAAACGTTGGCCTCGATTGTGGTCGTAAGTCAAGAACTACCTATAGTACATAGTTTTTTGGGGAAGGCCTTAAGAATAGATAATAAATAAAAGTGGATAGTACTGGTTATTTGCATCCTTTTAGAGGGTTGTTGAAGCACTTGGATGTTTATCTGTGTCCTCAGGGTCACCTGAGTAGTGATCCTGGTTCCTGTAGTCTGCATTTTTTTCTCTGGAAATCCACTCCTATTCCCAACCATTCAAAGGGTATTCATCCCAAATTATAAAACTCAACATCTGAGATGAGAAGTGAAAAAACTTCAAAGAAAAAACAAAAAAATCCAGTTGCCTCATGAAAAAGCACCTTTGGGACAACCATGACTTGGATCTCTACAGACATTTAGCTATACAACCTAACCCCAACCCTTTGAATGGTGTGGAACTATAATGGATTTCCAGAGAAAAAATTGCAGATGACAGGAACCAGGAGCACTATTCAGCCTAACCCTAACCTCGGGTAACCCTGAGGACACAGATAAACCTCCAAGTGCTTCAATGACCCTCTAAAAGGATGCAAATGACCAGCTGTCTGCAAGGAATATAAATCCTTCTGTTCCCCACTATCCTGTCAGAGCTGAAAAAGCTTCTTGGATGAGAAGTGAAACGTCTTCAAAAGAAAAAAAAAGAAAGGCCAGTCGCCTCCTGAAAAAGCACCTTTGGGACAACCATGACCTGGATGACTGAGAATCTCTACAAATGATAAGAACATTACTATGAGAACAAAGACAAATATTACAGAGATACTATGGTAGTGAATTCCTGCAAGCATTCCCAAAGTCCCTTGTAATCTTTATATTCTATGATACAAGTAGTCCTAGATTTAGATCCATTCGTTTATCAACCGTTCAAAGTTACGGTGGCACTGAAAAAAGTGACTTGATCCTGGCACTTACAACCATCACAACATCCCCATGGTCATATGACCAAAATTTGAACACTTGGCAACCAGCATGTATTTATGACAGTTGCAGCATCCTGGAGTTATGCGATCACCATTTGCGACTTTCTTAGCTGCTTCTGACATCCAAAGTACAGTAGAACCTCTGTCACAAACACTTCTGACCACGACCAAATTGGGTTCCGACCAAAAAATTCACAAAATTTTTGAATCTGGTCACGAACACGTACTCGGGTAGTGATCAAACATGGTCATGGCTGATTTCCCTTTCTGCACCATTTTTTTTTTTTGTAAGCACCAAATTTCCTGTTGTTTTGGATCACGACCAAATCAGGTTGCGACCAAAGTTATGGAATGAATTATGGTTGTGACCAGAGGTTCTACTGTAATTGGGGGAAGCTAGATTTGCTTAACACCCATGCGATTCACTTAACAACTGTGTCAAAAAAGGTTGGAAAATTGGGCACAATTCACTTAGCAACCACCTTGCTTAGTAGCAATGGACATTCTGATCCCAATTGTGATTGTAAATTGAGATTACCTGTATTTTTTTTTTGTTTTGTAAAGTTTTTTTTATTTTTTATACAAACACACACACAAACATACAATGTATTTTTGGTGAACAGAGTATTCGGCCGGTTAATAAATTTAAACAATTTTTAATACTTTCAACTAAAATTACAATTTCTATACCTCCTTTTTTGCCGTAACATTTATTTTCATCTATTTTGTACCAATATTACCCTTCATTTTCATCTCTAATTTTGACCAAATTCCATTTTCCCTTCTATTCTATATTAAACCCCTTCCCATTATCATCTAATTTTTATATCCATCATCAAATTAATTAATTATGTGGTATCTGCGGCTTGCAGACAAAGAAATCCTCCCCAAAAGTTCTCATGGCTGTTATCTATAAAGTTCACAATTTTCCAAAACAAAGACCAAGTTGCAATATTCCTTTTTACTCCTGAAGGTGTCTCTCTGCAATCCACAATTTCTAATTGTCTATCAAATATCCATTTTGTTTCAATCTACATTAACAATCTTACATAGCTTCTCTTTTTCTGTTTAGCTTTAAAAATATCAAATCAGTTTTATAGTCTAGTCCGAATTTAAACAGCTCTTCTCACTTCTTTTTTCCTTTTTTTCTTTTATTTATACAACACTTCTGTTATAAGGCTTATTGTCCATTCTCTTTTGTTTTTCTTGAAATTCGAAAAAAAAGGGGGGGGGGAAAGGATCTATTTCTTTCTTTCCGATCCTTTAACCAATCTTGGGGTAATTTCTCTAGTTGTTTAAAATTTTCCAAATTATTTCCAAATAATTTTGTTCAAAAGTCAATTTTCCATTGGGTTTTTGTCCCTTTAAGATTACACTTCAAAATCTTCTTTTCTTCCCCCCGTGCTCATTAGTCACTGTTTTATTGCTAGGGGTCTTAAAGTTAATTTTTCCCCCTTATTGTTCTTTCAACCATGGGTTGGCTGTCACTCACCCGGCTTCAAAAAACTCCATTCCATTCACCACTCCTGCTCAATGCTTAGTCCAGTTGCCCCAGCTTCGTGACAGCCGCAATGGCTGCCGTCCCCCGCTGCCAAGTCATAGAGAGTTTCCTCTGACCTTTGAGGAACTTGCCTGTTCCTCTTGGTCTTCTGAGGTGCCTCTCCTTCTTCCCTGTCCCTACAGGACGGTTCTGGTCCGAAAACCCCTTGGCAGCAGTTCGTCAGTCCGGTTTTTCGCAGAGCTTATCAGAGCCCGCTAATTCCCCGACTGTCTCGCCACAACACTTCCGGTCGAATTCCGAGATTACCTGTATTATGATCAGAACAATTAAAACAATTATCTTTCAGGAGTAAAGTGGGGCTTTAAAAGTTGGCTACTGGGAAAGAGCAAGGAAATGAAGACTTAAAAAAAAACTCAATATATCTTGTCAGGGCCGTGTTGACTCTTAGGGATCATGGGAATAGATTTTTTTCCAGGACCACGGAAGAAGGTAGTCACATTCAGATTACAGATCTAGAAACAATTATTAAGAGTACTGTGGATTGAGGGAAGGATGAATTAATTAGATCTGGGCCACATGAAGAGCACTTGTCAATAGAATCACTAAAAGTCAAATCCAACTAATGGCAATTAGCTGACATGCTCTGCTTTTCTTTAGCATATAAATTTGGGTGATGGGTGAGAAATCAATGTACTTAAGCGGTATTTTCGAGGTGATTATTTGGGAAAACACAAGTGACTAGCAGGGCTAATGCCATTACCAGGGATATTTAATCCGTCCTCTTATCCCAGGGTCTGTGAACTTGACACAGCAGTCCTTTTTGTTGGATAATTAGAGATACCCGCTGAATGTTTTGTGCAGCACCACATGCCTGCTTGCCAAAAAGTGGGAAAAGTAAGACAAGGTCCTAGCTGCCAAGGTGAAGCTCTCCAACTCTATTAAACTGCTGTTTGGCATCTGAATGCAAACCACTTGGTTTAAGGGGAGCAGTCAGTCTTACAATGAGCCGTGTGCTGGGCAGCTGTCTTAACGGTCCAGATTTGGACAAAGAGCTGCTTATTTGAGAAGGGAATTGGGAGAAAAGAAAACTTGGCTTGCTGATCCAGGCCAAATGTCTACCTATGTAGTGTTTGGCTCTAGCAATGTCCTGCCAAGTGTTTCTGGTCATGTTGAATGTAATAGCAAGTGCCTACTGTCACGGGATACAATGCTAAACAACAGGGCTCCCCATGGCTTTTTAAAAATAAATTCCTCCTATTTTCTCCTACAAACACACACACACACACACACACACACACACACACACACACACACACATCCCTTCATAATAATGTGTGTACTTTTTAAAAGGTACTGCCCTGGATATTGCTGACCTGCAATTTCTAACCCTGCTAGCCTTTTGGGAAAATGTAAAGGACTTCATACAATTGAGCGATTTTTAAAAGTTGGTTTCCTCCAAAGACATCAAACTTGCTATTTCCAGAATTGCAGTTTGCAATGGCCAGAGGCCTTCAGATAGATTTGTTGGTCCCACTTAGAACTCTGTTTTCTGATCAATTACAATGATTGTTATTAGGCCTTTTCACTTTAGGTTTAGCACTAATTGTTGACTAACTTTTGAATCCAACCCAGGGAACACTTTTTGATACTGTATACCAGGGGTGTCAAACTTACGATGACATGTTGTCATGTGACGTATCGTAACTTTTTCCCCCTTTGCTAAAACGGGGTGGACTTGGCCAGCGCTTGTCGCATCTGGCCTGCAGGCCGCAAGTTTGACACCTTGCTGTATACAGAGACTCACACAGCTTAATCTTAGCTTGCACAGTCTAAACCAGGGGTCTCCAACCTTGGCAACTTTAAGCCTGGAGGACTTCAACTCCCAGAATTCCCCAGCCATCTTTGCTGGCTGGGGAATTCTAGAGTTGAAGTCCACCAGGCTTAAAGTTGCCAAGGTTGGAGACCCCTGGTCTAAACACTAGTTTTATCTGATGCCTGGATGCTTCTCCTCAGACTTTTTTTTTTACAAGTCGTATTGATATATGTAACAGTACTGATAAAATCTACTCTTTTCATGATGGTGCCTATATATTGGAATGAATTTTCATTGAAGTTAAATTGAACCATTTCATAGTTACATTTAATAGTAGTAGGTTCAAAGCATTTTCCTATAGGCCTTTTAAAGATGGTTATGCTGATCCTATGTTTTTTAATGTTGAATTTTTTAAATAAACCACTATTTGGAAGTAAGCATCGAGCATATAATTAGATAATGGCATAAATCCATAAAACCATGAATGAAACATGTAAACCTAGTTAAAGCTTTCAACAAACCATGCTTTAATTTTTAATTTTTTTGCTGTCAACTTTGTCAAACTGTACCAGACAATGTAATGATACAGAATAACAAAGTTGGAATTGACCTTGTAGGTCATCTTGTACCATCATGTAGGTGCGTTTAGACCCTATACCAGTGATGGTTAACCTTTTTGCTGTCGCGTGCCAAAAGCAGGGGGAGCGCGGGGGGCTCTCACATGCATGTGCCCACACCCATAGTTCAATGTGCCCCAACCCCCCATGCATATGCAGGTGACTCCCCCCGCTTTTTCTACGTGATGGCACAGTGGGCCCGGTAGGCCCATTTTTCGCCCTCCCCAGGCTCCAGAGGCTTTCTTGGAGCCTGGGGAGGGCAAAAACGGCCTTCTCCAGCCCCTCCCAAAGGCCCTCCGGAGGCTGGAAACGGCCCATTTCCCAACTTCCAGTTGGCCCAGAAGGCCCGTTTTTCACCCTCCCCAGGCTTCTAGAAAACCTCTGGAGCCTGGGGAGGGTAAAAAATGGGCCTTCCAGGCCCACCGGAAGTTGGGTGGGCTTCCCAACTTCTGGTGGGCCCGGAAGATCCAAAAATCAGCTGGCTGTGCGCACATGTGCGCTGGAGCTGAGCTATAGGGCAACACTCATGTGCCCACAGATATGGCTCTGCATGGTCCTATACCATTTCTGACAAGTGGCTGTCTTGAAAGCCTCCAGCGATGAAGCACCCACAACTTCAGAAGACAGGCTGTTCCATTGATTGATTGTTCTCACTGTCAGAAAATTTATTTCTAGATTGAACTATTCCTTGTCTGGCCTCCTCTCTGTGACAGCTTCTCATATATTGGAATACTGCTATTATGTCACTCCTGGTCCTTCTCTTCAGTAGACCAATTCATACAGCCGCTTGATTATCCATCGAAAACAAAGCAATTTCTTAGCAACTCAATAACTTTCACCAACATCTGTGCACCACAGAATCTCCCCTCACCCACCCCTGTTTAGAACATTCTCTTTGGCAGAGCTTTGCTTTTTAATGGAGAAGAAACTGTTTGCTTTGGATAGAGAAGCATGCAGTTACATGAGCTCTACCTGCAGTCCAAAAATAGAACCACTGCCAGGCACAAGGTTGAGCACCCTCCCTCTTCTGTGAGACACAAGGGTTTATTGTGATGCGTTAGACAAAGAAGGTTGTAGCTGGAATGGGACAGATTTGGTTCAGTTCCCCGCTTTCCCACATGCTATCTGGGTGGCTTCTGGGAGAAGAAATAAAGGCTCCGACTCTGCAAAAACCAAATATTTTTGATGGCATTCGTTTTTCCCACTTGCAGAGTTCTACAGATGAGAGTACGATTTCAGTTTATAAACTTGAGTGCTGTTAGACAGAAGAATATGGTGGACAGCAGCAAACTATTAAGGTAGGGTGAATAGCAATGGGAAATCTGCAGTGGGGAATCACCCATTGCTATTAACTAGGGGGTGATTAACCTACAACATTAGTTCTACTCTGTTCTTTGGCATAAATACGATAACATGAATGAAGGGATAAATGGATTTTCTCTCTATGAGAGAAATTTGAAGCATTGTTTTAATAAAAATATTTTCAATCTGTTTTATTGTGTAAAATGATATATAGGGTGAAAAAAACCCATAGAATTATAAATATTCAGAATCCCTCTTTGAGGAGAAAGGACAGTCTAGAAATGCCAAATATAAATATAACATAAATAAATATATCTGATTCTAACATAGTTTCAGTTCAAATGCATTGTTTAGAAAAATCTCCCATAATAAATGGAATAATTTAATTCTGCCACTTGATAGTATTTTATGAGATTGGGCATGTCCCAACTTCCCTGTTGTGCAAGAATTTTCATTTTAACCACTGCAATTCATCCTAAAATAATTGAAATGTTTGGAAACCCAAGTTTTCGTTTAATTTCTTCCAATTCAGTACATAATTTGAAAAGATTTTCTTAATATTTTTAGTATCAATAATGCCTAAATGTTTTAAAGAATTATATATTGTTGGAATCCCTGAAACTGGAAAATTTCTTCTGAAATTTGAGTTTTTGGGTTTATATGAAAAAACATCAAATGTGAGTTATGAAAATTAAGTGATAGTCCTGACACCACTACAAATTCCTCTAACTCCTTAATATAGCTAGCTGAATTAAAAAGAGTCAAGATCATATAAGGTGTAAATAGATTTAAAAGATATATTAAAAGATACCACAAACAGATTTAAAAGATACGTCTTATCTCCCATTTTTATCCTGTTAATCTTATTATTGGATCTGTTACCAGCACTTTAGTAGCTCGGTTGAATAGTAAAGGTGATAAAGGACAACCCTGCTTGGTACCTCTTAAAATCATAATGAGATCTGATCTGAATCATAACTATTAAGATTTATCTGGGCATTAGTTGGTCCATAAATATTTTTAGTCATCTGACAAAAGCAGGCCCCAAATTTAAATTTAAATAGTATTTGTTTTAAAAATACAATTTAAATTTAAATTTGGGACTGGCTTCTGTTTTAAAACATTTGTTTTAAAAATTGTATTTCCTGAGAATCAAAGGCTTTAAATATATTTAATACATCTAATACATCCCCTGAACTCTGCTAGCCAGCTGGGACAAAGCTAGTTCGCCCCCTGTGGTGTACGGTGGATAGTGCGCATATGTAAACAAAATGAACTAGCAATTTTAGGCCGCCAGAACTACTATGTGGTAAAAAAGCATTGTATATATGCCGCATCACATTGTCACGTGACATTTTGAGAGGTTTTTCCCATTTCCAGAGCTGGGGTGGGCGTGGCCTGCGCATGACGCATCTGGCCACCAGTTTGACACCCTGCTATACGCTAAAAGAAATTTTAAAAATCTATTAAGAATTTATGGCTAATGAAGATTTATTAATTTTATTAAATCTATATATATATATTTAATAATTTCCCTCTTGTTTCTGGGAGTTGACTGCAAATACTCCATGCCGCAAACACTCTATGCCAAATCCTGCTTGGATTTCAGGTCAGCCCCCCACCCCCACCCCCACCCTCAAACCAGAGGGAGTTCTCTTGGCAGTGGCTTATGGCCTTCTGTATTGGCTTCTCCAACTGCCTCTACTTCCCCAGAACCCAACAGGACAAATTGCAAATCAAGATCATATGATCGCAAGATACTTGGCAAATCATTGTAAGTATGAAAAGCTTGCCAAGTGCTCAGATTACAAATTTTAATTTATATGGGCATCCAATTTACACACTGTGACTCCAGGCGGCATATAGCTATAAAAAATTAGAATTTAAAACTACCACCAACACCCCTCCTCCTGTGACTGTGGGGACTCTGCAATGGTCATAATTTTGGTCATTGGTCATTAGTACCTTGGTTCATTGCTGTCATAATGTTGAACAATGAATGAATGCTCGTTAAGTGAGGAATACCTAAAAGGGTTATTTCGTATTTAAAATATTCTGTTTGAGCTGGTCTATAAATTTACATTTTGAATCAGTTTTACAAAATAAAAAAAATAAAGTACAGGTATTCTTTGTTTACTCATCACAATTGTGAATGACAGCTCTGTCATTAAATGAAGTAGTTGCTAACTGAGAAATCATGGTACTTCTGTTTTCCTCTTCTGTACTCCCTGCCCTTTTGAATTCTTAGCTCAATGCTGGGATAATTAGCAAGAAGGAAATTTACATAATATGAAGTATTTACATTGATTGGAGAAGAAGAGATTACAAAATAAGAAATAAGTATTCAATGGGGAATACACCAAGCTATTTGCTGCCAGTGCTACTGTATTCATTTCAATGTGTATTCTCCATTGTGTACCTGCTTACTCTCTTGTAATCCTTTCCTCTCCAGTCTTTCCACTCTCTGAGTGGGGGGAAGAAACGCAAGTCACAGGCAAGACAACACATACTGACTAATGGGAAACACGTCACTGAGGGATGTTGTGAATGTCATAAATACAGGCATGAGTTATACAGTTCTTTTTTCAGCACTGTTGTAAGTTTGAACAGTCACTGAATGAAGCTGTCAGTAGGCAAAATCTTTTTTCATTTCTTCCATTCAGTCCTGTCCATCTGTATGAAAAAAAATGATGTTCTTTAAGGGTTTATATAAATTGTACATATGTCTAAGAGACTAATGCTGGTGTTATTTTGGAAACTATTCTTGTTTCTTATACTGAATTGAACACTTACAACATGGGAATGCTATATCAGCAATTCAGATCCAGAATAGAGTCAGTGGTCATAATAAAATACAGAAAGCATATTTCAATGAAACATTAGAAGAAACTTCACATAAATGCTGTATGACAGTGTAACGGATTGCTTCACTTTATAGTAGGTTTTCCTTCAGTGGAAGTACTGAAATATGGACACCTCTGAGCTACATTCCATCCTGCAGGTCCTGAATTGTTTCAGGAATTAAATTAGGCTTCATTAATCCAATTCAAATTCTGTTACATCTATATATTTTAAGACTGAGAAAGAATCCATTTTGTTTGACCTCCAGAATGATCAAGGACTTCCTAAATGTGACTTTGCTCTGTTCTAAAGTCTTAAGGGTTTGCCATGTTTCATTTCTAGATAGTGATTTATAGTGGCAAGATGCTAATACTGATTAAATTCAGAATTAAATAGCACTTTTCCATAAATAAAACAGCATCCCCAAACTTGCTACTTTCTAAAATCAGTTTGCATGGTGGTTCCAGGATTCCCCATAATTATAGTTTTTGAGAAAATCACAAAGGCTCATTTACTCATCACACTTTCCACCGAATGTGTCTGATGATGTTCTACTTGGAATTTCTGTTAGAAAAGCTCTTAGACTTTAGTTCTTATGGAGAATGTAAAACCTAAACACTGCAAAGGTTTCTTTCATTCTATCAATTATTCATTCCATTTAGATCTCCTTAATAATATTTTGCTCTTAAACATCACATCTAGAGGGCATCAGAGTGGGAAACCTGCATGAAACAATGCAATAAAAACCACAGCCTCACCTGAGAAAGGCAAAGGCCAAACGAAAACCTTATTTACACGTAAAATTAACCTCTCTAAGTCTTCCCAAAGGTGCTTTTTCAAGAGGCAATTGGACTTTCCGGTTTTTCTTTGAAGACATTTTGCTTCTCATCCAAGAAGCTTCTTAAGCTTCTTGGATGAGCTTCTTCAGCTACTTCAGAGAGATGAGAAGCAAAACGTCTTCAAAGAAAAACCAGAAAGTCCAGTTGCCTCTTGAAAAAGCACCTTTGGGACAACCATGACCTGGATGACTGAGAATGTCCATAGACACCTCTCTGTCTTGTAGACCAACTCTTAAAATTCTCACCATTGGCCATACTTGCTGAAGAATTCCCTAGCTGGAAGTCCCCATGCCTAGAGAGCATCTGATTTAGTGTAGGTTACTTTAATATCAGCATTTTGAATTTAGCAAACATGTTAACAGTTCTGCTTTTCTGCTCTAACAGTTAAGTCTTCTTGCTCTGAAAACAGGGGGCTTGCACCCAGTTCTGTGCGACTGCTACTTGAGAATCCCAAAATATAACTTGGATCCAAATCCCCAGTTCATTGTCTGGCCTTTAGTACAGCAAAAATAAAGTGTCTGCATAATTTAAAAAATATCAGCGGCCAGAAAGGAGCAATGCTTTAAATGGACATGGTTATCTTGAAGAGTGAGTGATCAGCCATGTTTTCCATAAGAAACATGAGTCGTTTGAGAGGGAGTAAAAAGCTTGTTTCTCTATAAATAAAATGTAACTCTACATTTTCTCATCCTGACAGCCCATGGAGTTGTGTTTTTTTTTTTAAAAAATCCTCCTTAATCATCCTAGCACCTTCACCACTTTTGGAAAGCAAGGGAATCAAGAATAGCTAGGGGTTTTGGAAATAAATGAACTACAGGTAGTCCTCATCTTAACAGTCATTCATTTAGTGCCCTAAGTTACAATGGCACTGAAAAAATTGACTTACTGTATGACCGGTTTTCACATGACCATTGCAGCATCTTCATGGTCACATGATAAAAATTTGAGCACTTGGCAACCGGCATTTATTTATGACAGTTGCACTATCCCCAGGGTCATGTGATCATCATTTGTAACCTTCCCAGCTGACTTACATTGGAAGCCTGATTTGATTAATTATCGCAAAATTCACTTAACAATTCATTTGTTAAGTGAAGGCAAAAAAAGGATGTAAAAGGCAAAAAAAGGATGTAAATAGGGCAAAACTCACTTAACAACTGTCTAATTTAGCAATCAAAAATTTGGCCTCAACTGTGGTCCTAAATTGAGGAGAACCTATCTTCCCAAATTGGTGCTTTTTCTGATAGCCTTCATGTAGTCAGAGAAAAACAGTCTATAAGAAGATCAGACAAGAGAGAGATTGAAAGAGAACCAACCTGCCCATTACATAGTCTGGGTGTCAGTCCATTTGCAGCTGCCTGACCCAAAATTACATTCTTTTCCCAAGCACAAATCTCAAGGACACCTCAATAACAAGCTTTTGTAAGAAAAATGAAGCATTACAGGAATCATAGCAAGTGAGCTTTAGACCAAATATATATGGGTACATGAGGGCAGAAAATTAGGGGGTCTTTTTCGCTCATTCTTGTGCTGTACAGTAATTACAAGGTGGCAGATACAAGGGTAGCCTGCATGTGCCCATAGTTTAGGTAATGGACATGATTCCTGCTTAGTCTGAAAACCAACCTTCACATCAAGCAGTAGAAATTAAATGCTTACTTTTTAACACACAACAGCTGGTGAAATTCCTTCACAATAACTACTTTGCTTTTTTGCAATATAATCACTTTATCAGATATTCCTGAATATATCTGTGCCTATTTTATTAGCTCCAGTCTAGCCTGTTATACAGAAGCTGTCACCTTTCAGTTCTACTGTATTACACCTCCCATAAATTCTAGTCTCTATGCATGGTGGATATTGGAAGCAGTCAGAGGGAACCAAGATATTGAAAATATTAAAATAAAAATCAATACATAATGAATTGAAAGTAATTGAACACAAAAGAACATTTATATTACTAATTGTATAGCAAAGACGTTTTTAAAAATACCATTGAAGTTGGGTAGATAATAAATTGACATCAATAAAAATGATCAATTATTTCCTTGCATATTGTTTCTCAAAAGCTTGTTCTCCTCTTAAAAGACCTGCAGTTAGACAGTAACTCCTAAAAAAAAGAGCCTGCACATTTAAGATTTTTTTTCTTGAATATTCAAGATATGGTGTGGTCAGGACTGTTTAATGAATTACTAGAAAGTCCTTGATTTGAATTTCATTGCTGCCATGAATGTACTCAATGACAATTTCCCATAAATTGCTTTTAAGGGATAGTATGTCACTGTATACCTTGGAACTCAACTGCTTTGAAATTCATCAAATGTGGTACTCAATACATTTTGATGTGAAAATTTTGTCCTGGTACTAACAGTTTGTTTGGTACTCAACACACAGCTAGAACTTGTCAATTTGAGCTACCTTGAGACTCACTACATTATTCCTTATGGGAAAACTTTGTTTGGTACTCATTGTTTTGGTACTCATCATACCTTCCGGAACCAATTAACAATGATATTGAGGTACTACTGTACCTCATGCTGGAGATAACAATAGACAAATATTATTCCATTAATGTCTTTCAGCCATCCCAATGTTGTTTCGCTCCAGGATTCTCACATATAACCATTTGATCTCTAAAAAATAAACTCTTCGGTCCAATTCAGCTAAACTGTTTGACACACTTCTCTATGTACAACTTGAAAGAATTGAAATAAACCAGGCTGTGCAATGAATATATTTGAATATGAGAAAGTGCCACTTCTTTCACAATACTGTTCTGGTATCAAAAACACAAACTTAAAAAACTGAGTTAAAATAGTATTAGACAAAAAATTGATACCTATGAATATTCATCTCAGTCTTTTCTCAAAAGTGGTTATGTATTCAATTAAACAATTGTGAAGAGCAAAATGAGGAGGCAAGACTGCAATGGAAATTGATATAAGCACGTAATATCTATTTAGTCTGAGTGAATTTAGATGTCTAAAATCATATTGGTTGTATTCTGGTATACTCAAGGAATTTGGTGATGATTTGACCATAACATGGTGTGTGTTTTTTTGTGAAAGTAGAGAAATTAATATAGGTTCTAGAACAGATTACAAATCTGCCATCAATCAAGGAAAAGAATGTGATAATTATCCAAATTCACAAAGGAATCAAGAAAAGACATTACCAGGCTGTCTTATCTCATTTTAAATAGAACAACTTCATAGATTGTGCATATAGTTTACTTTAATTTCAGTAAAGCATTTTTAATAAACTATTAAATGGAGTTCTGATTTAACAAACCTTTTAAGGTAGGTTTTATGGGATGACAATTACATGGATATATAACTAGCTTGAAAATCATAAAAAGATCATCAAATTAGAATGAAGTGTTCAGTGGGGTAGCTCCACTGAAGAGATGTCAAGAATGTCGATCAAATTTACATATAAAATGAAATGGGTAAGACTGCCTAAAACATCAAGATTGTTTTAGGCAGTCTTAAGAAAGACAAAAGGAAAGTACTCAGAAATAGAAATCAGAGAGCTAGAGGTATAGGACGTGTGCTTGATGTTGTATTTCGGAAAAAAGAATGCAATCAAATATTACAAACTAAATATGAATCAGCACTCTGAGGCAGTTACAAAAAAAAGGAAATGGATTGTTTGCATTAATTATTGAGTGTTGTTTCCGGGTGCAATATAGTTTCTGAGTCATGGGTTGAGTTCCGTTGTTGGTCAGAATTCAGAGAAACTAGAACAGGATTCAGAACATAAACTACAACACATTCAGAAGAAGGACAAAAAGGATAATTATAATACTAAAGTATTACAATATATTATTTGTTTGTTGTATAGTTTTTGTAGCACACCCCAATTCATAGTCTCTGGGGAGCTTATAAGAAAGTAATAATAATACAAGTATCAGGAAAAAGAGCTCATAACATAATAGAAAGCGCGCGCACACACACACACACGCACACACACGCACACACACAGAGGAGTACCACATATGGTAGCACTTTTTAAGTAACCAAAAGCATGCCACATAGAAGAAGATCAAGAGCTGCTTTCTCACATAAGGACCAGTATAATGAATATAAGTCACAGGAAGGCAGCAGATTCCATTTGAATGTTAGGAGGGGGAAAAAAAGATCTCAGCGAAGCAATATTAGTCTGAGAGACCCATTTGCCCAGAAAAGAGGTGGGCTTCCCTTAATCAGATTTATTCAAGCACAGACTCACAACCATCACTTGGGGCACTTTGATTTGGATTCTTGCACTGAGCAGGGTCTTAGACTTAATAGCCTAATTCACATCTTCCAAACCTGTGATTTGATTTCATGCATATATATCATATTTAAATCCAATCTATAGCACAATATTTAATTACTACGCCTATGGACATATGAATCAACAGACATGGCATGTGCACTCAAACATCACAGGGATTAATCTATCCCATGGGTAGACACACTTCATTTATCATTTGATTACATTTCTCACAATGTTTGGTGAGGTTAGCTAGGAGTGAAGTGACTTGATCCAGAAGTCATGTCTAATTAAGTTGACCATCTCTAGTTTATACCCTTTCCAAATTTGAGATGTTCTCTTTCATTTAGAATTTTTCAGATAAATATCTGTCCAACCTGTGCAGTTGGATTTATGAGGTGGTGAGCTGCATTTTTGGGCTGATTGAAGTAGCATTAGATGCAAGTTTTTTGTGCAATGCCTTGCGGAATTTCTGCAGAGTCTACAGAACCGCATTAGTTAAAATAATCGTGATTTTTCTGTCTCTGTTGAGGGTTGAAATTAAATCACTGCCAAATACAGCTGGAGCTAAACAGACCCCTTACATGCTTTGCATCTTGGGCATGGAGCATCTTGAGGTAGCTGTTAGCAAAAAGAATGGATTGCCCTTGCTAGCTCACCTCCTTTCATGAAGTTGAAAGCATTTAGATGCTTGTTTGTTCAGGTTCCTAGGAATTTTTTTTCAGCTCTTTTTCAACAGAAATCACAGCATTATACCGGTAATCCTTTTCAGACCCATATTTTATCTGGGTCTCTCAAACAAAAATGGCAGGAAGACTTCCAAAACAGAGCATTTATTTTTCTTGAGCTTTTTAAAAATCAATTTGACACCCTAGAGAGTGAAACAAGTAGATAAGTGCTAAATGTTAACCCAGCAAGCTTTCTTACTAAATCTGAACAGACCCTTTGTCTATCATCTAATCTAGTGTTTTTTACTTTGGTAGCAACATTATTTTGTGGTCTTGTACAAGGAAACGTTTTGCAAGTTACTTGTCACTGACTGACTTAGGGCCTTCAGCATATGCAACACAGGCTGGACCTCTTGAGTATGATTCTTCTCTATAACAGACAATTCTGTTCTTTCCTTTGTCTGTTTCAGCTAGATGTCCCCAAGAACTATGGGATTGTCTGAGGTCTTAAATATGCTATCAGCATGGGGACACAGTGGCTCAGTGGCTAAGATGCTGAGCTTGTCGATTGAAAGGTTGGCAGTTCAGTTTGAATCCCTAGTGCCGCGTAACGGGGCGAGCTCCCGTTACTTGTCCCAGCTTCTGCCAACCTAGCAGTTCAAAAGCACATAAAAAATGCAAGTAGAAAAATAGGGACTATCTTTGGTGAGAAGGTAACAGCGCTCCATGCACCTTTGGCCTTTAGTCCTGCCGGCCACATGATCACGAAGACGTCTTCGGACAGTGGTGGCTCTTTGGCTTTGAAACAGAGATGAGCACTGCCTCCTAGAGTCGTGAACGATTAGCACATATGTGCAAGGGGAAACTTTACCTTTACCTTTATATACCACTAAAATATGATATACTTTTGATCTGAAATTCATGTTGTATACATGTGTGTAGGAGAAGAAAATATTGGACAGAACTTTCAGTTCTGAGTCTGGAAGAGAGATTGTGGGCTCCCTTGTGCACTTATAATGGCATCTCCAATTTATCCTCCCCAAAGAAACTGATTTATTTTCCATGACATTCCATGTTATTTTCTATGTTGCTTTCATACCACTGAAAAACAGATTGTGAATTATGTGGCCATAATTTGCAGCTAATCAAAATAGTTTCTCGTCTGTGGAGAGTTTTGATTTTGTCTGCAACTCTAATGGGCGAACACAGCAGCTGCTTCCAGCAATGGACATGCTCCATAACCAGACTGGGAATTGGGTGTAAACTTGCATCTTGACTGGATACCAAATACAGAAAAAAGTTCTTTCAAGATACACTTGGGTTAATTTAATACTCTTAATATGTTCCATAGAGCGCCAGCATAATTCAGAAGCAATGCATTAAACTAAGTATTTTTGGTATATGATCAAATTTTGTGCTTTTTTCCTTAATACTTGCTGCTTTTTGGATTCACACTCCTCCTCCTCCTCCTGTTTTCTAGTTTTCTAGTTTTAAATCAGGTATTTAAATCAGGTATTTCCCATATCTGAATGTTTAACAGAATGAATGCTTAAATCATTTATACTATTTATAATAGTATAAACTATTTTACGAGAAGAGTCCTCCATTCCTCTAACTGCAATAAAATACCTTATGCCACCAGACTCCAAATTTTGGGTTAGACAACTTAGAACTATGCCGATTATGGTCTGACCTAAGCACAGTACATAAAATTATCTGCCACAATGTCCTTCCTGTCAATGACTATTTCAGCTTCAACCACAAAAATACACAAGCAAATAATAGATACAAACTCAAGGTAAACCATTCCAAACTCGATTGCAGAAAATATGACTTCAGTAACAGAGTGGTCAATGCCTGGAATGCACTACCTGACTCTGTGGTTTCTTGCCATAACCCCCAAAACTTGAACCTTAAACTGTCTACTGTTGACCTCACCCCATTCCTAAGAGGTCTGCAAGGGGTGTGCATAAGTGCACCAGCGTGCCTACCTTCCCTGTCCAAATATTCCTTTTTACTTACTCTTTTCATGTTTTCAAATTATGTTTATACTTTTACCTGTTATCTTATATATGCTTGACAAATAAACTTATAGATATCCCTATAGTTAAATATTGATAACAAAAAGAAAAACTACTTGAATCTGTTTAACAGTAAAGAAAAGTAGAATTAGAGCATAAGGTTAGGAGAAAAAATGGCTTAAATCATAATGTTTTGCTGGGGGGGGGGGAAGCACCAGAATGATACCAAAGTAGGTACTAGATACGTGGATAAAAAATAAAAAGAATCCATGCTGGATAGGTTCAGGATTTTGTTTCCAAAAATCTGTAGCTCCAGATTTTAATTGTAGATACTCAGAGGCATGGTTGATTGCAACATTATATAATCATCATGGTTAATCATTGATAATCATGCTGCCCATGATTTTGCCCAAACTATTTTTAAGTTATTTGAATCACTACCTTTTGAAGCTGATACGTGTGAAGTATATGCAGTGCTTTTTTGCAGCTCTCAGTTTATGTTATAATACATCCTCAAATCTGACTTCATATGATGTTTTCATATACATGTGTAAACTGACACAGAATGTGCCTGAGAATATGTGTGCTTTAGCATACATTTTGCCAAACTTCTTGCATTTTTCCCATTCTTGTATTCAGATTTTAGAGAAGCAGGGAGTGGTATGGAGAAAAGAGGAGTTTGCTGAATAGCAACTTTGTGGTTTTCATGATGAGGAGGCAAATCATGAAAAACCAAGAATATAAACTAGCTTTTTCTAACCAAGGAACCTGCATATGCATACCTTCTGTTGCTTCTCATCTTTTGCCTAAGATCAAGTATAGGTAGTCTTTGACTTAAAACCATTTGTTTAGCAACCTTTCAAAGTTACAATGGCACAGAAAAAAATGACAACTTTACCGTCACATTTATGTCTGTCCCAGCATCCCCACGGTCCTGTGATAAAAATTTGGATGCTTGGTAACCAGCATGTATTTATGATGGTTGCATCATCCCAAAGCCATGTGATCACCATTTGTGAGCTTCTCATCATCTTCTGACAAGCAAAGTCAATGGGAGAAGCTGGATTTGCTTAATGATGGGGTGGTTCACTTAACAGCCATGGCAAAAAAGGTTGTAAAATTGGGTGCGACTCACTTAACAACCACTTTGCTTAACAACAGAAATTCAGGTCTCAATTGTGGTCCTAACTAGAGGCCAACCTGTATAGCATGTGCAAGTGTAGTGTGGGTGTATAACTCCTCCTATCCTCATCCTCTATATACATAGCCTGCTAGCAAGGGATGATGGGAGCTATAGTCTCACAGCAGGAAAAGACTCATTTTGGGGACCGGATGACTTAATAGGACTTTTGAATTCCAGAAAAGAGGCAACTCTCAACTCTGAAAGTATACATGGTTTGTTCCTTTACAAAAAATTGCAGGGAATTTTTTTTTTTATGTGACTAATTAAAGAACCAATAATGATGAATAAGGGTTTACAGGAGACTTCCCAGTAGCACAAGTTTACTTTGACTGTGAAGTCTTTTAGTTGTTTGCTGGTGGTTAGTACCAGCTCAGTATATATCCCGCTATTTCTCTCTGTGTTCATAATCTAAAAAGAAAATTAAGAATAATGGAAAAATCTAGTTTCTCAAAAAGTCGTTTTGTGAGGGCTTTGGAGAGGGCATATCCAGGAGACTTAGGTTGGCTATTTTCTTTATATAAAAACTTGCATGCTCTTTGTCTCAAGAACCCTGTGTAAATAGCAATAAAGTCATGCTCCAGTTATAGCAGTAAGTATAACTCAATAGCATTTGTTTTCAAGAAACACATGTGAAATAATGAAGGTTACCTGTAAGCATGGAGGTCAGAAGAGTAATAAAAACAATATGATATAAAAAACTGCTTGTTAAAGAACAAAGGCTTGAAGAGACAATCAGTGTTAAGGTCAGAGGAATATCAAGTCTTGATGAGTTTATAAAACTAAATGAGCTCATACGCTCTGCTGCATAGTTACCAATCAAAACTTTAATATTACCATCTGTTCTCAATCTCTTTCTCTCTCTCTCTCTCTCTTTTTGTTCCCATTTAGGATTTAGTGTCTAGAAAGAAAGATAGTAAGGATTGCACCATGGCTCCGAGAAAAAGGAGTGGGCGAGGGATTTCTTTTATCTTCTGCTGCTTCCGAAGTAATGATCACCCAGAAATCACGTATCGGCTGCGGAATGACAGCAATTTCGCCCTGCAAACCATGGAGCCCGCATTACCCATGCCTCCGGTGGAGGAGCTGGATGTTATGTTTAGTGAGCTTGTGGTGAGTGATGGGATCATATTAAGTTGGTGGTGTTCAGAACTCAAAAATTGTCTCTAGCTGGGAGGAGTTGTCTTAAAATGTTAGGGAAAAGGTAGTGATGGTCCATCAAGAGTGCCTCAACTCATTCAAAGAAATGAAAATTTATCACATGTTTGCAAGATCTCAGTTATTTTTTTTAATATTGGGCAAATGATTGTGATAAACATAGCAAACTTTGTAACCTAGTGTGTGGTAATTTAGGAAATATTCTGTCCTGGGTTAGGAAGCGATGCATCAGATTGCGATAAATATAGCAAACTTTGTAACCTAGTGTGTGGTAATTTAGGAAATATTCTGCCCCAGATTAGGAAGAGATGCATATTTGGTTGATAAGTAACGATACTCTGTATTTTCCAAAAAATAAAACAGAAGTCATGCATTTTTCTATTGCAAAGTACAGTTGTTGCATGTTCCTGACTAGGTTCGCACATTGAGTTAGATTACAATCCTTTAAAATGTGATTTGTTCACTAGGACATAATTGGCTGAGTCAATATATAAAAATAGGACATAAGCCACTATATAAATCACAGTGAGAAGATTTATACAACTAACCAAATCAGAAGCAAACAAATCACATTTTTGGTAGAGAATTCCATGGAAGATAATCATCAGACATGATTTCACAGGGGTGGCTTTTGGCTAATGTTTGAAACTGCTGCAGCAGTTAGACTGGATTCATAGAGCAAGCTGAGGCATGGTAAGGTTAGCTTTTGCTAAGCATATTGTATGAATTCGGCCATTGTGACTTCTGAATCATGGTTTAGGGCAGTGATGGTGAACCCATAACACATGTCAAAGGTGGTATGTCACAACATTTTGGGTAACATGCTAGTGCATACCAGGCAAGAACTATTCTTGAAAGCTTGCCTTGTTCTTGCATGATTTGGGGGGACGGCAAAGACCACACGAGAATGGGGTGTGCTTTCACCTGGTTTTCAAAAGCTGCAGAAGCAGAAGAAGAGGGTTTTCTGAAGCCGCCTCAAGAACAAAGGCCTCCTGCAATCTGGAGCTGCCTCAGGTAGGCTGCAGCGGGAAAGAGAATACTGCCTCTTTCTAAGCAGTATATGGCAGAACTTGAGAATCACAAAGGATTGGACTGCGTTTTTTAAAAAAATAAATTAATATGTAAAGAACTGTTTCTCTTTTGTTTGGGGGAGGGGGCTGACACACCAGTAGAACCAAGGTAGGCATTTTACAAATTTTTGACACACTGAATCCAAAAGGTTCACCATCATTGGTTTAGGACTTTGTGTCATAGGAAACTAGCCAATTGTGTTCTGTTCAAGAAACCACAATTATATATTCAATGGAAACAATGGTTTAATATGACAGATGAAACCGATCATAGTAAGTGTCAAGAATGGATTAGCAACCTGTTCAGATAGCAGGTATAAGCCTAATAACCACAATGCAGCAGTCTCTGTACCAGAGATATTACATTCAATACATTTAAAACCATTCTATTAAAGAAAAATCTAGAAGTTTTGCAAATGCTGTTATGCCAATCTCCATACCAAAATGTGAGATTGTGCCAGTCCATCTCCAAATTAACTACCTGTTGTCAACCTCTTTGGAATGGCCTTTCCTTCCTTCTTCCTTCCACCCCAATGATGCCCTTGACGTGATGTCCCGGTGCCTGGAGGCCGTGGGATCTGGATGGGGAGAAACAGGCTCAAACTCAACCCCTCCAAGACTGAGTGGCTGTGGCGTCCCGGTATAGTCAGCTGGCGCCATTGCTGACTATTGGGGGTGAGATCTTGGCCCCCACAGAGAGGGCTCGCAACTTGGGTGTTCTCCTGGATGCACGGCTGTCTTTGGAAGAGCACATGACAGCCGTGGCCAGGGGAGCTTTCTATCAGGTTCGCCTGATGCACCAGTTGCGTCCCTTTCTGGACCGGGATGCCCTGCGCACAGTCACTCATGCCCTTGTCACATCCCATCTGGACTACTGCAACACTCTCTACATGGGGCTCCCCTTGAAGAGCACTCGGAGGCTCCAGCTGGTCCAGAATGTGGCTGCGCGGGTGGTTATGGGTGCGACTCAGTGCGCCCATATAACACCCCTCCTGCGCGAGCTGCACTGGTTCCCGTTGGTCTTCTGAGTGCGATTCAAGGTGTTGGTCACCACCTTTAAAGCGCTCCATGGCTTAGGACCGGGATACATACGAGACCGCCTTCTGCCATCAACAACCTCCCACCGGCCAATATGCTCCCATAGAGAGAGGCTCCTCAGGATGCCGTCGGCCAAACAATGCCGACTGGCGACACCCAGGGGAGAGCCTTCTCTGTGGGGGCACCAGCCCTTTGGAATGAGCTGCCCCTAGAGCTTCATCTTAGCCCTGACCTGCGTACTTTTCGCCGTGCCCTAAAGACCTTCCTGTTTCAGCAAGCCGGACTGGCCTAATATGAATTTTAAGCGGGTGTGTGTGTGTTTTAATTTGAGGGCCAAATTGTATATATTTGTTTTAATTGGTTTTAAATTTTATAAATTCATGTGTTTTAATGTGGCTGTACACCGCCCTGAGTCCCCTGGGAGAAGGGCGGTATAGAAATCCAATAAACTCTAAACACTCTAAACTCTTTTTCTTGTTTTGATTCAGTGAAGGCTAACTTCATTTTTTTAAAGTAAGTTGTTGGCATTATCATGTAATGCCTATCTTTTCTCTTTAACTGATGTATGGCTCAGTTGAATGTTGCATTTCAACATTAATTAAATGGTTTGGAAACTCCTTCAGCCCCCTTATAAGCTTACTGGATAACAGAAAATGACCCACTATTAAAAAGGAGCAAAATATATCTTGGTAGCATTGCTATACCCACTGACATTCTGCAATTCCTTGGCTCTCTGGCAGGCAAGCAGGTATATTTTGCTTATATAGGAATATATTTAATTGCCTAGGCTCAGACAGAAGAGATGACTTGAACATTGTTCTGTCCCCGTCTCACACATGCACACAAACAGACAGCCGGGGGTTAAATAAACTGGCAGACAACCAATTCTTCCAATAAGAGGCTTGGCAGCAACCCAGTAGCTGCTTGCCAAGAACTTTACTCATAAACAAGATACACACAGTTCAAGAATTGTCCAGTCCGTAATTAAATCCAAGGCAGATAATGCTGTTTCCAAAGATGCAATGTGACTCAATAGTAGTTAGTTTTATCCGTCACAGAGTCTGAATGGCCACCTCACCTCCTTTTATACCCTGTGGGGTGTGGTCCAGTGACTCAGCTTAATCTCTGGCACGCCTCTTCTTCTGTTGCGCGCGCTTATCTCTGCGACGCTGCCGAGGATCCAGCCAAGACTCATCTCCCTCATTACTGTCCACATGTGGCTGCGTGGACGTGCTTGGCCCCGGGCCTATCTCTTGCCCTTCGGCGGACACCGAAGGCATTGCCAGAGAGGAGGGTCCTGAAGAGGGAGGCCTGGCCAACTCCTCTCCTTCACTCTCGGAGTCCTCTCCTGCTGTGACACAGGCTCAGGTAACGGAGCCACAACAAACATGTTCAAAAACACTGAAAACCTCTTTGACAGACAACTCTTAGTCAAACAAATTAACTTTGGTAACATTGGAAATCTGATTTTTTTTTTTTAATTTGATTTATATGCCTCCCTTCTCCGGAGACTCAGGGCGGCTTACAATGCGTTAAGCAATAGCCTTCATACTTTTGTATATTTATACAAAGTCAGTTTATTGCCCCCACAGACTGGGTCCCAATTTACCTACCTTAGAAAGGATGGAAGGCTGAGTCAATCTTGAGCCTGGTGAGATTCGAACTTACAGTAATTGCAGAAAGCTGGTGTTAATCACAATGCTATCAGTCTGCTGAGCCACCATTAGAATAAGATAACTTTTGATATAGGGATTTAATATTTCCACTTCTGCTTAACTTTGTGTTAAGCATGTTGAGATTTTGAGAATAGGAAAAAAGGAAAGAAAAGACAGCTTTAGAGAAAAATTTCCTCTGTATTTGGACTCAGTTGAAAGAACTACTCACTAGTAATAAAAAAAAATGTTAGCCACTTCAGGAAAGAAGCTTAAGTATACAATGAAAGCATGTTTGACAAATTTGAATTATGAATTCCCCTTCCCCAATAACATTCAATGTATCTAGAATATAAATGTATCTTCACCCTCATTTAGCAACTGCCTGGTTTAACAATGGTTCATAGTTACGATGGTGATGAAAAAGTAACTTTAAGATCAATTCTCC
Organism: Pantherophis guttatus; assembly: GCF_059756535.1. Taxonomy (NCBI): domain Eukaryota; kingdom Metazoa; phylum Chordata; class Lepidosauria; order Squamata; family Colubridae; genus Pantherophis; species Pantherophis guttatus. Next base: position 32,269,787 of record NC_142063.1, read on the forward strand.
ATTTATGATCTTCATAGACTGTAAAGCAAAGAAAACCTGAAGTAAAATTATAAACAGTCATTGAGATCACTTGGCAATTGCTTTGTTTAATGACCAAATTGCCAATCTCAGTTTTAGTCACTAAAAAAAGACTGCCTGTATTTTCAAACCAAAACTTGATAGCTTTGTCATTTACTAAGGGAACACAATAAAGGAACACAGATAGAAGGACTATTACTTTACAAATATTGTTAAGATTACGCTGAATTTAATTTTAATTTAATTTTAATTAAATCAAAATACTTAAGATAGGAGCTGACAACCTAACACAAGGAGCAGGAATTTTATAACCACTCAGAAAAAAAAAGAACATTAAGAAAACAGGAATGAAAATAGAGAATGAAAATAAGAATAAAGTTTCACCTCATTATCACGATTATCAGCATTTCAGCTCCTGCCAAATTCTCTTGTGTATTATGTAACACAGAGATCCTATATTAGCACATTTTAGGAAACCCTGAATTTTAAACAGATAGACAAAAACCTTAACTGGGAGACTTGTAATTCTTCCAAAACAGCCAAATGAAAACTGAATATGTTAATATAAAATAATTACTATACAGTATGTGTGAGGCAAAGAGGAAGAGAAATCTAGGGTGGAAGATTGAATGGAATGCCTGAACATCTGAGGAGGATCATTGCGCATTACAATATTTTCTTTTTTATCCTATCTCTGTTTATATAAATTTATATTTTGCTGTTTTCCCTGAAACACAAGTGGGTATCTTTAGGTATGCAGGCAACATGATGGTCTTGGATGACTCCTATCAACCACACTCTTCCTGCCCTTTAATCCTCCCAGGCTGCTGTGGCTGCCAAAAACTGCTTTAGGGAGGGGACATTCTGCAGGGAAGATGTGACACACATGTCTTTTTGTATAGCATATTTCTTGGTGGGCTATTATGCCTCTGAATGAGGATGATAAGTGTAGTGTTCATTTCTGTTATTTGGAGCCCAAAAGTGGCCTCGTATATAAACTCATGTTGATGCTTTTTTCTCCTGAAAACTCAATTGCTTATAATATTGAAGTGTTACACTTGAAACATACAAATCCTTGGGCTTTCTTCCTAAGTATACTATATTTGATGAAGAATCAATTCATATTTGACCAAACTCAAGAATACTCCCAACCAGGTATAATTCTAAAAATCTGAACATCAGAAACAAAGTTGCAATTGCAATGGTGAAATTACGATCAGAGCACAAAAACACATTCATAGAATAATTTTGAAACAGCCTAATTGTTCATGTATGGTTAGAAACTCAGAAAGAGGAGACATAGCTTATTTCATCAAACTTTCCCTGTTGTCTTGCATTTTTTGGAAGTGGGAAGAAAAAAATGGCTACAGTCACCTAAACCCAAGACACATCTCGGGAGCATCTACACCAACTGTGGATAGGTTCTGGAGCTGAGCCCACTGGGGATTCCTCCCCTCTTTATCAGCCTCTGCTTCCCCAGAACCCTTCAGGTGCATTTTCTTTCATCCTTCCTCCCATTGTGGCACCAAATGAGAGGAGCAATCGCACCAGCTGCAGCTACAGCATCTCATGACTGAGGAGTAGGAGAAAGGCACGGCAGGTGTGAAATGGCGGGGCAAAGCATGGGAATGATCTGTTCTTGGCCAACAGTAGCTCTTCTGGGAGTTCCATGGCTCAGCTTGGCCACCCACTAATGAGCACTGCTGCTGGCCCAACAGAACTTGCTCCCCAACTCTAGCTAGACCCACTGAAAATGCAGGCTGAGCCAAGTGCAAGAATATTCTTGGCTTGATCTGTGATGGTCTTCCCTGAGAAGTTGGACTGGGAAAAACTAGAGAGTGATTCCTGCTCACGGTGATGTCAGTGGACTGGGCCAAGCATGGGATTGATCTCTGCTTGGCTAACAATAACACTTGTTGGGGTTGGCTGGTCAAATGGGAACTGTTCCACTGCTACCTTTAGTCAGAAGCACTATTAGTGCTCTGGGGATCATTCTTTCACTTTGCATAGCAAGCCTGGCTGAAATATCATCTGGGAGGATATAGAAGAAGTTCCTCTTTATCCTTGGCAAGTCTTGAAACCATTTGTCTGAATGACCCCTTTTCTGTGCAAGTCAAAGTTTCTGTTCTCTGTTCTTATCACTTTTGCTTAAAACACAGAGAGAGACAGACTGACAGACACACACACGTATTAATTTCATGAGCTAGATTACTATTATGAATATGTTACTGATACATTTGTGAAAGTAAATGTCATTGATCACAATGGGACATACATTTGAGGAAATGTTCTTGTTACAGCTGATATCCTACCTTTCCTTGTGATGAGGATCAAGGTTGGTATTTGTAGAATCTGTAAACAATCCCACCCAGCACTATTTGCTAACTTTTGTGAAATTAATACTGTCTTCAGATCAGAATTGCACTAAAGCATATGTATAAAGAAGTGTGAAAGGTAATGAAACTCTGAACGTATATTGATTTTCAGTTCTTCTTGTTCCATCTATTCATAAAACGGCTTTAATAAAAGGCATGCACATCCAATCATCAAAAAACTTTGTTTAAAGTGAAAGCATAGGATCATTTTGATTTCCAGTTGTGCTTCAAAAACCCAGGAAATCAGAGCATCAGCACTGTATATCACACCACACAAGTAGTCATAAAAGACTTTGGTTAATCTCATACTTTCTTATGAATCTACATGTCAAAGTCCACCTTGAGCAAAGGAGAATAGCATCTCCAGAGACAGATACTCAAGAGCTTCACTTTCCCCCACTCATTTGATAGTGATGTAATGCTGGCCTGGGTGCAGCTCTCACCCACTGCTTATTAACCTTTTTGGCTTTCAGAGCAAGTAGCTGCCCTGTCTTAGTTCCTTCTGCGGAATTGCCAATGCAAGTCAAGTCCAAGCATGTCATTAAAAGCTGTATGTTCACAGGCAAAGTAATGTTCCTCTTGTACCAAGCTGAATGGCTGCCATGACTGGCCATTAAGCCCTTTCTGGCACTTGTAGACCCCAGACTCCCACCAAGGGGGAGGCTGCCTCATCCCTGTCGTCTGTCAGGATTTGGTCTGCTCTTAGGGGAAGACTCTTTCACAAAAGGCAGCCAGGCTTGGCTCGGCCTTTGTTGCATTTCCCAGCTGCTCCATATGGTTTGGGTTGCCTGGGCAACCTACAGGCCTTTTCCTGATTTGGCATGGGGCCCACCTTGTTGACGTCCAGCATCTCCTATCCAATTAATGACATTGCCAGACTTAAAGACAGAAGTGGAGATGGTGGGTGAGTGTCAGAGGCAAAGCCATGACCTAAGCAAAACTATCTGATCTCTGGGCAGTTGCCAAGCGAATTTGGCAATGCTTGGTAAACCTGGGTTTGAAAGACTCCTTTGCTCTTCTCCCTCATGCTCCCCTCCCCATTTCCTTGCTGCCCCACTTGGCTGAAGCTTTTACATGATGCTCCTGATTCATTTATCCATTGAACAATGAGCGGGATTTACTTCTGGTCCGGTTAACTTTTTTTTAGCCCTATTTGGAAATGCAAACAGCATCTTGTCTATAGCCTAATGGGGACGGGTTGAACTCAGTCTAATTTACTCTATTGCATCCAAGCTGAATCCCACAACAAAGGAACAAACTGGGGAGACAAGATGCCCAAAGCAGAGAACTTGCTCTGTTGCAGTTCATTTTTCTGCTGCCATCGCAAAATTCTGCATGACAAAATACCCAGCCTTCTCTTCTAGTTCCATCCAGGTAGCAGATTTCCAACGGAAGAAGTAATTTTCTCCCTAGGACAATGGGAAATGCATGGGTTAAAAACAACCAGAGCTCAAGGACAGAAATGTGTGGGGGGGGAACCAAGTGAAAAAGTTGTTGGCATAAAAAACAGTGTATGTTTGCAAAGTTATTGTTATTGCTGTTACCTGAATTTATATAAAAATGGCCATGGTGCAGCAAAACAATATAAACAATGAAATGAAATGAAATCCTTCATGGTAAATATATAAAACAATAACATCCTGCATAGTAAACAATAAACATTAAAACATTCAATGAAAATAACAAGAACTGTAATACTCTGATAGTTTAACTAAATTAGTAAATAATTAGCTGTAAACAAACTCACAATCTCACTCCTGAAATTCATTGTGCAAATCCCTCCAAATAAGATCAATCTTCAGTGCTTTACCTTTGGTATTTGCTCATCACGCTGGGCCATCTGGCTCACAAGCTTGTAGCTTTTTAGGACCTGTAGCTCTTTAGGTATTGTTAAACTACCGTTTTATCTAACTTTTATCTTTAATCTTTATCTCTGCTAAATTTAATTTAATTTCTATGCAGCTAAATTTAGGAAAGGTAAAGATTAAAAATAATTGCTACATAAAATTGCATATTTATGTATCACTTCCTTGTACCTTCCAAATTATTTTGTACAGGAAGAGCAGTCCTTGACTTTCAACCACAATTGAACCCAAAATTTCTGTTGTTAAGTGAGACAGTTATTAAGTGAGTTTTGCTCCATTTTATGATCTTTTCTGCCACAATTGTTAAGTGAATCACTGCAGTGGTTAAGTTAGTAACACAAGTGTTACATGACTCTGGCTTCCCCATTGCCTTCACTTGTCAGAAGATCAGAAAAAGTGATCACATGACTCCAGGACACTGCAACCGTCCTAAATATGAACCAGTTGTCAAACTTCTGAATTTTGATCATGTGACCACAGAGATGCTGCAATACCAACTGGTCATAAATAGGAAAAACAGTCTTTTCATCTTTTTCAGTGCCATTTTAACTTTGGTCACTAAATCAGGGGTCTCAAACCTTGGCAACTTTAAGACTTGTGGACTTCAGCTCCCATAATTCCTCAGCCAGCTTTGCCCACAGAGGAATTCCCCCAGAGGAATTCTGGGAGTTGAAGTCCACAAGTCTTAAAGTTGCCAAGGTTTGAGACCCCTGCACTAAATGATTAGTTGTAAGTCAAGGACTACCTGAAAACCATTTCTAATAGGGTTCTATTTGTTTCTTTTATTATTCTAAAAGAGAAAATAAACTACAATATTGAGAAACAAAGGGAAATGATGACTAGGAATAACTAAGCAGAAGCGATAATTTTGCCAGACATTTTGTTTTTTATTGATGCAGGTGTAATGTTTGTCTCCATAATCCTTTTAGATGATGACGGTAGGCAGGCACTTAGCTCTGTTTTTCCCCCACAAAAAAAAAAAAAAACTTCAAGTGCTGTCAGCTATGTTTACTTTAACTCATAAATAACACCACGTGAGATACATTCATTTTATCCTTCGAATTATCAAATTGATAGGGCACCTCAGGGCTGTTTCACAGGGCATTGAGGTCTTTTTAAGAGTGCTTGAAATGAACCAAATAGAAGTCAAGAAAAAGTCAGTTAACATCTTCTTTATTTGCAAGTGGCAAAAATTATTTTTTTAAAACATTGCAAAGGAAAGTGTTGTATCTCTTATAGCAATATTTACAAGTTTTTGTGCAATTTTATCAGAATTGCAGTTTACTGGAATACTACCACCTTTGTTGCTGAAAATCCCAGGATAACATTTACTGAATAAACCACGAGACCAGGGGTGGGCTTCAAAAACTTTAGCAAGGGGTTCTCTGCCCGGTTTCTGAGTGGGCATGGCCATGGTGGGCGTGGCCTAGACGGCATCCTGCACCATGGCAGGGTGGGCATTTTTGCCCTCCCCAGCCTCCGGAGGCTTTCCTGGAGCCTCCAGGAAGGCGAAAACAGCCTTTCCAGGCTCCGGAGGCCCTTCCCGAACTTCCGGTAGGCCCATTTTTCATCCTCCCCGAGCCTCCGTGCACGCCTTGCACTTACCTGCATCCAAAACGGGCTGCGTGGGGACTCCGGGGAGGGGAGGGGCGGAGTGAGTGGAGCCAGCCAGGAGTGGGATTTGGGTGTTCTCCGAACTGCACAGAATCTTAGCTAGAGGTTCTTCCAAACCCCTGCGAACCCCCAGCAGCCCACCCCTGCACAAGACCCAGAATTCCTCAGCCAGCTTTGCTTGCTTTGGAGACCCCTGTTATATAGGATAGTGATTCTAGTCTTAAGAAGAAGCAATTCCTCACAGACCTGGAATCTTTTAGTTCTTGGTATCACACTCACTTGCCATTACTTTATTTTTTAAAATTAGCCTACATGTCTACACATGTCAGTTAATTACTTCTTGCATATTGATGAGTTGCAGATCCAAGAGTCTCTTTTCTTCTATTTCATGAAAGCTTCCTTGTGATCTGGAGATGATTTCTCTTTGCCACAGGTGACTAGACAAATATATGTGTACAAGCTCAACCACAACCAATTATTATTTTTTTCTGTCTGTCTGGTTTCCCCCACCAGTTTGAGAAATTTACAAGGCGCTCTTAGCCTGTACAGGTAATCCTCAATTTACAACCACAATTGAACCTAGAATTTATGTTGCTAAGTAAGAGAACTTTATTAAGTGAGTTTTGTCCCATTTTACGACTTTTCTTGCCACATTTATTAAGTGAATCACTACAGTTGTTAAATTAGTAACATGGTTGTTAAGCAAATCTGGCTTTCCCATTGACTTTGCTTGTCAGAAGGTCACAAAAGGTGATCGTAGGACCCCAGGACAATGCAACCGTTATAAATACGAACCAGTTGTGAAGCATCCAAATGTAAATCACGTGACCATGGGATCCTGCAATGGTCATTAGTGTGAAAAATAGTCATGTCACTTTTTTTCAGTGCTGTTGTAACTTTGAACAGTCACTAAATGAACTGTTGTAAGTGGAGGACTACCTGTAATTTACACTGCACTTACTTATGTTGCTTACTAGATACAAGAAATTCACCTAGCTCCAGTTTTGGACATGTAAAAGCCATTCGGGTTTGATTTTGTTGCTGTTTTTTAAAAGCATCCAATCATGTGTATGCTGGGTTTGAACAATGCTTATTGATGTGGAAAGATGATACCGAAACAATATCATGGAATTAATGTACAGTCTTTTTTATATCTTTGATTTTTGCCTCATCTTGTGAGGACCTGCCACAACAAAGTTTTCTGTGCTGTGGTCATTCAGTTAGCATCACTAAGGGAGAGGTTCTTAATGCGTCTTTAAGAAGTGGTTGGTTTCTGCCACTTCACAAACTGATTTTGATCATCTGCCAGCTTTACTTACATCAGCAGCATTGGGCTCCTCAAAGAGAGTAATTAACGTCTGGGAAAAATACAAGAGTGAAGAGGGATGGGCAATTTAAAAAAAAAAAAAACATAAAAGTTTTGGGTAAAAGAGAAAGCCCCAAACTGGTTTGAAATAGTTGTTTACTTTTTGTGAAACCATCTCTTTCTCTTTTCCTTCAATTCTAACATTGAAGTCATTTGAACTGTGAGCAAGCGTGCTTCTACTAATAGAGGCTTGTTACTTCAGAATGGTCAAACCAACTATTCTCCATTAAATAGTATGTTTCATGTCCATATATAACATAATCAGGTTACATTTTAAGAAAGGTTACAAATAATTTTATATTTTATTGTAGTGAATATGCATTCACTTGAGAATATTATTTTGGAAAATAAGAAGCAGGACACCCAGTCGCCCAAAGTAATTCAGACTAATTCAATTAAAAAATGTTTCCTTCTCTCATCCCTTCTATTTTTTTATTTCTATATTCCAAATTACAGAATAAAAGTAAGATTGGTATCACTAAGTGGAAAAGTAATCCTATTCTTCCATAAGAAAACAATTTACTCAGTGCTGCTCAATAACCATGTTGCTGAAATAAGGTGTTTTTCACATTTAAGTTATGACCATATAATGCAAGGTTGGATCAAAAATCGTAAGATTTGTGGAAATATTTATCCCCTTTTCTATGCTATAGTTTGTTTTATGGTTGCCTTGTTGCTATGTTAGTTCATCTTCTTCCCTTCTAGAATCAAAGCCAGGAAATTTTGTTGGCTTCTCGGATGATCCTGTAGATTGCATTAAAAAAAAAGAATCAAATCCTCTTATACTTCCATCTAATTTATTTTACTTTTCTTTATTTTTATGCTGTTCTGCAGAAATTCAGTTTTTCCTCCTAATTCTGGACAGCTTTGTAAGAAGGTTAGGCAGCCAAGGAATTCTAGAATGAATGCCTAAAACCTCTTGAGCTTGTTCCAGTGTAAGCTGAAAAACTAAATGTGGAAGTGAATTTCCTGAGTCTTGAAAGTTAATAATTTCCTGACTTCTGGGGCTAAAAGTATGGCAGGAAGATCTAATAGCCCATATTTAAAACATACCAGTTCCTCATAATGGAAAAATTGGCAAACAGGAGTATTAACAATCTGTATATGTAGCAAAAGGTATGTCAATTATGTGTAGAGTGAACGCAGCCACCAATCTGGGATATTCGTTTTTTGCTTTATTCTTCAAAATGGTAATCACAATTTCTCCAGGACTGCAAAGGACTGAAATTATTTGCGTAGGATGAAAAAGCCTCTTCTGAAATAATTGATTCCTACTGCAAGACTAATGTTAAATTCTTGCTAGAATAATTAAGAAGGTATTTTATTTACTTCTGAGCTCACTCACACAACAGATCAGCCAGTTGTGTATGCGTGTTTGTCATTTCTTTCTTTTACCCAATCTCCAATCATACCCAAAGAACAAATAGCAAATCGCCTACGAAGCTAGTTGCCAGTTGGCATCTTCTGCTCACTAATTAGTCTGTTTCATGATTGTTAATTGAAGCTGCATGTATCGAGTTTGTGTGCTGATTGCTTTAGGGATTTAGCCACAGAATTTCAAACATGAGGATAAATAAATAGAAAGCTACATTACTGTATGCTTTCTTTACAAAAACACATTGCCTGTTTTCCTTGCAGGCAGTCCATATGGCCACCAGGTGTTTTTGTCACCAGCTTGAAATTCCTTCCAGTGACAATTTTCTACCCTCTATGCCAGTGTTTCTCAGTCTTGGCAACTTTGAGATGTGTGGACTTTAAGTCCTGGAATTCCTGATAGTTGAAGTCCATACTGTACATCTCAAAATTGTCAGGGTTGAGAAACACTGTTCTATGCATCTTATCTACTATATCAAAACCGGTGCATCAGTCCAGGAAGCTTAATTTTGGATGTTAGAATTGCCGGTATGCAACATCTTGCATGGTCAACATAATTATTACATATAGTGATGGGTTAAAATGAGATTGTTCCAGGGGTGAAATCCAGCAGGTTCTGACAGGTTCTGGAGAACCGGTAGCGGAAATTTTGAGTAGTTCAGAGAACCGGCAAATACCACCTCTGGCTGGCCCCAGAGTGGGGTGGAAATGGAGATTTTGCAACATCCTTCCCCCAGGAGTGGGGAGGGAATGGAGATTTTGCAGTATCCTTCCCCTGCCACACCCACCAAGCCATGCCTACCAGAACCAGTAGTAAAAAAAAAATGGATTTCACCACTGGACATTGCTCCCTTGTTTGACATTTCTGATCTGTGCCAAAAACACAATTTTCATGTGCTTTAAAAATTTTTTTAAAAAGCAATGTCTTTTCCTTGTGCCCTTCATAGAGGGACTGCTTTATGTCAGGGTTCACCAATGTGGTCAATATTGTCCCCCAAAAGTCAACAGATCTGTCCAAGAGGTCATGGTTGTTATTTGAGATACTGTTAAAGTAGTATTTATTAAATTATTCTCATATACATGTAATAAATGATTGGGGTTCAATGAACAGTCTAAAACGTCATGAAAGGGTTAATGAGCTTAAAGAGTTTTGAGACCTCTGCTTTATCTGAAAAGACTCTTAACAGTAGTGGTTTCTCAAAGCCCAAATGAATCTTTGTTATTATATCTAAATACTCTGATGAACACAGTGCAAGTAACTAGCAACCTATAATTTTCAGTGCTTATACTGAAGGGGATTTAAACTAGAAGTTTGGCCTTTTCAGTGGTAGCCCCCACATTGTGGAACATGTTTCCCCAGAAGATTTGTTTGGATTCCACCATCTCCTAATTTAGGTAGACCTTAAAACCAACTTGTTTCATCAGGCTTTTAGACTTTAAGATAATTATGCATGTCCATCTATTATTAATTTTATGATGCCTAGAGTTATATAATTTTATGATGCCAAGAGTTATTATATTCTTTTTATTACACCAAAATGGTTCCTAGAGATATAAAATAAATGTGCATAGGACTATAAATTAGAGTTGTCAAGTATATTGACTCATGGAAAAGCAAGCCTGCTAATAGCAACTGCTTGACCATTTGCTTTTCCCTCGACACATACCTATGCTTTCTTTTAGTATTGTGTCTGAATGGAAGAACTCTAGCTTGTTCTTGTTTTCAACATAAGGGTTATATTCTTGGTTTATGACTCTGGTTTATTAGGAGAGAAACAAACCCCACCTTCTGATTTCTTTGCAACACTAAGCAAACCACAGTCAGGACTTCCATGATTTAACAAAATTGGAAGGGACCTTGGTGGTCTTCTAGTCCACAGTTTCCCAATCTTTTCGGCTTTGCAGACTGGTCGGGGTGGAGGGGTAGAAGAGATGGTTCCAGGAGTGTGGTGGACAAGTGCTCGCTCTCATGCAGCTTCATTTGCACATGGAGTGCGCACACACTGCTCGTACACTTCTGTAGCCTGGTAGTGGGCCGCAGTCTGGAGGTTGGAGACCCCTTTTCTAGTCCAACCAGAGGTGGGTTTCAGCAGGTTCTGACCAGTTCTGGAGAACTGGTAGCTGAAATTTTGAGTAGTTTGGAGAACCGGTAGTAAAAATTCTGACTGGCCACGCCCCCATCTATTCTCTGCCTCCCAAGTCCCAGTTTATCGGGAGGAAATGGGGATTTTGCAGTAACCTTCCCCTGGATTGGGGAGGGAATGGAGATTTTTTTTTTTTAATTTGATTTATATGCCGCCCTTCTCTGGAAACTCAGGGCGACTTAAAGTGCGTTAGGTAATACAGTATCCTTCCCCTGCCACGCCCACCAAGCCATGCCACGCCCACCAAATCACACCCATAGAACCGGTAGTAAAAAATTTTGAAACCCACCACTGAGTCCAACCCCCTGTTCAAGCAGGAAACCTATACCATTCCGGAATATGGTCGTCTCTTCTGGAAAACCTCCAATGATAGAGCACCCACAACTTCTGCATGCCAGCTGTTCCACTGATTAATTGTTGTTACTGCCAGAAAATTTCTCCTTAATTGTAGGTTGGATCGCTCTTTAATAATCTTTCATCCATTTGCAACAACCAAAGAGCATGCATAGGCATATTAACTCTTTCATACTAAGCTAAAATTCTTTAGAATTCTGGCTTGTGATGATACTGCACGTTAATTCAGGGAATAGTAACACTCTCCTAAGCCAAAAGTTTGTAGGCAGCTCCTGCCACAAAGCTGCTGGAATATTTTGGTTTATAAATGCAGTGAAGTCTTTGACTGGAAATGTGACCAAGAACATTAGCTCAGTTACATCCTTTCTAACATGGTGTGAACTTAGAGTCATTAGTAAATAAATAGAAGAGTAGGAAGCTGTAGTTGGTTTCAGCCACAAGAAAACTATGGATGCCAAGCTATCAGTTGCATCCTTAAATGCCACCAAAATTAAATGAAAATTAACACCTTTAAAAAGGCCAATGTTTCTCATGAGGCTTAAATATGAGGTTGATTTTGACATATGACTAATCGCCAATCTAAGATCCAGGATCAGGTTACAGGAGGATGTTTCACAGGAAGCTCATTATAATCTAGACTCAAATCAGTCACCGTAGAAAGGCCAACATGCTATGAATAATTATTGAGCTAAGGGGAAAAAATTAAACCTGTCTAAGGAGAAGGGAGGGGCCCCTCCCCTTTAGCTAAAATGCCAATGAATATCAAAGTTTATTTTTTGATAATAAACATTTACCTCTCTCCCCACCCCTACCCCACTCTTTTTTTCTTGCTAGGATGAACTTGACCTTACGGATAAGCATAGAGAAGCCATGTTTGCTCTACCAGCAGAAAAGAAATGGCAGATCTATTGCAGTAAGAAAAAGGTAAGACCTTTGAAGTATGCTTCCTCCACGTTACAGGGTGTCCTCGACTTATGACCGTTCATTTAGTAACCGTTTGAAGGATACTGAAAAAGTGACCTTGCATTTACAACCATCACAGTATCCTCATGGTCATGTGATCAAAATTTGGATGTTTGACAACTGACATGTATTTACAATGGTTGCAGCATCCTGGGGTCACGTGATCGCCATTTGCCACCTTCCTAGTCAGCTTCCGACAAGCAAAGTAAATTGGAGAAGTCAGATTCGCTTTGTGATATGATTCATTTAATGACTGTAGTGATTCACTTAACCGTGGCAAAAAAAGCAAAATAGGTAAAATTTGGCATGATTACTTAATAACTGCCGTGCTCAACTAGTCCCAATTGTGGTCATAAGTTGAGGACTACCTGCATTTTTTTTCTTCTTTTTTAAAAAATACTTTTGTTCTTTTCTTTTTTTTTCCTGGACACGAGAAAGAAGAAAATGCTGCAAAATGCTTTTGAATCTGTTTGAAGAAACAGGAGGAAATTTATTCTGGCCTGCAAATGCATAGACCAGATCATAAGATTCCAAACTAGCACGATTATTTGTATGCTGGGAGCTTATTCACAAATGCAACCAAATTACATTACAATAATTTAGCATAATAAAATCAGATGTTAAAAGCATATGTAAAATTCTAACGAAGCAGCATGTAACATAAATCACTCTGGGCATAATATTTATTCTATTCATTGCTCATTGCTCAGATGTAATTCTGTAGTAGTTTGTCTAAGAACTGCAATACAGAATTTTAGCTACATTACATTTCAACTTAAGGTTATTGTTTGGCAAGAGAAAAGCATCATATCTAATTGTCCTGGCATATCGTCCAACAATTCTCTTTTTTAAAAGGAAAGGGCTACATCAGGTAGCACATATATTGACTGCTTTTGACCACATATTTCACCAGTCAGAGAGGAATTTAGCTAGATTTTTTTAGCTTCAACCTTGATTAGAGGTTTTTTTGGGGTGGGTGGGTGCGTGTTTAATGGAAGGTAGCATGTGGTAGTATCTGATTAGTTTAGGATTGAATGCATTAGGTGAACCCACAAATTAGGTTAATTAGGTTAACCAGATATGCACATATGAGAACACAGCCATTAGGAAATAATGGCAGTATATCAAGAGTTGCTTCAGCAGTGGGATGGATGGCAGATAAATTTAATCAGTAAATTAAGTTCAGTTTCTTATTATCTGTGGGCTTCTTTAGGCTTGCACTTTACATTTGATCTCCAGAAGGTGATTTGAGGTGCAAAGGAAGACAAATATATCTCTAGACTGCAACCCTTTAAAACAGCCATACTTTCTGCTGGATTATACAATAATTTTGCAAGACCTTCATGCAATTGTGAGGAAAGATCCAGTTCTTTTAAAATATAGGAGACAAATGCTGTATTTGCACTCTCACACACTCTGAAACACTTTGGGGAGAGTAAATCTGAATTGTTGCATTCTTCTAGTATCCTTGTTCCACAATCTTTTGCCTCTATACTGAACGCTTTTTAATGGAAGACTGCTGTTTCAGGATTGTGTTCAGAGACTGGAGAACTCTTGGAATCTCACGGGATAAAATTATCTTCCAAGAAAATTAATAGGATTTCAGTAGGGAAAAGACAAATTTGTAAAATGCAACCCTATAAAGGCATAATGCCATGTATGCTATTCGTAACTCCAGGGCCTAATGTAGCATAAATGAAACAGAATTACGTTTTGGAAGAAAAGCAAAATAATCACATTGCCACTTTTCATTATCAGTTGGATTTAATACAGTCTGTATTGTCTCTGGTTTGAGGGTGGTGGCTTGTATACATAGCTAACTGGCAAGCCAAGAGGAACTAAGCAAAAAATAGAAATTTCGTTTAGAAAGTAAGTTATAAATGTGTCATTTATCATTTTCTGAGACAGACCATTTGGGTAATAAACCATCAAAATGTATTAGGATCTGTGAAGAATGAAACATTTGTAGAGGTAAGATGGATGAAGATGGAAATAGTTGTTTCCCAGAATTCGGGGAGGGAAAGACTTATTTGCTGAAATTTCAGCATAAACAACAGAAAATAATTTAATGTAATCTGAAACAAAAACAGCTCAAGAACAAGAAGAGCCTTGGTGGCGCAACAGACTAAAGTACTGTTAAGTAACAATAGCTGCCTGCAATTACTGCAAGTTCAAATCTCACTAGGCTCAAGGTTGACTCAGCCTTCCATCCTTTCGAGGTAGGTAAAATGAGGACCCGGTTTGTGGGGGCAATAAGCTGACTGTATAAAAAAGAACACCGCTAGGGGGTCCCCGAAAGCCCTACTAAGCAGGTATATACAAAAGTATGAAGGCTATTGCTTAACGCATTGTAAGCCGCCCTGAGTCTCCGGAGAAGGGCGGCATATAAATCGAACCAATAAATAAATAAATAAGACCCATTTTACAGTGGAATGAACTGTCCCAGAATTCCCCAGCCAGAAAGGGAGATGAAGTCCACACATCTTCAGCTTCCCAAGGTAGAAAAACACTGATCTAGAAAAATTACGGAAACATCTTCGTTAGAAGTTTTTCCCAAACAAAAAATAGGCATATTTTTAAGCACATGTTTCACTGTAGATCAGGGAAAGTTTTTAGGTCAGGACTTCCCTGGTCTTATGATTCTCTAAATAACATCACCCATCATTCCCAAACATTTGGAACTATGAGACTTTGTCTCTAATCGGTCTGAAGATCACCAGACTCAGGAAGTGATGATTGAACTATTGAACCCTTTTCAGTTCAAATTCTGTGTATCTAAAAAAGAAAAGAAACTTGTGAGCTGTGACTCATCTTTTTCATGTTCTTTTCATTTCTTGTTGAAGTTGTCCAAATATTTTATTTCTTGTTGAAGTTGTCCAAATATTCATGTTCTATTTCTGTGTCAAATTAAAGGCGATCCAAGTGGATTTTGAGTAAATGGATTTTGAACAGAATAAATACTAAGCCCAAGACTTCGTCAAGTCAAGATCAGTGTCTAGTGCAGGGCTGACAAACTCGCAACCCGTAGGCCGAATGCGTCATGTGCTAGCCATGCCCACACCTGGTTTAGCAAAGAAGAAAAAAAGTTGTGATACGTCACATGATGCTATGACAACGCAAGTTTGACACCCCTGCTCTAGTGACTACATGAGATATTATAGTGATCTAATAGTGCCCAAGTATTAAGGAGGCTTAGTTTTTTCAGATTCAGGCAAGTGCTACAGATAGATCATAAACTAAAATCCTATTGTAAACATGATAAGACCACTCTTTTCCCCACTTTCTTCCTGACACCCCACTCACACAAAAGAGATAGTCCTCAACTTACAACAATTCGTTTAGTAATAGTTCAAAGTTGCAGCACTGAAAAATGCTTATGACTGGTCCCCGCACTTATGACCGTTGCAACATGATCACTTGATCAAAATTTGGGCACTTGGAAACCAGCATGCATTTATGATGGCTGCAGCATCCCAAAGTCATGTGATTGCTATTTGTGACAGCTGGATTACAATAATTAAGTGAATGGAGGAAGCAGGATTGGCTTAATGGCCATGTGAGATTCACTTAATAACGGCAGTGATTTGCTTAACATCTGTAGCAAAAAACATCTTAAATCGGGCAAACACTTAACCGCTTTGCTTAAACAATGGAAATTCGACCCCAATTGTAGTTGTAAATTGAGGACTCCCTCTAATTCCATGTGAGATTTAAACCTTTGGAATTTTTTCTTCATAAGCAGTACGATCCCCATCACAGTATGCAGTATTGCTGATTTATTTTTTAACTCCATCGGAAACAGCAACCTGCCCTACTACTGACAGCTGCATTTCTGAAATTCAAAAGCAGCTAAAGATGGACACCTGCAGACATTGAGTTGCCCATCTGTGCTTATGGTATTGGAAGAATTTAAAGAACAATAAATACAGGCAACATGACAGGGAATGTCCATCAGCTGTATACCTCTTTTTTTATGATCAGAACTGGCTGCTTCTGAAAACGGAATGGCAGATTTGCTGGATTCATCAAGACAATGTTATTTAAATCGAATAACAGGAACCAGCTGCTGTGAAGGGACCTGCTATCTTTGTGCCGCAGTGTCTAACATAGTTGCCAAAACTATCATGATCTTTGAGGGAGTGGGGGTGAACAGAGAAAATTATCTGAATTTTGCAGAAACCTGAATGGTGTTATGATAAGCTTTCAGTAGACAGTGAAACAGGTTCATGAAGAATGACTCAGTTCATAGCTTTCCGTGACCTGCTTTTGAACTTCCCAAAAGAACCTGGTTGTCATTGAGATTGGACGCTGACCGGCCTTGGCCTGTTGTGACAGAAAGAGTTCTTTCTCTTACGTTAAAATAATGAGACAAATGGAACAGCACTTTAGGCCTTCATTCACAAATCTACCCGTTAGTTTGGTTAGGAAGGTGACATGGACATCGCCATGAGCATCAGTGGTCAAGGATTAAATCTGCTGTTTTAATGCATCATAAATATTGAATTCCAGAGAAATGTTAAAATGAGACAGCATATCAGTCGGTCTGTCTCTGCTTTCCAGTGCTTTTCAGCTCCAATATTGTTGAGGGTGGCTGTCCTGTTAAATTACAGTTAGTCCTCAACTTACAATTGAGCCCAGGACACTGCACTGGGGGATGGAGGGCAGGTGAACAGCACTTGCAACATTTCATGTCAGTTCTTCTTCATTTGACTGATTAGTGTCCATATAATCTTGTTTCCTTCAAGATTCTGCTTTGCTGCCAGCCAACTACAGTACCTTCTCAGCAAGAGACAGTGGGAGATAGTTGTCATAAAATGAATGGTTCAAGTCATAGCTTCTTGAAGAAGAGGCTTACCATTGCTTCTTTCAAAGTTGGAGGCAAATGCATATCCCTCAAGGGTGTATTCACCACTGCTGAAACTCAACCTTTGGTCATCTCCATAGCATTTTTCATGGGGGTGGGGGCAGGAGAGGGAATCAGTCTATAGAGTATTCTGTTCATTTCCTCAGGATCCACTGACTCAAACTGATAAGAGCCGAGGTGGTGCAGTGGTTAGAGTGCAGTACTGCAGGCTACTTCAGCTGACTGCTAGGTGCAGTCCAGCAGTTCAAACCTCACAAGTCTCAAGATTGACTCAGCCTTCCATCCTTCCGAGTTGAGTAAAATGATGACCCAGATTGTTGGGGGCAATATGCTGACTCTGTAAAACCAATTAGAGAGGGATGTAAAAGCACTATGAAGCGGTATATAAAAGTAAGTGCTATTGCTATCCCCAAAAACCACACTAGACAAAGGTCCCATCTTTTTTTTTTTTAACTTGCTGAGCTGGAATGCAACTCTGACTAGATGTGAGTTATTTTGTTTTCCAGGTGACTATCAAAGGAGGTAGCGAGGGTGGTGAAATAAGTTTGCTTTGCTACTCTTATTAACTTCATTTTCCACTTTGGTCACGTCCATTCTTCATCTATGCCAGTATCATCTAAGTTTCTCTTCTGATGCCTCAGAAGAATTCTCTAAAGAAGTTCCTCCAGAACATCAAAAGAATTTCCAAACAACCTTTGGAAATTTACAAATCAATTTGGCAATTGAGTGCAGATTGTTTAAATAGGTCTCTCTCCTCTCCTCCCCCACCAACTATGGCATTTGAAAACTCAGCATGATCAGAGTGTAATCTGACTATTTTCACATCACATCTCAGGTGCTCCAAGATACAGATCTAATGTAAAGCCTCCTATGTGGTTTGGGTCAATGATCATCTGGGATAACCCCATGATTATTCTGGTAGCCATGGTCTCATGAATTGTCTCTTCTCTCTAAGAAGATAAAGTCCTTTCACACTAAAAGCCTGGGGCATTACAACCACCCTGTCCAAAAAGAGGTCACCAGCTTGGGAAGCAGCATTTTACTAAAGTGTAGCCACAAACAAGGCCTCCCATTCAGTTATCTGCAAAAGAGCACCTTTGGTTCGCTGGAGAGTTTCTCAGATGACATCCAGCAGTATTCCTACTTTTGGGTCATTGCTATTGCAATATCTGAAACCCAGAGAGACACATCTACAGGAGAGAGACTTTTGCAGGACCCAATCTGGATTAGTCATTGGGACCAGAGATTTTATCTTCTGAGCTTTCGGACTCATGCTGGAACCCATCTTCAGGGAACTTCTCTCTAGCAGAGTTTGTGCTGTTCTGGGTGTGGTATTTATAGTGCCTGTTGTAAGTGGCTTTTTAGATGCTGTTTGGGGTGTGTTGATAGCTGGCTTTTAAGTCATTAGCTGTCCTGTGCTTGTATTGCCCAGCCCTTGACTTCTAAGTACTGGTGGTAAATACTAAGTAGGCTGGTGGTAAATCAGCACTCCTGTTGACTGATGAGAGGGGCCTGTTTCCCAGGTTTCAATCACTTCCCTGTCTGTTTTTGTGCCTGCTTGTCCAACAATCTTGGGGGCTACAAAATTGAATGTGTCACCTAGAGAGAGGCTTGCCCACAGTAATATATATCAGGTCTGCCCTATTATCCACTATTTATTTTTGATTGAGGAATATTTTATCACAGGCATGTTTGGCATTTAGAAACATCAGATAGAACCTCTGTCTCTTCTCTACCCATTAACCTTTGCACATTTGGTGTTTCAGTAATTCAGGTAGTTTGAACTCCTGAATAATCAAAGAACACTCCACCCCACCCCTAACAATGAGAAGCCAAAACAGTCCTAATTCAGAAAAATCTGAATATATATAATAATTGTAGAAAGAAATAGAGGCTGGCTTGACTGCTTAAAATGAGAAATCGACAGGAAGAAAAGATTAATTCTGTAGAAGCAATACCAAGTCCATGTGCAGTGACCCAAAGCAAGAATGCAAGCTTCAGTATAGTTTCGAATAAATAGAACAGTTGTTCTATAGCTCCAGTTGAGAGGCAGATTTTCGGATTATGATAACAGCCTTTGAAGTCGTTTTAGGCCAGTGCATGACCCTAATAAGAAAGGGAAATGAGGATAGAAAGATTGCCTTGTCAGGGAGATAAAATACAGATCTGAAAGTAATATTGTTGTGGGTGGATTTGATTTGCAGCCAATCCCAGTGTGCTTTCTTCTCAGCTAAGCTTCGTAATTCCTAGAAAACATGTCACTAGGTGAAGAAAATCATTAGAAGACTGGGTTTCAAGTTCCTTTACAGTCAGGTCTGAAAAAAGTGAAATATATACTGTTTTTTGTACGGAAGGGGGTATTTGCTTTCTTTTGGATAATAACTTTCTAATTAATGAAAGGTTCATCTACATATCATTATGGAAAGATAACACTGGTTTCAATATTTTGTGTGTGTGTGTGTGTGTGTGTGTGTGTGTGTGTGTGTGTGTTTGTATCCATATCTTTCATAATTTGGTCAAGAGAAGACTGAAAATAGAAAATCCAACACCACGCTCTGAGTCATGACAGTCCAGCTTCTTATTTTCCCAGATCTTATCCTACAAAATTCTGATCCCAAATTGCCGGTCAAAACCATTGTGGTTTTTGAATGTCCCAGTTTCAGTTAAGAACGTGCTTGAAACTGAAGATTCAAACCTGATGGTGGGATTTCAGAAATAGCTTCGTGTTTTGGAAGCTTATCAAATTGAGATTCTAGTTGTTGACATGTGGTAAGGATGCAATGGTTTGTGAGAACCATTTTCCTCAGATGGATTTTAGTTCAGTTTAATTATTTTTGTATCCCAACTGAAGTTATATCAGTAAAAAGAGAGCCAGTTAGGTGTAGTCGTTTAGGCACCAGTTTAGTAACCAGGAAACCATGAGTTCTGTTCCCACCTCAGTCATAAAGCTAGTTGTGTGACCTTGGACCAGTAACTCTTTCTCAGCCTTAGGAAGGAAGAAATGGCAAATCTTTTCTGAAAATATTACTAAGAAAACCGCAGGGGCTCGTCCAAGCAGTCACCAGAAAACAAGACAAATTTGAAGGGAGAGAAAAGAAAAGAACATTCTGTTATTTGGTTTGAGAGAAAAACCCATTCCAAATAACCCATAGATATGTGTTTTGCAAGGGTGGAGGAAATGTTAAGTCTTCCTCACATAGGCATTGGTAATCTACAAATAGCCTTCAAATTTCATTACAATCTTTATTCTCCCATAATGTTAGGCAATGATAAAAACGGAAATTGATTTTTGTAACTTTAAAAGGGGGACACAACTCACTAGAAATGTTTGTTTATTCTTATTACAGATCATTATTGTAACAATATTCCAAGATTTTTTTTCTTTTTCTAAATGACTGGGTATGCAGGCAGTTTGCAGAAGGAGAATAGGGAATGAATAAAGAATGAGGAATAGCCTTAGAATTGCTTAGGCTATAGATATATTTTAACATTGAAGTGCAAACAGCAAGACTAAAATCACTGACCAGTTTAGTTGGATTTTATGAAACCTTCTCTTCTAATCTTTCTGTAAAGCTTTTTTAAATTGCAGCATACTCTATGAATATGCCTAATCTACCCCATCCCCATTTATTTCTGGAGAACTTGGCATCTTTTGTATAAATGTTGTTTTTTAAGATGATGGGTTTAAGTAACAACTATGACATTAGCAACTGAAGGTCTTGCAAAAGTGAAAATAATTTCTCATATTCATGCACATACAGCAAGCCAATTCAAGATTCAAGCTAAATTGCCTTTTGTGAGTAAAAATTCTTATTCCTAGGACGGATGTGAGAAAATTGAAGTAGATTGGTTATAATGACTGCTTTGTCTGTGCAGAGAATATTACAGTAGCCATGGTGATTCTTATAACAGATTGCTGTTCCTTAATTGGGCTACTCCTTTTAAGCATGTGACAGGGAGATAACTGGGTGCAGTGGCTCAGGGTTGACTCTTAAACCAGTCTTTGTCATTAGGATATTTCCTGGGATACAAAAATAGGGTAGCGCCTAAAGGAAGGACAAAATGTCAATGTCCTTATTTTTTTAATTGCAGCTCCCACAATTCCTTGCCATTGGCTGTGGGGAAAAATAACTTCAGATCTTTCAGATCTAATGTGTTTTATAAATAAAGACACCTTCAAGTAATGCTCAACTCCTCGTGTCTGTAAGGACATGTCTATGTACATAATATCTACAGTATATCTATATAGATATGCTGTAAATTTGTAGACAAAATTGAAGGGGTTTGCTATTGATTTCCCACTCTTATCCTGGTGGTCTATTTAAATCTGATCCTATTTATGTATTTTTAAAAAAATATACTACTGTTACCTGTTAATCTTCATTAGGAGCTTGCTGTTCCTTCCTTTTTCCTACTATTGTTCTCATTGTCCGAATTCATATGCCCCCTCCTAATACCCTCCAGATGTGTTGGACCAACTAGCAGAATGTCATGCTGGCAGAGATTGTTGGTATTTTTAATCCCAACACATTTACATCAAGGAAGAGCAGCTTATTCTCTCTATCCTGTGTGCTATGTCATTCAGGAAGGAAGGATGAGTTGAAGAATGACGAATTCCCGTCCAGTACTGGTATAATCATCAGCTGTTGCAATCAGTTTTAATATTAGATGCCTTTAAAATGTACCAGAAGGCTAATAACAAAACTGACCCATCAGAATTGCAGGCTCCACCAAGGCCTATTCCTGTTGTGGAACATCTGGGGTGCTAGGACATAAGCAATAAATCATTACAAATGTTCCAGGCGTATATAAATAAAAAAATTAAAAAGCTTTGTAACATAACTTTAAAAGGAATAAAATTATAAGGGGAAAAAACTGATGTTATCTTTCAATTTGCTCTATGGATGTTCAACAACAACGGATAAGGCAAACTGGATTAATTTTTCCTGAATAGAAAACTAATTTTAAGGCATCTCTATGAGAGAGGTTCAGATGGCAAGATCCCCCGGCTTCTAGTGGTTTTTTGCAACTGGCCTTCTGCATATATTGAAGAAAAAAAAAACAGCTCTAGCTTGCTACTATCCTAATTTACTCTTAAGATCAATGTTGGTTTTCTTTCAAGAGGATAGTGCTCATGGGATTCTAGGCTAGAAAAAGGGTTCTTTAAAATTATTCCTTTCACTAAAGCAGCTATCTCCAGTATGTTGACAAGTTCAAAGCAATCACAATTAGCATTCACTGCCTTTATCCGCTATCACCAGACAGAACCATGTTAACTTCATGGGTTCAAAACCATATTTTGGGGAAGATAAGGGAGGTAGAGCTGGGGCCACACATGTAGTGAGGACAGAATTTTGGGAGGAAGAGGGGAGAGTTTTTGAAGTTTCCTTTGTACTTTTAAAATTATTTTAATCCTATTTTAAAATTGAGGAGAGCCAGTTTGGTGTAGTGGTTAAGGCATCAGACTAGAAACCTGGAGACCATGAGTCTTAGCCAGGTGACCTTGAGAAGCTCTAGGAAGGAGGCAGTGGCAAGCCACTTCCAAAACACCTTGCCAAGGAAACTGCAAGAATGTGCCCAGTCACCAGAAGACTGACTTGAAGACACTAAACCAGTGGTGTCAAACTCACATCGCCACGTCGTCGTCGTCACATGATGTATAGGGACTTTTTTCCCCCTTTGCTAAACTGGGCGTGGGAGGGCCAGCGCATGACGCATCCAGCACACGGGCTGGGAGTTTGACAGCCCTGCACTAAACCCACCCACCACCACCATCTTAAAGTTAATGCCAAAGATATCAAGTGCTTTCAGACTTCAAAGGGTCGGAAAGCATGCTGCTGTTTTTCAGCAATCTTTATTGAAAAGGCAGTGCTCTTAATTTATAAAAGTAAAGGGCCCACATGTGGCTTTTAGCTGGCATAAGACCTGAATGTTTCTTTAAGTTCTATTATCAATGTCAAGCATGCCCTCAAAGTCTGAAGGGTCACATTACCTACCCATTCTCGCTATATAGAAATATCATCCCTATCTCCTGCTCTCCACGAGTTCTCAAGGTCATAAAACAGAAGGGTTTAATACAGCTTCTCCCCTCTTACACCCTGATTTCACTGTCTTTGATGCTCATTCTGTCCAGATCTTTTGATTTTCCAAACAAGAAAAACATTTAGAGGACTGCTTTTTTTGTAAAGCTTTAAATTGACAGATGTGCTCATCTGCAATTTCATGCCATGAGCAAGCATAAATTATGAATTACATTGAAAAGATGAACCAAGTTCACCTGAGTTAAAACTGGAAAATGGGATAAAATGTCTGATTAATGATATTTAATGACTATCTCCTGCAAGCTGAGCTCAACTCCTATCTTCTTAATAGCAATATGGAATGGTTTGTCACTGCTTTCTTTCAGCATTTTGTTTTTAATTTCCCAGTCCAACCTACTATAGCTCACTCAAGTCTGCTCTCACCCTGCTTAGCTTTTCAAGGTCACTCAAGATTATTTAAGTTGCCCATGAAAACCAGTTGGTTGCCTATACATGCTTAGTTCAGGTACCATGGCTATCATTCAGCTGATGACAAACCTGGAACTGAATGAAAGAATGATCACCTGAAGGCAGGACAAGAAGCAATAGGTGGAAACTAATCAAGGAGAGAAGCAACCTAGAACTAAGGAGAAATTTCCTGACAGTTAGAACAATTAATCAGTAGAACAACTTTACTCTAGAAGTTGTGAATGCTCCAACACTGGAAGTTTTTAAGAAGAGATTGGACAACCATTTGTCTGAAATGGTATAGGCTTTCCTGCCTGAGCAAGGGGTTGGACAACAGGTCTCCTGCGTGAGCAGGGGGTTGGACTAGATGACCTCCAAGCTCCCTTCCAACTCTGTTATTCCATTCTCATTGCTTTTTTTCTGGATGAAACCCTTGCCTGCATGATTCTGATCTCTGTACATATAGACACAGCATAGGATCTGGATATATTTGCCAAGGCCTTCACTGCTACTCTATCAAGTGCTAGTCTGTGGGGTATTTCTTGACTGCTGGTTCCTTTA
Organism: Pantherophis guttatus; assembly: GCF_059756535.1. NCBI lineage: Eukaryota > Metazoa > Chordata > Lepidosauria > Squamata > Colubridae > Pantherophis > Pantherophis guttatus. Next base: position 32,293,773 of record NC_142063.1, read on the forward strand.
TTCTTCATAGGCAACTCAAAACAGTAGAATCTATCCACCATTTCCGCAAGGCATGGTAAAATTATAAAGTCTAAGGCTGGTGGTTGTAATGTTGTAATTAATCTGGTCTTCATTATAATTAAATTTTTCACTGTATTCATTGCTAGAACTTGCAAATTATTCACATTTGCATGTTCAACTTTCATGTCCTAGTTTTCTGAGCAAAATTTCAGAAGTGGTTTATTATTACCTTCATCTTGGGGAGAGTAACTGGCCCAAACTCAAACACCTGGCTTCTGTGCCTAGGGCAGGACTAGAACAAAGATTTCTCTGACATAGAGTAGTGCCTTAATCACTGGTCCAAACTGGTCTCCATCTTATACTGCTTGATTTGCAGAAGTGTAACACAATAGCATTGTGACTGAGTGATTCTCAACGTGATTTAGGATAGACCAATATTAATAAAAAGGCAATCTTTCAGGAAGTTTATGATATTTCAAAGTATGGTGGATCAAATTAAATTTCTTTTTATGTAGGATCTTGAATGCTTACCAATTAATGACGTTCAAATAAGTACAACTCAATTGGAAATCATTTGTCTGCCATGTGTTCAAAGTCCAGATAGAAAATATAATGGATCTTTACTGAAAATGAATACAGTCCCATCTTTGTAGGAAGTGCCTTTGTGAGTTTTCATGTTTGGGTGTTCAGAGCATGTTTTTAGATACACCTTATACTAAATCAAGGCATTACTCTTCTTAGCCCAATTCTTATACCATTCTTCTCCAAGCAGCATTCTCCACATGGATTAAACTATAACTTCCATCCTACTTAGCCAAAGTGGTTGGCCAGATGCTCTACATTTACTAGCAGTGTTCTCCATTATTTGAGAGAATGCCAAAGAATTTATAGCCGTACCATATAGTGTTTTGCATACTATTATGTGTTCTACAATTGAAGTCAAAACAGGAGAAGTATTTCAGCAGCAGTGGGACAGAAGTAATACAGACGTATGTAGTAACAAGGGTCTATCTACCTACCCACACATCCTTTTGTTGTCCCTTAGTTGTTCCTATTCAGGTTAGTTGTCCCTATTCAGGTCTGCCTACAAACTGGAGAGTGCCTAATGCAGAAAGTCAGATGCTTAAACTCAAGGAAGCTCTATACATATAACCTGTATAACATAACCTCTATAATATTGGCCTATGAAATGAGTACTACATCCATTTTCCCACTCTTCTCCATCTTGGTGCTGAATGTGTGGAGATGGTGTTCTTAGTTGAGTTTCAGTTACATAACTGTGATGAAATACAGTTTTGTCTGCCTCATTCACACCTTTTCCGTTCAGAAATCATTTTCCCCTTCTTGTTTCCGTCTTGGACATAAAGATAGTTAGCCCTCTGAGTCTTCCTGGTGACCTTGGACTGGGATTATTCAGGCTTCTGCTCTGTCTTGTCTGCATATCATCAAATACAGGAAGTGGCTGCAAAATTATGGTCCAGGTGCAGAAATGAGAAGATCCTTTAATTATGACACACTGGCTGTGATTATTTCATCTACAACTGAGCCAAAACTAGGGAGGCACATAGATATTCATGTTGGAAACTATATGTAAAGTAGGAGACAAATTTTGGAAAACAAATCAGCCAAGAATGTGAAACCCTCAATGTGGTTTTCCTTGTATTCATTCAAACTCTGGATGTTAATTGAAACTCAAGTGATATAAAAACACTTGCTAGCTGTTGTTTTAGGGGACACGGTGACTTAGTGGCTAAGATGCTGAGCTTGTCAATCGAAAGATTGGCAGTTCAGCGGTTCGAATCCCTAGTGCTGCGTAATGGGGTGAGCTCCTGTTACTTGTCCCAGCTTCTGCCAACCTAGCAGTTCAAAAGCATGTAAAAAATGCAAGTAGGAAAATAGGGACCACCTTTGGTGTGAAGGTAACAGCGTTCTGTGCGCCTTTGGCATTTAGTCATGCCAACCACATGACCATGGAGACGTCTTTGGACAGCACAGGCTCTTCAGCTTTGAAATAGAGATGAGCACTGCCCCCCTAGAGTTGGGAACGACTAGCACATATATGCGTGGGGAACCTTTACCTTTACCTTAGCTGTTGTTTTAAGTTTCGTGAAACTCTGCCATCCCTGGGTTACTGGCATAGAACAAAATCTGAAGGAGTTGTCAGGCCAGGTTTAGACAAGTTGTACAAATAGATTACACTAAACCTTAGGCAGAGCCCCTCTGTTAACCATCTTTCAAACCATGTGATTGATTGTAGCTCAGACCTGTCTAAAAAGAGGTTTAAACATTTTCCAAATTTGTGCTCCTTACTGTTGCTTACCAGCAGTTGCACTGATTTTATGTATTATTGGATACAGCATAGTTTTATCATTACACCAATAAAATCCGTTATATTCTACCCATAGCCAGCACAGTTGTATCTGGGGATTGGTTTTAAATCTGTTTGGCAGAGAAGAGAACAATTTTTGCTTCTGTTCCATCTACACATTGAGCGTGTATAATGCAGATGAGAGTATAAAGTGTCTTATTTGAAAGTTAATACATACTCATTACCTAGCACTTATCCCATCTTTGTGGACCTCAAAAATCTAAGCAGTCAGGATTCATTAGTACTTGGATAGAAAAGTATCAGGAAATGCATGATGGCTAACATGGAAATCTGTAAAATAATCCCAGAAGAAGACACTTCGGAATTCTTGTTATATTTATGAAATACAAGGCATCAAGTTCGACTCCAAAGAAATCATTGTATACTATCCTAATTATTTTAATTATGGTTGTATTGAATTCCTCTTACTAGGAAGCACAATATGAACATAATTTAGAAGATGATTCTTTTGGGCACAAATTGCCAATATATTTCTCATCCACTGAAAATTGCTTCAAAATTCTCTTAAAATGCCTCTACTGTACTGTTTTTTTTAATAAGGAATTTATTTAATGGTTTGTATTGTTTAAATTGTTAATGGAATGAATTGTCTTTCAGTATTTAAGCTAGTTAAAAAGTATAATGCAGATTTTGTTTAATCATTTAATTAACATCTGGATTTTCATGATCTGATGGACATTTTACTAGGATTGTTGGTCAGTAACAATTAAAAGTTCTTGTAAACTCATGTTGGTATCTGGTCACATTGTCTCTGTCAGCCTCTTTCGGTTGCCTTCAGTTTATGGAAACAATGACTTTTTAAAATCTAAAAATGTATCTTCAAAATCTGCAGGAATTGTGATGTATACTTTCCATTATTGCTGTACACATGTCTTCCAGATGTGAATCTGGGGTTCCTTCTTCGACGCCTCATCGAAAAAGCTGGAACATGCTTCTAAGGACAGTAGAGTCTGGTGGCACTTGTTAATAGTTGACTGTGATTTATTATAAAAGGATATATTATCCTTTTATGAAGCTGATAAAATAAGCTTTGGATTTTGTTGCTGCTACTCTTGAACTAGTTTTTTTTTAATTGTACAGATTTTATTTGTGGCTTAAGCTGTTACTGTTTTCATTACTATGTTTTGAGCCTGTTAAGGAAAGCTGAGGATTTACTTGTTCCTGGAGTCATATACCTTCTTGAAGCACCAATTTCAGAAAATGCCTTAATTTAAAGAGCAAAGTAAACCACCACAAATGTTGTTTTTACCCACCAACACCTCAGAGGCATTTCTTGGCACATGACTGCTGTCCCTCAAGAGAGCATAAAATTGGTCAACAGGTCTGTAAAAAAAAAAAAGAAAGAAAGAAAAGAGGTTTTATAGAAGCTGAAGCCAATTTAGCATAGCAGAATACTTGATCTATCTTCCTCAGCTCCCTTGGCTGTACTATCAGTCTAGTCTCCAGGAGATGTTTTTTTTTTTTAATTTGATTTTTATTATAACATATAGTGATACAATATAGTGGTACATTTTCGGTTCATTGGTGCAATTATATACATATATACATCTACATGCGTTATTGCTTGTCTTTTGTTGATATTGTTTCTTGAAGCTAGATTTAATTTCAAAACACTTAAAGATAATAGTGCTCAACTCTCTAAGACTAAATATAATACTATTCATATAGATTTTGTTAATTAGTTAATATTTAATCTCTATTACCTTCTTTATTTCTTTCCCCCATCCATTCGCAGGAGATGTTTTTTATTGAATGACTCTCCTGGCACAAATTCCCAGGTGAAAGGTGTGGTTGCGGGTCAGAGTCAGGCTAATAATCTATTTGTGATTCTTCCCTCACAGTCCATGAAGTATCTCCCCACCACCACCAACTGATGTTATATACCAGAGACAGAGTTCTTTGGAGGTTATGATAAGATCTGTTTTTTGTATAATCTGATGCATTATGTCAAGAATCTCCCCACAGAACTGCGGTGAAAAACGAGCATCTTTTCATAATATCGATGATCTATTACATAATTTTATAATATTGGATGCATTCCATATGCTGAAGCGTAGGTCAGGATAGGAGCTGATACAGACACACAAACCGGCAATATTTAAACAAATTAGGGAATTTATTCCAGATGCTATCTATTGATACCTACACTAATGAAGTAGTGTGATGTATTAATATATGCAAGTAAAGTAGTGTAATCTAATGATACATATAAGATCAGCTTTCCTTTTTCATCAATCCATTCCTAAGATGGATTTCGCATGGAAAAATTCAGTAAATGTTTATATGTGTGTAAGAGCTGAATGTGGTGAATATAAAAGGTAAAAAGCTTTTATTTCTACCGGTATATATTGAAAATCCATTTTCATCATGGCTTAAAATAATGGAGGAGGAGAATTAGGAATGTTTGCCTCCTTGAGGTATCTGTAAAAAAAAAAAGGCATAAGAAAAAAGTCTAATCGTAATAATATCCAGAAGTGAAGAATCCATTTATATTTTATGAAATTTGTTTTAAGTATTACAATTGTCAAGAGAATTTAAAGTATGCAAAATAAACTTGCTTAATAAGATAATTCCAAGCAACATTGGGGAATTAGAATGGAGTAATTTTAAATACTAAAAAATATATTTAGTTAAATGAATCTTAAATGTCCACCTTAATACAAAAGGTGGAATACTGGCAGTTTTTGGAAAAGTAAGAATTGTATCCATGCTAGAAACACCATTGGTACTCCAAAAGACTTTGAGACTTTGAGGGCCTCTGACCTGAAGAATCCATCACCTGGCACATTGTCTTTCATTTTGCATTTTCTATCCATGTGGTTTTCCTGGTAACATGCAAAAGTTTACCACTGTCATCTTCTGCATAGTATAAAATGATGCCTTTGTCATTTCAATTAAATTGATTAACAGCCTTCAGTTTATATCTGTATTGCTGCTGCCCATAATAGGTTCCTGCTTGCTTTAGCTGGCATTTGGGATGACCGGTATCCCATGAGCTACCCTGCTGGAAGGATATACTCTTGCCATATGTTCTTGATACTTTTCCTTCATAGGAATAACTCCCTGCCACAGTGAAACAGCCAGGGATAGGGAGGGGCTTTTTTAATGGCTTTATAAAATTTAGTATTTGTTGGTGAATTGCTTAAATCAATGATGTGTTCATAATAGTAATAATATTAATATTGTTGATATTTTTATTGCCATTAATATTGATCTGGTTTTCCATTTGTTTTAAATATTTATGAAGTGCTGGGAGTAGTGCTTTATGTTATAGTTCGTGTTATAGGAAAACAAATATCCTTTGCAGACACCGAGCAAAAGAACTGACTGAGTTTCTAACCATGTTACATTTTGACTGGCTGTCTGGATATTTATGGTAAATTTGCTGTATTGATTAGTGTTCCCACATGTAGCTTGGTGCCCACTAGGTACTCCCTTGTACCACCTCTGGTTAGATGAGCAGACATTATCCAGTAATAAGCATTGGGGTATTCTATCTTAATGATATTTGTGAATACCTATGCAATTTGTCTGTATTGTTCATTGTTTTCTGCACTATGTTTTTCCAACTTGTTAAGGGGGTTGTTCTGAATCAGTCACCTCACTGATAATCCTTGGCACATTGTGAAAGATCATGGGTCATTCTTGAGCAGAGTTTATCAACCTTGGCAACATTAAGATGTGTGGACTTCAATTTCCAGAATTCTCCAGCCAACTGGCTGGTTGAGGAATTTTGGGAGTTGAAATCCACACATCTTAAAGTTGCTAAGGTGAAGAAACACTTTTCTAGAATATGTGTGAAACAGCAGTTGAAATAATGAGATGTCATTCTTCTTAAATAGCACAAAACAAATAGGAAACTGGCATCCTGTAAAGCAATTAGGGCCAGAAAATTTGGATAAACTATTTTTCAGAGACCTTGGATTGGAGAGAGGGGTGTGTGTGTGAGAGAGAGAGAAAGAGAAGAGAAGAGCTATTGTGTTTATTCTCTGAGTTTAGTTGTTTTTCTGCAGACATTTTGTTACTAAGCTAGGTTATATCATCAGTAAATGGGAAAATGAAGTTGGTTATTTATAGTAGCTTCCTCTGCTAGTCTTGATGAGGATATGGCTTCCTCCTTCATGGTTCTTTATTAGGGTATTATTTCTTCCCTGTTTATCTGGTGCTGTTTCTTCCTCATTAGGGTGCATTATGCTTTGGGCTGTTTATTTATTTCCTTGACTTCTAGTTATATCTTTTAAGTGATATATATATTTGTATAGCAAGGCACTTTTTAATGAAGTTGTATGGATATCCATTATGTTGGAAAATGTTGTGTAGGTGGTCTATTTTCTCTTTTCCTCCATACAACCTATTGCAACAATGAAAAGATTTCCATATATTTTTTTAAAAAACCTTCTCTTAGACAGACAGACAGCAAGCAAACTTATTATAACCTTTTGATATCACCATGGCACACACATAAGCCATCAAAATCCCCCCAAAGCATCTTAAGCAAACTCAGAGGTTCAGTAACCAGAAAAGAAGAACAAACAGGAGTAATCTACAACATACAGTGTAAGAACTGTAACAGCCAATATGTAGGATAGACAAGTAGAAGATTGACAGAACACATCCACACTGACAGAAGACGTAATGAAAATTCCTTAGTCTCTCAACATAAAGACAAGTTCAACCACAATTTCAGTTGAATTAATGTTTTAGTTCAAGCCAAATCCAAAAATGCTAAGGAATTGCTGGAAGCTTGGCATTCTGAAAGATCAGCCATCAACAGACAGATAAATCCCATCTACACACCATTTAACAGATACAACTAAAACAATAAGCAAACTACACTCTCCCGTGGACTGATGATAGTACCTAGTCTAGTAACAAAATGTCTGCAGGAGCACAATCACTTGATGGGCTCCAGATGTATTGGGATGACAATTTCCTGAATTCTAGCAACATGACCTATGCAGTCCTTGGTTCTGTTGGGAGAGTTTCTTGGTTTCGGAACCAATGTAACGGTTTCCTTAAAAAAAAGTTGACAAATTAATTCATTTGCCAAATGGATTCTTAACAGCTGTCACATGCCTCTTTGGTTTTAGTGGGAAAGCACCTTTGACACCTCTCTCTCTGTTTTTAGAAGGAATTTCCCTCTCCAAATGCCATGTCCCCTTGGGCATTCTGCTTTCTTAACAGCCTTCCCTGGATCTCATTGGCAAATGAATGGCATTCCTTGGCTTAAACAGTAGGCGTTAAGTTTCATGATAGTTGTGGAAGCCTCTTTCTTATGGCAGGCCTCTTCAGTCAGCCAAACCAAGATTTGGCAGGCAACAAGGTTAACGCATGCTAGTAAATGAGGCCAAAAATGTAACAGAGATTGGCAGCTATAAACACATAGGTTCCCTGTGGTTGCTTTGGAAAATAAAAATTACAGCATGGAGACTAATGTTTGCAAGTAAATCAGCCTGTTTTCCTTCCCCGCAATGAATTATTGGACAGATTTATTTTTGGATGGGTGGGCAAGGGACATATAAGAACATACTGCTTGGCTTTATCAAAGGTTCACATTTTTTAAGGCAGGCTTCCCCAGCACGGTGCCCCCCCAGGTACCTTAACTGTAACTCCAGACTTGTATTGCTTCTGAAGGAAATTGGCTAAAGAAAGTCTGCCTCAAAGGGAAGGGTGAGAATGCATCTCAGCACTAGAATCGAGATGGATTTTTTTATATCTACTTCATGATTCCCTCTGTGGCAGGTAAATGCTCTGAATGTTTGGTCTGGAAATGCTTTGGATCTTAAGGATGTTACCAGCCTGGAGAGAAGAGGAAGAGCATATGTTGGTGTATAGAAAGTCCCTGGTTCAGTTCTTTGGCATGAAATACTAGTAAGCTGGTCTAACTGAGTAGGTGGCAGTTTCCTGAGTTGGGGAGGATTCAATGGTTCCAGCTGATCAACCAGGCAGTTCCTAGACATCCTGTGATTTTCTAAAGATGTTTTGCTATGAGACTTTTGAGTATCTGACAGCATGGAGGGCACAAGGTTGCCTTCTTTTCTATGGTCAATAAAAACTATGTGGACAAGTTGGTGCTACTGCAACAAAAGTTTTGGGTATATAGGTAATCCTTGACTTACAAACCACAATTAGGCCCAAAATGTATGTCATTAACTGAGACATTTGTTAAGTGAGTTTTGCCCCATTTTACAACCTTTCTTGCCACAGTTGTTAAGCAAATCATTGCAGTTGTAACATGTTAGTAACATGGTTGTTAAGTGAATCTGGCTTCCTCAATGACTTTTGTTTGTCAGAAGGTCGCAAAAGGTGAATATACAACCCCAGGACACTGCAACCGCCATAATTATTGCCAAGCACCCACATTTTGGCCATGTGACCATGGGAATGCTGCAACGGTCGTAAGTGTGAAAAACGGTCATTTGCAGTGCTGTTGTAACTTTGAACTGTCACTAAGTTGAGGACTGCCTGTCCTTGCTACCTTTAGCAGCCGGAGTGCCAACTAGCCATTGCTCTTCTTGTGGGAGGGAGGGAGGGAGCTCAGCTGCCCATTCAGTCCTCCACCTGATTTCATTTTCTGTTTTCTTTTCCAATAGACACTGTTCTCTGACAACAGAGCATAGACAGCCATTGTTAAGCTCCACACCAGTGCTCATTCTGCTTCCTTGAGGTCTTTTATTTTTAAGATTTGCTTCCCTCAGATTGCTCTCATCCTCCTTTTAATACCCCTGTTCTTAGAAGGGATTTAAGATTATTTTACAAGATTCCTAATCCTAGTCATTCAAACTTTTCTGAGCTCAAAGAGGCAAAAATGATCACTGTGAATTTATCATTGTACAGTACCAGGACAATTTTACTCAGTTAATTCTTTAGCAAATCCTGAGCCATGTGCCCCATGCCTATTTAATCAGCATTTGGATTTAAATTAAAGCTCTTTGACTCGGAATTTCAGTTCTGACATAGAGCATCAGGTGGAGAAAGTGTTTGGGGTGGAGCGGGGGGGGGGAAGATAAGCCCCCTAAGAAGGCTCAGTTACAAAGCCAGCAGCAATTGCAGAGAAGGCAGAAATGGGGACAGGGAAAAATTCTCAGTTTTGAACTAAAATGTAGGGGGAGGGGAAAGCCAGGGATGTATCTTTTTCTGATTGCATCTTTTAAAAGCAATTTGTTGAATGGCTGTAGAGAATACAAAACATTATTAATAAAATGACATTACCAGGGGAAGCAGAATATTATCCCTTTTGTCTTTTCATTGAGGGATCGGCGCTTATTTTAAACCAAACGAAAACAAATGAATGAAACCTATCGAAAACGTTTATTTCTTTTCATTTAACACCACTGTAAAATTATTATATGTCACAATTTCCAGTTGATAACATTTATTAGTATGTCCAAAAAATAGGATTAGTTTATAAAAAGAATTTCTTCAGTCTATGGAGTGACATTTAGCCATTTGGAGTAAGGTACTTTGTATTTTATAGTTATTGTACATAAGCAGCAAGCAAACAAATATTCTAACATTATTCTTTCACTTGCTTATTTCAGGACCAAGAAGAAAATAAAGGTGCCACGAGTTGGCCTGAATTTTACATTGATCAGCTTAACTCCATGGCTGCTGTAAGTTGAATTATCTATTGTCTTGTCTAAAAAGAAAAGATCTGAGAATTAAGAGCACAGCTCTTAAGTTATGGTCACCACGATGTAAAAAAGATGTTGAGATTCTAGAAAAAGTGCAGAGAAGAGCAACAAAAATGATTAGGGGACTGGAAGCTAAAACATATAAAAGAACGGTTGCTGGAACTGGGTTTGACTAGTCTGATGAAAAGAAGGATTAGGGGTGACATGATAGCAGTGTTCAAATATCTCAGGGGCTGCCACAAAGAAGAGAGAGTCAAGCTATTCTCCAAAGCACCTGAGGACAGGACAAGAAGCAATGGGTGGAAACTAATCAAGGAGAGAAGCAACTTAGAACTAAGGAGAAATTTCCTGACAATTAGAACAATTAATCAGTGGAACAACATACCTCCAGAATCTGTAAATGCTCCAACACTGGAAGTTTTTAAGAAGATACTGGATAACCATTTGTCTGAAGTGGTGTAGGGTTTCCTGCCTAAGCAGGGGGTTGGACTAGAAGACCTCCAAGGTCCCTTCCAACTCTGTTATTCTATTCGGTTCTGTTCTGTTCAATTCTGTAGTAAAGGCATTTTTTGATCTTAATTTTAAAGAATTGATAAATATTATGCATTGTTTTACAATTTTTATTATTCATATTTTACGGGGGGAGGGAGGTAGGTCATGAACCATGTATGGCACCAAAGCATTGCTTACAGCCTTTTGATCTTCAGCTGCCATAAACCTGACTTCAAAGTTGCAGTAGCTATTCAGAAGGGTTAGCAATAAGTTTATTTTAAAAGTGTGCATTACGATTCTTCAAAAGCAAAAATGCCCATAGTATGCTTTTGTTGAACCACTAATGTGTGACTCATTAAGTTCATTCATTAACTTGTATGCATGAACTCTGCTTCAATATTTTTGTTGCGTTTTGTGTAAAGTTACCCTTCGATCTCTTCACAGGTCTTCTGACATATATTGTGCTATTGAGAAAATCAATCTACATATATAAGGCCTTTTCTGTACTGAGTGGTGCAGGGGGATAATTATCATTAGAAGCCAAAAGCTTTTAAACAAACAAACAAAAAAAAGATGAAAGTTGTGTTGAAAAGTTCAAGATCGGTTCACCCTCCAGTTGTCTGAGCAGCAAAAGACCAGTTATATTTGTATATGGGAGGGGAAACGGGGGAGTATTTGTTTCTGCAGACATTTCTAATGAATTTAGTAAGAGTTCCTTGATTAAAGAGACTCACATTAACTTTAAGGGAGCTAATTTACTGACTGTTGAATGTTATCCAGTCATGCAACAGAAGTGAGCACTTAATAAGGCCCCTTGAATTTTTATAGAGGGCTGCAGATGTCTTCTTTCTGAATGCAGTACAATCTATTCAGCAGTTGTGAATTTCATACTGTGGTTATGTTGAGGTATTTGAGGTGTGTGGGTATTTCTTCATGGTAAAGTCAAGCATTTTGGAGATAACTGGAAATTTATATTTCTCAGATATGAGTGATATTGAGTTGGAATAATATACACCTTGCAAATATTCAGTGTGGCACTATTGCTCTCTAAAGTTGTCATTAAAGAAAATCTTCCCTGTTGAATTTTACCAATACGTTGCTGGCTTAAAAGAATGGCATCACTGGTTAAATAGGAGCAGGGTGGCTTGAGCAGTTAGATTGCTGGGTTGGAGGTTAACAAGCTCATGTTTGAGACCCGAGAGCTGACATGGGTTGGGATTGAGGTCCTATCTTTTGTACTAACTCATGCCAGAGACATGAAAGGAGCCCCCAACTGGGCATCCCCAGGGCAATGGCGATGTTACCGGCTAATCATTCAATCCAGAAGCACATCTGCAGCATTGCTTAAATACTTCTGTGGGACAGCTTCCTCTTTTAATGTCTCAGTGACAGCCCAACTGCGTCACCAACTCAAAAACGGTTTTAATGGAAATAAGAATAAACTACATGTATGTTTTAAATTTTATTATCAAATGGTTGAAACATCTCTCATGCTGGCATTTTAAAATTAAATCCAGTCTACTACAATACTGCATCAGGAAGAATAAGATGGAAAGCTGGGCTTGCTATTCATTTGAGCAAAACCAGACCCACAACTCTTGAACGGGACAATATTGCTCAATGAATAAAGAAAGTCTATGACTCATCCCCAGCATCTTTTTGGAACTTTTTTGGGGGGAAAAGATTAGTTGCTCAGAAGAGAGCACCCACCATTAAAAGATCAACTATAAAATGATCACCAGAGTTGAATATTATATAGCTTATCCAACAGGGGACTCTACTTATCCTGATGCAAAGCCCTGCAGAAGGGGCTTCTGATAGCCATTCTGAAGGTCAGAAGAACCATTTTTAATTTATCTTATTTTACAGAAATAAAGAAAATGGGATATTAAAAGGAAAAACAGAAATGAAATATTAAAATATTTCAATTAAACCTGTAATATTTGTAAAGAGATATTTCATGCCCTTTGTCAGGTCCTGGCTGTTTCTTCCTGCATAGTCCAGGTCCATAAAGCTTTATGAAGGAACTTCTGACAGGAATATTTTGAAGAGGTCTTTTTGGGTGGTCTGGATGCTGTATTGTGGTGGTAAATGGGTTCATCATGACCATTTTGCTATTGCATTGTTGCTGACTGACAAACCCTTTCAGCACAATTTATTTGTGGAAAGTACAGTAGGTAAACAAACTATATTCAACAGGCGGCTGCTACTAATTTTCTCAAATTTGTGCAGAGAAAGTCATTGATCGCTTTGGAAAAAGAAGACGAAGAGGAACGAAACAAAACTATAGAGAGTTTGAAAACAGCACTAAGGACCAAACCTATGAGGTAAATTGCTTTTTGATTGCTCTTGCTGCTAGATTACTAAATTCCTTGCCTTCTGCTCTTTAGTATAAAGATTCTTAAAGTAAACTCTTTGTTGTAATACCAATCAGTTTTAATTTGCTGAGATTTGTTAACTCAATGCATGTTACCACCCAAGTGTTTAGAATCACAAGCCCCATCTTCCCAATAAAAATTCCCCCACCCTGAGGTCTTACAGAGCCATCATTTCATCATTATAGAAATCATACTGCTTGGCTAGTGAATGCTATCCTGCAAGTGATAGGAATGCCTTGGATTTAGACAGTATTATTAAATTTTAAATACGTCTTTTTACAGCATTAAAAATTATTTTACAGAATGGAGATTCAAATTCTATCCACAGACAAGTGGAGAGGTTCATAGTAAATTTTTCCCATCAGAGGAGATGCTGCAATGTTTATTCTACCATCAAATAATCATATTTCTTATATATACCTTCTGCACCTCTTAGCAGTGATCGGGCTGTTTAGACTTTGAATGCTCAGTCTTGGGAAGTGTGAAATGTTTAGAGATTTTTCTGTCCCAAACTCAGCCCGGGCCTTTGGCTGTTGCTGTGCAATGCCAGGTCTGCAGTTAATAAAGCCCCCCTCATCCATGATTTAGTTCAGGAGGGGGGTGCGGACCTGGCTGGGATCACGGAGACCTGGTTAGGCCACGAGGGGGGGGTCCCCCTCATGGATATGTGCCCACCAGGCTTCCAGGCATTTCATCAGCCAAGGGCCCAGGGGAGGGGCGGAGGGGTAGTGGTGATTATTAAAGAAAGTCTTAGTCCGAGGGAGGCCACTGTTCCTCAGATAGCCGGCTGTGAGTCCCTCTTTGTGAAGTGGGGTCATGGGGTGCAGATGGGTTTGCTGACTACGTACCTGGCTCCCTTCCACGTAGCAGCTGCCCTGCCTGAGCTGCTCGACGTAATAGCCGGGGTGGCGGTGGATACCCCCAGGCTTATGGTCATGGGGGATTTCAACCTGCCATCGGTGAAACGTCGGAAGCGGCTCGGGAGTTCATGGCTTCCATGACAGCCATGGACCTGACCTAGTTAGTTCATGACCCCACCCACACTGGGGGACACACGCTGGACTTGATTTTTGTTTCTGGTCAGTGGTTGAATGATCGTACAATAGGGGACCTAGTCATTAAGCCCTTGTCATGGACAGATCATTCGCTCCTTCAGCTGGACTTTCGGACCGCTGTCCCTCGCTGCAGGGAGACGGAACCGACCAGGTGGTTCCGTCCCAGGCGCCTGATGGACCCCGAGAGGTTCCTGACGGAGCTTGGGCCATTCCCAGAGGCCCTGACTCACGGCTCGGCTGAAGAACTGGTGGCCGCCTGGGACAGGGCGGCCGCCGGAGCCTTGGACCGCGTTGCGCCTTTGCGGCCTCTGACTCGGTGCCGTTCTCAGTTGGCTCCTTGGTTCTCCGAGGAGCTGAGAGAGATGAAGCGCTGGAAAAGATGCCTAGAGAGCAATTGGATGTCTAGCCGCACCGAATCTGACCGAACACTGGTGAGGTCTTATATCAAGACCTACCTAGTGGCAATAAGAGTGGCAAAATCTAACTATTTTTCCACTCTTATTGCATCTGCAGAGAACCGCCTAGCCGCCCTGTTCAGGGTGACCCGCTCTCTACTACAGGTGGGAGCAAGGGAGGATCCCTTGCAGGGTAGAGCTGAGGTTTTGGATAATACCTGCATGATAAAATCGCTCAGATTCGGGGTGGCCTGGACTCTGATTGGATAGCCTCGGACGGGATGACGGAGGTGAGTCTTGAGAGTTATCTGGGAGGAGTTTGACCATGTGAGTCCTGAGGATGTGGACAGGATTTTGGGGAGGCTTAACACTACCACATGTTTACTGGACCTGTGTCCCTCCTCATTGGTGCTGGCCTCCCAGGAGGTTACACGAGGCTGGTTTCAGGAGATTACCAATGCTTCGTTGAGTGAGGGTGTCTTCCCATCCGCCCTGAAAGAGGCAGTGGTGAGGCCCCTCCTCAAGAAGCCTTCCCTGGACCCGGCTGTATTAGCTAATTATCGTCCTGTCTCCAATCTCTGCTTCACAGTGAAGGTTGTTGAGAGTGTGGTGGCGAGACAACTTCCTCGATTCCTGGATGAAGCTGTCTATCTAGATCCGTGCCAGTCGGGCTTCAGGACGGGTGCAGCACGGAAATGGCATTGATCGCATTGGTTGATGATCTCTGGAGGGTTTGGGACAGGGGTTGCTCCTCTGTCCTGGTCCTCCTAGATCTCTCAGCTGTTTTTGATACCATCGATCATGGTATCATGCTGCGTCGGCTAGAGGGGGTGGGAGTGGGGGGCACCATGCTACGGTGGTTCTCCTCCTTCCTCTCTGACTGCACGCAGTCTGTGTTGACAGGGGGGCAGAGGTCGACCTCGAGGTTCCTCACTTGTGGGTTGCCGCAAGGGTCAGTCCTCTTGCCCCTCCTGTTTAACATTTATGTGAAGCCGCTGGGTGAGATCATCCGTGGCTTTTGGGTGAAGTGTCAACTGTATGCTGATGACACGCAGTTGTACATTTCAACCCCAGGCCACCCCAATGATGCCCTTGATGTGATGTCCCGTTGCCTGGAAGCCGTGCAGATCTGGATGGGGAGGAACAGGCTCTGACTCAATCCCTCCAAGACTGAGTGGCTGTGGCTTCCGACGGCCTGATATAGTCAGCTAACACCATCGCTGGATATTGGGGATGAGATCTTACCCCCCTCAGAGAGGGCTCGCAACTTGGGCGTCCTCCTGGACTCACGGCTGTCTTTGGATGATCATATGACGGCCGTGGCCAGGGGGGCTTTTTATCAGGTTCGCCTGATCTCCCAGTTGCGTCCATTTCTGGATCAAGACGCCGTGCGCACAGTCACTCACACCCTCGTCACTTCCCATCTGGACTATTGTAATTCTCTCTACATGGGGCTCCCCTTGAGGAGCAGCCGGAGGCTCCAACTGGTCCAGAATGCAGCCGCACAAGTAATAATGGGGGCGACTCGTCGTTCCCATGTAACACCCCTCTTGCGCGAGCTGCACTGGCTCCCAATAGTCTTCCAGGTGCGTTTCAAGGTGTTCGTTACCACCTTTAAAGCGCTCCATGGCTTAGGACCTGGTTATCTACAGGACCGCATTCTGCCACCAATTGCCTCCCACCGACCAGTACGCTCCCACAGAGAGGGCCTCCTCAGGGTGCCGTCGGCCAAACAATGTAGGCTGGCGACCCCCAGGGGGAGAGCCATCTCTGTGGGGGGCCCGGCCCTATGGAATGAATTGCCCCCGGACACACGCAGGATCCCCGACCTCCGCGCCTTCCGTCGTGCTCTGAAGACCCTATTATTCCAGCAAGCTGGTCTGACGGGATAAAGGATTTTAATTGGATTTTGATAGGGGTTTTAAATAATGATTTTAGCTGGGTGTTTTAAATTTGGCCAGTGATTGAATTATTTTAATAAGTTTTTAAATTTTTGTCTTGTATACTGTTTTTACCATGGCTGTTCACCGCCCTGAGCCCTTCGGGAGAAGGGCGGTATATAAATATAATAAAAGTAAAAGTAAAGTAAAGTAAAAAGGATCAAGTCAGTCGTGAAGCTGATTTATTTCTTTTTCTAACAATATCCCGAGAAGGTACTAGAATATATCAATAGTACATAGACTTATATACCGCTTCACAGTGCTTTGCAGCCCCCTCTAAGCAGTTTACAGAGTCAGCATATTGCCCCCAACAATCTGGGTCCTCATTTTACCAACCTCGGAAGGATAAAAGGCCAAGTCAACCTTGAGCCAGTAAGGATCGAACTCCTGGCAGTCAGCAGAATTAGCCTGCAATACTGCATTCTAACCACTGTGCCACCACAGCTATCATATCTATTTATGGGTAATGAAATTATTATCCTTACACTGAGATATTATTTTAATCTTTTCTTTAGGAATCCTCTGAAGTTAAACTAAATTTAGACTTCAAGAAAGTGATCTTCCTCTTTTATGTTCTTTCCTTCTTTCCTGATAGGTTTGTAACTCGATTCATTGATCTGGATGGCTTGTCATGCATTCTGAACTTCCTGAAGAGCATGGACTATGAGACTTCAGAATCTCGAATCCATACCTCTCTCATTGGGTGCATCAAAGCCCTGATGAACAACTCTCTTGGGAGAGCCCATGTCCTGGCCCACTCAGAGAGTATTAATGTAATTGCTCAGAGTCTGAGCACTGAAAACATTAAGACTAAGGTGGCGGTGCTGGAAATCATGGGCGCTGTGTGCCTGGTTCCTGGGGGTCACAAAAAGGTACTAGAGGCCATGGTGCACTACCAAAAATATGCCAGTGAACGGACTCGCTTTCAGGTACGAAGCATCGAATTACTCCTTAAATGGAATGATTATTTTTAATATTACACAGCATAAATGTTTATTTTTGTCCCACAACTATGGTGCAATAGCCCCTGAGGTCATTTAATTTCAAACATTACCGCAGTCATGTCAAGAAAAAACACAATGATATGCTCACCCAATCTGCAGGCCTCCTCCCTGGATTACAAAAATTTCCCAACACAATTGAGTCCAGTGAAGGCTTCTTAAGAAGGGGGTGGAACACTCTCTCTCTCTCTCTCTTTTTTTTTTTTTTTTTTTGCTTTAATTTATATGCCGCCCTTCTACGGAGACTCAGGCCAGTTTACAATGCATTAAGCAATAGCCTTCATACTTTTGTATATTTATACAAAGTCAGTTTATTGCCCCCACAATCTGGGTCCTCATTTCACCTACCTTTGAAAGGATGGAAGGCTGAGTCAACCTTGAGCCTGGTGAGATTTGAACTCCTTAAGCATTGACTACCCCTTCTCTCAAGAATAAATTCACCACCAATGGACCCAACCACAGATCATCCTTGGAGGACTTAGCCATATAGGAATAATATACTTTTTATCTTTAACATAAAAATAATTAAAACGACTCTAATTTTCATTTAAAGTTTTTTCCTCTCCTGGTGTTTAGTACCACTATGACACTGATAAAAAATATTCTAATTTTTAGACATTAATAAATGATTTGGATAGAAGTACGGGACGATACCGAGATGAAGTAAGCCTCAAGACCGCCATTATGTCGTTTATCAATGCTGTTCTAAGCCAAGGAGCTGGAGTGGTAAGTTCAGAAGCTAGAGATGGGTGCTTCGTAACATTGATTGGAATACTATCATGTTTGAACAACGATTATAGAAACAATAACTAAAATATCTAAAGGGGATATCTTGCATCATATTGGCAACTATAACACAGTAAGTTTAGATAGGGCAGAGATGGGGTACAGGTACTCCTAGTTTCATAGGATGATGGAAGATTTCTCATGAATTAATAAAGACTTTAGGTCACCTGGATAATTTACAAGAGAAAGGTAGAATTGTGAAAAGTAAGCAAAAGAATTGTCTTGCACATTCATATCCGAGGGGATAATCAGAATATTTTGGCAGAGACCTTTTCCCCATCCCAGTTTCTTGAAAGGACAGAACAGAAACATATCACCCTTTAAGAAAACGATGCTTCCCATCCCATGCAGCTTTCTGTCCTACTTAAAACACAAACACTCATCTTCTCACCCTGTCCCAAATAGAAATATTCAAGATCATAATATCAGACAGAGCAATTTGTGCATTTCCTAATGACAGATATTCTGGAAAAGTAGTTTTCCCTGTGAATCTGGAACCTCTTATGTGCATAATTTGCTTACCACTGAATTATGATTCTTTTAGTGTCCGAAGAACTTAGTGCCTCCAGCTATGTAGGATAACTCTATTTTTTTTTAAACTATTAGTGATGTTGGAGACCAGTAGGAATTAATGTCTAGACGATATCTAGAGAGGACTAAATTTGTATTCCCCTAATATAAACCCACTACTTATTATTGTCACCCTCAGGCTGCCTACGAAAGAAATATAAGCTATATCTCTGCTCCCCTTGCTTGCTTTGTTTTTGACAAGTAAGTGGACTCAATAAAAAGTAAACCTGATGGAAAGACCTAAGATAATGAACTCCATTTTCTTGTCTCCCTGAATCCTGATGTTTACGATACTTCATCTGTCTTGTGTTATTGAAGTGTTAATGTAACTCCGTAATTTTCAGAACGTTTCCTAATCTACCTACTTTGTGACTGCTATTACAGAGGGTAGTTAATCTGCTGCATGGGTCCCCGTTTTCTTTTCACTTCTTTGGTAAAACAAAAGCAGTGCTGTTGCTCAGTGGTTAAGACACTGGGCTTATCAGCTGGAAAGCCAAGAACTCAGGTTCAAGATCCAAACACTCTGTGTCAGGAGGAGCTCCTGTTAACTCACCCCAGCTCCAGCTAACCTAGCAATTCGAAAGTATGCAAATGTGAGTAGATAAATGGGTACCACTTCAGCGGGAAAGTTACTGCATTCTGTATTTTCATGCTGACAGAAGCCTCTCTCAGATAACACAGGCTCCCTCGACTGAGAATCCGAGATGAGTACTGCCCCCTTAAGTCAGTCACAACTGAACAGGGAAACTTTTAAGCCTTTGATGGTAAAACAAAAGTACAATCATTCTAACAGAAACAATTTTGAAAGAGTGTCATCTTCTTTTCTTCTTTCCCAGGAAAGTCTGGACTTCAGACTCCACCTTAGATATGAATTCCTCATGCTTGGAATTCAGCCTGTAATTGACAAGTTAAGAGAACATGAAAATTCCACATTAGATAGGTAAGTATGTGATTTGTAATGTTGTTTAAAATGTCTTTTCTGCCTTCTTATTCATTCTGCCTGGATTTTGTGTTAAAGGAAATTTCTACCCATCCTAATGTAAAGAAATTGTTCTAAAATTTTGAATTTTTCCTAAACTAGCTGGAATTCTATGACACTAAGCCGGGATTTAATGCACGGGAACCTCTGAAGCTCCAGTAAATCTTAGACCTGAGTGCTTCTCCCCCTTCTCTAACTGCTTCACAAGTAGAAAAATTCCTGCCAGCTTAATTTTATCTTTATTCATCCCAGACTTATTGTGGTTTGTTAAGTAACTAGCAAAACTATGCAGGCTTGTTTTCCAATTGGCTGGATTTTGTTT
This sequence comes from Pantherophis guttatus, assembly GCF_059756535.1. Taxonomy (NCBI): domain Eukaryota; kingdom Metazoa; phylum Chordata; class Lepidosauria; order Squamata; family Colubridae; genus Pantherophis; species Pantherophis guttatus. The sequence continues at coordinate 32,313,714 of NC_142063.1, forward strand.
AAATCATGATGCCTAATTCATGCTAATGATAACCAAATATCAAGAAGATGAAATTGAATATTTTCCTTCCGGCTTCATCAGAAGAGAAGAGAATGAAACATGCACGGTTACACAGGTTTTGCACATAATGCTAGGTTAATGTTACATTCAAATCTAATGAAAATTATCATGAAAGCTTTAATTGCTTGCAGAGAATATCAAGAACAACTATTTACAGTGAACAACTACATCTCAGTTCCATTTCAGAATCCATTGCTGCCTTAGCACTTAAAATGACCCATTCTCTTGGGGAGAATCCATTATGTCAATATTTTATTCCCCCCTTTTATTTGAAGCTAGTAGTACCTCCTTCAACTGTAACATCTTACCTATCTTGTGCTTTCTTATCATTTTGAGTGCAAAATAGATGTCACCTTTTTTAAACAACCAAAATAAATCCTAAAGTTCTGGCCAGTTTTAAGTGACTCCAACAGCTTGTATCATTGGCCATCTTTTAAAAAATAAATGCAATCCCAGTCCGCCCAACAGTTTATCCACCCTTGATATAAATCCCAACCATGGAGCCAGCCTCTCAGCTTGGCACCCATAGAAAATATTCTTATGGGGAGTTTCTACTCAATTTTCCGAGTCTCTCTGAAACACGAATGCAGGTAGTCCTTGACTTAGGACCACAATTGAGCCTCAAATTTCTGTTGCTAAGTGAGATGTTTATTAGGTGAATTTTGTCTCATTTTACTACCTTTCTTGCCACAGTTCTTAAGTGAACCACTGCAGTGGTTCAGTTAGTGACAAAGTTGTTAACTGGATCTAGCTTCCCCATCGACTTTGCTCGTCAGAAGGTAGCAAAAGATGATCACATGGCCCTGGGATACTGCAACGGTCATAAATATGAACCAGTTGCCAAGCATTTGAATTTTGACCACATGACCATGGGGATACTACCATGGTCATAAGTGTGAAAAATGGTTGTAAGTCACTTTTTTCAGTGCCATGGTAACTTTGAACGGTCACTAAACAAACTGTTGTAAATTGAGGGGTCCTTTAGACTAGGATCCTACAGATCCTTTAGAACTAGGATGATAAAAAAAAAAGAATGATTATTGTATTGTGGAGAATTAGCTGAATAGATGGAATTCTGAAGGTGGCTGGTTCTTCTTCTTACTTTCCTGTTTTTAAATTTGAGAAAGAATTGTGTCCCTCTAATGTTGAGGAAGAATACATTTGTATTACAGTTGCAGGTAGTTGACTATTTACGATCTGGATTTGAAAGACGCTGCCCAATGTTTTTTGCTGGAAACCATTTATTTCCATTTTCCAGCAACAGTAGACCCATTGCAAACAATGAATTTACTTACCAACCGCAGAGTTTGTTTTACAACCACCACATTCACTTAATGACAGTCGTTAAAAAGGTTGTAAAACTGAGCATGGTCACATGGTGACCTGCTTAACAACTGGCACAACTCAAGACCGTAATTCTGGGTTCCATTATAATTGTAGGTCAAGGACTAACTGTATGAACTCTTCTGAATGAAAGGCTATTAAGTGCCCTTCCTCTTCTAAATGTAGTGGGATGCTCTTGCCAAACCTATTAGCAAAATTTCTTCAGTAAGGCATTGCCATAAGTTGCCTCCTTTCTTCCCTCCAGGCATTTAGACTTTTTTGAAATTCTTCGAAATGAAGATGAGTTGGAGTTTGCCAAAAGATTTGAATTGGTATGTATCTACTACTATTTTGCTACATTTGGAATGAGTAAGAAAAATACTCTGGCCAAGAAAGGATCGTTGTTAAGAACTGAATCATATCTCAGCCATTTTACAGTTATCCTTGAACACTTGCCCAAAATGATTAAGTTACATTTTAATTATAACTTTCAGGAGATTGCTTTTCTTCCTCCCCTATTCCATCTTTGCCCAACTTTCATATAAATGATTCACCCTGATCCTTCCTTTTTCATAGCTGTGGGCTATTTTTCAATAAGTAGCAAGATTTTCAAAAATTTTGAAACGCTTTAAAGTGTTATATGTTCTGCTACTGTACATCAGAGATAATCACTTTTTGGATCAGACTGACCTCAGAGGTCTTGGATACGTGCAAAATCTTGTTAAGGATTGTCAGGTTCCTCTTTATAGATTGACATTTTGCCAATTTTATTGATTCACGTTTATGTTTCTTACTACACATTCACCTATGTGTAGGAAAGTCCAACTTGACTAAAAGCTGATTGGAAGCAAAAAGAAATTAAGAGGTAGCAACTTTCTCTGGAGGAATGATTGTGTATAAAAATACTAATCTTAACCTCAATTGTTTTGTCCCATCAAATAACTGAAGGTTCATATAGATACTAAAAGTGCAACCCAGATGTTTGAGCTCACAAGAAAGAGATTGACTCATACAGAAGCCTACCCGCATTTTATGTCTATACTTCACCATTGCCTCCAAATGCCTTGTGAGTACAAAAAGTAACTTTAGGATTCTATTGATATTCATAGTAGATATTTTGGCATTGAAGTGCATGGTTCGAAATGCAGGCTTCCTCTGAATGGTTAGAAATGCTATGACTTTAACATGTCCTGTTATAGGGTATATTATTATAGTGAACGTGAAACCGGTATTATTGTACAGAAGCAATGAGATTTGCAGTCTATGCGTCTTAGTAATTTTGAAGTACATATGGGTGGATGGATGGATGGATAAATGGAGAGAGAGAGCCCTGGTGGCGCAGCAGACTAAAGCACTGTTTAGTGCTAAAGCAATGTTATTAACATCAGCTGCCTGCAATTACTGCAAGTTCAAATCTCACCAGGCTCAAGGTTGACTCAGCCTTCCATCCTTTCTAAGGTAGGTAAAATGAGGACCCAGGTTGTGGGGGCAATAAGCTTACTTTGTATAAAATATACAAAAGTATGAAGGCTATTGCTTAACGCATTGTAAGCCGCCCTGAGTCTCCGGAGAAGGGCGGCATATAAATCAAATTTTAAAAAAGAGAGATATATATATATTTAAATAGAGTAAAAGAGAGAGAACATGTTAAAGAGTGATAAATTGATTGATTGATTGATTGATTGATTGATTGATTGATTGATTGATTGGCATGGGGGCAATTGCCTACGTAAACTAGGAATTAAATCTTTAAGGGTAACTTTACAGTAGCCCAAACCAGATAGAACTTTCCAATCTTCATTACATTGCTGGAGAAGACTTGAGAAGGACAGATTGGATTAACATCATTTAGAAAAAGCAAATACCACCAAATGTTAAAAATGGAGGAAAAGATCTGTAAGTGCAAAGGAATCTGCTGTGTGAAAAATTTTCTATTACATCCAGTTCTTCAGGATTAGCTTGTATTTTCATAAAATCCCATGAAATTGGAAGAGGTCACTTAAACAAATTAGTCCATTTCTCTATTTAGTGCAGGACTCCCAGTTAATATATCCTTCATATATAGCCATCATGCTTCTTTTTCAAAAAAAAAAAAAAAGTATTTCATACAATTGCTGATCAAATTTTACATGCTAATTATCTACATGGATACTTTCCTCTTTGTGCCATGCATTTCCAAAGTGTCCATTACATCTTCTCAGCTGTCTCGACAAAATACTGCTTTCAAGAAAGTCGTATCACATTCAGCTTAGAAATGTTTATTGCACATTTGTTGGTCACTCAACTACACAGATGTACGCAAGCATTTCCCTCCTCTGGAAAAGCATTCTGAAGGATACGATTTTGATCTTCTGTCAAAAGCACTCGCTTAAGGGCTGCACCCTAACATGTTTCACATAGTTGATTCGGTATAACTTTCAAAGATTTGCTGCATATCAAATATGGAGAAGTATCTGTTGAAAATATCAACTTTGTCCTTTCCCACAATGATTTCTTCCCATCTGCTCTCCCTTTGAAAATGGCTGTACAATTCTATTTTTGCCAGGCATATCTGAGTACAGTAATCTCTTGGAATGCATTCCTATCTTCTAGCATTGAGCTTTGTCCTTCTCTTTCTTACAGGATTTATTTGAATAATTTTGAACTGCACTATTAATATGTGGGAAATATATTTGTTAACAGTTGTTCCAGTGTCTTTTCTAACAATAATAATTTGCCATTATATTCAAAAAATGCAAGAGTAGCTACAGTGTATACTTTGTTTTGTAAAAGATTATCAGAGCATTTTCCAATTTCAGAACATCAAATGTATAAGATTTCCATCATATTCGTCAACACAGTTTTACAATACTTATAATTAAATTTACCTCTTGTAAAAGCATGCAAAAGTGACATTATACAAATTCTATCGTTTATTTATGCAGTATCCTGAACACGCTCCAATATTTATATTGATATAAATTAAGACATGACTCATAAGTACAAAGGGGTGAATTTGTGTAATTCACTGTTGCATGCTTTTATTCATAATTCCGCAGATGCATTATTCATCCATTTCTTGGCGGAAGGGGAGTTGCAGGTTACGAGTTAAATTGCATAATATATTATTTTCTCCCAAAAATACTGCACATAGTTTTATAAATATACTTTGATACTGGGACACAGTATTCAAGACATTTAAAATAAGATATTCATGTTTCTGGGTATACCGTCATCCAAGAAGACCATGTCACACTTCCCAAATTTTTCTTCAAAGATTAATTTCAGAGACTTCTTTATTTATAAGAAAAATCACATCATTTCCAACTGGCTATTTCTGTCAATAGCGTTCAGTTTTTGGTCACTGGGGGAAAAAAGGATATCAATTCAGACTGTTACAGAAGCAAAGTGACTATTTCATTAACCCCAGTTTTAGTAGCATGCATTGCATAAAATATCCTGTTTATTAGAAAGAAAGATATATAATGATCAAGGTTAGGAAAAGCAGTTTTTCACTGACACCCCTCCACCACAACCTATAGCAACTATTTCACCACTAAAGCACAATTTTATGTAAAAAGCATCTGGGAATGGAGATTTGTTTAAATTGACATATGCTTCCTTTTCCCACCCTTCACATTCATTCACAGTTTTTGTCTCCCTTTTAGATAAGAGAAACGGCAACACAGTCCAGTACTGGTTACTGCTGGATCGTATTATACAACAAATAGTTATTCAAAATGATAAAGGGCAGGACCCTGACTCAACACCCCTGGAGAACTTTAATATCAAAAATGTTGTCCGAATGTAAGGGCCTTCCTTTATTTCTGCAGTAAATGGTTTTTGGGTTTTTTTTAATCTTGCATGTCTTCTCTCTTTCATATGAGTGGGTTGCTTGTTTGTTTTGATTTTTGAATTAGTCCTACACAAATCTGCACAATTTGGAAATAGCGACAGAACTACTTATTATCTGGAATGCAAAAAAAAAAAAAAGGATTTCTGTTTAACCAAGTTTTCGATATTGCCAATAACTTCACCCCCAAAAGAAATATGTTGATATATATTCCATAGCAGGGGTCTCCAACCTTGGCAACTTTAAGCCTGGTGGACTTCAACTCCCAGAATTCCCCAGCCAGCAAAGCAAAGCAAAGCTGGCTGGGGAATTCTGGGAGTTGAAGTCCGCCAGGCTTAAAGTTGCCAAGGTTGGAGACCCCTGTTCCATAGCATTGTGGTACTCTGAGCAAAGACTAGGGAATATTCTACCTAATAAATTGTATGTTAACGAACTTCTCTTTGAAAAAACTGTCAATATTTTATAAGCATTCAGTAATGTTAAAGTAGCAATATGTAAATAAAATGACTTGCCATTGTAAACTGTTTCATGGTAAGAAAACGAAATAAATTTAAATACTAATTGAACCAGTACAGGTGCAGTTTTCTAGCTTTCTTACATAGACTTCATTATGACGTCTTGGATTTTCTAATCACGTGGTGCTTATATTTATTAGAAATTAATTTCTTTTTTTACCCCCAGGTTGGTTAATGAAAATGAAGTAAAACAATGGAAAGAACAAGCTGAAAAAATGAGAAAAGGTAATTGATAAAAGTACAGAGCCCCACCTTAAGAGGACTTTCACTTGTTAGGACTGAAAAGAAAATTCTACTGGAGGTTTTGTAGATTCAGTGGCAATTGATGATGGCAATATGAGCTCACTCAGATTAAGGCAACTTCTGGAATGCCATGGTTGTAAAGGGAAGTGACATCATAGAAGTGAAAAGGTTAAAGCCTGAAATCAGTTTAGATCTGTGGGCAGAGAATACAGAGGTTAGCTGATTAATTTGAACTTTAAACACTATAAGAAAATGGTACAAAATCTAAACCTGAAGTAAAAAAAGAAAGAAAGGGAGAACTTCTGACATAGGATTTTCCACACTTTATTGATTTATGAATTGGTACAGTTTGGCCTTTAACCAGATAATTTGCTATATACAGTTATCAACTTACATTTTCTTTCACAGAAACATCTTTTATGTGAGTGGAAATGGAAGTGATCAATCTGGTTTGGTTCTTTAATAAAGAGGACTAAATTTTAGGAACAATAGTATAGCATGTCACTATAGACATGTGTTTGTGTTTTCCCATGAACGGTTCTTTTCCGTGGAGGACAATAAAATCTGCATGTCTAATAGAAGAAAGGAAATACAGTGAAGTTTCAACTAATGAGGCCTATCTTAGATTTTAGATGCAGTGAACAAAATAGCCCTTCAAAATTGTGAACAAGTACAGTGCAGCCAAAGTGGTCTGGAAGATTTGCATAAATTAATGTTATATACATCAAATTACGCAATTTGCATCCATTTTTATAATTATGAAAATAACATAAATTTGGTCAGTTTGGACTAATTGATAATTAGACATATCTAATTGTTGCTGATTTGCTTCACTTGATTTTTATTTGTAATTGAGGCAACCCATTCCACTTAAAAGTTATTCCACTGAATAGCTTTTGGTATTGGGACATTTTTTTCCTAATATCCATGCAAAATCTACTTGTAATCTAATTTAAATTAATTTATTTGTAAGTTAAATCCATTGAATCTTGTCCTATTGTATGTCCTTGAACCATTCTGTCAAGTTTTCTACCTGACAGTCATGTATGACTGAAATGGTAGATATATAACTAAATAATTGTCCTCTATCTTTCGGCAGCCTTCTCTTGGTTCAGACTAAAGATATGCAGTGTTTTCAGCTATTTCTCCGAAGTTTTTCCTCCCAAACCCCTTAGCATCTTGGTTCCTTATTTTTAAAATGAGGCACTGAACTTGACGCTATATTGTAGGTGCAGTATGACCAGCTTAGAATTCAGAGGAATTTAAGGATAATTAACAAACTACCTATTTGGTTCACCTACCTAAAAGGGGGTGAAAATTTAGGTGCGTCTTATACACCGAATGTAGCCCCGCCCACCCACTGGCCCCCACCCTTTGGCCTCTGCCTCACAGCAGTTACCTCCTTGCAAGCAAACAGCAAGAAAAAGCAGCTCCTTTCAGCTTCAGCACAGCCTAATTAGCACAAGTTGATTGGATCGGCCTCCCGACTCTCAGCTGATTTGCTCTCAGCTGTTTTGCGCAGGGCTCTGCTGCTTGCTGCAAAGAGGTAAATTGCTGGAGCAAATTTTTTTTTTTCCTTGTGCTAGTCAAGCTAGGCTGAAAATGAAAATGAAAATAAAGCAGGCTGCTTGCTGCAACGAGGCAAAATTGCTCAGAGGCAGAGGGAGATTTCTTTTTCTTCTTTTCCTCACCAAAAAAGGTACTCCGAAAAATACGGTATTTCCATAAGGAATTTTCTCTATGCATTTAATGGAATAGAAAGGAAATGGACAATAAGTGCTTTTTTAGTCATACATTAATCTTTTAAGAACAAAGAATATTGGCTCAGACTATTTCATTACCTAGAACAGTATGGTTCTCTTGAATTTTTATCTGTTCCATACAGAGGATTTTCCAGTTCCTTTCTACTTGATTTTTTTTTAATATGAAAAGTCTGGATTGAGCGTGAGCAATCACCTTCTAATAACAGAATTATTTTCACCCTCTCTCCAAGATTTTAATCAAAATAAATGTACTGAAAGCATGTTAAGGTGACTATTCTGCTTTGTGTAGTAGGTTTCTTAATACTTTCCTATCCAAATTGGGATAATTTACTAAGTATTGAACTTAGGTGATGGGGACAGGGACATATTTCAGTATGGTTATTATTCGGTTTATTATTCCTTCAGTTGCCAGATTCACAATGCAGGGGGAACGTAGTCCATAATTCATGTTCATGGCATGCCAAGCAACCGTTCAAAAGCATGAATTGCAAATGTTTAAATATTTCCCTCCCTTTTTAAAAGAACACCATGAGCTACAGCAGAAATTGGAAAAGAAAGAGCGAGAGTGTGATGTCAAGACCCAAGAGAAGGAGGAGATGATGCAGACCTTGAATAAGATGAAGGAGAAGCTTGAAAAAGAACTATCTGAGCATAAACAAGTGAAACAGCAAGTGGCAGACCTCACGGCACAGATCCATGAGCTTAGTAGGGTGAGGTCAAGCCCCAGACTCTCCTTTGCAATTGGAGGGAAATATGCCATTTGTTTACATTACAACTATGTGTCTGTTAGAAGTAATGCTGTCAGTCAAAAGGCCCAGGCAAATGAGAAAAAGAATGGATTACTGGAAAGATTACTGAAACCGCCATATATTTTAGGGGAGTTCTTCATCTGCTCAGAGAGACAGGCTTTCTCATGGTGCATAACAGCTTTTGTAACCAGAGCAGGCAAACAATTTTACTGTTGAGAGCTGAATTCCTGCAGGAGTAATCTCCTCTTTGGCAGAGAAGAAGTTCTACCAGCTAAGCTTCTTCTCGGCACGGTCTCACAAATCTGATCTCATCTTTCCACATTATGTATCCCAGACCTGCTTCTTAAATGAAATGTATGAACCAGTTAAGGAAGTTCAGCAGCCCTCTGGAAATGTGAACCGTTAATACAGAATAGCATCCTCTGCAATATTTTTACTTACTTGTTTATTTCCCCTCCACTTAATCTCCAAACAGCCTTCTCACTGCACATGTTTTAGAGCATTTTCTGCAAAAAAAAAAAAAAGAGAGAGAGAGAGAGAGAAGGCCAGGATAACAATAAGCACCAGGAGGAAGAGCAAGAAAGACAGCTCCTCTCTAATTGGCCAAAATGGGGGCTTCAAGCTTTTTCAGGCCTCAGAATCCATTAGGTTTTTTTTATTATTATTATTCCCAGGCCTTTAATCAAGAGGCCATTGGCATGCCCTGTCTTTTCTGCTGGATGTTGGAAAAATTGCTATGACATCCCTGGCTAGTATTCAAATGAAATCCTCTCCCCACTTTAATCTTCTCATGGAACCCATCAGGTTCTTGCAGAACCCCAGGAGTTCATGGAACACAGTTTGGTAAACCCTGGGCTGGGAACATCCTTTTTTGCCTTCCTTTTACCTTTCCTGTAATGTTTCCATATTATTATTTGTAATTGTATAAATCGGGGGTCTCCAACCTTGGCAACTTTAAGACTTCAACTAGGAGTTGAAGTCCACAAGTCTTAAAGTTGCCAAGGTTGGAGACCCCTGGTATAGATGGCTGAGTTATATATTGTAAAGAATATTATCATCATGGGTATCCTAAATGCCATCTCACTTGGCTTGATCTTAGAGTTTGCTTGCAATTCCTAGAGCAATTGTGTTTTCTCCTTTTTATTTCAGAGAGCAATATGTGCTCCAGTCCCTGGAGGACCCCCTCTGCCACCCGGTGCCCCTGGGGGGCCCTTACCTACAGGCTCTCTAGGATCTCTCCTGCCAGTTCCTCCTCCACCCCCTCCTCCTGGGGCAATCCTGCCACCTCCTCCACCTCCACCCCCTCCTCCTGGGGGCCCACCACCTCCCCCAGGGCCCCCACCAATTGGAGGTCTGACTCCAGCTCCAGGAGCTCCTTTGGGATCAGCACTCAAGAGGAAAAACATCCCTCAACCCACACATGCCCTCAAATCCTTCAACTGGTCCAAATTGCCTGAGGTAAGGAATCTGTTCCCCTCTGCACCTTAGGATCGATGAATAGAATTGATTGTAGAGCAGGGATACAAAAGGTTCAGGCCAGGAACCCCACTCACCTTCAAATGGCCCACACTGCAACGTAGAGTATGACCATAGTAAAAAAAAAAAAATTAAAAATAAAAATTAAAAAAAGGACTCTGATTGTGGGGGCAATAAGCTAACTTTGTATAAAAAAGAACACCGCTTTGGGGGGGGGAAAGCCCTACTAAGCAGGTATATACAAAAGTATGAAGTTATTGCTTAACGCATTGTAAGCCACCCTGAGTCTCCGGAGAAGGGCAGCATATAAATCGAATCAATAAATAAACAATAAATAAATAAATAAATATGAGTGGGGCGGGACAAAAAATTTCAAAAGAAATTATAATAACATTGCTGATGTTAGTATATTTATTAAACAGGTGCTTGTATTTGCAATGCAAGTACTTCTAATATCCCAAAGGTGGTTTTCCAAAAAGGCAACTGGACCTCCTTTCTTAATTTTTTTTTTCTTAAGAGCTTTTTCTTGGATGAGAAGCAAAACATTTTTAAGGATAAAAAAATGAGAAAATCCAATTGCCTTTTGGAAAAGCACCTTTGGGACAAACATGACCTGGATGATTGAGAATCTCCATAGAGATTCTCTTTTAAGTTAATTGTTGTTCCCTCACACCAAAATTGATTCCCACGTTTAAAAAAAATTAAGAAAAGTGCAAGTGAAAAAAATTGTTGGAGCTCGGCTTCCATTATCTTGACCTTGAATTTCCATTATCAATTGGCAATATCAATTCCCATCTGACTTTGCTGGGAATAAACATAAGAAAGCATTGCCTTTATTTTGTTGTTGTTATACAGTTGCTAAGTCGTGTCTTACCCTTTACACACCAGGTTCCCCCTATCATCAACTTTAATTGCCTTTATATTATATAAAATTTTTCCAGTGACTTTTCCTATTCAAAACTTAATGCTAGATGAGTGACCTTCTTCAGCTGATCCAACTAAGCTTCTTTTATGTCCTTAATTATCCTGGAAGTGCTGCATTTTTCTACAATTTACAATGATTTCATTTGCCTGGCATGTACATCAAAGTGATTTCACATTTATTTTTAATTTGTGTATGGGCCCTATTTACAGCATATGGTTTCATTTGAATGTAGTGAAGTGTAGTGCCGTATGTTGAAAAAGTCACAGTGATGATTCTTCCATCTTCTTCCTACCATCCTAGAACAAGCTGGAAGGTACTGTGTGGACTAGCATTGATGATGCCAAGGTATTTAAGGTGCTAGACCTTGAAGACCTTGAAAGAACATTCTCCGCTTACCAAAGGCAACAGGTAATGTGTGTGTTTCCAAGATCTGCAGGTAACCCAACACACTCTCTATTAGACAGTAATTGGAATGCATTATTTTATTATTAATGGTGTTTTTTTTATAAGTAACATGGTTGAATGCACCTCAGCATGTTTCCACGTTGGTGGTTTTCATTGGTGGTTCATAATCTGATGATGTAGGTATTGCCCAATTGTATGTGACAGTTGGCCCTAACCTTACTATTCAAGCATGCTTGAGTAATGTTGACAAAATTCCCGGGAATGGCTAAAAACTAACACTGATGTGCATGTGAATTCCCCCCCTCCCCCCATTATTAGAAGTTTTTGTTCTGCAGGGATAATTTTATTTCTCTAACTAAGAGATCACTGTTTTTTAGCCACTTCTAATGCCATGACTTTAAAAATCATGTTGATAATACATATGAAAGAGAAGAGAGTAATAACGATATTGCCCTTAAAAAAAAAAGAATTGGTGATACTTCTTTTTTGTAGATCGAATTTTTCAACGTGGTTGCTGAGCAAATTACAGTTTGAAGAAAGTATGATTGATTCCAACCACCCTGCTTCATCCAATGTCCCAGTTTTGCTTTTCTAACCCAATCCTCTTCCTTGCCTTCCACATTTTATTTTCTTTCATGAGTTTGGCAGCTTTCCAAATCTCTTCATATATTCAGACATAGAAACCGCAACTTTCAATTTTACATATATGAGTATGTTTGAATGTCATTGTAGGCAGTCAACAAATTTTTCCTTTTCCTTTCATGTAGTCAGAGGAAAGCATGATTCTTGTTACTACAGGAGATTACTTCTTGCAATCCAGAAAATTATTAACATTCTCCTTAAAAGAACATTCAGAGCTCATGCCTGCTTTACATAGCATGTAGGCTTATATATCAATAAGGTAACCTGATAAGCACAAAAAAGCATGACATCAAGAGTCTGTAATTGACCAAGGCTTGTGCAGCGTGTTTATGGGGGCCTGTCTTCAGGATTTATTTCCTATATAGGTAGTCCTTGACTTACAGCTTCAATTGAACCAGAATTTTGTTTATAAATTGTTGCAGTCATAAGTTGAGTCATCACATAACCCAACTTGATTTTATGACCATTTTATGGTCATTAAACAAATTATGTAGACATAAGTCCACATCCAGCTTATCCAATGGGTGTTTTTTTGCCAGAAAGTGACAAAACCCATCGCAAATCACAATCGCGTGACCATACAATCAGTCATAAATGCAAGCAAGGGTGGTGTGACAATTATAACTTTGAGAAGAAGTTGTAAGTAATTCTTTCCAAGTCTGGTGTAATTTTGAACAGTCTTTAAATAACCAGTTGTAAGTTGAGGACTAGCCGTATAACAAGTGAATTGGACCTCATGTGGCCAATTTGACCGGACTTATTTCAAGTATTACTTCAGTCCATGTTTGCCTTATAAAATGCGGACCTAGTAATGCCTTCAAAATTACTATGCTGTTTGGTTGTTTCCTCAAAGCACATATTAGTGTAAATTGATCCTTTTATTTATTGGCCTGATCAACTGAAGAAATTTTTTCCCTAGAATCTGACAAGTAACGAAAGCAAAAATTAATAGGTTGAAAATTCAAGTACCAGGGAAGCAGAGCATTGACTCATAAACCTTTAGAAACTATAGATTTTATCTTTCCCTGTTATTAATTGAGGGAATGATGATGTCAGTTTAAGAGCAAGATCAATTGTCAAAAGTTATCTAGGGCTAAACTCTACTTTTAGAGGAATTTTTGTTCTGAATTTCTGTCAATATTGATACTATGGATCTGAATTTGGTTGAATTTGAATTGCACTGCACTGCAATTTGAATTTGAAATCCTGCACTGAATTTGAGTGCAGGAATCAGAAAACATTCCCAAGATATGGCTATTTGACCTTCCCTTGAACACATTCTGCACAAGGAAGCCAAAATGTCATGCAATGAAGAAATTGAGATGGTTATTTTTATTGATTGATTGCTTTAGTAGCAAATTCTAAACACTTTATTTGTGTAGTCACTTTAGCCTACTTAATTGGGTTGAAGGAATGAAAGATGAGGTATCGGAGTTCAGGGTTGCTTCATACATAAGGCAATTAAGAAGTACACATAGACTTCATACTCAGTCTGTGCTTGTGTTCATTATACTATATGTGTACAGGTAGTCCTCAATTTATGCCCACAATTGAGACTATTGCAAAGCAAGGCAGTTCAGTGAATTGCACCCAATTTTACAACCTTTTTCGTCATGGTTGCTAAATAAATCAAGGCAGTTGCTAATCACACAGTCATTAAATGAATCTGATTTCCCCTATTGACTTTGCTTGTCGGAAGCCAGCTAGAACTGGAGATTGCATGACTCCAGGATGCTGCAACTGTCATAAATGCAAGCATCGGAATTTTGGTAGTTTGACTGGGGGGATGCTGCTATGGTCAAAAGTGTGAAGATTGGATGTAAGTCACTTGCTGTTATAACTTTGAATGGTGGCTAAAGGAATGGTTGCTAAAGGACTTCCTGCAGTAGGAAGATCTAGGAAGCTCATCCTTACTAGCAATAGTAGTAGTACGTAGACTTGTATACTGCTTCATAGTGCTTTACAGCCTACTCTAACTGGTTTACAGAATCACCATATTTCCCCCAACACTCTGGGTCCTCATTTTACTGACCTTGGAACGATGGGAAGACTGAGTCAACCATGAGCCATTTAGAATCGAACTTCTCTAGTGAGCAGTGAGTTAGCCTGCAGTACTGCATTCTAATCACTGCACCACCAATGGCTCCTAATAAGCTAATAAGTATTAATTAATAATAAGTAATAATAAGTAATAAGGCTAATAAGTATTCCCGGAACTGGGCTCACTCACATTCAAGAAACCTGGAAATATATGATCAAGCAACTGATAACTTTCTACATAGGCATAGAGATGTTCCTGTTCTTGAAGCAGTCCTTCATTGTGTATCACATGCAAAGAACGGTAGTGATTTTATGAAATCTCCAGTGAATTTAGGCAGCATTGCAGTTACTGGTTTGAAAGCTAATATGTCAGCTTGATTTGAAACCTTAGATTCCCCAGTAATTTAAACTGAAATACTTGTAAGGCAGAATCATGTTTTAAATATACACACATACAGCAACGATTTCTGCAACAAATTTATACGTCAACGACTGTCCAATAAGAAGACAAACTTTTTTCCTCTTGCCTTTAGTTAAAATGTTTGATGTTTGCTTTGGCATAACAATGTAAATAAAATCTTGGAGCTACAGAAATAGTTGGCTTTTTTATTCCATCAGCAAGCCTAGGTATTCTACCAAAGCAAACTATATTATTTCTTAACAATGGTAAAAAAAACAAAAAACTCAGAAGCAGATGAGCCAACTTCACTTGTAGAAAATGTTCAGTCATTTGTCAGAAGAGGTCTGATCCATTCCCTGAGGAGTTGCTAAGGCACACACTATTGAAGGGAGCAAGATTTTCAGTGCAGTCATACCTCAGCATTCAACTCTTTTGTCAAATTTGGTATTTGACATGTTTCGAAGCAGAAATCTTGTCCCAGCACACGTCTTTCTTCCAGTAGTTGAAGTGCAAGGAAGAACTTGCTGATGTCAGCTGCCTCGTCACTCGCTATTTCTTCTGGCCGAAATAGCAGGTCACTTGGTAAGTCACATGGTTTCCTCGGTACTCATTGGTTTTAGTTGTCAGGGTTCCAAGTAATACACCCATAACAAACAGAACTCTCAGGCACGTAAATTCCTCAAATAACAGTTTTATTGGATATATCTTATTGGCACAAGCTGGTGAAAACCGACTCTGAATATTCCCGCTGTTTCCACCTAATTAAAAGTAAATGTTTTCTCCCTTCCCCAAACAATCAGTCACATGGTCCAATCATCTGGTTGCCGGTTGCCGTCCGGTTGCTTGGTAACTTCACTCCTCATCTCTCGGACCACCTGTGGGAATGTCCTTAGTTCCCAGGAGAAAGTATTTTGTTTTGGCTACAAACCCCAGCTACCTCTATTCCCCCCTCCCTATCCCTCAGCTCCAGTGTGGCAACATGAAGTCTCAAAATGGCCTCGGTCAGGTCAGCTTCAGCATTGACATTAGTATTTGTTGCATGTTCCAGAATGAATTACCGATGGGTACCAAGGTACCACTGTAACCCACTTTAGTTTCTGCTTTTTCTGTGAAACAATATTATGAAAACAGATATCTGTTGTTGAAATGGAATTTTCTCTAGAACTGATGTGTGCCACTAGGTTTTTCACTGTTAAACCAGAATGTACTGTCCTCATACTTGATGATTATCACTGATTAACAGAGTTTTTAAAAGGCAAATTTTGGAGATCTGGATTGACTACTGTTCTTGGAATCAATATAGTGACTTTCCTAAATGCTTTGGTAATACATAATGCTAGACTAAATTGTTTTGGCCTGATTCAATAGGCAGTTTTTTTGTTCTCATGCTCTGCAAGGTTTGGGGGATTGCCAGAATTTCCATATTGTTGTTTTGATGGTGGCTGAATAGCAAGGGATGCAACCTTATTTCCATCTAGACCTTGCTAGATTTATTTTGATACTGTTGTTTAATCAGATGTTTTTCAAGCTTTTGCAAATTGCCCTAAAATTGTTGAAGCATGATATAAGCATCTTTTAAGTAAATGTTAAATAATAGTGTATGACTCTTTTGGAGCAACATCTAGCAGATTGAACACACTATGTTAATTAGTTTGGATTGGGATGGTTTTGATTTTCTGAGCTAGACTCAGGTATGCTAAACACTTTTTCTTCATTTGTAAATATTTGTGCAGGAAAGATTGGCATGAATTTTGGAAAAGGATTGTTTTCCTTTGGGGAAGCAAATTTTTGCGTGCTTCTTTGCAAAAGTGGGAAAAAACATTGATAGTAGTCTTGGTGCTGCCAATTGTCTACTAACATGTCTCCAAACTACATGAGGGAAAGAAAGAATGGCTTGGGCTTTCTTTAAAATAAAATAAGTGCATAAATTTAAAAAGCTTCAGCTATTGACTTGGGTGCTTTAATTTTACGCCTATACAGTATATAAACATAGTATGTGAGCCAGTTTGGTGTAGTGGTTAGGGCCTTGAGTTAGAAACCAACCAGGAGATGGTAAGTTTAAGTCCCATTTTAGGCACAAGTCAGCTGGGTGATCTTGGGCTAATCACTTTCTCTCAGCCCTAGAAAGGAGGCAAAGGCAAACAATGTTTGAAAAACATTGCCAAGAAAACTATGGGGATTTCTCTGAGATTTCTCCAGTCTCTCAGAACTGGACACAATTAAACGGAAGAAAATCAATAGTTTAATTTTAATTAATGTAAATTAATTAAAATTTAGAACTGCACAATAAGTATTGCAGTATGTAAATTGTACAACTTTTTATAATTTTTCAGCTAGAAATAGATCAGATTTCTCTTAAATTGCTGAAAATACCATACAAAGACAAAAGAAGAGGTGGAGGAAAGGAAACTAACCAGATTAAAACAATTTTCAAATATAATTTATATAGAAAGAATAGAATAGAATAGAATAGAATAGAATAGAATAGAATAGAATAGAATAGAATAGAATAGAATAGAATAGAGAAGGGACCTTGGAGGTCTTCTAGTCCAACCCCCTGCCCAAGCAGGAAACCCTACACCACTTCAGATAAATGGTTATCCAACATCTTCTTAAACATTTCCAGTGTTGGAGCATTCAGTGTTGGAACATTCAGAATTAAACACAATTGCTGAAAATGGCTCCATTTGGACTGATAGATTTCAGTTCAATAATTTGTATTAAAGCAAGCATGCCAAACAACAGCAATAACCATACAGTTCAGTAAGTTTTGCACCTAGTGCAGCAAATTTTATCAAGCATGTAGTATATGGTAGTTTCGTGGAATTCTGGTGATGATTCAGGACTCTCTTCAATCACATCTGATTAGATCAGCACGGTAGAACATCCCTTTTGCAGATTATTTTCATTTTGCTTTTCAACATGCTGTTGAAGCATAGCCTCAAAAGAAAAGAAATAATGATATAGTTGTACATTTTTTAGTGTACAAGGAAGATCTCAGAGGTTAAATGATTCCCAATACTAACTACATAAGGGGCCTGGCAGTGTTGTGTATCCACATGGTCTAAACTACCCTTCCTTGGATTTCAATGAACCTACACTTCCTTGGCTGATATTCAAGAGAAGAAGCATTGAATGCCTTGGCTAATACTTTGATAGTGAACCACCTGGAAATTCAAGGTTGTTGACTAGATTAGGAAATTTAAAAAAAAAAAAGAAAGAAACCTCCCAGAAGATGGTAATGGTGAATTATTTCTGCAATATGGCCAAGGAAATTGATGGATAAAGTCACTAGAAGTCAAGCTCAATTCCAGGGCATTAGTAACTCTACCATTTACAATTTTAGGATTATAAAGCCATGTTTATTCTGGAAGTTGTCATTCAAACGTTTAACCAAGTGCCTTGCTGGAAAAGTCTAGTATAGATCATAGTCTCAAATGCTCAGGGAGAAATAAAATCTATATCAATTATGTCATGCAATATCCCTATAATGAATATGTGCCCTTTTTCTTTGTATTTTATAACCTTATTGTATTGTACATACCTGGGTGTGAGGAACTCTGCGTTTTGTTTTCCCTGCAAATAGGTTTCATATCAGCACATTTAAAGCTTTAAAACAGCTTAGGCATTTTATGTTAAACCTTCCATTAAAAAGGAAAGAAAGCTGTGTTAACAGCACTGCGTTATGCTTGGATTTATAAAAAAAAAGCTATTTTTTTTCATAAAGGGGTGAAGAAAAGGTCTACTTCGATTTTTCTGTTAAGGGAAAGGACAAATAAAAGAGAACACTCCTGTTGCGGGCAGTATGAAAAATGCATTCTAATATCCTGTCTTTAAGGAATAAACATCAGCATTCAAGGCCATTTCATAATAATGTAAAAGCAAAGGCAGAGTATATTATCCAGTTATTGTGTTCCCACTGAGCAAAATGATAATTTGCTTAACTGTGATTAATTGAAGGCAAGACAATAAACAATGGATGGAAACTAATCAAGGAGAGAAGCAACTTAGAACAAAGGAGAAATTTCCTAACAGTGACAACAATTAATCAGTGGAATGACTTGCCTGCAGACATTGTGGGTGCTCCATCACTGGAGGCTTTTAAAAAGAGACTGGACAGCCATTGGTCTGAAATGGTATAGTGTCTCCTTCTTAAGCAGAGGTTTGGACTAGAAGATCTCCAAAGTCCCTTCCAACTCTATTATTCTATATTCTATGATTAACTTTAATTGGCTGGGTGCTACAGCAACTAAACTATAAATCATAGTTTGTAACCTACCCAATTGGGTTTATACAAGATGCTAAATCAAATGCAGACACATTACATTGTGCCTTATCACCGCATGAATTTACCCGGTGAATACTATAGTACTTGCTGCACATTCATGTCAAATGCACACTTTATTGTTCCAAGGTGTGTATTTAACACAGCTTTGGCAAAAAATACTAAAATATGTATTTCATCAAGTAGGAGAAAGGATGAATTTTTGTTTTAAGATTGTCAAAAAGCAAATGCATGGCGTAGGAGTGCTTTGCAACTCTTATAATTGCAGTTCCCTGCATGCACGTGCCAAAAATGTTGGGAAATCCAGCATGATAGCACAGCTGGCCATTCCTTTTGCTGTACTTAGGTGATAAAATGCTGTTGAGGGTGAACCGATTCATTATGTTATCCTCAGTATTTGGCCAGACTGAGCAATTATTTCTACACAAGATTGTTTATACAGGACACCTAGGAATTTGGTTACTCTGCTTCAGGAAAAGAGTAATGAGAATTTTAAGTATTTATTTATTTATTTTTCTTAGACTGCCCAATAGCCACAGGTATCTGGGCAGTTTATAATAAAACATTGTACCTGAACGTAACCACATGTCTGCAACGGTCACTCCCTCCAAAGATGCTAAACAAAAGGGGAATTAACTTTCATTATTACTTTGAATTCAGCAATTCAGACATAATAGAAAAAAAAACAGTAATTTTAGTAATCCTATTGCATTGAACTTTAACAAACACCTCTCTTTTTTGCTGTTACAAGAACAGAGAGTTTTAGGGAGACTTTTTTTTTTTCTCCAATAGAAGAGGATGATCCTCCATCCAAATGCATTCAAAGTTGATTAGGAAGAAAATAATCAAGCTGAAATCATGGGGTCATGGGAACCGAGCAGTGGACAGAGACAGAAAGGAGCAATTGAGATCAAATTAGGCAATCCCTATGCTAGCTGTGCTGTTCAAACTTAGAAGCTTTTGACCTTGAAATACAGGTCCAGTACATTGAGATTGGCCCCCTGAAGTAAGCTGATAATTCTGAGATACATTACATTTTGAAGCAGATAGATGTTTGAGATCACATTCCAGTATATATGTGAACATGTGTTCATTCTCATTCCCTCTCTCTCTCTCTCTCTCTCTCTCTCTCCACACACACACACACACAATTACCCATTACTCATATAAATAGTTATATATGCCCACATACAGACATATCTCCCTCATTCACCTATCTTCCTATATACAGTATCCCTATATAATTACATAAACGTATACATTACATAGAGGGACGCAGTGGTTCAGTGGCTAAGACGCTGAGCTTGTCAATTGAAAGGTCGGCACTTCAGCAGTTCGAATCCCTAGTGCCGCATAACGGGGTGAGCTCCCGTTACTTGTCCCAACTTCTGCCAACCTAGCAGTTCGAAAGCACGTAAAAAATAAGTAAGTAGAAAGCAAGTAGAAAAATAAAGACCACCTTTGATGGGAAGGTAACAGCGTTCTGTGCGCCTTTGGCATTTAGTCATGCCAGCCACATCACCACAGAGACGTCTTCAGACAGCGCTGGCTCTTCGGCTTTGAAACAGAAATGAGCACCGCCCCCTAGAGTTGGGAACGACGAGCACATATGTGCAAGGGGAACCTTTACCTTTATACATTACATATACAAACCCACCCCTTCTCACTTCCCCAGGGACACAAATATATATCCACTTGTGTCCCAGCCATCATCATCTGCTCACCAAAAGCAACAAACATGCTTACATTTAATGGATGCCTGGACCAAACGATGAGATCTCCTGATTCAATTATACATTGTGTTCAGGGCCTGCCAAGCACATACGCATCCACAGACACCAAATTACTAACTGCTGTGATACAGGTAGGGCAGTAATGCAACCTAGAGAGGTTGAGTCACATTATCCAGTCTGCCAGAATTAGAATTAAAGTATTGTGTGGATAATGCAGAAAATAAGGCAATAAAATTTGATTGTTTGCCAGCCCTGGTTCTAACCAGAGAGCATATCTATCTCTCCAGGTGCCTGGTGAGAAAAGGAACATTAAACATCGTTTGCACACATCATTAAAATATTTATATTTAGCTGTTCAAAATGCTTTCAAGCATTATGTTCCCTTTTCAGTTGTTGGATATCCAACACTTTGCTTTTAGAAATGTGTCATCCATAAGATTTATTTGGCAAAGTTGTCGTTATCAATAGTATTGTGCATGGATTCAATTCAGTCTTTATCAACCATGTTTGGAAAAATGGGCTTGTCAATAATATTCGGTGCTTACTCTGCAACTTTTGCAATCTTTATCTGTTTTAGTCCTCCTAAACCTCTAGTCAAAGGCCCTGGTTAATTTATGGTTCTGATTTAATTCCAGTGACTTTTGTAATGCATATGAAACCTATCATAGTCACTATTATAGAAATTCCCAATACTGATCTTTCCAGGCAGAGGATTTATTTATTCATTCATTCATTCATTCATTCATTCATTCATTCATTTATTTTAGTTAGTTATTAAATGTATATGCCATCCATCTCACCGTCCAACATCATTCTCGGTGGCTTACAGTGCCATCATTTCAAAAGCACTTGTTTTCATGCAAGATTATACAGAGCTAGCAGATGGTTCTTTTGCAGCCAAATTGCAATCATGCTGATCCTCTGTGGTTGTTCTCCACTCTATTAATGCTATTGCTGAGATGCTCATATACAAGCATTCATATATGGGAAGAGAAAGGGCAGCAGCCTCATGTAGCTTAAGAACCGGTATCAGGACAAAACTCCTTAAGGTTCTGAAATGTTGGCTTCAAAACAGCATTGTGTGAAGGGGCCTATGGGAGACTTGCTGAATCCCTCATTAGTGTGGTTGCCATCCCAACGTCCCCTTCAGTTGAAATGTGCATGACCGATGAATGAAACTGCATCTAAACTAATGCCTGTTGCTTGCCTCTGACTCTCTTTTGTTGTATTCCTACACTAACCTCTGCTGTACCGTGCTTCTTGGATTGCATTATAATGGTCATAGCTGATATAGCCAAAATGCTGCGGAGATTGTTTAGTTTCCTATTTGCAAACTGCACAACATATATCCTTCCCAACTGTACTTTGACTCTTTTCTCTGTTTCTGTTTTGTGGTTGTTCTTTTATTTTATTTTTTTATTTTTTTTATTATTTTTGCTGTGTCCACTGAACTGCACACTTTTTTCCTGCCTATCCCCATGCTTCTGCTCTGGCTATAGGACTTCTTTGTGAACAATAACTCCAGACAGGTAAGTTTGCTTCTGCCCAAATCTTCCGCTGGATGAGCAAGTAGTTTGTGCTGATATGGTCAGCTGAATAATTAAATGCGTTTTTGTTGTTTTTAAAAAGCTTAAGAGGTCTGAGTTTAGTAGGATTTATTTTACTGTTCAGAATTGTTTCACAAATCATTTAGTGGTTTACACTTAGGGACAGTGCTAATATATAATATATATATAAAATATATATAATTATGTATATGGAAAAAATAAAATCATTTATAGCAGAGAAATAAAAGTACTGAAGTTTTATGTCTCTTACAATAGTGTGACAGTTTAGAACCAGTCTAATGTTCTTGGGTGGCTTTGACTTTTTCTTTACTTACTCTCTCTTTTTTTTTTTTTTTTGCAAACTGTTTATTTGCTTTTCTTGTTGACCAGTGCTTTATTAGACAGTTCATTCAGGAAGGGTTGGGTTGGTCAGCGGGAAATGGAACTAATTTCTTTAATTTTGAAAAACCTGTGAATATTAAGGTATATAGCCAATGGATATAAGGTAATTATCATAAAGTACCTGACTCTATCAAAGAGTGCTTTGTGCATAAATGTTTCTCTCTGTGTGCATATGTGTGCGTATATATATATGGGTGAGTGTGTGTGTGTGTGTTTCTCAGCAGATGGCAGCATCTGTCTGACCCTTTCAAGCTAAGCAGGGTCTACAGTGGCTAGTTCATGGAGAGACATCTCTAGGAAATTCTAGAACTATACAAGTAGGTTAACTTGGTGTCTTTCAAATTTTGCAACTTTAAGTTGTGTGGATTTCAACTCCCACCGTTCCGATTGTGGAATTCCATACAACTTAAGTCCATATATCTTAAAGTTGCTAGGTTTGAAAAACACTGGGCTAGACTGTAGAAGAAAAATCCTGGAAGACAAACAACAAGGGCCTGGTGGCTCAGCAGACTGACAGCATTGTGATTAACACCAGCTCTCTGCAATTACTGTAAGTTCGAATCTCACCAGGCTCAAGGTTGACTCAGCCTTCCATCCTTTCTAAGGTAGGTAAATTGAGGACCCAGTTTGTGGGGGCAATAAGCTGACTTTGTATAAATATACAAAAGGATGAAGGCTATTGCTTAACGCCTTGTAAGCCGCCCTGAATCTCCGGAGAAGGGCGGCATATAAATCAAATTAAAAAAAAAAAAAACTTCTGTGTCGCTACAAAGAAACAAAAACATATATATGAGTGTATGTATGTATGTATGTGGACTGAACCAACTTGAAATTTGGGCTGCATTATTTCAGATTTTCAAAAAGATTTGGATGAATATCCCAAATTCCTTCTGTGACTGCAATCAAACAATTGTTTAGTTATGTTGAACCAGCTTTTCTCCAGAATCCTCAGATATGTTTGATTTCATCTGTTATCAAACTTGAATGGCAGTCTGGCTGGGTTTGACAGGGCATGAGATTGGAAAAGACTGCTGTCCCAATGAATCCGTTTGTCCATTCCTGGATTTGTACTTACCCATGTTTTCCCCTATGTAACTTAATCATGATCCTACCACCTTTTCTTAAATTACAATTGTTGAAGAGCAAATCCGTAGAACATCTGCTTTGCACCCAGAGGGTGTCAGGCTCAAGATCTTTGATATGAAACTTGGGAAAAATTCTAGTTGAAAATTTTGGAGAGTTTCTGCCAGTCAGAAAAGATGATACAGACTGGATGGATCAAAAATCTGATTTGGCAGATAACTTTCCACCTCTTTGTTCAATGTTGAAGGGGAAAAAGCTTTATCTGGAATTGGAATAACTTTTTGTCCTTTCCAGTAATATCTGTCTTGATAAGCTAAAGTCTTTCACATCCAGACTATTACACATCTCAGATTTTTACACATATCAGATGGAAATATTAGAGACTAAACTTGGGATCGTTTGCATATGAAAAGGTATAATGCCATTGAACAAGGGCTGTTCCATTTATAGCGTCATGAAAAGTTTCCTTTGCAATATCCCAGCTGATAGCAACCAACTCTAAATAAAATGTCACAACATATCCAAGAAAAGACTATCTGTGCTCCTCACTGTCTCTTATTTGTGGATTCTTAAATCTTTGTAACCGGATAAATATTTATCCACTTGTAACCAATAGCCTATTTTTTTTCCTTCTCCTGGATAACCTTCCAATTTATGAAATAGATTATTGTGTTTTAGTTACAGTTTAATCGGTGGCCTTAGTAACCCTTCTTGATTGATGTTTGAGATATTGGCATGTGCCAGAACTTCTAAAATATCAGTGCACATCTACTTATTAATGAATTCTTTCCATGCCTTTTGTAGAAAGAAGACTCCATTGATGACACACTGAGTTCCAGACATAAAGTCAAGGAGCTTTCAGTAATAGATGGTCGGAGGGCTCAGAACTGCAATATTCTGCTCTCAAGGTATCACTAAATGCATTGCCCTTCTTTTGTAAGAACAAGTTCTCTATAGAAGACATCCTCTGAAAGATTGAAAGTCTCTTTGAGGACCACGTCTCTTTTAGGTTCATTTTCTTTTACAGAGACAGACAGCATTCTATATGTTATACATTTGCCTGTAGCAAGATTAGATAGCTTCATGGAGGTTGCAACTCCCAGTAGCCACAAATAGGAAATGAAAAGCATTGGATTATTAGAGGGTCTAAAGTGGAGTCAACCCAAAAAGGAACTCCATTGTGGCTGCAAGAGGAGAGGTCTTCTGGCATCCATTGCACTCTATTCAAAAATTGTACTGTGGAACAACTTTTATCCCTAAAAAGAAGATTGTGCAGGTAATCCTCGAGTTACAAATGTAATAGAGCTTGCCAGTTACATTCGTAACCTGAGGATTCGTTAATTGGATCATGTTAAATGAACGTGATAACTCCTGCTTTACCCAATGCATTCGCTAATCAAATGTGCAGGTTGTTAAGTGCATATGAGGTATCTCAGGGTTGGGAAGACCATGGGAGTCCTAGTGCTGGAACAGGCCACCTGCTTCTGACCACCCAAGGCCTCCCCTGACCCACTGAGATATCTCATGCTTCCATCCCCATCCTGCCCCACCGGGTCACTACAGGCTCAAGGCTTACCTTCCAAAGATCTCCATGATCAAGCGAGCTGTCTCCTCTCCAGCCCCCCTACCATGGTTTCTTTGCCTGCTCCCTGCGCTCCAACAGGGAAGCAGTGAGAGCAGAGGCAGAGCGGGACAAGTGCGCCTTGCTCAGATTGAATGATAACTACTTTGGGAGGAGGGTCCATAACTTTAAAACGTTAAATGAATGATTGTAACTCCAGGATTACAAGTACTGTATATAGAAAAAAATAGCATGTATTGAGGAGAGTCTGTACAACTGCAAATCAGATTTTTTAGCGTAAAAAATGTAGAAATGTAATATGCACACCAAATTTGGGCTGCTGCACAGATCTTTAAGCTTCAGTTATAATTCTCTATATCAGGGTGTCAAACTGGATTTCTTTGAGGGCTGGATCAGCATTGTAGTTCTCTGTGGGTCGGCGGAGTGGGGAGGGGGATACGGAATGGATGCCTCCTGCAGCATCCTGCTGGCCAAAACAGGGAGTGGGGGGCCACACGCAGCCCATTTTAGCTGGCAGAGGCACTGCGGGCCGGTCCTTTGATATTCCCAAGTCGGCCCCATGGGCCGGATCCAGCAGGCCTTGAGTTTGACACCCCTGCTCTATATGGTACCACCCAATTCAAAAAACCATGCTCCTGAATTGCAGAAAGGGCAGCAACAATGTATGTTTGAATGACCACTGTGTAAATGTTTTGTCTTCCACCTTCTCCAGTAATCCTCCAGCTGTTCACAAGCGAAGGTGCCTAATTGTATTCTCAGTATCATGTGTGTTTAAACGTTTTAATTATTTGAAGTGCTGATTGCCATCCTTGCACCCATAATTGATTTAATGCACAATCCAGAACAGTGCAGCACCCAGAATTGAAGACAGCCTGATTAGAGTTTAATGGGAATCCGCTATTCCAGCCCCCATCACTGTGCATAAGTTTTCTCCCTCTCTGCCTGTTAAAAATGTGTTGACTTGCATACGCTATACTGCTTTCAAATGTGGCAAAGGAGATCAGGAATTATTTTCAGTGGTGTGGAGAGGGCAAAAGACACTAATGCCATTGTGTTTCTTCCAGACTAGCCTACCTGACAGGCTGTGAGGATAAATTTAAGTTTGAGATTCATATATTGTAAATAAGCCAATTCTACATATTTTCATCCGGGAGAACCATGTCAAATATCTAGAGAATTACAGTTGAATTACACTCTAACTGTTTTTCTTCTTGCACTGTTGAATTAAGGAAAGATTTCTATACATGACCATCAGGCCAGTTCTTTATTTATCCTATACATTTATAAAGCAAACCAGATATTGTTGGCATGCATCTCTGAAACGTTCGGCCTTGCTAGATATTTTATCTCTTTCTGCCTTGATCTCTAGCTCTGGGAAAAATGGTTGGACAATGAGGTCATATTAGATTTCTTCTCAAGCTAGGAAATATTTTTGGTTTTCCATCCCCCCCCTCTTTCCTATGAATGTAATATGACCATATATGGTTTTGCATTTTGGGGTTGATTCTTAAACTGTATCGAACAAACCTAGACATTGTTCTTTGCACCTGAGTTAGCTGTGCTCTCGTTAGCTCTCCTCCTTCGCTGGCTTCACAAATCCTATTGAGGGTTATTGGCAGCATCCTCTGAATACTAGCTGTGAGTGCTATCATCTTGATTTATAAACTTCCCCAAAGGATCTCTTTGGCCACTGGGAGAAACATGATGCTGGATTAGATAAAGCTAGTTTGATCCAGCACTATTCTTCTAATGGAAAGGGTGGTGGTCAGACTTAGCAATGCTCTTTAATTAATGGCATTTTCCTTAATTTCCAGATCCAGTTTTCAAGTCTTCATTTGTTTCATGTGCTTCCACTATTCCAGAAGTTATAATAACATCCCTGAATCTGGGCAAGCTTAGATTCCAGGCCTTGCATCTCAGATGAATCCATTTCACAGTGGCAATATTGGTTGCTTCACTGATGCTTTCTCAGAGCAAACTTCATTTCATTCAGTTTTCAAGCCATCTCCCACCCAACTCGCTGATTAGAAATTCTCTCCAAGCCATTTTACCATTCCGGCTTCCTCATGGAAATGGAGCATCTTATGACTTTCACATTCTTCACACACACATGAAACTTCCTGGATTCACTTTCCCTCCCTCTCGCTCTTCTCCTGGGTGATGAGGGTATTACTTTCCATACAGATAAAGACAACAGTTTTGCCACTGAAAAGGCAGAATTGATAAGGGAAGACTTAGATTTGCCATGCTCATATTGGATGTACTGGAGCCAACAATCATGAGAGCTGATTGTTAAATATTCTGGAATTCTCAGCTGAGACACAGTGCCTAGCCCTCCCCCCTCAGCTGTTTGGCAGCTATCCATGCAATGCAGCAGTGGCAGTAGAGACAGCAGAACCAGTTGTTATGCCTTTATCAGCACAACACCGGCTATACCTAAGCCTTTTTCCTGGCACAGGCATGTGCTTTTCATATTGAAGCATAACTAGTCACTACCTTTCTTCCAGATATAATTCCTTCCAGACCCTAAATAGCTGATCAGTGTTTTAAAGTTGCTCTGCAACACTGATTTATCCAATTTCCTAATAAGTTACTACCCTAAGAAAATATTACTTTCCCTTTATATATCGGTCAAAAGTCTTTCTGCACTGGCTTGTCTCTGGGTTGCAAAGGGTTCCCCATCCCAAAAGTGTATTCTGAGCCTGTTAAAGTTATGCACACTCCCTTCTCTTTTAACCCTCCTCATGAGGCTAGCTGTTTGTCTCATGAAAGCTAAGCACACCCATTCAACATCTCTTGCAAGCTGTCACACCCTGTCAACAAGTTTCATCATTTAAATCCTTGTGACAGCCAGGGCTGTAACTACCTTCCATCTCAGATTGTCTGTGCTTAGCAGCTGCTGCCAACAAAGATAATTATTGTGGTTTTCTGGATAGGCTTACTGCTTTTGCTGGCCTCTTTCCCCCCTGCATTGTCAGAGAAGAACTTTTCCTATCTCCCTCCCCATCCCCTCCGATAAATATTCTCTAGGGGCATCTTCATGCAGGGTTTGTGTGTGTTTGTTTTTCCAGGCCTAGAGTGTGAGGACCAAACACCCTCCCGTACATAAAAGCCCCAAGACAGTCTTGCTGACACAGCAAAAGATTCCAGAGTCCATTCCTTGGAGAGAAATACAGAACCTCTTGCAAAATATTCATTTCCCTAATTCATTATTCATTTCACTGCCAAGGGCAGGCTCTAAATTTCCCCCTCTCCTCTCTGTCACACATACATACACTTAGATCATTATAAGTTTGTTAATGCTTATTTATTAACTAACCCAAAAATGAAAACCAATCCAATTAAAAGCAGCATAAAGGTAACGTTTAGAAATTTAGCAAATTTTACAGTAATGAGATAGCCAGACAGACAGGCCGACTTCCATGCTTATGTAACAATGTTCTATTGTCTTGCCTTTCCAGGCTTAAACTATCAAATGATGAAATTAAACGTGCAATTTTAACAATGGATGAACAGGAGGATCTGCCAAAGGATATGCTTGAACAGGTGAGTACAGAAGGTGTTCAGTTCTTGACAGAAATGTTTAAAATGTAAGTTCAGATCCTAGGTAGGATCTCTGCTCCAACCGTTCCAGGGCCGTTGGGTGTTTTGTTTTTTTTCCCCCTCCTGATCTATGGAAGTAGAAGAGTTTAGCTCTGAGCTAAAGAAGAAACCAAGAGATGTGAAATGGTTGCCTTAACAAAGTAGAAAATGTGAGAGATTTGGGACAGCTCCACCTTAACTTGCTGTGTTATTTAGCAGCTTTCAAAAAGCATGTCTTTTGAAGAAAAATTAGAAAGTGTAGGAAAGAAGTCTCCTTTGATGCTATCTGTGAATAATCCTCCATGACACACACACACACACACACACACACACACCACTATTCATAGACTGCTGTAGGCAGAGATGCAGCTGATAAATTCTATCCCAACTGAGGAGTCAAACTGGGTGAAGAAAGATCACCACACCTTAGCAGGTGACTAATCTGATCCACCTGGAATGAAATCAGTTCATTCTGTATAGAGATTTCACTGACTTTCTTTACGAGAAGAAAAATATTTTAGGGAAACAATTATTTCTTTTTAATTGAAAAAAGGAGATGGGAACTTGATCTGCCTCAACATACTCTTTAAAACATCCTTTCAGTTTTGTTGTATACTGCCCAGAATCAGTTGCTTTGTGAGATGGGTGGCTATATAAATTAGAAAGATGAATAAATAAATAATTCAAGGCCAAGTGTAAATCTCATCCTTTAAATGGGAGTTACCTCTTGACTCATGCAGTCCTCAGCCTACTCAGCCTTTCTGTGTAGTCTATGGAGCTCAAATGAACCCTAATTACTGAATCTGACTGCCTGCCTGATTAGCCAGTAGCTGGCTGGTAGGGAGGCAAGCAGGCATGTAAGAATATTACTTGTATCAGAGAAACAGCAATGGGACCCTACTCCATCTTTCCCACTCAATAGCAATAGCACTTAGACTTATATACCACTTCATAGCTTCCTCTAAGCCAGTGGTTCTCAACCTTCCTAATGCCACAACCCCTTAATACAGTTCCTCATGTTGTGGTGACCCCCAACCATATAATTATTCCTAAAACTATTGAAAATATATGTTTTCTGATGGTCTTAGGCGACCCCTGTGAAAGGGTCATTCGACCCCCAAAGGGGTCCCGACCCACAGGTTGAGAACCACTGCTCTAAGCAGTTTACAGAGTCAGTTCATTGCCCCCAACAAGATGGGTCCTCATTTTACCAACCTCAGAAGGGTGAAAGGCTGAGCCAACCTTGAGCCGGTGAGATTCGAACTGCAATACTGCATTCTAACCACTACGCCACTACGGCTCCTCAAATACATCCTCACTTGATCACATTTCGGGTGATTGCTACTGGCTCACATTTACAACTGGTTGCAGCATACCATGATGATTACAGCAGCAGAAAATGGCAAAGTATGCCCTTTGGATATGCCAGATTTGCTTAGTGACTATCTGATTCACTTAACAACCATGGTGACTCATTTTATGAACATTGTAAAATTGAGTCAGTGACTCGCTTAATGACTGCAATAACTCATGTCCAAAATTCTGAGCTTAATTGTCATAAGTTGAGAACTACCTGTACTGTTGGTAATAATACTGCCTAGAAGCTGTCTGTGAGGAGATGGCCAGTTAAGAAATTTGAAATAGATATAGATGCACATACACCTATTGCTCTCTCCAGTCATTCTTAAAAATGGAATAGGTATCTTAACAACCTCATACATTGCAAGCTTATCCATCTGTGTTTCCAGGCCACCAATGAAATTGTCCACTAAAAATTATTTCTTACCCACCTCCTCAGTAGAAAATCTTGAAGCCTATATATCTGTGCTTTCTCTTGTGCTGTAAGAAATTGAATTCCTGAGAGAAGATTGTTCATCTAAAATACCTATTTTTCTTTTTTAGCTTTTAAAATTTGTTCCTGAAAAAGCTGACATTGATCTTCTGGAAGAACACAAGCATGAGTTGGATCGGATGGCCAAAGCTGACAGATTTCTCTTTGAAATGAGCAGGTGAATTTGCCAGCTGCTTCCCTTCTACTGTTGCTGTCTACACCAAAAACAGGAACTCAATAACTAGATGAATGTGTAGAAAGGAAGGTTGTTTTCCTAGCCACGTAGACCTTGGGTGTCAAACTAAATCGGTCACGTGATGCATTGTGACATATCACAACTTTTTTGCCATTGCGGAGCTGGGGTGGGTGTGGCCAGCATGTGACGAATCCGGTCCCCAGGCCGCCAGTTTGACAGGTCTGATTTAGGCTATGTATTGAAGAAAAAGTACAAAATTACAATCTGGGCTTTTTATACTGCTGAAATTGGTATTCTAGCCTAGTGAGATTGATTTGGTTGATGTAATTATTGCTGTGAGGGAGGAAAGAGATAAATACAAAAAATGAACAATATGGAAAGGCATGTCTCAGTTGTATTAAGGATTTGAGAAAATGGCCACAGGAAGCTTGGGGAGATAGAGCTCTTTAAAGAGCTTACAGGCTAAAGAGGTTCCATGCTTTCCATTTCCATTTAATTTCAGTGTGTTTTCTTATTGAATCATGTTGATTTGTAAGCCACTTTTGCCTTTGCTGTATGCACTGGGAATACAGAATACAGGACCACCTTCTGTAATCTGATGGCTTCAAGTTACATTCCAAGCTTTGATCATGTTATTTTAGGAACTGTAAGTTGAATTGAAGGACATCAGATTTTATGGAGCTTGAAAGTCACGGAATAAGTATTTGATGATAATCTTTACAGATGATTGCTTTTACTTTTCAGAAGGCAACAGTGCAATTTAACCTGAAACATGTCATTTTTTTCCAACTTTTACTAACCTTGAGAAAGGTAGCTCTTTTACTGTTTTACTCCTTTTTCTTATAGGATAAATCATTACCAGCAAAGGCTGCAGTCCTTATATTTTAAGAAGAAGTTTGCTGAGAGAGTTGCTGAAGTTAAACCCAAAGTTGAAGGTAAAGTATGCCCTCAAGGAAATGGTTATGTTTGATGAAACCATTTAAGGAAGCCAACTTCTCTTGAACTGAATCAAAGTGCAAAGAACCTTTCTACTATGTTTGAAATAAATATTTGAAACAAGGAAAATCTTTTAAATTTTATTTTAAATTTTGAACAAAACAGTGGTGGCAAGGGAGGGGGATGGGATATCATGTTAATGAGAATAGACTGTGACCTTAAATCATAAATATTTTAATTTTGATGAATTATTAAAGGATTAATGGTGATGAGAACACCTAATAGTTGAAATGTTCTATGAATTGTTCATAGAACAGGAATTGGGTATGTCTAGTTTAATGAAAAGAAGGACTAGGGGTGATATGAGGGCAGTGTTCCAATATATGAGGGGTTGTCACAGGGAGGAGGAGGTCAACCTATTTTCTAAAGCACCAGAAGGCAGTACAAGAAGCAATGGATGGAAACTAATCAAGGAGAGAAGCAACCTAGAATTAAGAAGAAATTTCTTGACAGAACAATCAATCAGTAGAACAACTTGCCTCCGAAAGTTGTGGGTGCTCCAACACTGGATAAAAAGAAGTGATTGGATAACCATTTGTCTAAAATGGTATAGGGTTCCTTCTTGAGCAAGGGGTTGGACACTAGAAGATCCCCAAGATCCCTTCCAACTCTGTTACTCTGTTCCAGGATCTAAAAACACATGTGTCAAAAAAATGTAATGATCATTTTTATTAGCAAACCTATCTCTTTTCATCTTCTTTTCTAACTTGGTTGTTTTGTAAAAAGTCATTTGAATGACACCTGTAATTTTCATCTTTTTTTATTGTTATTTTTTTTCCTTTTTTGCCAATGCTGTGATCATTTCTTGGTATCTTCCTTTCTGTTTGTAAAATTCCAGCTGCTTTGTAAATCATTCCATTAAACACATATTAATGCTCTCTAGTCACCATCATATTGTCTGACCGGATCTTCTTCCACTTGTCCTTTCTAGCCATTCGAACTGCTTCCATCCAAGTATTCCAGAGCAGAAGCCTGAAGCAGCTGCTTGAAGTGGTTTTGGCTTTTGGCAACTACATGAACAAGGGCCAGAGAGGGAATGCTTATGGCTTTAAAATTTCTAGCCTCAACAAGATTGCAGATACCAAATCCAGCATTGACAAGTAAGCAGCTTCAAGCATGTGCTCATTTTGGGGGTGAGAAGAGGGTGTTGGAAGACTAGCTTCCTTTTGAACTCTGTCTTTAAAGAATCTAGATCAGGGGTGTCAAACTCAAGGCCCGGGAGCCGGATCTGGCCCAAGGGGTACTTAGATCTAGCCCTGGGGGCACCCTAGAAACAGTGAAGGACTGGCCTGTGGTGCTTCTGCCAGTGAAAACAGGGTCTCAAGCTCTTTTTTTTGGCTGCCACTGCCTTCTACAACCCTCTGTCAGTGAAAACAGAGCTCGGGAGGGCCACCACAGGTGCCCCCAACAGTGACATCGAGCTGGCCATGCCCACCCTGGCCACACCCACCCTGGCCTCCAGAGGTCAAACACAACCCTGATGCGGCCCTCAATGAAATCGCGTTTGACACCCCTGATTTAGATAATCTGCTTCTTTTAGAGCAGTCTGCAGCTGAAGCTGCACTACGTTATCAAGAACTTTCCCCCAAAAAGGAAAAGATTGGAGAGAAGATTATTATTATCTAATAAAGCTGGATTTTTAAAAAGTCTCCTCAGAAGGGGGAACGCAGGGGCTCCTTTAAAGCAGTCAGATTAATCTCTCCCTCAAAGAAGTACTAACAACCTCTTAAGTTCTGGCACACATACTCAGCCACATAGAGCAGGGGTATCAAAGTCATGTTATTACGGTGGCCTCACGTGACGTATCGTGACTTTTTTCCCCTTTGCTAAACTGGGCGTGGGCGTGGCCAGCTCGTGACCCATCTGGCCCATGGGCCGCGAGTTTGAAAGCCCTGAAATAGAGGATCCAGGATGGACAATTTTATGCTGGATAACATTGTCTTAACTTGTCCGCAAAACAGAATGAACCTCAGATTACAGTAACACTTCCCTCTTCACCACCACATAAGAAATCAAGTTGTACAGATATTATAGTGACCATGCAGTAGAACTTCCTGTTCCTCCCTCCCCATTAGGGACTGAAGAAGCTTAACAAGGCCAGCTAGATGACAACCCTAATACTATATGGATGGAGACATTTTTAGCATTCATGAGAGGCAAAGAATTGTTTGAGAAAGGCAGCTTTTTTCTTAGAAAGAACTAGAAAGAGCTGAAGCATAAATGCTTCTGTGCCACATGATGTTTCAACCCATGTTTTGAATGTCTGTAGAAATTGATGTAGTCAAATTCTCTTGCCATGAATGTAGCACTGGCCACCAGTCTTGTTAGTTTTAAAAGAGAATTAGAAAAATTCATGGAGGACAGAGCTATCAGTAATTACTATTTTTAAACTGTGTGCTGCCCTCTGAATCACAGATAGCATATCTCAGATACACACTATTGAGAAGCAAGTATTTTGTAGTCCAAATTGGATCTGGATGGTCATTGTGTGTCATCACAGTATTGAACTCTTCACCTGAACTCTGGAAAGGTATAGCTAGTTTCCTTGGGGTGAATTAAATGTCACTTACTTTCTCTTTGTTGAAAAGTAATATTTCATGTTATGGTTCATGTTATTAATCATTGCCTGTCTTTATCCCAGGAACATTACCTTGTTGCACTATCTCATCACAATCATAGAAAAAAAATATCCCAAAGTATTCAGCTTACATGAAGAATTAAAACACGTCCCTGGAGCCGCCAAAGTAAAGTAAGCATGTATTTAGGAAACTGTTATTACTACTAATTTCTTTGTATGAACTTATGTATAGCAGAGGTACGAGAGGAGTAAGTAGCAAAAAAAAAAGTTGTTTTTCAGATAGGGTCAATTCACAGAAACGCAGTTTAGGACTGATTTTTGAAAAAATGCAGAGTAGGAATTGTCCCAACCTTTCCCAGTGCTTTACTTTCAGAAAGAGAGTTTGCATTTTACATCGGTAAATGAATCGTGCCAGTTTTAACCTCAAGGCTGTCTTCATCAACATGTGCCAGGGCTAACTAAATTGCTACAGATAAGATGCTAATCTAAAAATAAGAGTCTTTTTTTCCCCCTCCAGTCAGAGAAGTACGGAGGGTGTCAGAGCTTACATGATAAAATTTTGCTAGGAGTAGCTTGAAAATTTCATGTCTTTCCTTTATTTCTGGCAGTATGACTGAACTGGAGAAGGACATTGGCAACTTGAGGAGTGGGCTCAGGGCTGTGGAGACAGTAAGTGTTGCTTATCCAATTAATGGTTCCCTACTTGCATTTCAAGACGGGCCACGTGGGTGGGCATCTGAGCATGGGTTAGCATTCATTCTTGGAAGGAGGGGGGGTGGGAAACAGGTGAAGCCGTTGTTATCTCTTGTCTAAGAAAATGGTTTCTCTTTCCTGTCCTGCTTCTTGTTACTTATTACAGCTTTATAGCTCTGTTAATGACCTCAGTAGCTTTTTTGCTTACTTGCTTTCATCATGAGTGATTTTTTTAAAAGAAAAAAAAAATTGGCCTTCATAGTTCTAACAGCACAGAGATAGTTTTGAAATGTTTGGAAGCCCATGTGGCAGTCAGGTCTACAGCTGCTTTCAATCAATTTTAATCAGCAAAGCCAACTATAAACCTTTGTTCCAGTATGTCCTTCACACATATATACCTCCCCCATCTCAGAAATGTTTGGACATTTTGACAAGGGGTAGTGTGTGTATGGTAGATTAGGTGAATTGCCTCCAGAAATTGAGCTGAAGGGAGTTGAGATCAGTAGGCCGAGGTTCCTCTTAAAGTATATCAGTTTTATGTTACCATAAATGTTTGCAAAAATAAAGATGAGTTAATATGTCATTCTAGCCCTGCACTAGTACTGTTGAGCAAATGATCCTTATCAATAATAAAGAAAATAAAAACTGTTGCAGGGAGCTGTATTCCTCTGTTAGATTGAGGAGGACATCTGAGGAGATAGCAAGGGTTATTTGAAGGTCTAACTGCATCAGGACACCAGAACTTTCAATAGCATGGAATGGGTCGTGTATAAGGCACGCATGAAGATGTAGACAGAGATAGGCAATCCTTTGATAGACACAGAGAGTGCCTGAAATATTTGGATGGCTGCTATGGAAGGAGAAAATTGCATGGCATAGAGTAGAAGCAGAATTTATCTTCTAGGATAGAATCATAAGAGCTTTTAAAGGGATGGAAGTGTTCTTAAAAAATACTTGAATGATTTTGTTTGAAAAACTCACAGAAGACTGGCTTTAGAATGATGGACTGGTGTCTGGAGGCTGCTCATACCAGCATGCTAGGACCAATTGTTAAATTTTCAAGAATGTTATGAGCTCCAGTTGAGAGCAGATCTGAACTGCTACACCTAGCACAGCAGCCAATGATTTGGCAGCTAGCAGCACAGTGCAATGGACCCAGCAGATCTGGCTGTTATTATACATTTATTAGCACACCACTGAATAATGCCCAAAATTTCATACGGAAAAACAGAAGGTCACAGAATAATGATGATCATTAACATACCATAAAGAATATCTTAAATTGGTTTTTGACCCTCTGATTGACTCAACTGATGGACTTTATTTCCTGATTAGAGTTTAGATTGGCCCCCACTTGCAATGAGAGCCTGATTGTGGGACAATGCATTTTGAAGCTCTTATCCCTCTACCTGCATAGGAGATGGTTGTGTATACATGGTTGTGTTTATGGCAGAATGAATATTCAGTTGCACAAAAGTCCCTAACACGTTGGTAAATAAGAAATTCCAAGCTAGAAGATGCTGCCATTCTTCTCAAAATAACATTGCCCTTCTTATATATGTCTTACCAATATAACTGCACAACCTCCAAGGCTTTGCTAGCTTCTGTCAGTGCCCATCCACCAGGATCAGAGGCTTCTTCCTAGTGGCATCAGTTCTATGGGATATCCTCCTCTGAATGGGTCCCATCATGACTTGGGGATTTCTCAGAAAGCTTTTATTATCCAGGTTTATCTGATAGTTGACCTTTGTGCTATAATTTAAACTGGCTGCAGAGGAAATACTTGGCCAGTTTCGTCTAATGTTTAAGGCATCAGGCTAGAAAGCAGGAGATTGAGAGTTCAAGTCCACCTTAGCCATGAAAGCCTGTTGGGTGACTTTAGACTGCCAAAATCACTCTCAGCCCAACATATCTCACAGGGTTGCTGTTGTGGGGGGAAAGGAGAGAAGAAGGTGTGTTGGATATGTTGGATATTTCCTGCTTTGTTGCTTTTTATTTTACAGAAATACAGTATAAAATGTGCTTAATAAAAATGAAGGGCTGAAACAGAACTGGAGAATTGTCCCTCCATAGCTCCTTGCATTCAGTTCCTTAACACTTATCCAGAGCCAGGGTATTCGGCCAATCTTATCCATAGTTCATGTCAGCCGGGATTTGTTCAACTAAAAGCTACTGGGAAGATAAATAATTTATTTGGCTGGCTAACCCAACTGAACAGCCTGTTTCCCACATGAGTGCAGTATTTATGCATTTTTCATATTACATCATCAGAAACAGTTCTCTTGGAGTGTACATTTGGGGGTCTTGGACTTGAGCTGTTTGGGGATTTCTAAATTTCAATCATTATCTGGGATTATGACTACCTCTATCTGGAGTAACATGAATTGTTTTTCTAAAGGAACTGGAATACCAAAAATCCCAGCCTTCCAATCCAGAGGACAAGTTTGTTTCTGTGGTTAGCCAATTCATCACTTTGGCCAGCTTCAGCTTCTCAGATGTAGAAGATCTTCTAGCAGAAGCCAAAGAACTGGTAAGAAATCATTATTACAGGTTAGAGGTATGCAGCATCTGATCTGACAGATACAGCAATGATACTCACACTGGATCCAAAGCACTCTCTCATCTCCTTCAGATCCAAATATTGCACATACTTATTATAGATCTCTGCTAATCCAGAACTTTATGGGATTTTTGATGCTAGGCTTTGAATTTTGACCATGGTTCAATGTATTTCTTTTTTATATAATCAGTTTAACTGAAGTTGAGAAGGTATGAATGGTCTGAAGCCACACCTTGGGTCTGGGATAATATAAGACCTTGAACTAAAAACCTTTCTCTCCCAAAGCTCCTCTTGATATAGACCAGAATTTACAATATAGAATTTACAAATTCTTTCAAATGAAGGAACATTTTGGATGTTAGGGTGGCAAAGATGGGCAAAGCCAACCCAGAAACTGCAGTGAAACTACCTACTTCTCATGGGTTTAATAGTTTTCTGTCATATTAAACTGTAAAATTAAATTACAGACCATTTTTAGAGGGAGTCATAACTGTGCCCGTGGGGACTTAGGTTTTGCCTATCCTGTGAGAATGTTTATTAGGGTTCTCTGTCTGGTTTGTCCCTGTGGCTCAGTAGTTGCTAATACACGAAGATGCATTCTAATTAAGGAACTCTGCAGTGAGTCCCTCTATGATTTGTCCATCAGAATCAAATTCCAATTGCAGATGGGCCAATTAAAGAATATGGTTTGTAAGAGAGAAAAACAGAAGAAGCTGTCTGTCAATCAATGACTTACCTCCAGAAGTTGTCGGTGCTCCATCACTGGAGGCTTTTAAGAAGAGATTGGACAGCCATTTGTCTGAAATGGTCCAGGGTTTGCTGCTTGAGCAGAGGATTGGACTAGAAGACCTCCAAGGTCCCTTCCAACTCTGATATTCTGTCAGGCAATGAACATCCAGAGGTTCATATCGTGCTCTCTTTCTGACTCTCAGCTTTTCCTCAGTAAAATGATTCAGAGCGTTAGCTTTATTCCATCCATCAGTTGTGTGGAATAGCTGAATCAAGCCCCTGACACTAACTGCACAATGGAAATCCTGTCCAAATTTTGCTTATTCAGAGTTGTTTCTCTTTAATTTTGTTTCTAAAATAGCAAACCTTGAAAGGCAGGTGTCCTTCGTTATTCATACCCAACATATGTATTTGGTATTTGGGGGCGCAGTGGTTAGATTGCAGTACTGCAGACTAACTCACTGCTCACTCCAGGAGTTCAATTCTGAATGGCTCCAAGTTTTTTTTTTAATTTTGATTTATATGCCACCCTTCTCCGGAGACTCAGGGCGGCTTACAATGCGTTAAGCAATAGCCTTCATACTTTTGTATATTTATACAAAGTCAGCTTATTGCCCCCACAAACTGGGTCCTCATTTCACCTACCTTAGAAAGGATGGAAGGCTGAGTCAACCTTGAGCCTTGGAGAGATTCGAACCTGCAGAAATTGCAGGCAGCTGTGTTAATAACAGGGTGCATTAAACCACTGTACTACCAAGTACAGGTTGACTCAGCCTTCCTAAACCACTGTACTACCAAGTACAGGTTGACTCAGCCTTCCATCCTTCCGAGTTCAATAAAATGAGGACCCAGATTATTGGGGGCAATATGCTAACTCTATAAAACACTTAGAGAGTGCTGTATAAGCACTATGAAGCAGTATAGAAGTCTAAGTACTGTTGCTATTTCTTTATTACTGACTTTGTAGCATTATCAAATCAAATAACCCCCTTCCAAGCAACCCCCCTCCAAACAAAATAGAGCAACTACAACACTCTTCAACTATCAAAAGCTCTGTGGAAGACTTCCATCTTGATTCTCCTTCAGAAAACCATAAAGAAGGGTGCAACTTGGATGTCCAGTTCCATGGAGTAGGACCATGGCAGGATAATCTTGTTACTATAATGGGCTCCCTATTCTCTTCATGTGGGCCAATGTACCAGATGGATATGGCCTACTTGGCATATATGATCTATAGATATCTAGTTGCCAAACCCCAAAGAATTTCATAGATTACAATCTGCATTTCAGATTGTACTCACAAGCCTATTGGTAATCAATGCAGTACTCACCATTTTCAGGTAAACCCTCGTGTGGGTATTCATTCCTGTGGGCTGAAAAGTTTCTGGTTAAGCAAATTCAGTTTACTTTCAAAAGAAGACAGGTGGGGGAGGGTAAATGTCTTTTCCAAAGCTTT
Source organism: Pantherophis guttatus (assembly GCF_059756535.1). NCBI lineage: Eukaryota > Metazoa > Chordata > Lepidosauria > Squamata > Colubridae > Pantherophis > Pantherophis guttatus. The sequence goes on from NC_142063.1 coordinate 32,353,340, forward strand.
CCTAGCACATTTGGTTCCAATACTGAAGCATGTGGCAATAATAAATAGCACATAGGAATGAATCTTCAAAGCAAAGTTGGAAGTCCACGTTTTCACTCTCCCTGTCCGTGTGTTTGAGGTTTGTAACTTTGATATCAAATTCTGGTTTTATTGCCCCTGAGTTAATAAAAGAGGGAGTGGAGGAAACTTGATAATAAACGACATGAAACAAAAACAGAGGTGCAGCTTCTTAGCAATTCCAAAATGGTATGAATAATTCATTAGAGAAGAGATAGATAACCAGACTTTGACCTGGTGAGGACATGGTGGGTTCAAATACATGAAGATACCAGAGTTTGAAAGGAGGGGAGGAGATGGTGACTGGTACCATAACGCAAACCTTGTCCTATTATGAATGCGTGACTTCAGAGAGTAGTTTTTTGAGTTTGTCCAAAACTTTCTTAAGGGCAGGATTCTCTCCTAGATTGTACTAGTAGCACCAGGATTTAATAGAATAGGATTTAATAGAAAGATAGGAAGCTGCAGACCACAGAAGCTTGTACAGATTGTGCAGTGAAAGATGCAACATTCAGGTGCAGCCCTTGGCCCCTTCCGACCTAAATATGTGCAAGAACACCATACTGAAATCATGGGAATTTTATTTACATTATTTTTTCTTCCAAAATAATTAGATCCAGGATCATCTTTATTTCCAGAAGGATCTTAAATTCTGCCTAAGGCCAATAGATATGTTTACAAAATAAAAATGAGGAGGAGGCAACTCAGTGTTTGTTTTAAGGCGCTGAGCTTGCCGATCGAAAGGTCAGCAGTTCAGCGGTTCAAATCCCTAGTGCTGCGTAACGGGGTGAGCTTCCATTACTTTGTCTCAGCTTCTGCCAACCTAGCAGTTTAAAAGTACGTAAAAAATGCAAGTAGAAAAATAGGGACCACCTTTGGTGGAAAGGTAACAGTGTTCCCTGAGCCTTTGGCATTTAGTCATCCCGGCCACATGACCACGGAGACGTCTTAGGACAGTGCTGGCTCTTCGGCTTTGAAACGGAGATGAGCACTGCCCCCTAGAGTCGGGAACAACTAGCACTTATGTGTGAGGGGAACCTTTACCTTTACCTTTTTATCCCCTCCCAACCTCCAAAATGTTAAAAGTAAGATTAGAGTTGTTTCGGTGGGACAGAAATCAGACAGAGTAGCAATTTGCTTCTGCTAAACTAGTGTTTCATTATTATCTATACTTAGGACAACCCCAGCTCACAACCTGATAACAAAATGCCATACATATTCATTGACTTCCCAAAGACTTCCCAGACTTGCCATAATGGATAAGTTTCTCACAATTCCTATTATGCATGGCCTTGTCTGAAGGAAGATATGAAAAAGAATTAAGCTTGGAAGTACGATCCTGTTCTTAAGAAAAGACGCCTGGAGAGTAGTTGGAGGACCAGCCGCTCCGAACCTGACCGAACACTGGTGAGGTCTCATATTAAGACCTACCTAGTGGCGATAAAAGCGGCGAAAACTAGCTATTTTGCCGCTCTTATCGCGTCATCAGATAATCGCCCGGCCGCCCTGTTTAGGGTGACCCGCTCCCTCCTCCATCTGGAAGTGCGGGATGACCCCTTGCAGGGTCGAGCTGAGGATTTTGTGCAGTATCTGTATGACAAAATCGCTCAGATTCGGGAAGGGCTGGCCTCTGACTGGGTATGTCCAGACGGGATGACTGAGGCAGGTCTTGAGAGTGTTATCTGGGGGGAGTTTGATCCTGTGGCTCCCGAGGACATGGACAGGGTCCTGGGACGGCTGAACGCGACCACATGTTTATTGGACCCGTGTCCCTCCTGGTTGGTACTGGCTTCCCGGGAGGTGACACGAGGCTGGCTCCAGAAGATTGTTAACGCTTCTTTGAGTGAGGGGGTCCTGCCGGCCGCTTTGAAAGAAGCGGTGGTGAGGCCCCTCCTCAAGAAGCCTTCTCTGGATCCGGCTGTCTTGGCTAACTATCGTCCAGTCTCCAACCTTCGCTTCATTGCGAAGGTTGTTGAGAGTGTGGTGGCGCAACAGCTTCCCCGGTACCTGGATGAAGCTGTCTATCTAGACCCGCTCCAGTCCGGCTTCCGGCCTGGGCACAGCACGGAAACGGCATTGGTCGCATTGGTGGATGATCTCTGGAGGGCCCGGGATAGGGGTTGCTCCTCTATCCTGGTCCTGTTAGACCTCTCAGCGGCTTTTGATACCATCGACCATGGTATCATGTTGCACCGGTTGGCGGGGTTGGGGGTGGGAGGCACCGTTTTGCGGTGGTTCTCCTCCTACCTCTCTGACCGGTCGCAATCTGTGTTGACAGGGGGGCAGCGGTCGACCCCGAGGCACCTTGCTTGTGGGGTGCCACAAGGGTCGGTCCTCTCACCCCTTCTGTTCAACATTTATGTAAAGCCGCTGGGTGAGATCATCCGTGGCTTCGGGGTGGAGTTCCATCAGTACGCTGATGACACCCAGCTGTACATCTCCACCCCAGGCCACCCCAATGATGCCCTTAAAGTGATGTCCCAGTGCCTGGAGGCCGTGCGGGCCTGGATGGGGAGAAACAGGCTCCAACTCAACCCCTCCAAGACCGAGTGGCTGTGGCTTCCGGCGTCCCGATATAGCCAGCTGACGCCATCGCTGGCTATTGGAGGCGAATCACTCGCCCCCACGGAGAGGGCTCGTAACTTGGGCGTCCTCCTGGACGCACGGCTGTCGTTAGAAGATCATTTGGCGGCCGTGGCCAGGGGGACTTTTTATCAGGTTCGCCTGATACGCCAGTTGCGCCCCTTTCTAGATCGGGACTCCCTACGCACAGTCACTCAGGCACTCGTCACTTCCCGCCTGGACTACTGCAATGCTCTCTACATGGGGCTCCCCCTGGGGTGCACCCGGAGGCTCCAGCTGGTCCAGAATGCGGCCGCGCGGGGGATTTTGGGGGCGACGAGGCGCTCCCACGTGACACCTCTCCTGCGCGAGCTGCACTGGCTCCCGGTGGTCTTCCGGGTGCGCTTCAAGGTGTTGGTGACCACCTTTAAAGCGCTCCATGGCTTAGGGCCGGGGTACTTACGAGACCGCCTTCTGCCACCAATAGCCTCCCACCGGCCAGTACGCTCCCACAGAGTGGGCCTCCTCAGGGTGCCGTCCGCCAGACAATGTCGGCTGGCGACCCCCAGGGGGAGAGCCTTCTCTGTGGCGGCGCCCGCCCTCTGGAACAACCTCCCCCCAGAGCTACGTACAATAACAGACCTCCGGATTTTTCGTCGGGCCCTGAAAACCCATTTATTCCAACTAGCTGGGCTGGCTTGAGTCAAATTTTAAATGGATTTTAAATTGGAATGTTTTAATTACGGCCAAAATTATTTAATTATTTTAAACAGTTTTTAGATTTTGTATGTTTGTATGTATGTCTTGTTTTTACTTTGGCTGTTCACCGCCCTGAGTCCTACATTGGAGAAGGGCGGTATAGAAATTTAAACAAATAAAATAAAATAATAAATAAATAAACTGATGTTTTCTTAGACTGAAAAAGAATAAATCTGGAAGAATTTGCAAAAAGCTGACTAGTTTCTTCCTTTAGTTTATCAAAGCAGTGAAGCATTTTGGAGAAGATTCTGGCAAAACACAACCAGATGAGTTCTTTGGGATCTTTGACCAGTTCCTTCAAGCTGTAAATGAGGCTAAACAAGAGAATGAAAACATGAGGAAGAGGAAGGAAGAAGAAGAGCGACGGGCGCGCATGGAAGCTCAGGTACTACAAAAGGCACTTCTACAAGTACAAAAGGCACTTCCCGTGGCATGGGCCCGGGGTACTTGCAGGAGCACCTGCTACTGGCCTCCCACCGACCAGTGCGCTTGCATAGGGCTGCCCTCCTCGGGGTGCCGTCGGCCAGGCAATGTCGGCTGATGGCACCCAGGATGAGGGCATTCTCTGTGGGCGCGCCGATCCTCTGGAATGGTTTACCCACCGGGCTCTGCATGGCCCCTGATCTCCGCTCCTTCCGTAGGGACCTGAAGACGTGGCTCTTTAAACAAATCGCCTGATCTGCTGGGAGTTTTTTTAGTTTTTCTAAAGGTTTTAATTAGAGTATTTTAATTAACTAAAATTAATTTATTATTTTATTGTGCGATGCTTTTTATTTTTTGTGAGCCGCCCCGAGTCCTTCGGGAGAAGGGCGGCATATAAATTTGATTAAATAAATAAATACATCCAATTTCATAATCTTCCCCAAGTTGGTATCTTCAAAAAATGTTGAACTTCAACTCTCATTGCCAGCAGAAGATGCATTGTGTGGCATCCAGACAGCATCAGATTACAGAAAACATCTGTATTAACACAGCAAGAGTAGCAAGGATAGTCAATCTGTTGTTCTCTAGAGCAGGGGTCTCCAACCTTGGCAACTTTAAGACTTGTGGGTTTCAACTTCCAGTTTTGCTGGTTGAGGAACTCTGGGAGTTGAAGTCCATAAGTCTTAAAGTTGCCAAGGTTGGAGACCCCTGCTCTAGAGCATATTTTAATTTATTTCCTATATGAATTTTAGAACCTGCCTCCTGTAGAGTCTGAGCATTATAGACTCTACAGCTAGCGGGAGCTCATAAAGCTTTCAGCAAAAAGTGATCTTTGCCACTTTTTATTGGGATCCATGAGGCCCTTCTGCATGCAGTGTATGTGAGATCTTCCACTGAGCTTAGCTTCCGCTAGTGCAGGCTCCTGCTCTGTAAATCTGTAACCAAGTGCCTTCCCCATTCTGCTCCAACACTTGTTTTCAGTCACAATTCAACATGTGAAGCACTGTGGGCTTTTTTTTCTCTGCAGGCCCAGAGAATTCCCAGAGATTTCTCAGATAGAACTGAGCTCACCACATTACTGCATTGGAACATGCAGCTTTTCACTAGCTGAACTGTTTTGCACACACACGTGTGTGGCCTTTCTCGGGATTTTCAATAGCCACAACGTGGAAATTAAGGCTCTCTTTTCTTCTCTCTCTCTTCCAGCTCAAGGAGCAGCGAGAAAGGGAGCGCAAGGCTAGGAAGGCAAAAGAAAACAGTGAAGAAGGTGGAGAGTTTGATGACCTGGTCTCCGCTTTAAGGTCTGGGGAAGTCTTTGACAAAGACCTTTCTAAATTGAAGCGCAATCGCAAACGCATCACGAATCAGCTGGCAGACGGGAGTCGCGAGAGACCCATCACAAAACTCAACTTTTGAACATCGTCTTTTTTAAGAGTGTTAGTGGGGGGAGAAGAAACCTGACCAATAATCTGGTAAAGCCTGGTCTTTTTTTGCCTTCTGCCTTGGTGGTCACACAGTGGCATCTTTCCTCCCCCACCCTGCATGTCTGCGTGAGCGGGTGTTAAAGGAAGCATGTGTGTGTGTGTAGATGTGCTGTATATACAAATCTCTTTGGGTGGATGGAGACCAAAAGGGTGTGTGTATGCGTGGACATGCTTGTAAGCACGCACGGTGGCTACTGCTTGAACGAATGTTCCCTTTTCTACCAGTTATAGTGGCATTCCACAAACAGCTTCTCCATTTCAAAAGCACAAACATTGGAGAGGGAGGCTGATAAGAGGCAGAAACACCCGGGGGGAACGAGGGAGGCTGAATAGTAACATTCAGCTCGGCTTATTGGGGTCCTTGAGGCCGATACTGAGGGGAAAATAGGAAGAGAATCGTGCAGGATGACCTGAGATCATCTTGACCTGGATGGACCCACCTTGACTGACTCATCACTGCTGGGAATACAGTGGCAAAAAGTCCATTACAAACTCTTCTTGTTCAGCCTGAACTGTATTTCTTGGAAAACAATCTTATCTTCTGTGTCTATTATTACCTAAAACTTGAACATCCCTTGTAATTCTTGTGCTGGCTCCCTTTATTCCCTAATCTCTCTTTTTCATTCTTTCCCAGCACTTTTGGACTCCTTGGGGAGCTTTTCATCACTGTAATAATGCACCTATAGAATTGATTTGTTTTCTTATTGAAGACCAATGGGGAATTGGGGAGGGAGGGGGGGTTGCTCTCTCTTTTTGGGAAAAAAAATGGATCCAAGAATCTATGTGTTCATTCTGTTTTGTTTTGATTCCCTGTCCAATAAGACAAACTCTATTCTCTGTAAATGTAGGTCAGAAGTTACTCTGGGCCAGTTCCGTTTTGTAACAGTTGTCTAATCAGCAGTGATTCCAGAGAAGCCTTGGGGGCGCGGGGGGGCAGGTTCGGGGCATACCTGCAGATATTGGGCACTATATGTAATCCTCCATACATGCCCACTGAAGTCTTCAGAGCTAGGTTTTTGGTCAAGCAGTACCAGGAGTGGACCAAGTGAATGTAGTGCCTCCGGTTTTTTAGAGTTTAGCTGAGAACTGCTGCCATGAAAAATAAAGGTGGCTCTTAACTGCTTAACTGCTCTTAAGCAGTGAGTTTAATGTCCTCTCCTAATGATCCTATGGCCTTGGGTTGATTGGCAGCACACAGAGGCCCTTGTTTGTAGAACAAGCATAGGTAAAACTTATTTCAAAGTTTGCCCTTTGTCCCAAAGGAAACAGCTTTGGTGAAAGGTTTTGATGAAGTCCAGAGTTGAGGAGAGAGATTTAAGGACCAAATGTATCATGCAGAGCAGCAGGAAGCCGCCCCCCCAAATTATATTGCTATTCATGTTTTCTTGCAGAAGTGTTAAGCAGAGCTACCTATAAAAATGTCGATCCAAAATCTAAAAAAAACAAAAAACAAAAAAACAAAAAAAAACATCGGATTGCTCAGGGAGTAATTAATAATTTAAAAACAATAGTAATACAAAGAAATTGGAAAGATGTTTTTAAAATGCCAATTTTTTTATAGCGTGGCTTAATCTTATAGAGAATATTGAAGACTGTTACTTTTTGCTCTCTTTTTTTCCCCTCTTTTATTTATTAGTGGGATTTCTCTTGCGTGGCTTTTTTTTTTTTTTAACCATCCTCATATTGTTATCTGAAATTGAACAGGGATTTGTTTATTTTATTTTTATTTTATTTTTTTTGGTCCTTGCACTAGATAGTTAATGCTGTTTGAAACTTTTGGGGGGTGGGGGTGGGGAGGGACTAGTAAAAGTTGCTAACTGGTTGGGGAATTGGAATAGCACTTTTCCTCATGGGAACTGTAAAAGAAATGTGTGGTTTTGTATAAAAACTAGTTTGTACAAAATACAGTTCTTGTTGCCGGGATCCCCAGATCCTTTTGCAATCTGAAAGCTGTGAAGATCACACCACAGAGAGCTGTCAGAGAGATCTGTTTGTGCGTGTGTGTGTATGTAGGCACGTGCATGTATTTTTCTCTCTTTTTTTTTTTTTTGAAATGTCATTTTTCTTAAACTGCAGCCTTTTTCAATAAACTCTACACCTGGATGGCTCGTCAGATACCTTGCAAAACAGTCAGAGTGAGAAGGCTGATTATCTGAGTCCTTGCAGAGAGCAGATATGAGCAAAAGCTTTGCTCCAGGAGAAAGCATCCAAGTTGGTCATAACTGTTACTTAAAACTAAAGTGCCTCTCTTTTATATGTATATATTGTATTTATAGATGGAAGAAAATTGGGTTAGATGCGATTTTTAGGGCGTTGATGATGAGAAAGAACTCAGATAGATCAGAGGAAACGTGAATAAAGACAAAGCCAGCATAGTATGAATATATAAAGAGGAGAAAAGTGCTGTGACATTCAGTCTCCTCGGGAAGACCAGCCCTGCAATCCAATAGGCATTTAAGAATTCGGCACCCTTTCTATGACCATAGAAAGAGTATTGCTGAAAAGTGAGTACCTTTTATTTCCAGCCCCCAACCCACCCCCAGGACCAATTCAGATTCTCATCAGGAAGCCATTTACATGGAGTAGACATAATGCAAGCATATATGACTGACACATGTCCCAGCATAGATGTCTCTGTTGACCCAGGACATCCTGCAGATACCCATTGTGCAGATTAACACTGCTTGAGGCAGTGCTTGGATTTTCCAGTGGAGCTATCCAGAAATACACTACAAGCTGGAAAATTATTTAGATAATTCTTTCTCTCACTTTTTCAGCAGGGATGTTGGATAGGCACACATTCATTTTGGGAGGATCTCTATCAGCTTACCTTGTTTAATCATCCTACTGTAAATCAGATGGGATTAATCAGAAGGTGAAAGTGAAATTCAGTGCAAATTAAAGTGGAAGCCCTTAAAATTCCCAGCCTTGGCAACTTTAAGATATGTGGACTTCAACTCCCATAGCTGGCTGACAAATTCTGGGAGTCAAAGCCCTTTAAATCTTAAAATTACCAAAATAAGGAAACACTTCTTTAAAAAAACAGCAATTTCGGTTCTGGCTTGAAAACCCTGTAATACTCAATGCTGATCTGTTCAAAACTAATCAAAAGAAACACAATGTTTTATTTGGATCCAAAATAAATCTGGGCTCATTAGTCAAGCACATCGCTTGTAGGATTTTGCCCCTACCCACTCCACACCACCCCAAAAAACTTCTTTGGCATTTAGAACATCAAGTATCAAATTGAGACAGCTGACTGATTTGTGTTGGGCTGTCAGCAATGTTAAAATAGCTTCAAGGGGAAATTGTTTTCTGTTTTGTAGGATGAATTAATGGATCTCCCTGGATTTCTTGCAATCTCTACTGCACGGATTACAAAGGAAGCAAGGATCCAGTGAAAACCATTCCTTGTGCTTCCAAATCAAACTTGATCTGCAACAAGCCTTATTTGGGAGGCTGCATTTGCAATTCTTTGTGCTTGTGTGAGAGAGTTTTTTTGTTCTTGTTTGTTTTCTTAAATAAATGTACAGATTAATCCCATGTGCCATTTGTTGTAAATTACATTTTTTGACTGGTGCTGGTGGAAGTAGCCACTCTATTTTCATTATAATTTTCCTCTTTGCATTGCTCCTGGGTGTGTAATTAAAAAAAAATAATGCCAAAAAAGAGAGAGGAAAACAAAAGTGATAGTTTGTAAACTGAAATATACTAAGTAGATTAGGAGTAGCAAACCATGTAGTGGATCTTAGATACACAGATGTTTTTAGCTAGCAGGAAATGATGTGTATGTTACAAGACTGTACATTTTTTAAAGAAAAACAACAATATGCAATAAAGAGTATACATAAAATTAAGGATATTCAGTATCATTTATACTTGAGCAAATTTTAAAACAAACTGATGGATTTATGACATTTAACATGCAAACAACACACTTTTTAAACAAAGATTTGATAGCTATCGGTACATCTTTCCCAGGTATACTGTTGACCCTCTATCCCAATAAATATGTTTCTGGAAATAGTATTTGGACTTGTCCTGAGAAAAGCACAATTTATTCTGTTATAGAAAAATGGTTTTTCAAGCCATACAAACCACCCCAAGCCTTGAATGTCCTTATTGCATAAATCCAGTGTTGCGTTATCATGGAACCAGAAATTGTAAAAAGATATTTCAACATCTCTGAAGATAAACTTTAGTTCTGGCACTGAAATATTATTTAAATACAATTCATATGTCTGTTTTATCTTGGAATGTGTTCATGTGCAGATTTTTATGCATGTTTCTCCTAGGTTGTTTAGTATTTCATTTTGTGTTTAACAAACTTTATCTTGAATATTGTGCCAAGTTCTCAGCACCCCATTTGAAGATCTAGACAAATTGGAGCAGGCTCAGAAATGAGCAGTAAGAAGACCACTGGACTACAAATTAACTCCTATAAAGACGAATTGATAGACAGCTTAGTTTTGCTGAGATTGAGCTGGGAAATACGATAGCATTCTTCAAATACTTGAACAGGTGACACACAAGTAGATCAATTCTCGTTCTCCATTATTCCAGAGTGCAGGATATGGAGTTATGGATTCAAATTATAAGACAAATACCAGTTACAAAAGAGTTCCTGAGAGTAAAAACAATTTAATAGCAGAACCACTTGAGCAGAATAGAAGTAAGCTGTCCTTCACGACAACTATCTGCCAAGGATGCTTTAATTCGAAATCTTGCACCAAACACCTAAATGGCAACATCCAAACTAGGATCCTAATTCTGATGAAACCGTGTTTTGCACACCTTGACTGTTAAAAAATAAAAGAATTAAGGGTATCTGAGGAGCCATGGAAATGTACTCTTAAAACTAGGCTGGAGAAATAAGAAATATCTCTGCTTAGCAATTATTTTTGCAGACCTCTTTTTTTGCAGACACTCCAAAGAAAAAGAAGATCTGCAAAAATAACTGCTGAGAGTAAATGCAACTCTGGAAAAAAGTGTTTGCTACATCAAATTTGTGTTCGAGCATTCAGTTTAGGAATATCATGCCATAAGTATATAATTATGGTACATTTTCACTGCATCCCAATTTGGGAACTGTCCAAATATATGAAAGATCTTGAATAAACTCCAATGAATTACTCAGGACTTCTTTTAGAGTAAATATATACTTTAAGGCAAAGTAGCAACAAATTTTAAATATCTAGATTTTCTTTCTACATTGATTTTAAATGGAGCTAGTTAACTAGAGATTGGTAGAAGATGATGATGATTGTATTCTCTATAAAAGCTCAGGCCAGTTTAGGCACAGTTCCCAAAGGCCTTCTTTTCAAGTATTGATCGGGAAACCTCAAAGACAAAACAAGGGTTAGCAATAAGGATATCTAATTAGTTATTATCTACAGCAGTATATAGAAAGGCAATTAGACATAAGAGGGTCTCTGAGAAAATGCTGTTATTTCTATTTTTAGCCTTTCTGGTATCAGTAGTAGAAAACACACAAGAAGAACTTTTTAAAAATTATGTGAAAACTGAAGTGAATGATAGGGATAGTCTGGTTTGTTTAGTCCAAGGCTGAAAATGACAATGCTCAGCATTGTTGTAAGAACTACGGTGATGAGGGATGAGAGCACTGTCATTTCCCCCCAACAAATTCTTCATGGCTCACCAAGCAGCAGTGGAGAAGAATGTGCCACCATCGTATGATGATGGTTGAGTCAGCTGTATTGAAAAGTTCTACCGACCTAGAAAAAAGGCCACTGTTTTGACTTTGGGAACATATAGGGGGGGAAAAGAGATTTCTCCAAGTATTCCAGATTTAATACACAGTCCTGGTGCCTTAAAAGGCATGAAATAATTGTTTGGAAAAATTTGGGTGACTTTGCTGGGTGGCTTGAGCAGTGAACAAACGGAGATTATTCTAGATGGATTTATTTATTTAAAAAAATCCTCTTTCCCTGATAAGACTTCAACAATCGCCATGCACTAGGAAGCTTTGCAGAAGTCAACAGCTGCTTTGATTTGCAAATCATTGACGGTGGTTTGAATACCAATAATGGGCTGCATTGCTATTTTTTGTTATTCAGTCACTCAGTTGTGTCTGATTCAGTGGTGGAATTCAAATTTTTTTACTACCGGTTCTGTGGGCGTGGCTTGATGGGTGTGGTGTGGTTTGGTGGGTGTGGCAGGGGAAGGATACTGCAAAAATCTCCATTCCCTCCCACTCCTGATGTGAGGATATTGCAAAATCTCCATTCCCACCCCACTCTGGGGCCAGCCAGAAGTGGTAATTGCCAGTTCTCCCAACTACTCAAAATTTCCGCTACCGGTTCTCCAGAACCTGCTGAATAGCATCCCTGGTCTGATTCTTTGTGACCCCATGGACCACAGCATGCCAGTCCTCCACTGTCTCCTGGAGTTTGCACAAATCATGTTCATTGCATCAATGGCACTGTCTATCCATTTCATGCTCTGCCGTCCCCTTTTTCCTTTTGCCTTCAATCTTTCCCAACATTAGGGTTTTTTTCCCAATGTGTCCTCTCTTTTTATTATGTAGCCAAAGTATTTGAGCTTCAGCTTCAGTACCTGTCTTTCCAAAGAACAATCGGGGTTGGTTTCCTTTAGGATTGCTATTGCTACTTATTTATTTTTGTTTTTAATTTCTCTGGATGTATTGGGAGATCCACAAATGTTACACCACGCACAAATGTTTGTCTACTTGCTTGGTTATTTTAACATTTCACTTGAGACTGACTTTCCATCCACAGGGGATTTGAAGCAGCTAAAAGGAAAAGCAAAGCAAAACAGGAAATAAAATCCATGTTTTTTAAAAGTCTGAAAATATCTATCACATGTATGATTGCAGAAGACCAGCTGAGGAGATCTTACAAGAGTGGGAGCTGAGCACAACCGCAACTTGGGAGCAAAACAGGAGAACAAGCTTGCGTATCATGGGAACAATTTCAGTGTACTCAATCTGCCGCAAGTTGTGGTATCTGCATATTACTGCAGACTGATGGGGTGCCAGACTTCATTACCAAGCTAACCAATTTTAGATTTCTTTTTGGCTATTCCTGGCTATGCACACTGCCTTCTGCAGTCTAGCCTTTCCACCCTGATTTCCTTGGCTTTTGGATGCATTCCTGCAGTGTTCTTTAATTGCTAGCCTAGAGCGAGCAGGTGTCTGGCTGGCTAAGGCATCGTCATTTGCCTTTTGGGTGTTTCAAAGGGCCTTGCAAAAACGTTCAGCCAACTCAAATGAGTTACTTGGCAGCACCACACCTTTGGGAATGAAAGCTGAGTGGCATCATTGTGTGTGGTTCTCAAAGCAGTTCTGCAAAGCAGAGATGTATCTCATTGGGTGGAACCGCTCTTCTACAAAAGCTCCTTTGGAGCAAGCAGATCAGATCTCGGATCTTAATTAAAAGAGAAGAGAAAATAGAAGGAACACCCATTGCTGCCAAACAACAGTAGCGTTATTTGCCCAGCACTGTGGTGGGGGAGGTGAAAGAGAGCATGCCAGAGATTTCCCAGAGGAGATCTAGTAGAATAAGGCACGGTGAACCTTTATATTTTAATGTAAACCAATGAAATCATCAAATGCTCTCTGTGGCCCTCAAAGCTATAAAAGGAGCTGAGAGAGGGCTTGCTCTCTCAGTACACCTGCTCTCATGCCCATACTCCTATAACCATTGATTATCACATATATGCCTGACTAGGTGCTCAGCCTGACTAGGTGGCTCAAGTGGCTAAGGCACTGAGCTTGTCGATCAGAAAGTTCGGTGGTTCAAATCCCTAGTACAGGTATCCTGCATGAGCAGGGGGTTGGACTAGATGGCCTCCAAGGTCCCTTCCATCTATGTTCCTGTTACAATATAGCATGTTTTCCTACACTTTGTCTCTCTTTCATAAAGACTTATGACCACAACTGAGCCCAACATTCCCATTGTTAAGCAAGACAATTGTTAAGTGAATTTTCCCCTATTTTATGACCTTCCTTGCCTCAGTTGTTAAGTTAGTAAATTTGGCTTCCCCATTGACTTTGCTTGTCAGAAGGTCGCAAAACATGATCATATGATCCCGGGACACTGCAACCGTCATAAATAAATGTCAGCTGTCACACGTTTAAATTTTGATCACAAGATCATGAGGATGCTTCAACTCTTAAGTATGAAAAACAGTCATAAGTCACTTTTTCAGTGCCATTGTAACTTTTCATGGTCACTAAATGAATGGGTGGAAGTCAAGGACCACCTATAATCAAATTACATATTATTGTTACATACATCTCTTCCATTAGCAGTGGGAATGCAGCAGTATGACTTTGTCCCATCATCAAAGAGATTTTTTCAAGACACTGAGTGGGATCCATCCTGCCACTAATGAGAGCAGGAACCTGACTAGCACAACAGTTGTGAGAGCCACACACATTTTGTGGCTGAAACTACAGATAATCCATCTACAACATAAGCATTTGGACTTGTTGCTGAGAAAACAAAATCCTTGCTTCCTACAGTCTTTCTGAATTGGGAGACCTTACAAATCTAATCCATCCACCAAGAGATTTTCAATAAACTTTTACAATAAGCCATATTACCTAACATAGCTTATTTCTTTTTCTTCTTAGCTCAGATCTATTTAAATGATAGAAATGGGCTGTCTGCAAATTTCTGATTGTGTTCCTAAAACACTTGAATCAAAATGAAAATTTATTCATCATTCCAAATGTTATTTAGATTCTATCAATTTCATTGAATAATGATTTTAGGGTCTGGAATCATTTTCCATGATCTCAGGTCCCATACATATTTCATCAACTGTATCTTATGACTCTGGGTAAGATTATTTCCTTATATCCAAATAGGGGGTTCCTTTTCTACAAATGCCCTATAAGAATTTAGAATCTCTTAATATCCTTTTTGTATGCAGAGAAGAAACTGTGCACATTCATTAAAATCCAGCATCACACTAAATAAAGCCTACCCAGGGCCGGATTTAGATGAAAAGAGGCCCTAGGCTATTCCACTTATGAGGCCCTTTCACCAGTGGTGCGATTCAATTTTTTTAACAACAGGTTCTGTGGGCGTGGCTTAGTTGGGGGTGTGGCTTGGCAATCATGTGACTGGGTGGGCGTGGCTAGCTGGTCACGTGACTGTGTGGGCATGTGTAGCTCATCATGTGACCAGGTGGGCGTGGCTATGTGCATAGGGACTACTCAGAGGGCTGAAAAAAGTGATTTCTGACAGGTCCTCGCACTTTTGACCGGTCTTCGCACTTATGACTGGTCATCATTTATGCCCATTGTAGCATTCTTAACAACCATGTCACTCATTTCACAAGTGCTTCTCTTCGCCATGGTGACAAGATAGGGCAAAAACGTAAAATGTGAGGACAGTCGTAAGTTCGAGGACTGGTCAAAAGTGCGAGGACCAGTCAGAAATAACTTTTTCAGCCCTCTGAGTAGTCCATATGCATAAAAGGATACAGCAATAGAGAGGGATGAAGCAAGGGAAGGGAAATTAGAGTAGGAGTGAGGGGAAGAGAGGGAGGAAGAGAGGAGGAGAAGGAGAAAGGAAGAGGAAGTAGGGAGGAGAAGAAGAGGGTGGGGGGAAGAGAAAGTAAGAAGGAAAGAAAAGAGAGGTGGTAGGCTTGAGGAGAAAGATTGCTGTACAATAAAAAAGATGAAAGGGAAGAAAGCCAACCCCAAACAAATATAAAGATATTAAGATAAAGAATGAATTGTTAAACTTTAAAGAATAAAAGAGAACAAATATGAATAAATAACAATAATTAGAAACACACATACAAACATGCAATGTATTTTCCTTGAACAGAGTATTTGGCCGGTTCACAAATTTAAACAGTGTTTGGTCATTTCAATTAAATTTACAATTTCTATATTTCCTTTTTGCCATATTTATTCCTCATCTATTTTTGTAAAAAACCAATATTACCCTTTATCCTCATCTCTAATCTTAATCAAATTCAATTTTTCCCTTCTATTCTATATTATACCCCTTCCCATTGTCATCTATTTTTATATCCATCCTCACATTGGTTAATTATGTAATATTAGTTCTTTAATATAAATTCAACATTTTAATATAAATCAATTAGTTATATAACTACCTTTTTTGTATATTAATCAATATGAACATGAATATTCCAATTATTTCCATGCAATCCAATTTCTTACAAATCAATTAATTATATTTACCAATAATAATAAACCAAATAATTTCCCCCATATATTCCTCCAAACCACAACTTAACCATTTCTGCTTTCAGAAATATACAATTAATAGTATCTCAATTATTACAATTCCCTAGTTAAATAGAGCTTTTTTTCTTTTGTGTTTTAAAATCCTGAACTCTCCTCTTTTTCCCTAAATTTCTCATTATTTGCACCTACCTTTTTTGGTGAGGAAAAAGAAAAGAATTCTGCCTGCCTAATTTTCCAACCTTGCAGCAACAGCAAAGCAGTTTCAGTTTCGTTTCTCAGCATAGCTAGGGGGGAAAAAATCAGCACTCTTTGCAAGGAAGCAGAAGAGCCCTGAGGAAAACAGCTGAGACAAATCAGCTGAGAGCCGGGAGGTCAATTAGCCTATGCTGAAGCTCCGTGGGCCAATAAAATTACAAAAAAAACACCAAACCCTTTGTTAAATTGCTGGCTCGCCCGCCCCTCGCCCACCACTATTTATTGGCAATAAATAGTGGTGCGGTGTGGGCGGGGCAAGCCAGCAATTTAACAAAGGGTTCAGCTGAACCACTGACTCTAGGGCGGCCCTTTGAAGCCCCGCGGCAAGAATTTGAAGTTTTTTTTTCCTCTAGCCATCGGAGGCAGCAATAGATTGGGAGTGGGCGGGGTAAGCGAACGGCCGGCGATCCAACAGAGCAGAGAGGGAGGGTGAGTGAAGGCGTGGAAGCTGCTTTCTCCATCCTGCTCTCTTGCGTCCGGAGCCGGTGGGGAACCACGTGGCAGCCCACGTGGATCCCAGGCAGCGGAACTCAGGCTAGGGAAGGGGTGGGCAATTGTGGCTCTTTTACAACCTGTGGCCTTCAACTCCCAGAATTCCTGAGACAGCCAAGCTGTCTCAGGAATTCTGGAAGTTGAAGGCCACAGGTTGTAAAAGAGCCACAATTGCCTACCCCTGGCTACGGTAGGGTGGCGCTGCGCGGGTGGGAGGCGAGGGGCGGGCGAGCCAGCAATTTAACAAAGGGTTTGGCCGAACCCCCTAAAACCCCCAGAATCCTACCACTGTGTAGGCCCCTCTTGATCTTGAGGCCCTAGGCTGAAGCCTAGTTAGCCTATAGGAAAATCCGGCCCTGAGCCTACCTAAATTGTCTTTTGAGGCACATAATTCCCACATATTACCACCAGTTTTCCTAATTTCTTTCTCCTCTTCCTATCTATCTGTCTATCTATCATCATCATCTTTATCAATAGACTTTATAAACTTTAGATAATGACAAATCATGTTGATTTCAAATGCTTCTCTCTTATATTTCACTCTCTTTTTTTAATGAATTTAGATTGCATAATTTAAGGGCTCTATGTTCAAAGAATATCAAGTTCTTAAGAAAGAAAAGCTAAAACTATTTTCATTTCCCCCCCCCCACACACACACACACACATTGTGACTGGATTGGCACTTGCTTTCACTGGGCAACTAATGTGATTGGTAACATCTATTATAATATTTGTCTAGAAAAATCATTACCCATCAATGAGAAAAAGTCCCTTCCATCCATTCTTTGCCTTAAATCAAATTGCTGTTCTTGAGACACATTGAGATTAAAATATGTAAATTTTCCCAGAAGTTTCCAACTACTGTAGTCCGTATTATATGAGAATTCTGGGAATTCCCATACATCAGCAAATGCTGGGTTAAGGAAAGCCGTTTCAAGAACAGACATAGGTCACTGCCTTTAGTAGGTCATCCGTCTTGCTTTACCGTACAGAATCCCAAGCAGCATTTTTTTCCTGATTTACTTAGAAACATGCAAGCAAAGCTCATGTTCTGCCACTGAGATGTGGTCTTCTCTAAGGCACAATGTCCCCTGAGCAAGTCCAGTTGATGCCTTCCAGATCCCTTGTTGAATTCTGGAAGACTTTCTTTGCTGCCAAGTATCTCCATGAACTGGAGATAAGAAGCAAGTTCTTTTTCTTGAGGGCAGAGATGTGCTAGAACTTTCTGTGCACATAATCAACATGATTTGGATGAGGTGACTTGCCTCTCCCATGAGCACAATTCCTCTCTGTAGTAAAGTGTTTTGTTTTGTTTTGTTTTTCAAATTTCCACAGGAATATTGGATTGGATGCTCCTGATAGCTCCTTCCAACTCTATAACTTTGCAATATGAATCTATGATTTTGTTGCAATATTTTCAGGATCAGACTCAATAAGATCAACAAGAGTTAAAGATTTAACTATATATTCTTTATTTACATTAGGCATTCTATATTCACTGAATATTCACAGATAGAAGCAAGGGAAATGGTGTAGGTAGCTCCTTATATATACAATGGGTGGAGCTATATGTGGGAGTGGTGAATTATGAATACATTAAGAAGTGAAGAATAAGTTAACCCCTGATACCCTGTCTGTACACTATTTACACATTGGAGAATAAGGCATTTACATCTGACAAATCCCCCTCTAAATGCCGATTCGTTATACAACACCAGTTACATTCAGATTCAGGACAATACAAAACATACAACTTAGAGGTTAAGTATTTATGCTGTTTAGAAGGTAAAGGCTTCGTTAATATATCAGCTAATTGTTCTGAAGTGTCGCAATGCACTGCTTTAATAAATCCATCCTGAGATAATTGTCTCACATGTTTAAATTTTATATCTATATGTCTGGACCTTTGTCCAATGGCATCAGATCTAGATATTTCAATGGCTGCTTTATTGTCTTCATGCATAACAAAAGGCAGAGCAGGTTTTTTCCAGACATCTGAAATTAAATCATTAAACCATACAAGATTATTTGCGGCCTTGGATAAACAAACATATTCCGCTTCTGTTGTTGAAGTAGCTACTAGTTCTTGTTTACCAGTGTACCAGTAAACTGGACAGTCATTTAAGAGAAATACATAACCAGATGTGCTTTTTCTGCATGAGGTGTCTCCAGCCCAATCTGCATCTGCATAACACGTAAGCTTTGGTTCTTTAATATCATTAGGTTCTAACATTAAACAAAAGTCTAGTGTACCTTTTAAATATCTTAAAATTCTTTTAACAGCTTCCCAGTGGTACATTGTTGGTTTGCTGACATGCCTAGATAATAAATTGAGTGGTAAAGCGATGTCCGGTCTAGTCCAATTAGATATGTAAAGGAGTGAACCTATGATTGATCTATAGAATGTATTGTCCTTGAACTCGGGAGAAGATTCATCAGAATTCCTTAGAAAGTCAGTTTGCATAGGGGTATCACAAGGTTTGGCATTGTTTAAGTTGCATTTATTTAAAAGATCTATGATCTTATCTCTCTGGGTAAGTTTGAATCCCCTTTTTGTCTTATTAATTTGGACACCAAGGTATTTGTTTACCTTGCCTAAAGATTTCAATGAGAAATGTTCATTTAGTTTAGTTACAAAAGTTTCTCTTCTTTCTTTATGTTTTCCTATGTATAAAATGTCATCCACATAAATCAATACAAATTCAATGTAATCATCACCCCTCTTGACAAAGAAACAATTATCAGCAGTGGTAGCGTTGAAGTCCATGGTCTTAAGTACTTTTACTAAACAATCATACCACCGTTTACCAGATTGTTTTAGCCCGTATAAACTCTTGTTTAACAACCAAGTCTCATTTTTGTTTGTGTATGGACTATGAGGTGCTCTCACGTATATTTCTTTATCTAATTTTGCGTGTAGGTACGCAGTCTGTATGTCATATTGGAATACATCTAGATTGAGTGCTGAAGCTACCACTAGAGCTGTTTTGACACTCTCTGTTCTTACAGTGGGGGAATACGTGTCAGTATAGTCCTCTGGATATTTCTGTGCATAACCCTGTGCAACCAATCTAGCTTTGTATAGAGTATTTCCTCCCTCTAAATTCTTAATTTTATATATCCATCTGGTACCAATAATTGTCTTATCTTTAGGTGCAGATGCAGGTGTAAATACATTTAGTCCTTGTAAACTTTCCATTTCTTTCTTCATTGCTAATTCCCATTTTTCTTTTTCTTCGTGAGGAAGTTTTAACACTTCCTCGTATGTATTGGGTGTTGTTGGTTCACCATTCATGTGCATTACATAATCCTTGTATTTATTTGGCATTTGATTTCTGGTGTTTCTAATGATTTTCTCGGGTTTACTATCGTTATCATGCAAATATCTTGCTTCCTTTTTTGTTAGTGTGTCTGTCTTTATTTTGAGTTGGCTATTTGTCCAAGTTTTAGTTTTGTTTCTATATTTGTCGATATTTTGTTTTTCTATAGTCCCTTTCTCATGAGATTTTGTATCTTCATGTTTATTTGGGAATATCTCATTAAGATGTAATTTAGACCAGTTAGCTTGTTCATGGAACACAGCTGTTCTGGAGACTATAAATTTGTTGTTACTATCAATGAATCTGTATCCTTTAGTGCCAGTCTCATATCCCATAAATCTGAGTCTCCTGGACACATTTTCTCCCTTTCTTCTTAATTGTTTAGGTATGTGTACGTCTGCTGTGACTCCAAATATATGCATGTGTGCTAATTTTGGTTTTCTATTATACATCACTTCATATGGTGTCTTATTTATAATGCTGGACCATGTTCTATTTCGTGTGTAATTTGAATAATGTAAGGCTTCTGACCAGAATTGTTTGCTTAAGCCAGCATCTTCCAATGTGCATCTAATCATGGTTTGTAATGTGGAATTTTTTCTCTCTGCAATCCCGTTTTGGAACGGAGAAAATGGACTAGATGTGTAATGTAACATTCCTTTGTCTTTTAACCATTGTGAGAATTCTTTAGACATGAATTCGCATCCTCTGTCTGTCATAATTTGTTTTATTTTGATGTTGTGTTGTGTTTCTATGCGTTTGTAAAATTCTTTAAATTTTTGAAATGTTTCATCTTTGTGTTTTAATGTGTAAACAAATCCATAGCGGCTATAATCGTCCACTATTGTCAGGAAGTAACGTTTCCTATAAGTGATTGATGGGGTTAATGGACCAACTAAGTCCATGTGTACTAAATCAAAAATTTTGTTAGTTGATCTGGTAGATTTTTTTGGCCTGGGACTAGTTTTTAGTTTTGTAGATTTACATACTGAGCATTCCAGATAATTTTCACAATTTTTTATTTTGACACCTTCTGCGTGTTCAGTCATTTTTTGCACTACAGGAAAACTGGCATGTCCTAACTTCCTATGCAATATGTGAGCACACTCATCATGAATTGGTTTGCCTATCTTTGGCTTCTTATCGTTGTGTGCATCTGTGTGATCATGAGATATTTTACATTCATCATTGTCACTGTTGCTAACATTCTCATCATCTATCTCAATACAATCTTCCATATTTGAATCAATGTTATGTAACCATTTTTCTTTTGTTATTAGGTAAGGTAGTCCTCCTTTAGTCACCACAGTGCCTACATTTATTTTATTCTTTTCCAAAGTTGCCTTTCCTTTTGAAAAGACAATGTTAATGTCAGAATCTCTGCTTAGTTTTATGGCACTTAATATGTTATGAGGTATTTCAGGTATTAGTAATACCCCCTCTATTTTTCCTAAACCAGGTAAGGTTACATTTCCTCTACCTAATACTTGAACCTTTTCTTGGTTAGCTACCTTAATTACAAATTTATCTTCTGCAAATGAAGACAATATACTTTTGTTATTAGTGGTGTGATTAGTTGCTCCAGAATCAATAAGCCAATTATTGTTCTCACTTTGTTGTGTGTTAGTGTTGTCTTGTTTATTTAATCCATTCAGTGAACCAGACTTTCTATCCTTTGAATTGTCTCTGCCCCCTCTATTCTCTCTGTGATTTGGTGGGCTCCTATATCTATGCCTTTCTATGGAAGGCTGTCTATAATCGTATTTGTTTCTGTATTCTGATCTATATCTTTCTTTTAAGAATTTTGGGCAATCTCTTCTATTGTGTTCCCTGGATCCACAATTATGACATTTAAATGTTCCACTATATTTTTCTTGGAAAGCTACTTTCCTATATGGTTTATGTTCTGTGTGATTGTTAGAACGATTCCTTCTAGAATTATCTTCTGTTATCAATTTGTTAGATAGACTTTCTATGGATAAATACCCTAGATTGATTGTGTCTAAATGTGACATAAAATTGTCCCATGATGGATCAAGTGAGTTGATAATGACACTTTTCATTGTTTGGTCTGAAATCACCTCCCCCCTCAAATGCAGTTCAGCTCTTATTTTGTTCAAAGATATTAAATGTTCACTTATGGAAACCCCTGGTTTTATCCTAGATGAAAAGAAGTCTTTAGATATCCTTGTGGTGGTGGCTACACTGTCACTGTGAAACAAATTAAACATGCATTGAATAATTTCTGAAACAGTCAAATTTGGCTTAATGCTGTGATACATTGCAGGAGACACACTAGATATTATTAAGAAAAAAGCTCTATGGTGTAAACAATCTATTTTTAGTGTCCAAGGTCTTTTTGGGGGACTAGTGATAAAAAACAGTAAGTTTTCCTTCATAAAGACAACCTGGAGCTGTTGATACCATTCTTGTAAATTAATGCCATCAACCCTTAGTTTTGGGAAGTCACTGGGTAAATTTCCGACATTATTGGGTCCATTACTTACAACCTGAGGTAGTCCGTGGTCTCGTAAATGCAGAAAATTGCAAAACGGCGTGGGGATGCTCGCTACGAGTCTGCATGATCTTCTCTCCTGTTCATGTCTTCCCGGATCGTCAGCGTAGTTTCGCGCATGCGCGATGCTCATTTCTTCTTCGGCGTCGTCGTAGAAGGTTCTCCTCATTGCGGCTTGCTCGCTCTGCTCTTCTTCAGATGAGTCGGTCTCTGGTTCGACTTTGGGGGTTCTGGCGACGGTGGCTGTTCTTCCTCTTCTATTGAGAGCGTTGGTGCTTGCTTCGGTCTGCGGCGTAGGGCGGTATCGGCAGGGCTCTCTGGGTTCCGGCGTCAGCGTTCTAGTAGTCAGGATGGGAGCGGGCAGGTCTTGAGGCATTGGCTTGCTCGTTCGCTTTTTTGGTGTCTTTTTAGTAATTTTCAGTTTTGGCCCAAATGCAGCAAAGAGCGTTTTCATCGCTGATTTTATTTGGTGTTTTGTTGGATCTTCCTCGCTTTCTGGTTCTGATTCTTCTGAGGTGTTTGAATCTTCCTTTTTGTTTTCGTTGTCTGATAATATTTTTCGCGCCAGAAATTTTGAATTGAGCTTGCTGATTGGCTCTGCTTCGTTCATCTTGGAGGCCGGTTGAAACCAAGATGGCCGCCATTCAAATTTTTGCGTGGGATCATCGTTTTTCTTCTTTGTAATGATTTTCTCCGCAGTCATATTACTCACTATTTTTGGATCTTTGGGATTTTCATTGGTGATGTTTTTCTCTCTCGCTGCTCCGCTGTTCTTCAGCATATCTTGGAGGTTCGCGATGAGGCTTTCATCATTCTTCTGACTTTTTAATAGTTTTAATATCTCTGACCTGAGTTCGTTATTTCCTATTTCGGTTTCCTCCTGGTCATCAATTATTTCTTCGTCTTCAGTGGTGTATTCTTCGGATTCTCTCGAAATTGCATTGGTGGATTCGTTGATTATTTCTTGTTCCGTTTCCATTTCTTTGCTGTAGGCCCTGGTGTTGGGCCTATCTTTCTTAGACATCTTAAAGCTTTTTATTGAGTCAATTAACCATCCTCTGCTACCAGTTTGTTGCAATATTTTCAGGATCAGACTCAATAAGATCAACAAGAGTTAAAGATTTAACTATATATTCTTTATTTACATTAGGCATTCTATATTCACTGAATATTCACAGATAGAAGCAAGGGAAATGGTGTAGGTAGCTCCTTATATATACAATGGGTGGAGCTATATGTGGGAGTGGTGAATTATGAATACATTAAGAAGTGAAGAATAAGTTAACCCCTGATACCCTGTCTGTACACTATTTACACATTGGAGAATAAGGCATTTACATCTGACAGATTTTATGAACCCAAAAAAAGGTGCCAAATCATTAAGTGGATTCTTCGAAAACAATATTTCATAAGCTCATGAAAAAGTCTGAAAAAGAAGGGCTGCTTACTGATTAACAGAGGGATGCTGTGCTTATACTCATACAACATCCCCAAGAACTTCTTTCAAATCCTTTTTGAACCATGCACATTCCCGGTGGGTGCCAAGTGAAAAGGATTGTAAATGCCATGCAATTATAATTGTCTCTAGCAATTATAAAGGGCAACTCAAAGTTGTCTTTGAGTAGTAAGTTTTTATTTATTTTTATTTTATTTATTTTCATCGAGCATGTATTAGATAACAGATGTAAGTATAAACATGATTATGAATACATGAAATGGATACAAATAAATGGAGACAGTAGGACAGGGATGGTAGGCATGTTGGTGCACTTATGCACGCCCCTTACAAACCTCTTAGGAATGGGGTGAGGACTACAGTGGACAGTCTAAGGGTAAAGTTTTGGGGGTTTGGGGAAGAAACCACAAAGTCAGGTAGTGCATTCCAGGCATTGACCACTCTGTTACTGAAGTCCAGTGGTGGATTGCCCCCGGTTCGCAAGAACTGATAGTAAAACCGGCGGGAGGCCCCACCCACCACCCGAGATGTCGTCATCAGCGATCTACACATGCGCAGAAGCAAGTCGCACGCGCGATCCTGTTGCAAACCGGTAGTAAAGATAAGTAGAACCCACCTTTGCTGAAGTTGTATTTTCTGCAATCAAGTTTGGAGCAGTTTACCATAAGTTTGTATCTATTGTGTGCTCATGTATTGTTTTGGTTGAAGCTGAAGTAGCCATTGACAGGTAGGACATTGTAGCAGATAATTTTATGTACTACGGTTAGGTCGGACCAAAGGTGGCGAAGTTCTAAGTTGTCTAAGCCCAAAATTTTAAGCCTGGTGGCATAAGGTATTCTGTTGCGAGCAAAGGAGTGGAGGACTCTTCTCGTGAAATATCTCTGGACTCTCTCAATTGTATTAATGTCCGATATGCAGTGCAGGTTCCACTATCAAGTCAAGGAAAGCTGCAGATGTTATTGGATCCTCTACAAATACAAATACAATATAGATAACAGTATGTTCACCCAAGATTTCTAATGCTAGCTTGACTGGGTAGATGTGCAGTGCAAACAATATATCCCTTTTTCATGTGCAGTGTGCCTGAAGCCAGTGACTCTACCCTGCTCCCCTGATTAAGGGCAAAGGGGGCCAGGAGAAGAACTGTCAGAGTGATGCCTGGTACATCTCATCCCGAGAGTGAAGAAAAGGCTGATATGGCCTTGGACGCCCTCAGACCTGGGAACGGATCTTCTTTCTGGCTGGCTTACAGAACAGCTGCCAACTCTCTGTTTGTAAATTTAACCTAAAGAGGCCCTGCTTAATGTACCCCTAGGGCTTTTCAAGTGAGGTTTTTCTTTCAGCCCATGCTGAGGAGAAAAGTGTATATAGACAACGAGCTGATTTCCTCCATAACTTCCTTTATTTTCTCAGGAGAATCCTCTGGGCTGGCTGAAGTAAGACTTGGAAGATTGTGTGCCCCAATGGAGAGAGGAGAGAGGAAAATTAATTAATTGAAACAAGGTTATACAGGCTTGGTTTTATACCATTTCTATAAAAAAAGCAGCACTGCCATCTACTGGAGAATGCAACAATCTCTCAGCCCTGTTGATCTTTTGGAAAAGATGGGTAGTACTTGATTTACGACAATAATTGAGCCCAAAATTTATGTTGCAAAGTGAGAAATTTGTTAAGTGAGTTTTGCCCCATTTAATGACTTTTCTTGCCACATTTGTTAAGTGAATCACTGCAGTTGTTAAATTAGTAACATGGCTGATAAGTGAATCTGGCTTCTCCATTGACTTTGCTTGTTAGATGACTCCTGGGACACTGCAACAGTCATAAATATGAACCACTTGTCAAGCATTTGAATATAAATCATGTGACTACAGAGATGCTGCTATGGTCATAAGTGTGAAACTGGCCATAAGTCACTTTTTTCCAGCGCCGTTGTAACTTCGGTCACTAAACAAACTGTTGCAAGTTGAGAACTACCTGTAGTTCATTTGGGTCTTTTAATAATCAATGGTATTTATAGTAATAGAACCTTGGTAGTACAGTGGTCTAAAGCACCCTGTTATTAAGACCAGCTGCCTGCAATTACTGCAGGTTCGAATCTCGCCAGGCTCAAGGTTGACTCAGCTTTCCATCCTTTCTAAGGTAGGTAAATTGAGGACCCAGTTGTGGGGGCAATAAGCTGACTTTGTATAAATATACAAAAGGATGAAGGCTATTGCTTAGCACATTGTAAGCCACCCTGAGTCTCCAGAGAAGGGCGGCATATAAATCAAATAAAAAAAAAATAACAACACTCATCAATAGGGTTGATGCAAATGTCCTTGCCCTCCTGGTGTTTACAACCCAGCATTCGATGAAGTAACAGAAGATTGATTGTATGGCAATGAAATGTTGTTTCGCTAATCCTATTGCTGCAGTAGGCAGCAATTCAACATACATGTCCCCCTGGAAATAGATGCTCTAGTCTAGCATTCACTGGAACATTTTCCCAGAAGACCAATGAAGACTTGGCTCTTCACCCAGGCCTTTGGAAAGGAAAGGAGAAACCCCTTCCTTTATATCAGGGGTCTCCAACCTTGGCAACTTTAAGATTTGTGGACTTCAACTTCCAGAGTTCCTCAGCCAGCTTTTCTGGCTGAGGAGTTCTGGGAGTTGAAGGTCCACAAGTCTTAAAGTTGCCAAGGTTGGAGACCCCTGCTTTACATCATCTGGCCTTGATTTTTGTTGTCAGTTGCCCAGAGTCATTGAGAGTTGGACTGCTAAATTATTATCTCTTCACAACAATATGAAGTCATGCTCCCAGGTTTTTTAGCTGGTGATTGGCCTTTCTACCCATCAAGTTCTTTCCAAAAACCTAGGATAGCATAATGCATCGACTATTATAGTTTGTCACAGTCAGCCAAATATTCAGAGTGGATTTGGCATTTTTATACATCTATTGAGTCCTTCCCAAGGTCCTGGGAGAGACTGATGTGGATGTTTGATAGTATTATCACATGTTCAATGCAGGGGTGAGTTCTACTTACCTTTACTACTGCTTTGCAACGGGATCGCACAGGCGTGCTCGCTTCACTCATGCACGCGCCTTGCTTCTGCACGTGGGCAGAAGCTTCTGCGCATGCGCAGATCACTTCTGATAGTATCAGGGTCAGTGGGCGGAGCCTCCCGCCAGTTTTACTACCAGTTCTATAGAACTGGTCTGAACCAGGGGCAACCCACCACTGGTTCAATGTAATGAATCTCTAAAGTATATGAAGGATGATTAAAATTCTGCTTCCAATAGGATGCTGTCCCTCACACATCCTCGAGCCAAACATTTGTTCTGACTGCCCCTGGAATAATGGAATGGAATAATGGAAGGACCAGGGCTCTCTTCTCTTTCCTTTCCAATTCTTTCCATTCAAGGAACTTATGCCAACTCTAAAGACACATTTGTATAAAAGATAAGCACTTGGGCAAAAAATGATCTTGCTTATGGTCTCAATCACCATGCAACATGTATCCCAAGCAATTGCTCCAACCATTTTATGCCTCAAATTCCTTCAGATATGTTGGATTCCGGAAGTTAAAGTCTAGCCCATCTGAAGAATCCTGTGGATTAATCTTGTGTGGAAAATGTACTTCCTATTCTTGCTGTAGCAAGGGAAAAGGAAAACCTTCATTTGTGAATGTAAAAGGTTGTAGCAGAAAAATGAGAAGGATAGCAAGAGATTCAATCAGTTTGTTGAGCAAGATCAACTCATCACAGCTTCTTTCTCTCATACTTCATCATCAGAATAATCGTGGTTTGAACCGTACCAAAAGAAATAACAAATTCTGTCTAAAAGTGGCATTCTAGACTGGTTTTGGGTGATCGGCAGTCAATGATTCTTTTCTCCAAGGAGAGCTGATTAAGCAGGTTAAGCTGCCTCATCCTTTTGTACTCTTGATTCCCACAATACACTTTTGGCCATGATTCCAGAAAACAAGAATGATGCATGGCCATGCTCTGCTTTGGTATCAAGTGGTAAATTTGAACTCTTATGATTTCTCCCACTTCTATTGGGGGAAGAAAGATTTTGAGAATCACCAGTGTAAGCAATATTGAGTTAGCTAGTTTAGTGCCCTGATCTGGATATGCAATCTATGCTCCAAGGACTGAAAAAGACAGAACACCTTGGATTATTAGGGATCAGAAGCAGAATGCCTATACTTCTATTTTTGCCTTAGAAAAGAGCTCTGGCCAAACCAATATGAATTACATTGTCAGCTGCCACTATATGCTCGGTTGTGCTCAGTGGTGGATTTCAAACGTTTTTACTACTGGTTCTGTGGGTGTGGCTTGGTGAACGTGGCTTGGTGGGCGTGGCAGGGGAAGGATACTGTAAAACCTCCATTCCCACCCCACTCCAGGATAAGGTTTCTGCAAAATCCCCATTTCCTCCCGATCAGCTGGGAGGCAGAGAATAGATGGGGGCAGGGCCAGTCAGAATTTTTACTACTGGTTCTCCGAACTACTCAAAATTTCCACTACCGGTTCTGCAGAACTGGTCAGAACCTGCTGAAACCCATCTCTGGTTGTGCTTAACTGCTATATGGTGAGAGATTGCCATGAACTATGGGGAGGGGGGCATGTAAGGGGGAAGGCTTGGGGGAAAACAAAAGTAAGTGCTGTATCTCCTCCAGACTGTTTCAAGGTTACCCAACATACCAGCTGCATACCAAACTGTGCTTGGACTGACAGTTACAAAAAACACCTTGCCTGAACCTGACTGGTTGTATGTGGGAGGAGCTAAGTAGCTAAGGGAGGGAAAAGTTGAATTTAGGGATTTTGGTGTGTGATTTTCAGTTCTGGCTTTGCATTACTAATCTATGCTATACTTATATCTGTTATCTAATACATGCTTGATGAAATAAATAAATAAAAAATAAAATAAATATGCTTGACTTCTAATAAAACTATACCTTTCTAAACAAATGGGGCTAAGAATCATTCTGTTTAGGACTTTAAGCTGTGGCAGGTTTGACGTACTTTGTGATTTGAAGACACTTCTTTTTGGAATGGATTAATCTTTTTCAGGCTCAATGCACCCTTATCCCCTGTATTTCTGGAAAAGACTTCTTTATGATGTTACATATTTGACTACATAAATGTCAGGGTTTTTTTTTTTTTTTACTAAATTACAGCTTTGCAACAGTACTTTAACAGTACTTTGATTTTCTAAGGGTTTTCTCTTAATGAAGATGTCAGGTCTGATTTTTCAGAATGAAAGTTATTGTCAGCCCTTTTCTTTTTCTTTGGATCTTCAGGGCTGCCACACTTAGTGCTGTGGGAAAGTGGGAGGGGGGGGTTGCATGGAGTTGGTAGAGTTAGATAATGTAATACTCACAAAACCTGTAGATGCATATTTCAGCTTATTTGCAATAAAATCTTCCCACATCATCCAGACGTTATATTTAAAACTGCAACATCAAATTGTAAATTGCCATTGTGTGCATATGCCATCAAACTGAATACAAAATGTAGGAAAAATGCATTTTTCTATATTTTTTATTCAACTTGATGAAGGATGATTTACTTTTGAAATTTCTTTGTTAAAGAATAAGCCAGCACTGCGATTACTGGCATAAGAGGACTTTGGTGTAGTGAAGGTATATGTGAATATCCTCTTTCATTTTACAATTATCCATCAAGGGTTTGTAGCCTCCCTTACTTCTAATGTAACCCAAAAGAACTCCTCCCAGTCTTTCAGATCAAGAACTTCAGGCAACCATGGAAACTGCAGAACATAGCAGAAAAATGTGTAACATGAAAATTAAACTGTTTTTCTTAAATGAAATTCAAATACATTTTGAAGAAAAATTCAAAACAGAACTTTCAAGCAATAAGATAGAGGAAAAATTCAGTGTCACTTTAGTTTAAACTCCTTGTTTCAGTGGTTTTCTTTTTCCAAACCATCTAGTAAAACCAATTTCCAGACAAACTACCCAACAAAAGACGAGGCTCTTAACTCAGTGGAAAAAGCAGAGTTGCAGAGTTGTACGCACAATTGATCAAGTAAATGTCTATGGAGATTCTCAGTCATCCAGGTCATGGTTGTCCAAAAGGTGGGGGGGTTCCCCCCCCTCTTGAAAAAAAGCACCTTTGATCAAGTACAACCCTTTTGCAGATGTATTTGTATGTTTGGTCCTGCAGCCACTCAAATCCTGCTTCCAATGTAGCAGAGATACAATCTTTTCCATGCATTTGGCAAGCCACCTTTTTAAACAGCTGTCCAATTTATCTCAATGGAAGAAGCAGATTGGTGAGCCATTTGCTGAACCGAGGACCCCTCTGCAAAAAAAAAAAGCAAGCCAAACCAACACTATTCCCCAACTGTTTCAAAATATGTATGCATTTGGCACGCCGTGCAAGATCCTTTTGCTCAATAACGAGGCAGGCATCAGAGTTTTTTCAAATCAGTGTTTATTTTATGGCATTTACTGTAATTCATAAAAAGTAGGCAACTATAGGTAGTCCTTGACTTACAACCATAATTTAGCCCAAAATTACTGTAGCAATACTGCCCAAAGTACTTAAGCAAAAGAGTTGTTAAGTGAGTTTCGACTTTTACGGTTTTTCTTGCCACATTTGTTAAGTGAAGCACTGCAGTTGTTAAGTTAGTAACAAGGTTGCGAAGTGAATCTGGCTTCCCCATTGACTTTGCTTGTCAGAAGGTTGCAAAAAGTGATCTCATGACACACACACACACACCCCGGGATACTGCAATCGTCATAAATATGAACCAATTGCTAAGCATCCAAATTTTGAACTTGTAACCATGGAGATGCTGGCACCGTTTTAAGTGTGCAAAGCGGTCATAAGTCACTTTTTTCAGTGCAGTGGTAACTTCAAACGGTCACTAAACCAATGGTTGTAAGTCACAGACTTCCTGTATATATAGGCTGTAGCTTGCTCAGATCAGCCTATTCAAGCTTCATCAAGTACAGTGCAAATGAACCAAAGTAAAAGATGAAGAGGGCTTAGAACAGGGGTGTCAAACTCAAGGCCCGGGGGCCAGATCCAGCCCATGGGGTGCTTAGATCTGGCCCTCAGTGCCACCCTGGAAATAGCGAAGGACCACCCCATGGTGCCTCTGCCAGAGAAAACAGAGCTTGGAGGGCCGCATGCAGCCCTCCCAAGCTCCATTTTCACTGATAGAGGGTTTCAGGAGGCTGTCGCAGCCAAAAACGGAGCTTGCAAGGGCCACGTGCATCTCTCCCGAGCTCCGTTTTTGCTAGCAGAGGGTTGCAGGAGGCCATCACAGTCGAAAACGGAGCTCGGGAGCCTGTTTTCACTGGAAAAGCACTCAGGCCACCACAGGCACCCCCAACATGAGTGATGTCAAGCTGGGCATGCCCACCCTGGCCCCCCGAGGTCAAACACAACCCTGATGCGGTCCTCAATGAAATTGAGTTTGACACCCCTGGTTTAGAAGGATAATACTCACAATCATATCCATCCATTCAATGAAACTCGAAAGTTCTCAATATAATGAATACTGTGTTGTATAAAACTAAGGCTAAAAAATGCTTCTGTGGAAAAATCCATGGTACACTCCAGACAAACATTACAGTGCAGCAAATCCAAAAATGTCGCAAATAGGAATGTGCTTTTGTCGCAAATAGGAATTTGGGTTTTTAAAAATCATAGCATTACAGGCCTGGATGAACTCTTAGAGGTTAGTCCAACATTCATTCATCCATTCATTCATTCATCCATTCATTCATCTGACTTAGATGACACCAGACTACAACTGACTCTGATTTGATATCAGCCAGTACAACGGTTCAAGGAAAATACTCTGAACATGGCATCGTCCACATAAGCAATTTTCAGGCCCCATTGATTTCAATGAGAATTAATTACACATATGGCTTTTGAAGAAACAGGCATACAATTGTGCTTCAAATGTCGCCTATTGAAATCACTGGAAGCTTAATCAGTGGGTTCAAATTTTTGCTGGATACTCTTATATTTGTTTTCAACTATACAAAATATTTTTGAAGGTACATTAGCAATAAACTGTCAAAAAAGCACACTATAAATTGGTAAAATTTAGAAGCACGTTTTTTCTGTGATATTTCATTACTGAGAAAATGCTACTTCATCATCAACAGACCAGCTTACTCACTGGTGTTTGTGACAGCAGACTTATTGATGAGTAATATTTTCTTTCACATATTGAGTCTAGTACTGTGATCTTATAATGCTCATCTTTCCCAAGTGAGTCACCTCTTTTTTGTTATTCTGCGCATGAGACATCTCTAGTTTCTCTAGAATGGCCGTTCTTGATTTATCCTTTAGCTCAGTGCTAGTTGGCCAGTCCCCCAGATTATGTTTGCCCGGTATATTAACCCAGGATTTTCACAATCCAGTTTTCTAGTTCACACAACACACTAAATTAACAAGTGCCTGGCCAGTATGCAAGTCAGTATGTCTTATGGATACAGCCATATAGCACTGTTAAATCATCACCTAGTAAATGTTAAAATCCAGCCCATTTTACTTCATGCTTTGCCAATAGCTTTTAACTCTTGCTCTCAAGGAAACCATACATAGCAAAAATCAAATTGCCATAAGCCATTAGAATATTCAGAAGACCAGGAGTTAATTTGATCCCTTTGCTTCACATGCCCATTTTCCAAGATCTATTATTCTCCCCATCAGGTAACATACATTTGATTAACATAGGTTTTGCCACCAAACTAATTCCAATTCATGTAGCCATTTTGATTTAGAGGCAAGTATCAACATTGCCTGATTTGTGTGGCAAGCCCACTTCAGATGCTGAACCGGGTTGCGCATCACGGCAGAAAAGCACAGCTGGGTTCTTAAAAGCCCACATAGCCACTTCTCTACCAGTCCCTGGACTGGAGCAGGTCAGGTTATTCCTTACAGTGCCCCCACTGCCATGCCCATAGCTGGCATAGCGTTCTGCCCGGTTCTTGCTCTCCAGCCGATGACCCTGAGCAGCTGCCAAATAGGCAGCCATAGGTTTTTGAGCCCGATAGCCTCCTTCCCGATTGCGTCCAAGAAGAAGAGAAATGTTAGGATTGCGGGTGGCATAGATGAGGGGGTTAATGGCACCATTGGCCCAGGCCATCCAGCTTGCCACAGTGTCTATAGCTGGGGAAAAGGAGAAGCGTCCCGTTGCAGCAGCCAAGCCTAATATACAATAAGGGCCCCAGCAGCAGATGATGGAGATGATCATAATCAGAACGGTGGTGGCTGTGCGCATCTCACCATAGAAACGCAGGAGGTGCCCATAAGTGGTGAGGGGTCGCACCCTGCTCTCGGTCAGCCGCACTGCCCGGCAGATGTTATAGTGGCAGAAGCACATGAGGGCGAAGGGCAGCAGGTAGCAGAGGACAATCAAGGTTGCACTATAAGGGGGACCCAAATGGGAAGAGCCCCAAGGCAACACATACATGCAATGGTAGGAGGCAGGGGCGCCTGGCCCGACAGGCTGCTCCTCCTCTTCCTCCTCCTCCTGGGCCAGCAGGTACCAAGGCCCTGAGAAGCCCAGGGCGGCCAACCACACAGCAACCAGGAGCTGCGTGGCTCTCCGGCGGCCCATTTTATGCAGCGGCTGGCGGACAATGGCACAGTAGCGGTCAAAGGAGAGCAGGGCCATGGTCAGGGTGGCAGCGATGCCCAGGCCGGCGTGGAGGGTGGCGCTGACCAAGCAGAGGCGGCGCCCAAAGAGCCAGGCCCCGTTTGGGCGCCCATTGAGAAGGCTGGCGAAGGCCAAGGGCAGGCACAGAAGGGTGTCCAGCAGTTCGGCGAGCGACAGCGACAGCACGAAGGCGTTGGTGACTGTCCGGAGCTGCCGGTGCCGGGCGATGATGACCACCACGGCGCCGTTGCCCAGCGTAGAAAGCGCGAAGATGGCGAGCAGCAACAGGCCCTGCGAGACCAGCGCCGCCGCCGTCCAGCCCCACCGCGCCTCCTCCGCAAGGTCCGAGGGCGCCGTCCCCGGCTCGCTCCCCCCGCTTCCATTGCCGGGCGCGGCAGAAACGTTGCTCAGCGAGGCCACCTCCTCCATGGGCAGCTGGCGCAGGAAGGCGCATTCCCAGCCCGAGCAAGGCGAGCCCCTTCCCGAAAGGACCAAGGGCGATGGTGGGAAGCAGCGGCCACCTCAGGCGCCCGGGATGAGCGGCGTGTTGGGTTTCGGCGCGGCTTCCGCGGCTAGGTGGCTCCGGCCTCGTTGAGCCCTGGAAGGCTGGCCTCCCGTCGCGTTTTGGGGACGGAGAAGCCGGCTGTCCGGGGAAGGGGCGGCTCCGAGAACGGCGGCGCAGCTGCTGGGAAAAGCGCCCCGCTTCCTCACGGACCTCGCTTCGGCCCTGCGCACGTGTCGCGGCAACCTGGAAGGCAAGCGGAACTATACGGGGATGCTTTGGATCGCTGCCTGCTTTTCCTTCAGCCGGGGATGCGCGCTTCTTGCCGGGCAGGCTGCTTTTGCGGGGAGGCGAAGGAGGGTGAGGATGGAACCGGCGGGCGGCAGCGTTAGGGATGCTTAGCTTTCGCTGGTTCCTTTGCCGAGCTGCTCAGCCAGCCCGGACTCGGCGGCCGCGATACGGAAACTAGCCGTGTGGAGCGCTGAATTTGCTAGCTACTCTTCGGTTCAG
The DNA here is from genome assembly GCF_059756535.1 of Pantherophis guttatus. NCBI lineage: Eukaryota > Metazoa > Chordata > Lepidosauria > Squamata > Colubridae > Pantherophis > Pantherophis guttatus. The sequence goes on from NC_142063.1 coordinate 32,387,523, forward strand.
GGCCGCTGACGTGTCTGCAGACGGTTGCCCGGGGAAACCATGTTATTCCCATCCGACGGCTGCTCCGGGGAGAAAGCACCGCCGCAGTTCCCCCCCCCCCACCCGCACCCCCACTTTGCACCTTTCCCACTTCATCCTGAGGTCTGAGCGACCTGGCAGGGCTGCAAGTGGCCCCTTCAAATGTTTTACCATCCACCAGTCAAACAGTCAACTCTGCTGGCTCCAACAGCTAACAAAACTATGGCAAAATTACTTATTCCCACCACATTACCTCAGTTCAGTTTCTCAGAACATGAAAGAGGATCTTTTGGAACAGAAATACCAACCCGCTTTTTGTTGGAGTGACTGAACAAATGCAGAGAAAACAGGATTTCAGTCTTCTTAACTTTGCAGGACCTGAAACTGCTGGTCTCTGCATTAAGTTTCTCAGTGACCATTTTAAAAAATCGTTGGAAAAAAACAGAATCACATCTAAAATTCTTCTTAGTTGGGTTTCCTCATCCACTACATTGTAGCATTGGAGTGGTCCTACCATCCTTGCCTAATCTGATACTCTCTGGTTTAGGGAGAGAGATTCTGGCTCTCCAGATGAATTACAGCTTCCCAGCAACTCAGCCAGGATGGCCAGCACTGAGAGGTGTTGGAAATAGATGTTCAGCACATTTGGGATAAGGCAGGTTCCCTACTTTTGTTGCAATGCATAGCAGAGCTCTATCAAGAGCTGGTAGATTTTTAAGGTATAAGTGGGTGGGTTAACAGCATTATGTACATAAGATGTAACAAAAACTATCTTTTTATTTGCATTTCATTTAATAAATCCATGTGCTGGCCATCAATCTTTACAGTATACTCAATTAATTTTAAGAAGGTGATTATTTTGCCTATTTAATGTGGAATGTGGTACAACTATGTAAGAAAAGGTCAAAATCAGAATAAAAAACTTGTTTCATAAACAACATGGGGGCAACAAACTTTAATTTTGCAGTTACTCAGCACTGAATCAGTGAAATTAATAAGTTATATTCCTAGTAAAGGCCTTTAAGACTCTTTCATTTTTCTAAAAATATAACCTTTTGGAATTGATATCCATGCTGTATTCAAATAGGTATCCTTCCCCCCACATACACAAAGTCTAGCAAGAAAATTCCCACATTTCAATTGTCAACAAAAAAAGGTTATTCTCTGAAATCTTTGATTAACTTCTTTGAAAGCTGTTTTCAAATACCTAACTACTAATGCAATTCTAGCTAATTGTTACTTACAGCATTTTGTTATCACAAGTTTATTAATAATCATCATAAAGTATTCTAATTTCCTACTGCATTTGTCCCCTACAAGGCTTTTCTGATGCCAAGAAAAAATATTTATGACTTACTACCCTGCCATCATGTTCCTATTGGCCAACCAAAGATTTTATAATAGATGTGAAAATGCTTAACTTTGGCTACACTATGTCCTTTATCATTATTTATATCAATTATCAATAAAAAATGAAGGTCAATACCATAATCAAAACTAAACAAAGATGCATCTTTTTCATCAGAGTTATTAAGGAAGCAATTACTTGAGAAAGAAACCATATTTCAATGGATCATTTTCTTCAAGAGTGAAAGTTGATGTTCCGGTATAAAAAGATTCTCCTGAGACTTCTACTATAACAGCATTGTGTTCACCACATTTTGTTTCCTGGATTGGAAAAACAAATGTTTCAGGTTAAAAAAATAAGCCTGCTCATTAATTCAGTAATTCAGTCTATAAGATTTTGCAAATAGCAAATATGTGAGGAGACCTTCCGGTTTATACCCAGAATGAAATATTAAGTGATAATTTAAGATATCTTCTCAACACTGGACAATCCCCAATATTTTGCAACCAGAAAGAAGGTAAACTCATGCCATAATATTTTTTTCCTTCACTTCCTATTGCTTCCTATTCTCTGAATGTTAAAAATTGCATTGGGTTGCAGTGGGAAAAAATCCAAGTTGGGATTCTTGCATTGCTCCTACAAAACTGTTCCTCTTAATACTAGATTATACTAGAACTTCTTCCTCCTGCTACAACCCATGGCACATTTTTCAGAATGCTTTCCTTCATCTTCAGGAAAGGCTGCCCAGAAAGGATGTGGGCTTCAGAGAAAGACAAAGTTTTGTTTTGCAAGGGGCTTTCTCCTCCCACAACTCTGAAGGAGAATCAACTCAATTTAATCCAACTGAGGTAGATTTTGAGTCCGCTTTAAAGGTACCCAAGGAAAAGCAACCCTTTCAGTCAGCTAATTCCATATTTTCCAAAAAATAATCTATACAAACTCCTCCTCCCCACCCCACCCCAATCCCCCAAAACAAAAGTTTGGTATTTGCCTTTATTGCTTTTCCAGTGAACAAGGAACTAGTTGAACTGCTTCTGAAGGTCCTGATCTGGTTCAGCTGAATTAATCCTTTATGGTGTTGTAAGGCAATGCGAGCAGTCACACCTGATCCTGTAGGACTTCGATCAACCTATTTTAGAAATATATTACCTGCTATATTTTTGTTCATTTTGTCCATTATGCAAATCAACAATTATATTAGTATCTATGCCTACTCACTTTCCTCTTTACAGGTATTCACATCTATACTGTCTACTTTCCCTTTCGAGTTCATCATTCAAATTAAAATATGCTGGGAGTAATTATGTTTGGGGGCTAAAACATCCTAGAATAAGCTTACTGGGCAAGAATAGAGTAACAGGCAAATCTCCTATAAATAAACAGAGCAAACCTCACTCCCTCTAGTACTGAAGTTGTTATCTAGGTGGGTAATGAAATGTCTGCACAATAACAAATCTGGATCAGAGAACACCAACAACCCCGCCCTAAAATATGGTTTTATCATGCTCAAAGCCCTTAGCCATCCAGATAATCCTGTCCAGCCTCTGCCTCATTTAACATGAGCAGGAAAACCAGCCAGAAGTAGGGAACAGGTACTACAGCTGCTTTGTTAGACTAAAGAGAGGGTGCCTATACACATAAGCTAAACAGGCTATATACCTACCTCTGTCTCAAGGGACCATTGCAAGTCCCTTCCGCCCTTCTGCAACTTTTTCCAACCATATTCTGCTGTTTAGCACTGAATCTCCCCACTACATTCCCTCCACTGCTTTTTGAATTTATCAGGTGGCAGTTACAGGTGATTGGGAATCCCAGCACAGTATTAGCACTGTCTCTTTCTTGGCCTTTCTTTTAAGACCAACCTGAAATTGAGTACATTTTCAGGAATTGTATTTTCTTGCAAAAGATTTTTTTTCTTCCCAGGATTTTCCCACAAGTCTTCTTTTTTTTTCAGATCAATCAAATATTGATCCATTGTTTGCACACACACACACAAAAAAACCACATTGACCAACTGACTTGTTGTCTTAGCCTAATACCTTGAGGTGAGGGAGTACCTGGCCCAATGTCACTTAGTCTTCTGGTGTCTAGCCTGATGCCTTAACCACTAGACCAGTGGTGAAATGTAAACTTTGTTGCTACCGGTTCTGTGAGCATGGCTTGGTGGGGGGTAATGTGACTGGGTGGGCGTGGCCCCCCCAAATTTTTTTTACTTTTTTAAAAGCATTTTTTTACTACTGGTTTGGGCAAATAGGTAGTAAAAAAATGCTTTAAAAAAGTAAAAAAAAAAAGGTTCCAATAATCACAGCTGTGCTGTGCGATCGTCGGAACCGGTTTTTTTACTTTTTAAAAACATTTTTACTACCTATTCACCGGAACAGGTAGTAAAAAAATGCTTTCAAAAAGTAAAAACAAGGTTCCGACGATTGTGCGGCAAAGCTAATTGACAATCAGCTGTGCTGCGCGATCGTCGGAACCTTTTTTTTTAATCTTTGTAATGCATTTTTTTACAACCGGTTCGCCCGAACTGGTAGTTTTTATCACTACTGGTTCACTTGAACCGGAGCAAACCAGTAGCATTTCACCCCTGCGCTAGATCAAACAGGCTCTGGAAATACTTGACTAATTAAAACCAAATTTTCCATTCTTCTTTAAAGACATTGCCAATACCAGTTTTATTTTTTGGCAGAATAGAAAACTCAGGCATAGAATTCTTGGGAGATAAATTCTTATGATTAGGTTCAACCACATTGCTATTCAACATTAATCAAATCACATACTGTATTGAATTTTTAATGTATAAAAGCAGACATTCAGGTCTGGCTCCCCTGCCTTTCACATTGCAGATTCTACATATTCTCCATCTCTAGCAAGAGTCATGGTGGGTACTTATATTTTTTCCCTGCTATTTCAGGACTCCAGGACAGAGATTCAATTGAGGGCTATTCAACTAAGGCAGTGAAGGATAACCTTTTCCGGACCAAGTGCCCAAAGCGCGTGCATGCACACACCTGAACCCCCAAAATGCAATGCATGTGCAACCCCATGCACATGCCCCACCCCGTGCATGTGTTTGCAGCTCCCCGCACACATGCAGCCCCTGCACGTGTGCAGCAGAGACCAAAGACCAGCTGGCCCGCGAGAGGGACACGCGTATGCACAGCAGAGCTAAACTGGGGTGACGGCTCGTGGGCCCACAGAGAGGGCACTACGTGCCACCTCTGGCATGCGTGCCATAGGTTCACAATCACGGAACTAAGGGCTACTTTTTTATGATAACAGCTCAGGATCTTTCCTCATACATGCTTTATTACCTGTGCATCTGCAAATACACATATATTACTTGTAGGTTCATCACTAAATTCATCTTTTCCATCTGTCAGTATAGTTCCATAAATGAAAGCCATCTCTTCAATAAGAGGATGGTGAACTTTGAACTAGAAGAAGAAACAAAATATTTTAGAGACATTTATTAAAATGAAACCAGAGAAATGATCTAACTGCTCCATTAGACTTGTACATAGTATCAATGTCCCTACTCAGGCAGCGATTTGAGTACTTCATTGTAATTTCTTACATGGAAAAACTAGTTGAAAATATTGTGAGCCAGGTTTTACATTGATATTAAAAAAAGAAATCAGATATCAGAAGATTAATATAGCAACCATCTAGTCAGAAGATTGGAAGAGGAATTATAACTGAATATACCATAGTTCAGCTTTTGTTGGAGCACTTTAAAATTTTGATCTATTCCTCTATATAAGAAGAGTTCTGAAAAATTAAAGCCATCAAGTCAAGCACTAGTCATGGATGACTGATAATAGGTTTAAAAAATTCAAAGAGCTGTAGCTGCTGCGCCAATAGCAATCTTCTAACATTCCCCAAGAGTTAGTAGTTTTAAATAAGCTTATGGTACAGGCATCTAACAACTAATTCCTCAATTTACACTTATTCCTATTTCCAGCACTGCATTCATTCAGAATGGCTAAAGTACTGGAATCTGTTTCTAAAGCAAGGTTATTTGATATATTATTATTATTATTCTGGGGAAAAATATTTCTGATCTGCTGCCAGTATTTTGAAAAGGTTAATTACATTTTTCTTTCATTTCAAATAATAACTCACTGATCTGCAAAATGATGCATTTAGCTAGTGAATACAATTCAAAGCCATGTTAAATGTACCTGAGCCTTTACAGCTTCTGTTACTGTGGATGCTGCATCTACAAGATCCCTAATTTTTGAGGAACATACATCAAGGCCTAATTGTTCAGCACTAAGAAATGCATAGAAAGCACCCCCATAGCCAACATCAAGGACGACTTTTCCATAGCCAGGAACATCAATAGTTATATCTGATAATCAAGTAAAAAAAAGGAGGGAAGGGAAGAGACGAGATAAAAGTTACATAAATATAATGAGTATTTATTATTTTTATATTTATTTTGTTCAATAATTTATTCTTAAGGCAGCCCCCCCCCCAAAAAAAGGAATGTTAAAATCTGTAATCCAGATTCCCATCTATCCTTACAACTAATATCTGAAGATTCCCCAAATATAGTGGTACTTCTTTCTTGTGTCTTTGTCATCTTTTTCCGGTTTCAATCTTATTAGTGCCATTATTCAACCTTATTTATAGAGGAAATTACATTGGTGACAGGATATTATGTACTACTTCTAATTTATTACTGAGGTACAAGAAAGACATTTCATGTTCAGAAGAACTTCAAGAGCAGAAAGTAAATAAAAATTACTGTGGTGATTATAGGAACTCTAATCAAACGACATAACTATAATCACAATGACACAACATATATGGGAGTAACTATGAGTGATTTGATTAATACAGGGATCTACATGCATTTAAAAATACAAAACGTACAAGCTCACTAAGGTAATCATGAGAAGCAGTGTAGTACAGAGAAGCATTCCTTCCATGAATCAAAGTTAAAGCCTAAGGAATAGCAGAAAAGAGATTAATTACAGAAGATTTACATTATCAATCACAAAAAACATGCAGGTCAGAAAGCAAGTTTTCAATTTTCCAATTGAGCTACACCACTTTATATCAGTTAAAATTTATATGTGTGACCAAATAATGATTGGATTGGTATATTATTAAGGATGCCAACATTTTAAATAAGATGCCTTACTCTACTCTCAGTATTTACCTTTTATGATCATTTAGGGGGGGAAAACACAAGCTATGTATAAGAATAACTTATAGAGGCATTTATACCTGCTTCTTAAACCATTTTCTCTCAGGACATTTATAAATAACGGAGGACCCCAAAAGGCTTTTGTTAGTATGGGTTACATTTATTGATATTTATCTTTTAAAAAAATTAAAGCTGACACATATGATGCTATCATTTCTCTTGACCATTTGATGAGATGTTTGATATTGTATATTTTTCAACAAATGATAGCAAACAATTTTAAATCACAGATCCCTGAGAGGATCTTGGGAGACCTAGGACCACACTTTAAGAAACACTTTACGAAACACTGAATAGAAACCAAGAAACTGAATTTAATAAATTAGTTCAGTTCTAGTAATGGCAATATATACAGTTAGTAAATTGGGAAAGATTACTAAGGTTTGGAACAATCCAGTTCTTTCTCTGGCCATTTTAAACACTACAGATTTTAAACACCACTTTCTTTCCATTTGAATTTAATGTCTGCTTTCTTCATAAAAAGGAAAAACAGTAGATTTCTATTTGCTGACTTGACCAATATAGCAAACCAAAACTCAAACCCTGGTCATTTCCCAGATAAAATATTTTAACACATTCTAGATGGAGCTAACCTTGAAAAGCATCCCAGATCTGCAGTTGTACAAAATGTGATGATGAAGGATTATGTGCACTCTACGACCAGTATACATTACACCTCGGTTTTGCAAACTGCATTAGTTGCCAATTTGCTTCTGGTTGCAAAGTGCTTTTTATTGCCTATAAAGCCCGTTACATCTATCTGTCCCATCAGATCTGACAGAAGGGGCATGTTGCAGACCACATCTTCCATTCAACAGAATCCAGGAGAGCCTTTTCTGTTGTCCTGTCTTCTGGAACTGTATCCCCCACAAGGTTACATTGGCCGCACCCTTGTTGATCTTTGGAAGCCCCTGAAGACATGGCTGTCATCAGGTCTAGGGGTCCCAGGGACATGGGGATCCTGCAAGATGGTTGCATTGTATTGCCTATAAACTATAAGTGGACACTTTCCTAGCTTTTTATATTTTAATTTATACAAGTGTATCATCCCACACCCAAGCTACAGGTATTTGCCACTATTGCAAGTGTATCCTTGGTGTTGTTAACTTGTGAGCTGCCTAGAATCACATGAAACGGGCAACTATATAATCTTAAATACATCACGCCCTTAAGATTTATATTGACTGTTTCCCTATGACTATCATTAAGTGTTGTACCTTATGATTCTTGACGAATGTATCTTTTCTTTTATGTACACCGAGAGCGTATGCACCAAGACAAATTCCTTGTGTGTCCAATCATACTTGGCCAATAAAGAATTCTATTCTATTCTATTCTTAAAATGTCAATTAAGGGTAAAAATTTCCTGATTTTTCTTTGAAAACGTTTCGCTTCTTATTCAACAATCTGCTTCAGAGCTGAAGAAGCTTCTTGGATGAGAAGCAAAACGTCTTCAAAGAAAAACCAAAAAGTCCAGCTACCTCTTGAAAAAGCACCTTTGGGACAACCATGGCCTGGATGAATGAGAATCTCCATAGACCTTTAAGGGTTAAAAAGTTAAGTCAACATCGCTCAGGCATAGAATAGAACAGAATAGAACCTGCCTTCCATTGAGGACCTGTATACTGCACGAGTCAAAAAGAAGGCTGTGAAAATATCTACAGACCCCTCACATCCTGGACATAAACTGTTTCAACTCCTACCCTCAAAACGACACTATACAGCACTGCACACCAGAACAACTAGACACAAGAACAGTTTTTTCCTGAACGCATCACTCTGCTAAACAAATAATTCTCTCAACACTGTCAAACTATTTACTAAGTCTGCATTACTATTAATCTTCTCATCGTTCCCACCACCACCCATCTCCTTCCACTTATGACTGTAATTTTGTTGCTTGTATCCTTACAATTTATATTGATATTGTTTTGATTGCTTATTTGTACCCTATGACTATCATTAAGTGTTGTACCTTATGATTCTTGATGAATGTATCTTTTCTTTTATGTACACTGAGAGCATATGCACCAAGACAAATTCCTTATGTGTCCAATCACACTTGGCCAATAAAAACTTCTATTCTATTCTATTCTATTCTATTCTATTCTATTCTATTCTATTCTATTCTATTCTATTCTATTCTATTCCATTCCATTCCATTCCATTCCATTCCATTCCATTCCATTCCATTCTATTCTAATTCTCAGGCATCTTCCACACCCGTGGATTCCAACTCCCAAGAATTCCCGAGCCAACTGGGCTATTGGCAAGAATGCTGGGAGCTGAAGTCCATCTACTTCTGGAAGTTGCCTTAAAGCAGGTCTTCAAACTTGGCAGCTTTAAGACTTGTGGACTTCAATTCCCAGAATTCTCCAGCCAGCTTTGCAAAACTGGCTGGAGAATTCTGGGACTTGAAGTCCACAAGTCTTAAAGCTGCCAAGTTTGAAGACGTCTGCCTTAAGGGGAGACGGTCCAAGAGCGGGTCAGAGGAGCGCCGCCGTATCCCTACCGGTAGCCGCGGCGAAGGCAGGCACGCTGTGGAAACGAACGCGGCTTCCACTGCGCTGCCCGTCCCAGGACGCAAAAGCCGTGACGGGCCCGCAGGGGCAGTGAATGGTGACGGCGGTCTCGCCGGGGGAAGGCGGGGGCTGGCAGAGGCCGTAGTCGAGGGCGAAGCGGCCCAGGCAAAGGACGGCGTGGCCGCACATGGAGCTCGCGCCTTCGTTGTGCATGAAAAGGGCTCCGAGGGCGGCTCCGGGCAGCTCGCTGGGCACCACCAGGGCGCCGTACATGTCGCGGTGTCCGCGGGGTTCGTGCATCAACAGCCGCCTGACAGCGTCCAGCTCCGAGGAGTCCAGCAAGCGGCGACGCCGACTCAGGAGAGACAGCTCAGGTCCGGGCTCCAGCAGTCCCAGCCCGCCCGGCACCACCACCCGGAGCGGCTCCCCTCCCGCGTGCATCTCCACCGTACGGATGGCCGGGCTGCCTGGCGCGCGGGGGGGCAGCCAATCACCGCGATCGCCCGCGGACATTTTGAACGGTTTTTCTGAACGGTCCAGACCAGCGCCGCTCCTCTCCCTCAGGCCCGCCCACTAAATGCGTCAGGAATGGGGCGGCCGTCGTCGGAATGAGAATTTCAATTTTCAATCAGAATAGAGCTTGGTGGGACCTTGGTGGTCTTCTAGTCCAGCCCTGCACTCAAGCAGGAGAGACTATTATTATTTCAGGCAGGCGACTGTTCAAAGAAAGGCAAAGCCTCGTCTGCGCAGTTGTATCGTTGGGGAATTCTGAGAGTTGATTTCCACGGATCTTAAAAAGTTGTTAAGGTTTAGAAACAACATATCAAAAAACGAGAGATCCAAGATTATAAATCTCCCTTTCCAAATACCAAAAACTACTATAATAATTTTTGCTCAACCCTATAGCCTCTGTCAGGCCATAGTTCTTTATATCCTAATGTTAGCTGTATAATTTAAAAATACATTCACATTTTCTTTAGAATTGCATTGGTCTTAATCACCCAGGTTTATGGATATTGCACCAAAGCAGGACAATGGGGAAGAAGTCCATATTTTAAGGCAGGTGTACAGTTGCGGCTTGACCTGTTGCCAGAATTGTCACTCTGCTTCCTGGCGCAGGAGCAGATAACATCCTTCTCTTTGGACTTCAACCCATTGCAAATGCACCTTGGACATATATTTTCCATACCCATCAGAATGGATGGTCTCTATCATTTTCTTTCATTCTAGCAGCAGTCCCAACTCTTATTTGCTGCAGTGCTCAGGAAACTCCAAAAGGTTCCTGTCTCAGCCAGACCCTTTCTGCTATTGCTGCTGGTTGGGAGTTGGTATTTTATTTTTATAATCTTGTAGTTGATCTAACAAGTTAATGAACTATTATCAACTGTAGAGATTTGTGATGCATTCATTTCCTACATCTCCCATTGGGCACTCATTTGGCTGGGTAAAGACTTATTCCTTAATCCTGTGGATAATATCATATTGTTGAAATTGATTCAGATAGTTCCCAGTATTTTCGTTTTATACATTATTGTGTGTCAAGCCAATAAGGGGAATTAGGTTCCTGTTTAGCAATCATAAACATGTTATGTCATTCTGCATGTAATGTAGGTCATCTTGCATATTGCATGCTAAAAAATTTATAATTGGCCTAAAAATATTTTTTTCATGGAGCATAAACCATAAAAAGCCAGTGCATCTAAGTGTCCCAAAAGAGCAGTGCACTTTCAGAATGTTCATTTATGTTTAAAAATCCTTCTAATTCTTGTTGCATGTTTAATAAAAAAGGTTCTTTATTAAATCACATTATAACACAAGACCTGACTGATATGACAAGATATGGCAACAAAACAACATCTTTCTGATATCCATCCATAATTCCTAGCTGCTGGCATAGATTGTTGGAGAACATAAATTAGTTAGATAGATTATACTTGAACTAAATAGACATTACTAAATAGATAGCCTAGATAACCTAGACTACACTAGACTAAACTAAACTAGATAAAACTAGACTAATTTAAAAACTTTCAAATATTCTAACTTTACGAAACTAAATTTTACAGATCTAGACTAGAGAAAATTGGCTGATGTTGATTTTCCAACTATTTCATATAGTTAAGGGAATGCGTCTTCATTATTTCTAGCTCTACGGGCAAAAAGAGTTCTGCGTCTTGGCTCGGGCATTTCCGTCCTACAGGGTTAAATTCCCCCCAACGCAGGAAGTGAGCATCATCACATGACCTGGGAGGCGGAACACAAATAACAGTTGTGGGTTTGGCTTCTCCGCCTACTTAAGGGCAAGCAGATAATCGAATCAGCAAGAGGTTGCTGCATCTGAGTCGGCAGTTGATTGGCTGGATTTTTGAGTGCTGTCAAAATCCCGAGTCTTTGTTGTACTTCCGTCGTGGCCGTACTGCAGCAAGATGGGTGAGTTTGACGGTCTCGCTATGGTTTTGGCAGTATTAATGTCGCCTGTAGTCCCACAGGCCAGGCCGACTAGTTTATTAAGAACAATAGCAGCGGGTTTGTGTGTAGTTTATACGCGTGGCTTGAACGCCACTCACGTCCTCAGTTGAAAGAGGACAATCCTCCCAATATCCCCGGAGAAGATCGCCTTACAGAAAAGCATCATTGTTTCACCACCGAACGAAAGTGGTGCTTTGCGTAATTTTCTGATACTGCTCCTTCTCTCTCCTTAAATGTTGTCATTATATCCGTAGATTTTTTTTCTCTTTCTGATCTTCATAATTAGAATGGGATTCTGTTACCGGGTGCTGTGTACACCTGGACATTGTGTGACTTAAGGGCAAGGTAAACATCAAGCCAGTAAGATAAGAAAATGCATAGATGCCATCATGGCACTCCCTTTGTGCAACATCAAGCAAAATCTAGACAAAGGGTAAGAAATAAGCTTTAAAAGGGTTTTAAAGTAGGAATTAAAGAAAAGTAATATATTTTCTATTATTTCAAAGTCTATCTATCCCAAACCATCCATGCTTCCACCACACCCAGCATTGCTTCGTACATTCCTTTTTGTTCTTTAAACAACTTCATATACTACCCAGTACTTTTCTGCAAGAATTTGCATGTCTTAAAAATTCTCTATTCATTCTTTAATCTTTGATAAAATTTCACCATGATAAGAAATACATCTGCGTTTCTAGTTTTTTTGCCATTCATTTACATGTATAATGTGCAGTTGTTCACTATCTTGTCTTTGAAATATTAATTTTCAAATCCATATATCTCATTGCACTGGCTCCCAATAGATTTCTGGCTGCAATTCAAGGTGCTGATTGTCACCCTTCATGAGGCCAAGTTACATGTGACAGTCTTTCTCAGATGGTTTCTGCCTATCCCACCAGATAGAGCAGAATGGGCATACTCCTGGTCCTATCAGTGAAGCTATGTCATTTGATAGGCAATAGGAACGTTGCCTTCTTTGTTGTTTTTTGTCTCAACCAACTAAATATTTTAACCTATAGCCTATGCTTTCCCTAGTTTACTAAAATCATTACTGTATATGAAAGCCTTGCAATGATCAGTACTATGATGGCTGATAGAGTGCAATTTCTATGGAGCTATCAAGTAATGATTATGGGATGTTGAAAATTGCATAAAACCAGGTGAGATTTTATGCATAAAAGTGTCATAGAAAGAATTATTCACTCTTTTTTGGTGCAAGTTGTAGAAATTCAGCCAGACTGCCTTGGACTTTATTGTGGAAGAACGCTGGAAATTATAAATGGAACTGAAATTCATGGCGATTGTGGGGTAAGTTGTACTTTTGGCAATTTTTCTAAATATTTAAAACAAGGGTATGTTGTTATTGGACATGACTAAGTAAAAGGTTGGGCTGAATGTTTGCATGAATTGTTTTTATGCAGATAATCAAACAGATAAGAAAACTAGATAAAACATTTTTAATAAATTAAGTAAAGGCTATATAAAATAGTTTGTGATAAAATTTTACAGGTATGTCCCAGAGGACAAAGAAGTGATGCCCATAAAATCTGCCGTGAATGTACGGGCTCTCCAGAACGCTATGATTGGCTTTATCTTGGCTTTATGGCAATGCTACCTCTCATTCTGCATTGGTTCTTCATTGAATGGTATTCAGGGAAAAAGAGGTAAATATGTATTAAAACAAAATAAGTTTTAGCTTATAATATTTAACTTTAAAATACACTAACTTCTCAATGAATATGTAAAAAATCTGTACCATTTGTCCTCATGGATTTTAGCCTCTAATTCTTGTTCATTTTAATCATTTTTATATTTATACTTTTATTATAATGTAAACTGCTCAGAGTCTATTAGACAGTGAGATTGGTGTATAAATTAAACAATTAATAAATATAACCCACCACCTTGTGCAATTCAATACTATAATAAAAATATAAAGACATTTTTAGTTCAGCTCTCTTGCTGTAAAAATAGTTGCCGTTTTCTTGGCAACAGTGCAGTGGTAATTTGCACAAGTACTTCTGCAACAGTGCAGAAATAATATGTATTGGTTTTTTCTAGGCTTTTTTCAACTTTTCACTCTAGCCTACTATCCTGAGATTCCATAAATTTCTCATACAAATTCTAGCCTGGCCTAATTCAGTTTAGTTTCCAAGCCCAGACCAGGTGTCCCTTGTGCTGCCACCTGCTGGTACTATTATTTTAATGTATGAACTAGATTTATAACTGGTCGCTTAGTGACCATTCAAAGTTACAGTGGACCTCCCTGACTCAGTTATGAAGATTTGATGGCTGCCTTCCCCCACCTGTTGGTGCTCAGCAACAAGCCCACATTTACAGCCGTTTGCAATGCCCCATGGTCACGTGATCATGTTTTATGATAGTTTTGCTGAAAAGAAGGGTTTATTTTCAGTTTTCAGCAAACTTGGCCCCATAAGGAACCATTGGTTTGCTTAATGACCTCAGTGTTTGCTTAACTGCTGCAGAAAAAGTTTGTAAAATAGGTTTGGTCATATGGGTGATTTACCACTGTTATTAATTACAGCTGTGACCTTTTTTTTATACGCATGTATTTATATGATGCAAGGTCACATTTACTTATTTTAAAAAATGATATAGCCACCAGTCTTCTCTCAAACTCTGGGCATTTTTGATTTTTGAAAATATTGAGATTTGTCAAAAGTTAACTCAATCTCCAAAGTTCTCTACAATAAAACAAATAAATCTGGAAAGCCAAGGCACCTCCTTCATATGGAGAAAAAAGCTCTTAAGATCCTGCCTGCTACTTATGAGAAAGATCTCATCTTGAAGGTTTTGCAACCCTCCCTAAGAATGATAAGAGAATTAATGTTTTATGGCACTCAGCTGTTTTGTTTTCAGTACTTATTTTATCTTTTGTCAACAGTTCCAGTGCTCTTTTCCAGCACATCACTGCTTTAATTGAATGTAGTGTGGCAGCAATTGTTACCCTGCTTGTAAGTGACCCCATGGGCTCCCTGTACCTCCACTCATGCAGAGTGATGATGCTTTCTGACTGGTATACCATGCTTTATAATCCAAGTCCTGATTATGTTACCACCATTCACTGTACCCACGAAGCTGTCTATCCTCTGTGAGTATATACTTCTAACTCTGTACTGATCTAATACTTAGAACAAAAGGCAAGACAGTTTCATTGTTAAGTCATATAATTCAATTTTAATGGTCTGTATCAGACGCAAAATTTTTTAGGTTAAATGTGGTTTATTTCTAAGTAAAATAAATGGACTATTGTAACGCTCTCTACATGAGGCTCCCCTTGAGTTGCACTCGGAGGCTCCAAATGGCGCAGAGTGCGGCCGCGCGGGTGGTTATGGGAGCGACATGGAGTTCCCATGTAACACCTCTCCTGCGCGAGCTGCACTGGCTCTCGGTGGTCTTCTGAGTGCGCTTCAAGGGTTTGGTTATCACCTTTAAAGCGCTCCATGGCTTACGACCTGGTTATCTACGGGACCGCCTGCTATCACCAATAGCCTCCCACTGGCCAGTACGCTCCCATAGAGAGGGGCTCCTCTGGGTGCCGTCGGCCAAACAATGTCGATTGGCGGCCCCTAGGGGGAGAGCCTTCTCTGTGGAGGCCCCTACGATCTGGAACGACCTCCCCCCGGAGATATGGAGGATCCCGGATCTGCGCACCTTCCGTCATGCACTTAAGACTTTTTTATTTCATCAAGCTGGCCTGGCCTAAATCTTCTCCCCTTTTTAAATGTAAATTTTAATTTGTTTTTAAATTATGGGGTATTTTAAATTAGTCTCAGCCAATTATTTAATTCGTTTTTATTCTATTTTAAATTTTTGTATTTATGTGTTTTATTTTGTGGCTCTTCACCGCCCTGAGTCCTTCGGGAGTAGGGCGTTATAGAAATTCAATAAAATAAATAAATAAATAAAAACGGCATTGGTTTGTAAGTTTAATTATCGTCACTACTATAGTTGATTTGCAGTGTAATAGTTGATGGCCAGAGGAACAAACGTTAAGACTGTTTTGTTTTTTAAAAAACTTTAGTTATGAGCAATATACTATGTAACTTTATTGCAGTACTTTTGTTTAACAAATTTGCTGCCATTCCTCATCTGTTTGATCTTGGCAGTTAGGGAAAATGAGAATAGGATTAAAAAACAAATTCATTGGACTACAATAGATATCCTTTTCCCATGGGATATCATTACAAGGGGACAAGAAGTAACCATATCAAGAACTCTGATCTGTCTATAGGCACAAGCCTGGCTCTAGTATGAAAGCAGAATATTGATATAATGCTATAGGAAAGACCTAGAAAGCTGCTGAAAGGAAAGAGGTAGTGAGCTTTTAGGATAGGCAGTTTGTCTTATTTCCACAATTTGAATCAAAATTGTCAGTGATTTTATTATCCAACTGCTAGTTCTAGGAATTTGAGGTCACAATGTGCTAATTTTGACAATCTTCTCTTTCAGCTACACCATTGTATTCATATACTACGCATTCTGTTTAGTGTTGATGATGATGCTTCGTCCTCTGCTGGTAAAGAAAATTGCTTGTGGGCTGGGAAAGTCAGATAGATTTAAGAGCATTTACGCAGCTCTTTACTTTTTCCCAATTCTGACTGTGCTTCAGGCTGTTGGAGGTGGCTTGCTCTGTAAGTTGTTTTCTATTCCCTCTTGGACGAAACACAAAGCCCAGCATGTTTAACTTCAAAATAAGCGCTTGGCCTTATTTTTGGGAAGGTCTTATTATTTTGGGGCGTGTGGAGCAAGATGGGGCTCTTCTTGCCGTCTTACCTGATTTCCAGCTCTGTCTCCCTAACCCTAACCAGAGGAAATGGCAGGGACCGGCTGTGGGTGCGTTTTAATATTTTCAGGGAGGGCTTATTTTCAAGGGGGGGCTTATTTTAGCACATGTGCTCAAAAGCCTGATTGGGCTTATTATCCAGGGAGATCTTATTTTCGGGGAAACAGGATATAAACAAAATAGACTTCAGTTCCCGAATACTAGGCTACAGTGGTCTGGGTTTCCGCCACAAATTAAATCAAAACCAAACAAATCATGGAATGTTTACACGTTTACCA
Source organism: Pantherophis guttatus (assembly GCF_059756535.1). Taxonomy (NCBI): domain Eukaryota; kingdom Metazoa; phylum Chordata; class Lepidosauria; order Squamata; family Colubridae; genus Pantherophis; species Pantherophis guttatus. Next base: position 32,404,183 of record NC_142063.1, read on the forward strand.
TTATGTGTAAACCAGGTGATACTTATAAAACGTATAGTAAACATGAATGTAAATGTGTTACTGGTAGGTAGATTCTGAGCTTCACTGCATCCTAAAAACATGGAGAAAGTCTTTAAATACTGAGATTAGAATTTTTATTCTTAAATCAGAGGATAGGAATGCAATGCATCACGTGAGGACTATAACGGAATATAATGTCTGATATATTTTACTGGGGGCAGTTTCACTAAATCCAATGAAGATTTCCCCTTGAATATAGTATTTTGAAAACTAATTGCTTACCTATCTGTTCTGTTTAACCAAGATGATAAAAGTGTGTATAACATCTTCCTTTTTTACTTCCAGACTATGCTTTCCCATATATCATCATAGTGTTATCTCTTGTTACCCTGGTTGTCTATCTGTCAGCTTCTGAAGTAGAAGTAAGTAAACTACTGCAACTAGCAAAATTATTAACTGTCATTAGGCTGTAAGGTTCTGGGAGATGATTGGTTTAGTATCCTATAGGCACTATCTGAGAAAAAATGAATTATTGAATCTGCTGAAGCTATTGAACAGAAATTCTCTTTCTCTCCAGTAGTCAGGATTTTCATGAAGCTGCTGGATACCTTGCCCTGCCAGCACTGACTAGGAAAAAATCTGGAAACAGTTTAAAGAAACCTTTAAAATTTATTCAGTTTTCAAGAATGTGATCTCTCAGTCTGTTGTGCAGAGGAAGATTATGCACTCAAACAGAAACAATCTTCCATCCAAATTCCTAAATGAATAAAAAGTTTAAAACATTTTGCGGAGTTTTCTCCTTTAATGATTCTAATTGATCACTGAAGCTAATCAGTTATTGCTTTGGAAGTATTACTGAGACAATTTATTATCAGGATGGAAAAGTTATTCCTAGAGAATCCCTGAATCTCACATTCCAGTTGTACCTTTAAGTAGATTACTATAAAAATAGAAACTAATGGAAATATCTTGTTTTCTATTTTCAAGACTTTCAAAGATCTGCTTGTCAGGAAGAAAAGGCTTATCGTTCTGTTTAGCCATTGGCTGCTGCATGCCTACGGAATTATCTCCATTTCCAAACTGAGCAACATTTACCAGGACTTGCCTTTGCTGGCCTTGGTGCCTGCACCAGCTCTTTTTTATTTGCTAACTGCAAAGTACACCGAGCCATCCCGAATATTATCCGAGGGAGCAAATGGACGTTAATTGTAACTAATAACAGTCTGGGTAAGAAAGATATACAAGAGAGTCAGTCTTCTTGGTAAGATGTCCTTACTTTAGTTATTAGTTTGCTATGGATCAACTTTCAAGTAAAGCTTTTCTTTTTTTGAGAATCAAAACTGGACAACTCTGTACCAACTAGAAGGCAAATTTTCTAAACAGTGTGGATACCCAGTACATGTAATGCCTTAAGACTCTTATCAGCTGACGAAGTCCTTGATTTTAGCAGTTAAGTCTCTAGGCTTGTCCTGTATATCTGTTTTACATTTGTCTGTTATGTGTGAATAATTTGTACAGCATACTTGAAAATAGTGTTATTTATTGATTTCACAGCACAGTATTTTCTCACATGTTTGAATCTGTATTCATAGAAGAATAAAAGATTCAGTATTCTAACTTCAGTTTATAAGGACTTGTAGTCTGTTTTATCCTAGAGAAAAAAAATTGACAGAACATATTTTTACAAACACTTTTATCTGAACAAGCATTTATATGAAATAGAAATTATGTAGCAGCAATATTTGCTCTGCATTAAGAATGTTTGTGTGTTTCATTGAAAGAGCCAATGAAACATCTGTCACTCTTTTACAACAAACACCTTGACAAAATTTCCATTTAAAAAGGAACACCAGGATTCAGTTATGTACTGCAAATAAATGCCTCCCTTTTAGGTGATCTTTTAAAAAGATTTTCTTTCTCCAGGCTGGAGGTTAGATAGTTTATGCAGTTCCCCTTTTAGTAGTGAATAACCAGATATGCCAGTTATGTTTTATATTAAGTTGGTGTTGTTTTATGTGTAACAATAGATTTTTAATTTTGTGAAGCTGCTAAGAGTTCTGAATTTGGGCAGCCTATAAACTTGACAAATGAAAAAATAAAGCATCTGTTAAAAATTTGTCATGGGTTGTAGGCTCCTTCATCTGAGACTCAGTACATTCTTCTCACATTTAAATCCACAAGCAGATTTACTCATATATTTTTTTAAAAAAAACTATCAAGTATAATAAACAGGAAAGAAACTATTGTCTGCCACTACTGAAACAAACATGCTAAGATTGTTTTCAGCTACAGTAATGTTTTTTAAAAGATTAATAGGTCTTGGAAGTTTGTCCCAACACCCAAATAAAAAAATAGTGCTAGAAAACTAGCATCTGCTGTTCTAAACTTGACAGAGTAAGACCTTTTTTTTCTGATATTCTGTGACATATACAAGCTGTGAGGAATCTGTTTTGAAGAAGGTAATTTTTGCTTTTCCAACACATAATTTTAACAAACATTTGGCACTTCCCCAAAATACTTACTTTGTCACTCTGCCAAAGATTTGCTTTTTAGCAGAGAATCCATCTCTTCATAGTTTAGCTGTAGCCCTTCATGAACGTAGTCAACCTTACAATTTCTCTTTGCATTTCTTCTGACGTATTCTTCCAGAATAATCAAGACCTCATGCTGGTACTTGAAAAATATCTGCAATAAGATGAAAACAATGAGACAATAGATTTTCTGTTGCGGAAAGACAAGCTGGATTTTCTTCATTTTTTAAAAATATACTTCGACTCTTCTAAAATACTTAACATGAATTTTATGGGGGTTGGGGAAAGTACAGAAAGTAAATAGGTTTGATATAAAAATAGTGGGAAAAGTATAGCACAATGATTCCTTAAATTTAAAATGATATGAGATCCCAAGTGTTAGGATAGATAAAAGAGCCTTCTATTTAATTGGATTAATCAATTAAAACTGTTAAAAAGAGAAAGCAGCTCTCATAAATGGCTTGTTCTTAAACAATAGCTGTACTTTAAGTCTCAGCAAAGCCACACTGGGGAGAAAAAAACCATTATTTTTCTTGCTGTCATGATGAGCAACAGAATATGTAACAAGCTAGGTAAAGATAAAGGTTTTTCCTGTTCAGTCATGTCTGTCTCTAGGGGATAGTGCTCATGTTCGTTTCTTAGCCGAGGGAGCCAGCGTTGTCAGAAGGCACGTCTGCAGTCATGTGGACAGCATGACTGTATGTCAAGGTGCACAGAACGCTGTTACCTTCCCACCAAAGTGGTACCTATTTATCTACTTTCATTTGCATGCTTTCAAACTGTTAGGTGAGTAGGAGCTGGAGCAAGTAACAGGAGCTCACCCCATCCCCCGGAGCTCAAGTCTTGAACCCGAGCTGTCAGCTTTTCAGCTTTTCAGCTGAGTGTCTTTAACTGCTGACCCATCACGGGCTACCAAATTGGTAGAATTAAATTTTACTGTTTTTTTCTCCATTCAAATGGTATTCTAACCCTAGTTTATGCTAATTATCATCAACTAGTTGTTTATTTTTAATCGTGTGAAAGGTTGCCATTTGAAGGGAACTATGACTCTTATTTTTCTTTTTTAATATAATTATTTTGCATCCTTGAAGTTACCAAATCCATGAAGTACCACAGAAATGGGATTGTGCATTTTAATCTAACTGGGATTATATATCACATCCTCCTGGTTGACATCCATAAAGTCAGACATTAACCAATGTCTGACTTTATGGATGTTAACGATAAACTGTCCTCCATCCAAACCCCCACCGCCTCCAGGTAATATAATAATATACCTTTTGTAAATATTCATCCTTTGTCCATTTCTTGACAAATAGTTCTAAAACAAGAATTTTATAGTAAAAATAAACATAGATCACAATATATATTTTAAAAGAAGTAAAAAACATATTTAAATATGCAATAACATATTAAATGACATTTTAAACCACATTTATTAAACATATATGACACCCAGAATTTCTAAAAAAACAAATTATGCTACTTCTTAAATGATATCAGAGTCTGTAGGAAGACATCTACTTTTATTTTATTCATAAGATTAAAGTACAAAAGGAAAAAAAACTATTTAACAGAAACAAAAGAAAACTAAAAACATTAAAAATGTGAATTAAAAAGGAGAAAAAACAAAACATATATTATCCCCCCTAGTTGAACACTGACAAATCTAGGAGAACAATAATAGCTTTTCCCCTTGTAAAGCAGGTCCAAAATTTATAATGTATTTTACATGTATTTGCAATCCAATTGACCTGTCATACATTACATATATGAAAGAAAAAATAGTTAACTGGTTAAAACAACAGCAAAGTTAAAGTTCATGGCTCTGTTAATAGTCTGTTATTGTAATTTACTTGTAGAAAGTCTACAATGGTTTCTTATTTACCACAAATTGATTGATCCAGGATCAAATACTCTAGTTTGGCTCTTAATAATGGCTTAGGCCCGGGGTACTTGCAGGACCATCTCCAGCCGTTCTCCCATCGTCCTGTGCACTCTCACAGAGTCGGCCTCCTCAGGGTGCCGTCGGCCAAACAATGTCGGCTGACGACCCCCAGGGGGAGGGCATTCTCTGTGGGAGCCCCGACCCTCTGGAATGGATTGCCCACTGAGCTCAGGACAGCCCCCGACCTTGTTTCCTTCCGTCGCGAGCTGAAGACGTGGCTCTTCTGCCAATTAAACTGATCCGTTTGGGGGTACACTGGTATAATTTTAAATCGTTTTTTAATTGGGTTACTGATTTTAATTTGGTATTGTATTGTGATTTGTATTGAAGTTGTCATTTTGTAAGCCGCCTTGAGTCCCTAGGGAGAAAGGCGGCATATAAATCGCAATAAATAAATAAATAAATAAATAAATAAATAATAATGAAACCTTTCCTTAGGTTTTTAATTGGAAACTTTCCCAACAATTGCATATGTGTATATAGACCAGGGGTGAAATCCAGCGGGTTCTGGAGAACTGGTAGCGGAAATTTTGAGTAGTTTGGAGAACCAGCAAATACCATCTCTGACTGGCCCCAGAGTGGGGGGGAATGGAGTTTTTGCAATATTCTTCCCCCAGAAATGGGGAGGGAATGGGGATTTTGCAGTATCCTTCCCCTGCCACTCCCACCAAGCCACACCACAACATGCCCACCAAACCACACCCACAGAACCAGTAGTAAATTTGGATTTCACCACTGATATAGATCCTGCATTAAGTTTCTTCTGTGGGACAGCGCTTTCCAAATTTCTTTTATGTTAATGCAAGATATCCATTAAGGAACCATCATATTTCAGAAAGAAAAAAGCCACATATATGTCCCTATTGTGGATCATTTTAGTTCATTTTTACAAAAAAAAATCATTTCAGCTGGAGTGGAAATTCCTGCCACATAGCACTCACCATAAAGAACTTTTGTACATTGCTGGATTTGTTGTCTCTCTAACTGATAGAACTTTGCCTCCCCATCTATTGTGGCGATATCTTCCTTGAGATATGCAATGCCCTATAAGGATACAGCCAAAGAAAGAAAACATTCATGTAGAAGCTATTGATACAGTCAGCCTGGTGAGATTCCTGTAAATAGGCAAGCAACAATAAAAAAGTATTTCTGGTCAGTTCACAGAACTGCTCTGGTTCCTTAAACTTGCCAGACTGACTGCATTCTCTTAGGAACGGTCAGATCAGGGTTTCAGGGATTCTGGTCAGGTCTGTGTCACTTCCTGCTATGCAAGGTCTCTAAACTTGCCAGTCTCTTCACTCCTCCCCCTACTCTAGCTGGAGATTTCACTATATTAGATTTTCTAAAATCCAAAACTGAACATTATCCTACAGCTTCAAATTTAAAAATAACTGTTGTGTCGTGAATAAGAATTAGAGATGGTTGAAGAAAGCAAGCAAGCAAGCAAATCAGATTAAAAAGATTTCAAGCCAAACTCAATTATTGGCAACTATCTGCACTGGCTATGTTTTATTGGCAATAATTTAGAGGTGGCTTGCCACTACCTTCTCCCAAATGTATTTTCTGACTTTCCAGTATAATCTAATTATCCAATGGCCAAGTTTTTTTTTTCCAGCTTCTCTGAGATCAACCAAGCCTAGTTGGGTGCTGCCAACAACAAATCTAACATCTGTTCTTAAAGTTATAATTTTATTATTATTAAATTTATATGTCACCCACTTCTAGATGGATTACAACTTCTTAAAACAACATCATTTGATCATCACAATGACTGCTGGAGGGGCCCTTCACACTCTATTACTCTCTCTTGAGTTACTTTCACACTGCTTCCCATTTTCCAAAGGATTGCCTACCAAACATCTTTTTTTCTCCTTTAACCTTAAAACCTCCCAATTATCCTATGCTTTCATTCTATTATTATAAGCGATAGTTCCATTTTACTCTTCTTTTATGAATCTAAATACATCTCAGGTGGATGTGTGCATTTTCTGTTTTTCCCAGACACTTCCTGTAATCTTCAAACCAGATTATTAAATAATTATAACCAAAGACTATGCTTTATTTCTCTATAGGGGATGGGCACAGCTTTTAATGGATTATTCAAACAAAACCAGTGAACTGCAGAAGAAAGTTGGCATGGAATTGCTAGCAATCTCAATATCTTCCATATAATCCTGGTCTGTCTATATAACTCTTGGGCAAAATAGGCTGCAAATCATATGGAATCCATACCCCTCTTTTCTGATATAGGAATTACTCCTCCCATCCCATATAACAAACAGTCCCTGCAGAATTCCAAGGTTTACACATCAGTAATTTTTAGAAATCTGATTCAAAAGATTCCCAAAAGTAAACATTGTACTGCGAAATACTAAACAAATAATTAAGATCCCCTGATATTTTTAAAAACTCATATAATTTACTTGGAAACAAAGAACATAGAGCATAGATAATCAAGTGTCATAACATTATAAACTATAATGTCATTTAAGCCAATATTTCTAGTTTGGCAACCCCATGCAGCATACATTTTTTCCTTATATAATTCAAACCACTGAAAAGTAGTAATGGGCACAAAATGGCATTTTTACAATGTCTTCCTGCTGTCTACAGCCATTCCAGAATTGTTAATGTCTTACCAAATTGCCAAAACTTGACATGCAGAACTATTCCTTTCTCAAAATACTCACAGCTCTTAACCGGTCATTTTCTCCATTCAAAATGAAGAGCATTCTATCTATTTCATAGTTGTCTCTCTCAATAAACTTAATCGAATATGTCAAACTTGTCAGTTGCTCAAATGCTGTATCTCTGTTCCTCTTGAGTTCAGTCTTTGCAGTTACCTGTTGGCAAATATTGATGCATCTTACATAGTTATAATCTTAGGAACATGATACAAAGGAAAGAGTGCTAAGAACAAAAGTCGGACAAATTCTGGCCCTAGGATTTCATAACGTTTACAAAAATATTTGTATCATAAATCTTAAAAACTCTTGCTGACTGATGAATGCTTGGGAGAAGGAAGAAAAAATTGAAACATTACTAAGTGGGGTTTTTTTTTTTGTTTTGTTTTGGAAGCTTCATTTTCAAAAGCAAGAAAACACACCGAATTAGAATATTGAAGAATAAAACAAATAATAACAATAAAAATATCCACTGAAAAGAAAGGTAATACCAGCAGCAAATTTAGTGTTATTGTACCTTTTTGTAACTACTAGATGCAAGAACTCTTGACAATTCAGAGCCATGAATTCATGCTTGTAATTCTTTTACTGAATCACTAATTACTTGAATTATAAATTAATCTAAATAATTAAATGATTAATGTAAAACATTTTTAGCAAATGGCATACATAGCCAGGGAAGTCTACAATGTTTTTCACCAGAGTAGTTTGGGCAGCCTAAGATTACTAGTTCATTTGTTCATGTATGCATTCTACCCACGGTGCACCACACGAGGTGAACTAGCTTTGCACCAGCTGCCTAGCAGCATTTGGGAGATGTCAATTCCTCTGGGGTTTTCTTTTGCTGACCTCACCTTGCATCTGAGCAGGTTCAGTGCCAGCTCCTGCTTCCACCTGGAGCACTGCTAGTTTTTCCCACGAGAGTGACAAACTATTTATCTACCGTATTTTCCCATGTATAAGATGTTACTTTTTCTTTAAAATATTTACTTGAAAATGGAGGAGCGTCTTCTACATAGGAGGCTGAGAGGAGAAGGTGTGGCCCATCCCCTTCCTCCAGCTCTGCTGGATGAGCCTCTACCTTATATGCAGCGCTATCATTCCTCTCTATTGTAGTTTCCTGTATCACATTGCCACTCTAGGTTTCATCTCTATTGTTCCTGTGATGCATTTCCTGTTCTTGTATTACTCACTCTCTAATAAGATGGCTTCTGCACAGTGATGGCTTGTAGTATACTTACTTACTCTATATAAAACATGGGGGCATTCTATACATGGGGGCGTTTTATAGACGGAAAAATACTTAAATTTTTACATGCTTTCGAATTACTAGGTGGGTAGGAGCTAGGGACAAATGATGTGACCTCACTCCACCATGCGGTGCCATGGGCTCAAATCACTGGAGTGCTGACCATCGCCGGCTAACAAATCCAACATCTTTAAGCCGCTGCATCACTATATTAATGTAATAATTAACACAATACTTAGTTTTAATCACCGCTTACAATTTCCCAGTACTGATCCGTGTCAGCTTTTCAATCAACACAATTAATAGCGACAGAGAATAAAGATGAATATCCTCTCCAATAATTTGCCAAGCTGTAGCTTGCAATTAGCAAAAAAAGTTATTTACAGAATGGATGCTACCTTGAATTCGTTTTGTTGTACTTAGTTTATAGAATCCTTGGTGCTCTCTGAACTTTTTGCAGGTATTTCATTACCCAAATTTGGTAATATCACCAATGCAAGTAAGAGATGAGTTTGTTTCCTATTTATATGCCAGTTTTGATGGGAATGTGGTTTTCTCTTTGGTAGTTCCTTGATTAGGCTATTGTTTTCTGCCTGATTTTTTGTCTTATGTTAATTCCTATTTTACCTGGGTGTAGCCTGCTAGAGAAAATGTGTTCTGTCTACACATGTGCCCTGATGTTTGTTTGGAGTCTCTCAGAATAGTTACTGATCCACTATTATTGAAAATTGGAGGCAGAATTTCTGATCTTTTAGAGGTATGCTATGCATAAAAACAGTTCTACAGTAAATTTAACTTAAAGAAACCACACATGCAGTAAAAGGAAGAATAGCCTCACCTAATTTATATCATTATTCCATTTTCTGTGGCCCCTTGTTTTTCAAAAAGTGTAAGTGGAGCCAACTTGCAAGTGAGAAAATGGCAAGGTAAAATGTTTCTAAAGGAGCAGAAATAACACTGTGGCCAAGAACAATGACAAATCTGGTCCGTGGAGTCTTTCTGAATAAGGAGAGGATGAGAAATTGCCCACTTGTGCTCCATATGGCTGCTTCTTCTGAGGACACCATAGGGCAGCATTCAATTTGTGGGTTTGAATGCCAGAAGACAAGGAAAACAATCAAGCTTTCAAGCACAGTACAGAATATATGGACACTGCTTCACATCAAGCTTCACTTTCTTATGTTTTGAATATAACTTTTTTAATGTTCAAAATGATCTTCCAAGCAGTAAGTGTCAGGAGAGTGATCCTTCATTCCAGAAAGAAGGGAAAAATTAATTGCAAAAAGACAAATTGGAAATATTTAATATTTGAAATATTGTGACTTTTGCCATAAAACTTTTTAAATAACTAAAACAAAAATAACTTTGTGTGAATAGCAATTGTATAGTTCTTCACAAAAGAGATGATAGGCTGTTATTTTTAACCAAGCCAAAAAAAAAAAAAAAATTGAGGCAGACTACATGATTCAAAAATGAGTCACTAGTGGGGACTAAAGACCTCAGGGAGGAGGGGTGAGAAAGAAAAGTCTATTTTTTATTTTTGAATTTGATGATCAGCAATGACATTTGCAACAATAACTGTGATACTACATTGGAGTCACCTCAAAGGACTTGTGAAGATATGGGAAAGAAGCTCATAGTTACAATGATAGCAACAATATCTGGTTATGCAAATGCATTATTAATTTTTTTTAAAAAAAGAAGACATGAAGAAAAATAATTTGGAAAAATGTTTAGGCTGACAGGATGACTGACAAATCCTAACCTATGCAGCAGAAATATCAGAAAATGAAGTAGAAGTTATAGACTATAAGACAAAAATGAAAACGAAAATCAAAATACAAATGATAACCCAAGAGGTTATAATAATCGGTAATGGCCGATTATTGGATTTGCAAAAGAGGGTTGTTAAAGCCACAAAAAGTTCTTAGATGAGGGAAAGAAAATTTGGGTTGAGGTAAAATCCTAGCACTTTAGTGAAGTAAAGGTTAAGATTGTTAGAAGCAAAACAAAAGAATGTAAAATTAACCTATTTGATCAGGGTTAAAATAAATATTTTTATAACATTCTGAGAACCATTTGTGGATTGTTTGCTGATCCTGAACAAAAACATTTAATGATTTTTGAATTTGTGGTTGGGTAAAAGATGGAATATGGAAAGAACTGATATATGATACAGTGGGGCAAAAAAGTATTTAGTCAGCCACCAATTGTGCAAGTTCTCCCACTTAAAAAGATGAGAGAGGCCTGTAATTGTCATCATAGGTAGACCTCAACTATGAGAGACAAAATGAGAAAACAAATCCAGACAATCACATTGTCTGATTTCGAAAGAATTGCAAATTATGGTAGAAAATAAGTATTTGGTCACCTACAAACAAGCAAGATTTCTGGCTCTCACAGACCTGTAACTTCTTCTTTAAGAGGCTCCTCTGTCCTCCACTCATTACCTGTATTAATGGCACCTGTTTGAACTTGTTATCAGTTTAAAAGACACCTGTCCACAACATCAAATAGTCACACTCCAAACTCCACTATGGTAAGACCAAAGAGCTGTCGAAGGACACCAGAAACAAAATAGTAGACCTGCACCAGGCTGGGAAGACTGAATCTGCAATAGGCAAGCAGCTTGGTGTGAAGAAATCAACTGTGGGAGCAATAATTAGAAAATGGAAGACATACAAGACCACTGATAATCTCCCTCGATCTGGGGCTCCATGCAAGATCTCACCCCGTGGGGTCAAAATGATCACAAGAACGGTGAGCAAAAATCCCAGAACCACACGGGGGGACCTAGTGAATGACCTGCAGAAAGCTGGGACCAACGTAACAAAGGCTACCATCAGTAACACACTATGCCACCAGGGACTCAGATCCTGCAGTGCCAGACGTGTCCCCCTGCTTAAGCCAGTACATGTCCGGGCCCGTCTGAAGTTTGCTAGAGAGCATTTGGATGATCCAGAAGAGGATTGGGAGAATGTCATATGGTCAGATATAACCAAAGTAGAACTGTTTGGTAGAAACACAACTCGTCATGTTTGGAGGAGAGAGAATGCTGAGTTGCATCCAAAGAACACCATACCTACTGTGAAGCATGGGGGTGGCAACATCATGCTTTGAGGCTGTTTCTCTGCAAAGGGACCAGGACGACTGATCCGTGTACAGGAAAGAATGAATGGGGCCATGTATCGTGAGATTTTGAGTGCAAACCTCCTTCCATCAGCAAGGGCATTGAAGATGAAACGTGGCTGGGTCTTTCAGCATGATAATGATCCCAAACACACCGCCTGGGCAACGAAGGAGTGGCTTCGTAAGAAGCATTTCAAGGTCCTGGAGTGGCCTAGCCAGTCTCCAGATCTCAACCCCATAGAAAACCTTTGGAGGGAGTTGAAAGTCTGTGTTGCCCAGCGACAGCCCCAAAACATCACTGCTCTAGAGGAGATCTGCATGGAGGAATGGGCCAACATACCCGCAACAGTGTGTGCCAACCTTGTGAAGACTTACAGAAAATGTTTGACCTTTGTCATTGTCAACAAAGGATATATAACAAAGTATTGAGATGAACTTTTGATATTGACCAAATACTTATTTTCCACCATAATTTGCAAATAAATTCTTTCCAAATCAGACAATGTGATTGTCTGGATTTGTTTTCTCATTTTGTCTCTCATAGTTGAGGTCTACCTATGATGACAATTACAGGCCTCTCTCATCTTTTTAAATGGGAGAACTTGCACAATTGGTGGCTGACTAAATACTTTTTTGCCCCACTGTATATAATATCAAAGGAGGTAAATAAATACTAATTACGCTTATGCTTACTTTTTTATTTTATTTTATTTTTTTGCTTTAATTTATATGCCGCCCTTCTCCGGAGAGTCAGGGCGACTTACAATGCATTAAGCAATAGCCTTCATACTTTTGTATATTTATACAAAGTCAGCTTATTGCCCCCACAATCTGGGTCCTCATTTCACCTACCTTTGAAAGGATGGAAGGCTGAGTCAACCTTGAACCTGGTGAGATTTGAACTTGCAGTAATTGCAAGCAGCAGATGTTAATAACAGTGCTTTAGTCCACTGTACTACAGGCTCTTATTGAACAGAAGATTGGAATGTACTTCTTTAAATATTCTTTTTTTCCATTTCATTTTGTTTTCTCATTTTTTCTGTCTGTACTTTTCATTATTTTTTTAAATTTCAATTTGTAATACTTTGACTAATTTTAAAATCTCTAATGAAAATTATTTTAAAAAACAAAAGGTCTAAGTGGAACCATTAGCCTTCAAAAGATGGTCACACACAAATAGAAAGTAACATAATTTAAGAAGCACATATTATGCCTGCTTACCTTTTGCCTTTCAAGTCTCTGAATTTCCCTTAATGATTGCTCCATGCCTATTTTAAGTTTGCTTTCTTCATCTCGTAAATCTATAAATAAGCAGAGGATAAAAAGTTAAATTAATATAATCTACAGTAACACAGCTTGTTGGAAGGGTTCAGGAAACGACCCACAAGATCAGAAGGAAATTATTTAGAATACTTGTAAATTACTTATTAGTGAAAATTATTGGCCGATCTATTAAACAAAAAAACGTTCATGCCCACAATATCTAACCTAAATATAGAACTTGCTGCAAAATCTAAAATAAATGTAGTGAAAACATGGTAATACAACCACTTCTCTTTAGTAGCTATCTCATTTAGCACTATCACAAATCTCACAAATTCTAAATGTGTGGTAAGTTCTATTAAAAGGGAAGGAGGAAAGATTTTCATTTGGCACCAAATAAAAGTAAACAGATATCAGACACAACCAAAGTCTTCTCACTGGAAACTACCCAATTTGTTTCAGAAAGCAAGCACTCAGAAAATGCATTTGATGTCATTAATATTTGGATTCATATCTATTTATTTGTTGACTTGTATATCATCTTCATCATAACATGTCTCTCAGTAACTTATGTATAGAATAGAATACAATAACAGAGTTGGAAGGGACCTTGGACGTCTTCTAGTCCAACCCCCTGCTTAGGCAGGAAACCCTACACCACTTCAGATAAATGGTTATCCAATATCTTCTTAAAAACTTCCAGTGTTGGAGCATTTACAACTTCTGGAGGCAAGTTGTTCTACTAATTAATTGTTCTGTCAGGAAATTTCTCCTTAGTTCTAAGTTGCTTCTCTCCTTGATTAGTTTCCACCCATTGCTTCTTGTTCTACCCTCAAGTGCTTTGGAGAATAGTTTGACTCCCTCTTCTTTGGGGCAGCCCCTGAGACATTGGAACACTGCTATCATGTCTCCTCTAATCCTTCTTTTCATTAAACTAGACATATCTAGTTCCAGCAACGTTCTTTATATATTCTAGCCTCCAGTTCCCTAATCATCTTTGTTGCTCTTCTCTGCACTCTTTCTAGAGTCTTAACATCTTTTTTATATCGTGGCGACCAAAACTGGATACAGTATTCCAAGTGTGGCCTTACTAAGGCATTATAAAGTGGTATTAATACTGTAGGTATGTATGTGTGTGTGTGTGTGTAACGTAACGTAACGTAACGTAACGTAACGTAATGTAATGTAATTGCAATCTTCCATAGAATATATGATGAGCATCAGGGGATAATAACACAGACATATTTTGTACTTAATAACTATCAGAGAACAAGCCGTTCCTTTTCTCTCAGGGCCTGAAGATAGGTTAAGCTTTACAAGCTCAACAAGGTTACAGCCATATGGATTTCAGGGATGACAGTTCTATAGGGCAGGCACATAAGGCATGTCTCCTAGGTCCTACAAAGTTTAAAGCTGGGACCTAGAGCACAATACTTCCTCCATATCTTATCAGTTAGAAGAAATCGGAGGAAAAAGACAGTCCCATAATGTAAAGGGCAGAAACAAGAAATTTGAGGAACAGGAGAAACAGCCACAACAATACAATAATCAGATAAAATAAATATTGAGTCCAGAGAACAGAAATGTAATTAGCGAAAATGTCTGGGACATGACTCTCTCTAGTTCTCATGAAGAAAAAGGGAGGGAGTGTGGAAGTGCATTCAGACATGCAAGGTAGCCCTCTAAGGTAGACTAAACTTGGTACCAAAGACACACTGTTTTTATGATTAAGTCATAATAGAAGAATCTTGTAGAAGTGGCTGATCACTTCCTGGGAAGTCCTGACCAGCCAGGACTGACATGGGTCTACCGTATGACTTTTCTCCCTAATGTAATCTAGAAAGAAAATAAAATACTTAATGAAACCTAATGTGCCATAAAAATAATAAAATTACAACTCTTAAAACTAATTTGTCCATTATGCAAAATCTTAGGTTTATCATCAAGAGATGGCAATGTATTGACCCTGTGATAGGCAGAACATAAATTCCAACAGTCAGGTAAATAAGATTAACAGTTGGAAGAAGAAAACTATTTTAAAGTTGGATGCTTTTCTTTTTTTGCACTTTGATGAATTACATAGATAAGACTTCCTACATATACCATTATACATTTCCTTTTGTTTTGCATAATTGGTGCTTAATTCTTCTAATTCTTTTCGTAATTCTTCTGCGAGGGGAACATTCTTTTCTAGTTTTTCTTCCATTTCTTCCATACGTTTTGTTTTAGAGTTGAAGTCTTCCTTTTAGGAAAGAAAACGTAAGGAACAATTTATAAATAGAGTGGTACTGTAATGAGCATCCTAATATTCTAGCGTGATACAACAACTGATTAATATTTACTCTGTCTGTCTATCATCTGATTGACTGATTGACTTAGAAACCACCCAGCAACAGATTGACTTTGAGTGGCTTATGCTTGAAATAGGAAAATAAAAAGAACCTAGACATCTGGACAATAACAAAATAACCAACCACCCTAGGACTCCATATATACTTTATCCTAAAAGGAGCATAACCAAGTTTTTGAAGACTTGTGGAACATCATTGGGATGGGATATACAGACTGCTGGGGATATTATTTCTAAGAGTAGGCATCACAACAAAAAAGGCATGACTTTGAGGGAATCCAACACATACCAATTCTATTATTATTTATTAAATGTATATGTTGATTCCCAGAAACTCTGAACAGTTTTCAAATGATTTAAAACATGAAAACAAGACTAAAAACATCCACCAATTTTGATTTTACTAGACAGGCAGGGACCATAGGAAACAGGCAGTTCCTCAGATAACCTGGCCCTGTAATGTAATTGATAACCAGCACTTTGAAATGCAATTGGAAGCCTATTCACCTATTAGGTGAATTCCAGCCTGCAGAACAGTGCTAGATTCAGAATCCTTGGAATGCTCAACATGATTACCTAGATTTCATAGCTGTTTCTTCTTCCAGAAGATGTCTTGGATACAACCCCAACAAGCTACTTCTTCACTTCTCTACCTAGAAGCCCTAGTAGCTTCCCCACCTGTCACCAGGTTTAACATTCTCCTATCCACAAGCAAATCCTTGTCTTCTAAAAAATCTCTTACTTGACTAGTCATATTTCTCCTGCCATTTTAACATCAATTTGATTTTTTTTATCATTGACCCCACTGTCTCTCTATTCCATTCCCTGCTGACTGCAAATCTGAGTCAGTTATTATGCTTCTGGTGTGCTGGGAATTGAAATAGAAAACAAGCAATTGTTTCTGACTTATATGTTAGAGGAATGATCTGGATTTAAAATGAAACAGAAAAAAAACTAGTCATTCAAAATCCAGTTGTACCATTTGTGCTTATATCTGAATAAAACAAACTGATTAAAGTAAATAAATTACAGCTATTTGTTATTCTGACTTCTGCCTAACTTTAGTAGCTCTTTATACCTTCTTTTCTCTAATTCTCTCTCCAGTCATTTTGAATTTAGTGTCAACTTGGCATCCAAGAAATGCATGGCTTTTACTTTAAAGCTTTTATCTAAAGGAAGCCTCACATCAAAATGCTTCAGAAAACTGAAATCTTCTCCTAGCAGTCTGCAGCAACCAACTCAAGCCACTCCAGTGGCTTAGAAACAATGCAAACTCTTGATTCACAAGCACATTCTCCACCACCTTCTTTAGCAATCTGATTTTTTAAAAACGACTTCTATTCCCTTTTGATTCTAAATGGGCTGAATACTTATGTATTTATAGTCAAAAATATTTCATAACATAAAACAGCTACAAAAATGTATTAAAATACAGATTGCTTGCCTCGAGTTTTCCAATTTCTTTTGTTAAGTGAGCATCATGTTTCTTATAATGGGTTTCTCTTTTTTGCAGCTTGGAAGTGAGATGATTGAGACGCTCAGTACACTTCTTGATTTCTTTATTGAGATGTTCATTCTATTTGTAGAAAATATGAGAAAGAACCAACATAAATCTGTTCTAATAATTTGCAAGTGTATATGAATGTGCAGATGTTGAGATTTCAGTTCAGTTTGGCATTTATGGAAACAATATTTAATAAGAAAGATTTTTCTGCTATGAATTCTGATCTGTGTTGCAGTTTTCATTTCAATGATCAAATATTGAGAGAGAATATACTCTAGTTCTAATTACCAACTGAAGTACTTTGCTAAATACCTGTTTGTGCCATCATGGCATTTTTTGTTCAGGCATATTCAGGAGCCTGGCAAACAATTTGAAATGAAGTCAGGCTTCAGAAGGGAAGCAAAGCCTACTTTGCATATGGTTATTCCTGAGAAAGTAGACCTCTTCATTGATTCAAATGAAATATAATTTTGTCTCTTCTTTCCCTAAACTATTTTCATTCAACTTAAGGGTCAAGCAGACTTACACTGCACGCCAAGGAACGTATGTGTCTGTCAATCAGGGATGGTTTTATTTGTATTACTCCAAATGTAATATTCTGGCTAGCATGTATTCAAATAGCAAAACACAGAACAGGAAGTTGGATCAACCAATCAGCAGGCAGGACATGCACCTCTGCACTTTGGGATTTGGGAGGTGTGCGCATAAGACCATCTGCAGCCATCTGCAATGCATGCTTACTCATCAACTCCTTCACAGTGTAGGTACGAGGTGACCCCTACGTGCAGTTGCAGGCAACTCTAAATCAAATTTTAGTTTTGCTATTTTATGTCAGAAATCAAACATTCAAATGCTGCAAACTAGCATTACAGAAAAATACAGAGGGGGATACAGTTATAATCTTGTCTACCTCTCCCTTTATTCCAACAAAAAATGTTTTTTAAACGTCAGGATCTTTTTTTGTTGTTGTTCATTGGCTTATACATTAAGTCCTTTGATTACTCTGCACTGGATCCAAAATCAATCCTAACCCTTCCCTGAAATCCCTTCTTGTGTGTTACACAATGAATGTGATTCTAACCTTTCATCCACAGGTTTTTTTCCAACCTTCCTTAAACACAAGGTCCTCTCCACAGACAAAGGGGGATGGTGGGGATTTCCTAGTACCATGATGGCGAACCTATGGCAAGGGTGCCACAGGTAGCATGCAGAGCCATATCAGAGGGCACACGAGCATTGCCCTAGCTCAGCTGCAGTGCGCATGTACTCGCCGGCCAGCTGATTTTCGGGCCTTCTGGCCTCTGAAGGGCCTTCGGGAGGGGGGTGAGGAAGGCCCATTTTTTGTTCTCCGTAGGCTCCAGAGGCTTTCTAGGAGCCTGGGAGAGTGAAAACGGTCTTCCCCACTACCCCCTGAGGCCGGAAACAGCCCGGGGCATATTGAATTATGGGTGTGCACTCCCTCTGCTTTTGGCACACGACAGCAAAAACGTTAGCCATCACTGTCATAGTACCTTTCAGTGAGCAACACTGAGATGAGAGAGGATACAAGACTCCATTTTATGAATATGAATTCTTTAGCAATATTTGAAGTAGTGGCAATGATACTTACCGGGTCCGTAAATTCATATGTGTGTGTGTGTGTGTGTGTGTGTGTGTGTGTGTTTCCTCTAGGTTTTCCCTACGTAACCAAGGTTTTTCTGCAGCCCCAGCTCAGCAGAATCACATCCACTCAATTCTGGGCTTGTTTCCTTTCTAGCAGCCAGCAAGCTCTTCCTGCTAAGTGGGAGACCTATATAGATCTATTTCCAGCTCGTTTGCTTTCATCAGTAGGCCACACCCACATCTTATGTACCCAATCGAGTGGATGTGATTCTACTGAGCTGGGGCTGCAGAAAAACCTTGGTTACGTAGGGAAAACCTGGCTAGAGGAAAAACACACATAAACCCTACGAAGAAGAAAATAGATACTATACCTTTACAGGGAGGATACATAAGATGTGGGTGTGGCCTACTGATGAAAGCAAACGAGCTGGAAATAGATCTATATAGGTCTCCCACCTAGCAGGAGGAGCTTGCTGGCTGCTAGAAAGGAAAAAAGCCCAGAATCGAGTGGATGTGATTCTACTGAGCTGGGGCTGCAGAAAAACCTTGGTTATGTAGGGAAAACCTGGCTACCAAAAAAACACACATAAACCCTACGAAGAAGTAAGAAAATATATATATATATGTGTGTGTGTGTACATATATATACATATATGTAGGTCTTTGGTAATTCGGGTTTTCTCCCATGTAAAATTGGAAGTGTCTTGGCGACATTTCAACGAAGTCTCATTCGTCATCTTCAGGCTGGTGTTTTCAGCTTTGTGGTTCTAGGAGCAATGTGTGATCGCAGCTGTTTCTTCCTTTTAACTGCCAGTGGGGATGTGAACTGATTGGGTGGGAGCTTGGCTGTGTTCTGATTGGGTGGAGGTGTGTTCTGTTTAGGTGGGGGCTTGGTTGTGCTCGGGTTAGTCTGAGTTGCAGGAGGATTTGAGCTGGTGAGTTGCGTTGCTGTTGTTTGGCTTCACGTTCGTGGTCGGGCCACATCTTCATGGTGGGTGTCAGTTTGCTTCATGTATGGATTGGAGGGGTTTAAAGTGGCTAATGATGCAGCTGTGGTCTGGCTTCTGGTTTGTGGTCATGCCTCATCGGTGTGGGTTTGCTTTTTGCGTGGATGTGTGGTGGTGACATCCTGTGTGGTTTTCGTGAGTGTGGGTCTGGTGTCATTCTTTGTGTTAGGGACTCGTTTGTCAATGAGGGCAGGTTTCCAAATGGCTGGTAGGCGGGAGGTATCATTTTGTTTATTCATGCTGTGTGGGCGTTTTTCTATCTCGATGGCTTCTCTGATTATTCTGTTATTAAAGTGTTCAGTTTTGGCGATAGTTCTGGTCTTTTTAAAGTCAATATCATGTCCTGTGGCTTTAAGGTGTTGGACCAGGGAAGAAGTTGGTTCCTCTTTTCTGACTGAGTTCTTGTGTTCTTCAATGCGTGCACTTATTCTTCTGTTGGTTTGTCCGATGTATGTGGTGGGGCAGATGGTGCATGGGATTTCATATACTCCTTGATTTTCTAACTTAATTTTGTCTTTGGGGTTTCTTAGGATGGGGGATATTTTTCGGTTTGTGCAGAATGCTGTCTTGATGTTGTGTTTGTGGAGGATCTTACTGATTCTGTCTGTGGTGCCTTTTATGTAAAGCCCTCCTACCATACATAAAAGGCACCACAGACAGAATCAGCAAGATCCTCCACAAACATCTGTAGAAAATCTATATTACAGTATGATTTGATGTTAGTACCCTAATAGGTATTATACCTCCTTTTTTAACTTGTTATAGGATTTTTTCAGAGCTTCAAGGCTTTGCTTTGACTCGCACAGAAACTTTTCACTGGCTTCCACTAAATTTTGATACATGGCTGTAATTTTTTCAAGTTCGATCTGAAACTGTTTGCTACAGAGAGAGCAAAGTGAGAAAACACAATTCAGAATCACTGAATAAATGAAAAGAAACAGCGACATCATGTTAACAATAGGTCAATAGTGAGCATAACTTTTTCATTATTCTTTTCGCAGGGAAGGAAGGAGTGTGTTAGAAATGCTATCAGAATGGTACATACACTCCACCTTCCCTTAAGTTCACAGAGCAGAAATTCAGATGTTGTATTATGCCATTCGCCCACATATAGGATTTTATATTATTTTTGCAGTGCATGTCTTGCATAAAAGTAGTACAGGTAGTCCTCGACTTACAACAGTTCATTTAGTGACCATTCAAAGTTACAACAGCACTGAAAAAAGTGACTTATGACCGTTTTTCACACTTGCGACTTTTGTAGCATCGCCATGATTATGTGATCAAAATTCAGATGCTTGGCAACTGGCTCATACTTATGACCGTTACTGTGTCCCAAGGTCATGTTTAATTCCCTTTTGTGACCTTTTGACAAGCAAAATCAATGGGGAAGCCAGATTCATTTAACCATGTTATTAACCTATCAACTGTAGTGATTCACTTAACAACTTTGGCAAGAAATGTCGTAAAATGAGGCAAAACTCCCTTAACAAATGTCTCACTTAACAATAGAAATTTTGGGCTCAATTGTGATTGTAAATCAAGGATTACCTGTATTTTCACTATACAAACTATGTGGTGTTTAACTGTAAAAATAATTGTATGTTCATAACTAAATCTTCATTTCCATTCATTAACTCTATTCTACATGATCAGACAACTTTCACTCAGTTCTATGCACTCTATCCACTTCTCTTAGTTTTACAAACTTTATTTGTATTTTATTTCATTCTCTTTACACTATACTCCTCTAACACTCCAAGTCATAATTTTCATATGTCATGGTTGTCAACAGACAGGCCCACAATATTAGTCTCCACCATGTATTATGGCTTCAGTCAATCAAGATATTCACTCCAAACAGGCTCATGCTGCAAGCCAGGCTCTCTAGTTCAGGGGATATCTTGCAAACCAATATTACCTTGCCTACACTCTGTCAAACTTGGATGTGTAGGCATTGGGCTGACACGGCTCAGAACACTAGAATTCCTTCCATTTAAATATAGATCAGTTTGTAGGTTTTTTTAATTTGTATTTCATCAAGCATGTATTTTATGACAGATACAAGTATAAACATAATTATAAATACATGAAATGGATACGAATAAAAGGAAACATTAGGACAGGGACGGTAGGCACGTTGGTGCACTTATGCACGCCCCTTAAAGACCTCTTAGGAATGGGGTGAGGTCTACAGTGGACAGTCTAAGGTTAAAGTTTTGGGGGTTTGGGAAAGAAACCACAGAGTCAGGTAGTGCATTTCAGGCGTTGACAACTCTGTTACTTAAGTTGTATTTTCTGCAGTCTAGTTTGGATTGGTTTACCATGAGTTTGTATCTATTGTGTGCTCTTGTATTGTTTTGGTTGAAGCTGAAGTATTCATTGGCTGGTAGGACATTGTAGCAGATGATTTTATGTGCTATGCTTAGGTCAGACCGAAGATGGCGAAGTTCTAAGTTGTCTAAGCCCAAAATTTCAAGTCTAGTGGCATAAGGTATTTTGTTGCGAGCAGAGGAGTGGAGGACTTTTCTAGTGAAATATCCCTGGACTCGTTCGATTTTATTAATCTCCGATATGCAGTGCAGGTTCCAGACAGATGAGCTGTATTCAAGAATTGGTCTGGCAAAAATTTTGTATGCCCTAGTTTGCACTTCAATATTACCGGAGAAGAAGCTACGCAAGATTAGGTTAACAACACTTAATGCTTTTTTAGCAATGCTGTTACAGTGAGCTCTGGTACTTAGATCATTTGAGATGAGTATCAAAAATCTTTGACAGAGTGAGGGTTGTCTGTTAGGTCGTATCCGCCCAGCTTGTATTTTGTGTTCTGATTTTTTTTGCCAATGTGTAAGACAGAGCATTTGTTGGTTGAGATTTGGAGTTCCCAATTTTTGATAAACTCTGGCTCTCATAATATTATTGTTTTGGATAAACACAGTTTTGAAGAAGCCATTTTGAAGTGCACAATTAGAAACACAACAGGCTCAATTTACTTCATGTTCTATTTGGTAGTTTATTATTTTTTAAATAGGAAGGTTGCTTAGTGATCGTTCTGATTGTTAACTGTCCAGAGCATTCAGAAACAGACAGCATACAAATGAAGTAAGTAAGTAAGTAAGTACATATATACATATATAAATAGCATTTATTTGGCAATATCTGTGGAATTGCATATTTATACTTTTTTTCACCATACTGGCAATTGACCCCCAATTTTACTTGTTTACTTCATAACAATTTTCACACAATATTGTACCTTTTATCACTTTCCTTTTTCAATGATGCTTCTAAAATTGCCAGTTCTCTTGCATAGCCAGCATGAGCAGTGCTGCAACAAGTATATTTTTTAAGTTTTACTTAACATAGTGTGATCAACAAAATATTGAAGATAAAAAATAGATTAAATGAATAAATTGAGATCAAACTAAGCCAAATCAACCCTCCTTAATAAATTAGGGACTTATATAAATAGACATATACATTTAAGAAGCAATATAAATGGTATCTATTTTTGGGGTAAATGACTATATGCAAAAAAGGAACTGAACACAAAATTTTAAACATTCATAAATAACATACAGTACTATGAAAAGTCCCTTTCATAGAAATGAGCTAAAATACTTTGTTGGTAGAATTAAGTGGATATTTTTTTGAACCCTGAAGTAAGCGCTTGGCCTTATTGCCATGTGCTCAAAAGCCTGATTGGGCTTATTATCAGGGGATGTCTTATTTTGGGGAAAACAGGGTATATTTTGTTTTACACCATTTTATTTATTTTATTTATATATCAAAATTAGGGACCACCCATCTCACTTAGAAAGTGACTCTTGTTTTATATGTTCTGGGGAAAATTTGGCAATAAGGCTAATTTAATTATTAAAGTTAATTCTATAAGTTTTATAATTTCTTCAAAAATCTTCAAGTTAAATGAGTGACTAAATAGGTACTAAGATGGGTATTACCACCAGAGATCATAATACCTACTAATCTATTCAATATTTAAAATGGTTTCCTGGCACAGAGAAACAGACATGTATGGAACCCAACTGGAAGGATATGTGCTATGAACAAAATGGGGATAATGAAAACTGTGGATAAAGTTAGGAGAACATGTTTGTGTATATAATGTATGTGCATATTTGTGTGTATGAAAAAAGAAGACATACTATGTCAGTATGTTATAGCTGATCTACTGTTCATATCAATCTCTCTAATAGTAACAAAGAAAGCTAGATTCTGACAAAAGTTTGTAGTTCAAAAAAAAAAAAGAAGCTTAGGTTACAAAATCTTAGAAACTGGACATTTAGCCCATCTTTTTTCAATGAGCATGTTAAGGAAGTCCTCTTTGATCTTGAGAGACTGTGGGAAGGAGGATGGGGAAGGAACTCAGTTTATATCAGAAGAGGCAACCCAACCAGATATGGTGGTTATGAGAAGAATTTGAAAAATATTCGGACTAAACTGACTCACTGTTAAGTTTGTCTCAGAAGTTTAAATAATTTAAAGTTTTTAAAATTATGTTTTTAATCTCTGACTAGCATTGGATGCCTTTCACAATTCTGCATGGTTGTTGC
Source organism: Pantherophis guttatus (assembly GCF_059756535.1). NCBI lineage: Eukaryota > Metazoa > Chordata > Lepidosauria > Squamata > Colubridae > Pantherophis > Pantherophis guttatus. The sequence continues at coordinate 32,428,024 of NC_142063.1, forward strand.
TTCTTCGGTTTGCCAGATACAGGGCTTAACACAGGGGTGGGTTCTACTTACCTTTACTACCAGTTCACAATGGGATTGCATGCACGCTCTCACTTCTGTGCATGTGCAGATCGCCTATGATGACATCCGGAGTGGTGGGCGGAGCCACCCGCTGGTTTTACTACTGGTTCTTGTGAACCGGTCCAAACCGGGGGCAACCCACCACTGGCTTAACAGATACGTTTGATCTTTCTACCTCTTAAATATGTGAAAACAGAAAGTTGGAATTGAGGTACATTTTTCAAAAATAAAAACCCTCACTTCCTAAGGAGGAAGGGGCAATGGAATAATATTTAAGTCCTAGGTGTTACTAAGAAAAGTGCTGAAGAGCTGCTGGAGAGACATATGAGCAATAGATAGCCCACCTCTGACTTAGAATAATCAGGAAATATACATTTGATTCTTCATATACATAACAATTTCATACTGTATATAGAAAGAGCTGTCTGCCTAATTTGTCAGCTGTCTGACTAAAGTCCTTCATGGTAAATGCAACTGTCCATTAACTGGTAGCAATGAGATATCCAAGGTTGGATCCTTAGATAGATGTATGGAATGTACAGTATCTTTCTTTTTCAACAAAAATGGTTATCTCATTTTACCTCCAGCAATATATAATGATGCAATATGTGCGGTATAATACAGTGTTGTTTTACATTTTTCAGACTTACAACCAATCAGCAAATTAAAAAATATTAATTAAACAATGAAAAATCAAATGTATATTTCCTGATTTCAAATGCAACAAGAATGTATATTTTATCTAGAACATTTATTTCACCTCCATGAAACTAAATTATACTTTTGCCTAAACTTTCATCTAATTTAATAACAACTTGGTTTGCAAATCTTTCCCCTTAGTTACAGTATATCAGTTCTTCTTACATTTCGGATTCACAGAAACTTAACTAGAAATAGAAAATCAGTTTTCAGCAAGATATTTTATACATATGAAATGAAATAACCTACTCATATATATCCTGCAGTCCATCCAGCTCTTCCTGTGTATTTCTTGTTTCTATTACACGCTTTGCCACATAGTCAAGCTTTTCTGTGAGCCAATTGGATAACTTTTCAAATCTATTTGAAAAAATGAGACTTAGTTAAATATTTATAACATATTTATAAAATATTTACATGTTTACATTTTATTAAACAAGTGGCTAGCCAACCATGAAAAATGTAGTTTTCTATCTTTCCAATATATACATAAAGGTAGCTTTCCAATATATACATAAAAATTGAAATTAAGAAAATAATTATTCCAATAAAAATCTTTAAAATCTGAGAGAACAGAGGCAAATTTGTTTATATGACCAGAAAGAGGTAAAAGGAAGGCTTTTTTTCATGTTTTGTTAACTAATCACAAAATGACAAGAATGTCAAAAACATGATTTGTATTTATTCAGCAGAGACTTCCAGGATCCCTTTTCCAAATTCATAGACGTTTTCAAGTACACATTATTCCATGAATCCTACTGTAGACACAACAACTCTGCCTTCAGGGCCATCCTTAACTAAGTCAGATTAGCAATATTCAATAGTTTGAAAACATTAACTTGGAATTACCAGCAGCCCATTTTTAAACATTTTCTTATGGAGAAGAACACCGTTTTTTTCTGGGAATCGATTTGCATGTTAAAATTATTTATTTATTTATTTATTTATTTATTTATTTATTTATTTATTTATTTATACATACATACATACATACATACATACATACATACATACATACATACATACAAACTTATATGCCGCCCTTCTCCCAAAGGACTCAGGGCGGCTCACAGAGATTAAAACAATGAAAACAATAAAAATAACTAGTAAAACAATCAATTAAAATCTCCCAATTAAAAATCACTCATCAGATCAGCAAATTTGTTGGAAAAGCCATGTCTTCAGATCACGGTGAAAAGAGTGAAGGTCGGGGGCCGTCCAGAGCCCCGTGGGTACCCCATTCCAGAGGGTCGGTGCGCCCACAAACAATGCCCTCATCCTGGGCGCCACCAGCCGACATTGTCTGGCCGATGGCACCTGGAGGAGGGCAGTCCTATGTGAGTGCACAGGGCGGTGGGAGGCAGACAGAAGGTGGTCCTGCAGGTACCCCGGGCCCATGCCATGTAGGGCTTTATAGGTAAGTACCAGAACCTTGAAGTGGATCCGAAGGACCACCGGTAACCAGTGCAGCTCGCGCAGGAGAGGTGTAACACGGGAGTAACGGGAAGCTCCCATAACAACCCGCGCGGCTGCATTCTGGACCAGCTGGAGCCTCCGGGTACACCCCAAGGGCAGCCCCATGTAGAGGGCATTGCAGTAGTCCAAACGAGAGATAACGAGAGCTTGGGTGACTGTACGGAGGGCATCCCTGTCTAGGAAAGGGCGTAACTGGCACACCAGGCGAACCTGTGCAAAAAACCCCCTGGTCAGGGCCGTCAGAGGGCCCACTAAGGACAGCCGCAAATCCAGGAGGATGCCTAGATTACGAGCCCTTTCAGAGGGAGTAAGCAACTCCCCTCCCATCAAGAGTGATGGGGGCACTAGACCATGAGATGCCGGCAACCACAGCCACTCCGTCTTGGAGGGGTTGAGTCTGAGCCTGTTCCTACCCATCCAGACCCATACCGCCTCCAGGCACTTAGACATCACAGAAAGGGCATCTCTGGGTTGGTCCGGGGTGGAGATATAAAGCTGGGTATCATCAGCCTACTGATGATACCTCACCCCAAAACTGCAAATGATCTCACCTAGCAGCTTCATATAGATGTTAAAGAGCAAGGGGGAGAGAACCGACCCATGAGGCACCCACAAGTGAGAGGCTTTGGGGAGGATCTCTGTCCCCCACCCAGACAAACTGTGTGTGACCCGAGAGGTAGGAGGAGAACCATTGCAAAACAGTGCCCCCCACCCCCAATCCCCCGAGTCGTTGCAGTAGGATACCATGGTCGATGGTATCGAAAGCCGCTGAGAGGTCAAGTAGGACCAAGATGGAGGAATAACCCCCATCCCGGGCCCGCCAGAGATCATTCACCAGAGCGACCAATGCCATTTCCATGTTGTGTCCACGCCTGAAGCCCGATTGGTACAGGTCTAGATAATCCGTTTTCTCCATGAATTGTGGAAGTTGGTGTGCCACCACGGACTCAACAACCTTCGCTATAAAGCGAAGGTTGGAGACGGGCCGAAAGTTGTTTAAGGAGGCCGGATCCAGGGCAGGCTTCTTGAGAAGGGATCGAAACATCGCCTCCTTAAGGGTGGCAGGGAAGACCCCGACCCTCAGCGAAGCGTTGACAATCGCCTGGATCCAGTTTCTGGTCACCTCTCTGGTTGTCGCAACAAGGCAGGAGGGACACTAGTCCAACAAACACATGGAGGCCCCCAATCTACCAACAATCCTGTCCACTTCATCTACGGATACAGGGTCAAAGTCAACCCAGATGTTACCTTCAAGGCTAAAAGGTTTATTTAAAAGGTAAAGATTGCCCATAATCACATAGGATAATCCACATATCTTCTAGTTTATTATATGAAAGTAGTTTGCCACTGGCTTTCTCCAGGATGTCCTTTCGCATCCCAATTTAGCTTACAGACCTAGAATTTCTTGATGGTATCCTGTCAAATACTAACCAGGCTTGACTCTTAGCTTTTTGGGATCAGGCAACATTAGCAAGATGCTATCGCTGGTTGAATGCTAGGTACAGTTAGCAATAGCAACAACACTTAAGAGTTATATACTGCTCTATAGTGCTTTACAGCATTCTCTGGGTGGTTCACAAATGTCAGCATATTGCTCCCAACAATCTGGGTTCTCATTTTGCTGACCTTGGTAGGATGGAAGGCGGAGTCAACTTTGAGCTGGTCAGCAGTGAACTCCTGGCTGTGGATAGACACTGCATTCTAACCAACTCCACCACCATCGCTCATAGGATTTATTTACTTGTTTGTTTATTTCTTTAAGGTATATTTCCTATAATATATATTTATATTTCCTATTTCTTAACAGAGAGGAGCTTTGGGTGGTGTACAATATAATCAATAAAATTAACATTAAAATCATAATTAATTTAAGATTAAAATATTTTAAAAAATTAAAAAATAAAAATAACATTATAATTATAGGATATATATTTCCTAACAGAAAGTAGGAATGTTTGCTTAGGTTGAATTACTGACTCACTTAATATAAGGCATAGAATAGCTACCGCCGGATAATTTGAATAAAGAATTTTTTTCCCTTGAACAAGATGGATATATGAACTATGGTAAAATAATTATGCTAAAATATTTTTGACAACTTCAGACATACAAGTTTTAAATGAAAATAACACTCTTTGTACTGTGGTGAGATCCTATTTAGGTTATCATGCGATTTTATTTTTTTATTTATTTTTATTTTATATTGGATTTCTATACCGCCCTTCTCCCTAAGGACTCAGGGCGGTGTACAGCCAGATTAAAAAAAACATGCAGAACAAATATTAAAAACAATTAAAAGATATATAAATTTGGCCCAATTAAAACTCATTTACCAATTAAAAACGTTTAAAACATTTAAAAACAGTTAAAAATTTCATCTTAAGCCAGCCCGGCTTGTTTAAATAAATGGGTTTTAAGGGCGCGACGGAAGGCACTGAGGTCTTGGATTCTCCTTATCTCTGGGGGGAGCTGATTCCAGAGGGTGGGTGCCCCCACAGAGAAGGCCCTCCCCCTGGGGGTCACCAGCCTGCATTGTTTGGCTGATGGCACCCCGAGGAGGCCCTCTCTGTGGGAGCGCACGGGTCGCTGGGAGGTCGTCGGTAGCAGCAGGCGGTCTCGCAGATAGCTAGGCCCTATGCCATGGAGCGCTTTAAAGGTGATAACCAACACCTTGAAGCGCACCCGGAAGACAACTGGGAGCCAGTGCAGCTCGCGCAGGAGCGGTGTTACATGGGAGCGCCATGCTGCTCCCGTCACTACCCGCGCTGCTGCGTTCTGGACCAGTTGGAGCCTCCGGGTGCTCCTCAAGGGGAGCCCCATGTAGAGAGCGTTGCAGTAGTCAAGGCGAGAGGTGACGAGGGCATGAGTGACTGTGCACAGGGAATCCCGATCAAGAAAGGGCCGCAACTGGCGAATCAGGCGAACCTGACAAAAGGTCCCCCTGGTTACAGCCGTCAGATGTTCCTCCAAGGACAGCTGCATATCCAGGAGGACTCCCAGATTGCGAGCCCTCTCTGTGGGGGCCAATGACTCGCCCCCAATAGTCAGTGATGGAGTCAACTGACTATATCGGGATGCCGGGAGCCACAGCCACTCAGTCTTGGAAGGGTTGAGCTTGAGCCTGTTCCTCCCCATCCAGATTGAGATGTGGGCTGTTTACTCCAAAGCACCTAACAATTGGATTATAATTATGGAATTAAAAACAAGTTGAAGGATTAACGTACTCTGCGGCTAGTTTGTCTCTTTCAGAACGAAAATGATCTTCTTCACTTGTTAACATTTGGTATTGCATATTAAGAGTATCATTTTCCTCTTTGACTTTTTGATACACTTCCTGAAGTTCTTGCAGTTTCCGGTTAATCTACAAAAAAAATCACAGAATGATTTATTTAACTAAAAAGCTTAATGGTTCTAAAAATGTTATGACATTCCTATGACTTCAAAAGGATTATAAAATATGAGTAAAGCAGGTCTTACCCACTGAAAAATATCTTAGTCAATAAACCATTTGTTTTAAATGAATCCACTTTTATATATGAAAAAATTAAACATGAATACATTAAATATATTTCTTTACAAAGGTATCTGCATCTTAGCATAGATGATTAAAAGGGAGTAAAACTCCCCAAAACCTCAACCCTAAGATGTAAATTGGACTAGGTAAGAGTGATTTAACACACCATTGTGGGAGGACTAGAACTCAACATTAGAGCCACACTTCACAATGTTTTAGAAATGTTTTAATTCAGAAATATATTTTTAAATTTAGGAATTGTTTTAAAATGTTTTTCATGACTTTCAATTGAAAGCTTTACATTTATAAGTTTGTCCAATTTCATTGGTGACTCTGAGCAGCACCCATTTTCATACGTTAGATGTAATATTACCTATTTTCCTAATTTTACTGTTTTGGACAGTTGTACACTGAAGAAATCAGCCAATAAAAAAACAGTGTTCCATTATTTAAGGGGCTGCCACAAAGGAGAGGTGGTCGGCCTATTCTCCAAAGCACCTGAAGGCAGAACAAGAAGCAATGGATGGAAACTAATCAAGGAGAGAACCTACCTAGAATTTTCCTGACAGAATAATTAATTAATGAAACAGCTTGTCTTCAGAAGTTGTGGGTGCTCCAACAATGTAAGTTTTTAAGAAGAGATTGGACAACCATTTGTTTGAAATGGTATAGGATCTCCTGCTTGAGTAAGGGCTTGGACTCTAAGACCTCCATGATCCCTTCTAACTCTGCTATTCTGTTAAACTTATGAATTACAAAGCATGTTGTATTAATTTTAAAAGGTAAAAACACTGACAAGTTTAAAGTTAAGAATATACATTAAGAACCATGGTCAACACAGTACAAATAACTGACTGAAATTATAAGCTATAATAAACCAAATCAATACAGAGAATCTATTTTAATTGGAACATCCCTTGAAGTTAGGAAAAAACCTAATTTTGAATGAGGTACAAATCCATGTATTAAGACATAATACAGAATGGTTTCCAGTTAAAATTGAATTCTATATCAGTTTTATTTTTAAATTATGTAATTATCAAAGAATATACCCACAATTTGTTCAGCCAGCCTTCTAAGGGAGGAATCAAACAGCCTTTCCAGTAAGAAGCATATCATATCTTGTCACAGTTATGAAACTAATTTAGTGGACTTTGAAGGGATATGTGGTTTAATAAAATTCAGTAAAAATAACTTTAAAATCAGTTGCATTCTGATATGTTGAATAATTGTGAGCATGACATTGTTAGCAGATAATTTCATTGTTAGTTTCATTCCTGTCATTTTATTTGACATAGTGTGACTATCAATGTTTGTAAAGCCACTAAAAATAAATATCTCAATATGTAGTTGATATAGGAGTGAAAGTATCAATACATATTTTAAATGATTCCATAAGAAAGCTGCCTAGTCTTGATGGTTTACAATTACTCATATAAAAATTACTTTTTTGATCTTATCCATGGTCAAAGGAATGCTGGTACTGAACTTTTTTTTTGTTTTAGTTCTTAGTTATACTTTTAGTTCTTTTTTATACTTTTGTTTTAATAAATAAATAAAACCAAAATATCAATTTATGTTACAAATTCATCTTGCTTGCTTTATTTTAACTTGAATGTATTCTGTGAATGAAAATGGAGTAATGGCATTGAAAGGAGCAAGAAAAATACTGACTTTCATTGAAAAAATTAATTTGGTTATAGAATTAATTTTCTTGGCTGAAATCAGTTACTTCTTTGCTTCCTTGAAGGGCATTGAGAATCAATCTCATTACAAAAAGACAAAATAGCAATGTAGCAAAGCATCTAATGCAAAAGATTAAAACTGTTTGAGCAAGTTTTAGGATTAGGGTTTGGAGCATATTTGAAATTTTAGAGATAGTTATGGGCCTATCCCTATCCCTAACCGTAACCGTAACCCTAACTCTTTCAAAATAGTTGCCATGATGGGTAGGCCAATCACAAAAGAAAATGCAAATTGAGTTGTTCTTTATCACTAATCAAAACAAACAAGGTTGCTTTAACCTTTTTTATTTTCTAAAAGGGCCAAGGTGTACACAAGGGCCAAGATTTAGCAGTTATTTATTTATTTATTTAGATTAAGTGTAAAAAAATGAAATCAGGCACAAGGGGGACTTAATGGCTGCTTAATTTCACCAAATATTATTCTTAAATTAATTTAGTTCTACTCAGGTAAATGAAATTAGGGGTCAATCCATAATTAGCAGCGATAGTGTGGATATTATTTCCCCATGGATTTTTCTAAACACCTTTAGTTCTTTCGGTTGCAGAAACCATGACAATGATTCACCTATATGCCTATATTTCAAGAATGAAGTCAGAAGATAATGTTAAGAAATACGCATTACTGCATACAATAGTGGGATTGGTATTGAAGAAACTTCAATTAAGCATAATTCCTAAGTTTCTGTTAGCAACCAGAGTTATGTGCACATAGTTACATATAAAAGAAGCTTCTATACTGCTCACTTCAATGAAAGGATGGGGCAGAACTACCCTGGCCTCTTCCCACTAAATAGTTAATCAGTACAAAAATAGGGTTTTAGGAAATAGGCACTGAGGGCCATGGCCGGTATTCTTTATTTCCATTATCCATTATTTCCAAACTCAGTAGCATGAACTGTTCTTTTTACCTCCTCTAGCTGCTGTAGCAAATTTTCTCTTTCTTCATCAAAGTCTGTATCTAATGAAACTAGATTGTCTTGAAGACAAAGCCTGAAAAACAGTAACCAAAAGCACCTTATTCTTATACGGAGAAAGAAGCCATCAAGCACAGTTTGTCTTGTGTTATTTTACATACTTTGCACCAGCATTTTTCTTTTTTAGAAAAATCGCATTATCACAGTTGTATAAAAATTCCAACAGAGAGATTCTATATATTTTTTTTTCACAAGTTAATTCCTACAGAGAACTAAAAATACAAGCACTCGCACCATTTGCTTTTGATGCTATATATTCCTATACGGACAACACAATAATGGGTTTTCTTAATACTATAGATGAGCTAAATCTTGTTGCAAGATGTAATTATAGGAATTTTAGGGGGGGAAATCAGACAAATTCATTGTGGATAAATCCATCAGTGATAGTTAGCTATGATGACAGGATACTACTACTCAAGAATCAAAGGCAGCAGCTTCTGAATACCTGCTGCTGGGAAACTGAGGGAAATCTATCCTATTTGTATGCTTCTCACAGCATTACTGTACAAATTCATAAAAATGTAAATCTAACAATAGGTTAACTGCAAACAAATTCTTTGGCTTCTGGAAAAAACAGGGCCAAAACACAAGGTATAAATTAATAAGCCCCCTTACATCTTTTGCATCCTAAAGTCACAAATGGAAATACACAACACAAATTAAATAAACTAATATGGTATTAGAGAAACACTGGACATTACATTCACACTGGATTTGCCATTAATCAGAATTACCTTGAAGGCTTTCATAAAAAACAGAAAATTTAACATTTAAACAGTTGAGTTCTACTTCATGCTCAGCACAGAAATCCAAATTAATTAATTGATTAACCACTCTTCTGTGATATGATAATCTCTTAAACAGATAAAAGTATTAGCATGTCTCCCTATCAGTCATCTCTTATCAAAGCCTCATATATCTAGTACTTTACATCTTTCTTCATAGGACTCATGTTTTTAACCTGTTAATCATACTCATGATTATTCTTTAAACATGTTCCAAATTATCTGAAGTGTGGTGCCCAAACTAATATATAACTTGAAATGGGGTCTGACCAAAGCTGAATGAAAGGGATCAATTACTTCCCATTAGTAGAAAATTATACATAGTGCTGTCTGAAATTTGCCTTTCTTGCACCCATATCTGATTGCTGGTTAATATTCACTTTGCAATCAACTATTATTCCAAGATCTTTTCCATAGGTACCATTATTGATTTTTCTTTCCTAAGTAAATAACTTTGTACTTGTCATTGGGGAAGCTGGTAGGCAATAGATGCGTATTAGATAACTTTCCAAAATAAATCAAAGGTGAAGAGCACACGTGTCTAGGTTTACTGTACTCATTTTCATGTTAAACATTACATGTTAAAATGTTACATGTGAATAGCAAAATCCAACTGTATGGAAGGAGAATTTATGCTGCCATCTCCTGTTTAAAAGAATTAAGTAAGAAAATGTTGAAAAGCTTTTTCACCAACACATTTTGCACATTGTACAAAATCATGATTTGTCTTAAAATCTGGTTTGTTGAACAAGTTATTGCATCCCAGTTCATAAACGATAAATCATGCTTCATAAAATACATCTTCTAAGTCAACATTTTACAAATTAAGCTAATAACTTAATTTGAATGTAAATCATATTCTAATTACTGTTTGCTGTATTTTAAATCCTTTAAAATCCAGTCAGAACTTGATAACATGAAGGCTTGCTTTCTACAATATAAACTTATATAAGCAACAAAAGAGATAAAAAACTCAAGTGCAACGGCAACAGAAAAGTACATCTTGCTTACGTTTTTTTAATAAGCTCCTCTTTCTCAGCCTTTTCCCTCTCATATTCTTGTATTAGATTTTTGATGGTTTTTAACATTTCTTGTAACTCCTTTTTCAAATCAGTAACAATCTATGAAAAATACAAATAAAACAGTAGTATAAATGGTAACTATATAAAAAGCTCTTTTTATATTGATACTGGTAATTAGTAAAAGTTCATATTGCTCCTATTAAAGTATTAAAGCACTGAAATACACAGAGTCCTTGGTTACAATCAGAAATGTGGGGAATCACAATCCCATGATCAAGGATCACTGAGGGACGGATTGGGATAAAATGATTGGAGGGGCACTGCAATGGCCAGAACTTTGAGGACTGATCCTACGTACTACTCATTCAATGCCATCATAACTTTGAACAATCACTGAACAAGTGGTCGTAACCTGAAGATTACATACCGTATTTTTCGGAGTATAAGATGCTCTGGACTATAAGACGCACCTACCTTTTTTGAGGAGGAAAACAAGAAAAAAAAATCTTCCTCTGCCTCCCAGCATCCATTCGGTATTCATCTGGCCCGTTCACCATGGCCAGTTTGCCGCAGTCTGTTTGCCGCCAGCCATTCGCCACTGCCACCCGTTTGCTGCGGCCAGTTCGGCGCTGCCATGGCCTGTTTGCCGCCACCCGTTTGCTGCCACTGCCGCCCGTTTGCTGCCACTGCCGCCCGTTTGCCACAGCCCTTTCGCCACCGCCACAGCCAGTTTGGCGCAGCCCATTTCCCACAGCCCATTCAGCACTTCCCATTCACTGTGGCACGTTGACCAGCACTGCAGCCCAGTCAGCGCTGCCCGTTCACCATGGCTCATTCACTGTGGCCCATTTGCCACCGCTGCAGCCCGTTCATCGCTGTCCATTCACCATGGCCCATTTGCCACGGCCCGCTTGCCACCGCCATTCTAGAATAGCTGATTGGTGCCACACCAACGCAATCCCACCGCTGCAACATTTACTGTATAAGACGCACCAAAATTTTCACCCACTTTGGGGGGGGGGGAGGGCATCTTATACTCCAAAAAATACGGTATAATTTGGATGATAAAGTTTCAAGTCACGGTTTAAAAAGCTGATACTGAGTCTGGGATCAAGCAACCCCCCCAATACTCCTTTCTTCACATGCTAACTTTGATATGAAAACCCTAATTTAAACTAATCCAGAGCTTAATATCACATGCAAACTGAGATGAAGTATTAGCTGTATATCTCCACCCCAGGCCAGCCAACTGATGTTATGGAGATTCTAACTCAGGGACTGAAAGTTTTGGGGATTTGGATGGGGATAAACAGATTTCCTCTTAACCCTTCCAAGACTAAGTGGTTTAGGGTGTTAGGACCTCTTGAATCTCGTAATTCTCCATCCCATTCCAATATCCCAGACTGAACCAGCATAAAATTTTGAGGGTTAGGGTTAGACTTAGGGTTCCTGTCCAAAGAGCAGGTGGTAGCTATGGAAAGGAGGTAGTTCTTAGATTGGGGTAATGAGCATAGTCAATCAGGCTTTAATCACCCCTGAATGGATTACTGCAATGCTCTATATGAGATTGACCTTCAATAATATCTAGAATCTTCATTTGGTCCACAAGTTATGGATTTGTCTTATTATGCTAATATTACATATTTGTTCTGCAAGCTGCACTGGGTCTGTTTGCTGCCAGCTACAATTCAAGTTGCTAGTTATTACGTATAAAGTCTTACGTGGCATTGGGGCAGGTTATTTGAAGGACTGCCTTGTTCCCAGCATTTCTACCAGTGGTGGGTTGCTTCCGGTTCTCCTCGGTTCAGGATAGCCAGTAGTGGAAATCTTTTTTATTGAAAAAGTTTTCAAATACAAATTTTCCCCCCTTTTTTTCCCCTCTCCCTCCCCCTCCCTAACCCCCCCTCCCCACCCATCCCCCCTGTGACTTCTTCATAACAAAAAAAAACCTAATTCATAACAGATTACTTACTCCCTCCTCTAGATATTGACCTTTACTTACTAAAAATATTATTAATATTATAACATCCCCCTTTATCCATACATATCAAAAAAGAGAAAAGAAAGGAAAAAAAAAAGACATTATACTATGACATTGTAGAATAACTTCTCCACTTTAAAACTATACGATAAGTCCTACTTTAACATTTAATCTTCTATATATATTACTATAACATTTCAAAGCGGCCTTCCCCATAAAATCTAGTTTAACATTTATTCCACTCTATCCATTTCCTCCACTCCCACAAGTATAACACTTAAAAATCCCTTTTCTTAGACTAGTCAATCTACTAACTAGCTTATTCACCCACTATCATGCAAAATTGCCATACACAACATTTCTTAACATCTTTGATTCACTGCCCACACTACTTAAAAATATATGTCTATATTTTCCATTATATCTAAATAAAAAAAAAGAAAAGACAATGACTTTAAATTTATAATCCATATAGTATCTTCTTTGAGGTCTTTCCACTGGATTGGTAGAACCAACATCCATAATCGGGTAACATAGCTCACTGGTGCAACAGTTTATTCAGGATCTTCAATCATATCTGCCCCCATCAGTAGTAAATATCTTCTTATATGTATAAAAGTAAAAACAACCACCCGAGTGACATTATAATTATATTCCATATAGTAATAATTGTGGGTTTCATCAGGATTATTAATTCCCATCATCGTAGTGGGTAACAACCCGATCTTCTGCATGCCCCAGCATAATTCTCTTGCCTTGTGATTCAAGATAATATAATATGTTTATCAACACAAAAAGAAATTCCAAAATGGATAATTCAAATCCATCAGTTTAAGGCTCGTTTCACGTCCCCAGATTACGGCCATGCAGAGATCTGCCACAAACCTCAGGATGATATTAACCAATACGTCGCCTCTTCTGTATTTACACATAATCGATCATATTTTAAAATCACTGGCTTCACTGTTGCCTGATTTAGAAATTTCTATTTCTATGCCACCTATTTCTTTTTTTCTTTTCTTTTTGTGGGTTTGGTTTCCATCCTGGTTCCCTTTCTACAAAATATGTATCATCTGGTCGGTTTTTATTCTGCTTTGTAGATTGGTCTTGTTGGTTTTGCTTTTGTATCTCATATTTCTTTTTTATCCCTTGTATATCCCCTAATTGGTTTCCATGTTTATCCTTGCCTTGATAAGTCATCACATTAAGATTAGATGCCTCTTCTCTCAAATTTGTAGATAGTCCAGCTGGGGTATCCAATAAATCCAAAGGCAATTCATCTGGTACAGTCTCTGTAATTCGAAATTTTACCTTTATTTCCGGCTCCTTCTGCTTATCCTGTATTATACCTGGAGATGTTAAATTCATTTTCAACCTATTTTGATAAAATTCTTCCGCTCTTTCAACAGTATTTAGCTGATATCTTTCTCCTTGGTATCTAAATATAATACCAACTGGGGCGTCCCACCTGTAGGAGATATTTCTCTTTTTTAACTCATTCACCAGAAAACCAAATTTCTTCCTTTCCATCAATATCTTAGGTGGGAGTTCCTTATAAATCCAAATCTTTCTTCCATACAATTGCAAATTAGAATTAAAGGAATTTTGAACGATATTATTCCTAATTTCCTTATCTGTAAAATAAATCACCACATCTCTAGGCAATTGGCTTTGCTTAGCAATCCAGGAGTTGATTCGATAAGCTCTGTCGATCCTACAAAACACTTCGTCAGGTTGAACCTTTAGAATCCCAGCTAGAAATTCAGAAGATATTTTCCTTAAATCCTCTCTATTATTTTCCTGCAAACCTCTTAATCTTATCGCATATTCTGTGAAATTATATTGTACCATTAAAATCTCTTTTTCAATCTTCTGTTGCAGATTTTCTACATTACCATACTTTTGATCAGCATCCATTTTAGATTTTTCTTCTAAGGTATTATCCTGAGTGTTTGTCAAATCATTTTCAATTTTTTGAATTCTATTGTCCAATTTATCTTGAATTTCTTCCATTTTAGACTCTAGTACATTAGTATTTGTGTCCAACTGCATCATAAATCCTGTAAAACCATTAACCACTTTTGAGAGTTTTTTCTCCAAAAAATCAAACTTAGATTTCACCAATTCTTTAATTTCCTGCTTAAATTTTTCAAATTGCTGATTCACAATCTCCTCCCTTCTTTCAATCTCCTCTATAAAAAATTCTATTATATTAAAATCAGGTTTCTGAGACTAAAGAATTAAGACTTGTTCCTTTAAGTTGTTGGTGGGGGGATCCCCCCCCCTTCTTGTTTATCTGACTTTATGAGTCTCAGTGCCATGTTTCCGCCCAGGCAGGCTTTGTTAAAAAAAAGCAAGAAAAAAAAAAAGGACTTCTTTCCAATCAACAACAATATCAGGTCTCCAAGGGAAAAAAAAAAGAGAGAAAGACACAGGAGCGAAGTTTTGTCTACAAATGTAGCCAGTGGTATTTATTCCGCTACATTGTAGTAATAGAAAACGGAAGCCTCTCCTCCAGCCAACGCCATTTTAAAAGGCTTTTTTTTTTTCCTCCTTCCTCTCCTCCTCTCTCTTAAGTAATTTCTTTTTTTAAAAATCAGTAAAATACTTGCGGTTCAATATTACAGGTCCAGCTCACATTTTCTTTGAGTAGTCTGTTAAATTTGCAGGCTTGCTTTTGACGCCTGGCTCTGCATCAGCAGAGGTCTCCCAAAGCCCGGAGCGACGGCTGGGGATACGGGGCATCTCATCCGCTCCGTCCCAAAAGTAAAAAAAAAACTTTTGGGACTCCGCAGAGAGTTCTACCCACCCCTGCCGGCTCTATCTCCGTTTCCTCATGGAAACGGAGTTTTTTCGAGCCGCCGTTCCATTGTGAAGGCGGCTCTGACAGGCAGTGGAAGCTGACGATCCCAAAGGAACGTCTGGCAGCAACAAACAGCAAACCGGAAGAGCCCCCCAGTAGTGGAAATCTTGATAGGAGAGCGAACCGGTTCGCTCCGAATGTCAGTTGGGCCCTCCCACCCGCCCCCGTGTTATACCTATCTTTATTTCTTTTGTTTTTAGCTCAGCTGTAAGATGTGGCAGAGTTGATTGCCATGCCTCAGCTGTTTTTTTATTCAATGCGCTTGCGCAAAGCGCAAGATTGGCGTCCCTGCGAGCGCGAGCATCCACGCGGCGATCGCATGCAAAGCACCTGTACGATGCGAACCGGTGGTAAAACTGGTTAGAACCCACCACTGATTTCTACCATTCCCTACCCATTAGTCTGGGTAGAAGGAGAGGCAGGTTTTGCATCCTGTCAATCAGACTCTCATCTAGTAGGGCCCAGGAAGCATGACTTTTCCATATCAGCACCTGCCCTCTGGAACACTACACCATTTGAGGTATGGATGGCCCTGACTTTGCTCAACTTCTAGAAATCCTTAAATTCATGTTACTAGTAAATAGTGTTTTCAGGGTTCACTTTGTGTTAATGGCCAGAAAATATGTTTTTAAATCATTGTAAGCAACCCTGAGCCACATTTGGGAGATAGGCATTATATAAATTGTTATTTACATTATTTTATTGTATTGTATTATTTTATTTTATTCCTAACTGTGGGCATTGCAAGGTAACAATCTTCTTGGCAGAATTCACAATGATACGAGATACAGATCAGCGGTGAAATGTAGGGCTCTGACAATCAGGCAACTCAGCTGGGATCATCAGAGGCTTTTTTTTCTTTTAAAAACATTTTTTCTACATCCTCTTTGGGCAAAGTTGTTGTTTTAAAAAATGCTTTTAAAAGCCTCTGACGATCAGGCAACTCAGCTGGGATCGTCAGAGGCTTTTAAAAGAAAAAAGGCTCTGCCAATCAGGCAACTCAGCTGGGATCATCAGAAGCTTTTAAAAGCATTTTTTCTATAACCTCTTCCGCTGAAGAGGTTGTAGAAAAAATGCTTTTAAAAGCCCCGATCATCAGAGGCTTTTTTTTTACTTTTAAAAGCACTTTTTTTGCCCGAAGAGGTTGTATCTCTCGAGCGATCTGGTCCGAACTGGGAGGATTTCACCCCGAATACAGATGACCCCAACGCTACCAGCCTTGTGGAAGGCTACTATTAATTTCTAGAGCTCTAGCCTGGATGTATAATATGAGACACTTTTTGAGATCTTTAATTGGCAATCTAGTCTAATTGATCTGTTGTTTTTTGAGAGGTGTTTTATGGTTGTTGTTTCTTATTTTTGATCACTGTCTATTGTTTCTTTGATAGATGGATAGCCTTACAAATTAAATAAATTCGTAAATAAAATGTTCAATATTTAATCCCCTGATCCATTGAGATACAGTCTACCTAGGACTGTACTTATATAGTCTCAATTCATTTTATACCGGAAAAAGACAATGCTCAGTGGATATGACTTTGAAATGGCGTATTACCAAAGGCACAATTCAAAGTACCTGATTATGATGTGAAACTTTCTTCTGTAAACGACATAGTATTTTAAGCAACTCTTCATATTCTTTCTTCTTTTCCGCAACCTCATTTTTTCTCATCTGAAGTTTTTTCTGAAGTTCTTCAATCTACAGTAAAACCAACCTTAATATAGCTAAAATTGTTACTTGTACATTATTTAGCACTTTCTATGGAACTTTCTATGGAACAATTTTCCAGCATTGTTGGAGTGATATTAAAACAGATAAGAATTGGTTCACAAATGTTGGGATTTAATTCATGGATATATTTTAGCAAATTATATAGAAGCAGCCTGGATTTAAGATAGGAAAATCCCTAAATTATAATGAGCAGAAATGTTTTATATTCACATGACCGAGCAGAAGTTTTTCATGTATAAGGCTTCACATTCAATTCCAATATACTACACTATATGGGTAGTTTAATTTTAAACCGTGGGGGACTTTTCTGAAAACCCACTGAATGGATGGCCCCAAGACTGATGCTTTCATTAATGCAGAGCTAAGTTTCAATTCCTAAAACTGTACCTGTAGCTCTAACGATGCTTTATTTTCTTTAAACTGAAGGGCTTCTCTAGCCATTACTTGCTTTAGGTCTTCAATGGCGATCTCTTCCAAGGCTGTTTCGTCTTCCTCTTTTTTTGTCATATTACGAAGTTCATTTATTTTAATGTTCATAGAATGCCTCGCAGCCATTTGTTGGTTTACTAATTCGACAATTTCATTATATTTCTCCCATCTTTGATCTTGCTCTTTACTGCCAAAACAAAATTTTGAAGAAATCTTAAAAATGACAGTAAACAACATAAGCCAACATTCATTCATTCATTCATCCATCCATCCATCCATTCATCCATCCATCCATCCATCCATCCAGTTAACTAACTAGTTACTTAGTTAGTATGCCAGCCATTACCAAAGGCTCTGGATAGCTAACAATCAAGATTAGCACAAAATAAAAAACTACCCCCTTAAAATAATAAAGCCCTTAATATAAACAAAATTGTTATCATCAAAATATAAACCTTAGTATATAAACAAAATTGGCAACATCAAAATAATGTACAGAAAACATATAAACTTAAGTGCCCTTCAGTTTCAATCTTCATTCACAACACACCCTTCTGGTATGTCAGATGGAACAACCAAAGCTCAATTACTCTTAACTCAGTAGGGAAGAAGAAGATCAGACAGAATTACAAAATATGGGGGAGGGGGGATAACAATCCTAGACAACCCTTTATTTGATCTGATTCAATGGGCAAATTAATTTGGAGAAAGTACACTCTCGGATAATCTGGTCCAGAACCATGTAAGGCCTTCAAGGTGACAACAAGGATCTGGAAGCCAAATGGTAATCAATACTTTCCCAAAGGAGTGGATTCGTCCAATTATACTGAACTGGGATGCTCACTGTTGTTCGACTATCATACTTTGTACCAGTTGTACCTTCCAAATACTTTCTAAAGACAGCCCCATGAGGAACACATTATAAAAACCAAGTAAGATATGTTTAAGATCTGATCGACTACATATCCCCCTATTGTTTGAGTAGGAGCTGTGAATCCAGGATCCCCCAAGTGCAAACCAACTCTGAACATAAGAATACCAATCCACTCAGTCAAAGATAGTATTTCTTGGGATCATAAACCCAAAGTCATTTTTCTTGCACGAATTCATTTCGAGTCTGTTTTTTCTCATCCAGACCCTAACAACTTCAGAGTATTGGTTCATCTTTCTACTGAATCACCTCTGTGGTCAAGGGCTGATATATACAGGTAGGTTATCATCATCTGGTACCCTGATAATATCAGATACTGAAAACCAAGTCCTCTGGAAGGAGTAGTACCACTACAAAACAACACTCACTACTACAATCTTGCCAAGGCACTCCAGAAGGATACCATGGTAAATGGTACTAAAACTATTGAGAAATCAAGGACTTGAAGGTTGCACCCCTCTGATCCTGGTCTCTCTAAAGGTCATCAACAAGTGTGATCAATGTAGTTTCTAGGCTATATGCTAGCTTGAAACCCACTGCCAAGGGCCGATAACATTGTTACAGCTCTATAGCATGCTATGCAAATAAGAAACACCACAAATATTAAAAATAACTTTCCTCAACAGTTATAGATACTTATTAAATTTAGCAGAAATAAAATAGAGTACTGTCTCTCAAATGCACATATTTCATAAACACTGAAACACTAATTGTTGAAACTTTCAGTTAGAGATGTTCCATGTTATTTTTATTTTGTACGAGTTCTTTTAGATAAGTAAAATAACAGTAGAGAATATATGGCCCTTAGGGTAAGGAACTGAATATTACAATTGTTCATTTTTACTACATAGTGCCTACCACAGTGTTTCATTTTGTTCTTCAGAGAACATTTGCTTTGTGTACACCTCTTGTACTGCAGCAACAGTTTCATTCATAGAAGCCTCTACTTCTCTTAACTTCTTAAGATGAAACCGATGGGCAGCAGCCACAAGTTCTAAAATAAGGAATTTTAAAACAGAAAGAAATAAAATATTAAATCCATTTTCAATTTTTTATAAATTACTAGATCTCTGTGATAACTTGAAGTCCAAATGAATCATCCAGAAATTATAGAAGTCATAGGGAAGCAAGACCCAGATAAAGCACTGACTCTAAAGGCTAGCCACACTGAAGTGGTACTTGGATTGAATCATCATTCTATCTAGATATTTCAGTTATATTGCATAGATCTGTTTCCACAGAAACAAGTCCTTGAAAATACTGATGTCTTGAAAGCTGGGATATAAAAACATAAACTTATTATTTGCCAGATAATATTGAACAATCTATTAACTCCACATATGGAGCTTCAAATATATGCAGTATGATGAACAATGTTTCGTGTTCCATGAATTTCTTGACACTCTTGTAAAGCAAAGTTATTTTTCCATATTCACGTTCACTTATTCTAATACTCTTTGGCCAAGGATTTAAGCAAACAAGCAAAGGATCTATAGGTATATTCCTATACTTCCAACATTTGGAAAATCTATAATATATATATTGTATACTGCCCCTCTCCAACAGGATTCATGGCGGTGAACAGCCATGGTAAAACATAACATATAAAATTTAAAAGCAATTTAAAAAACATTAAATAATTTTGGCTATCCATTTAAAAAACCCGGATTAAAACCAATTACAAATTAAAACTAAAGGGATGGGATCAAGCCAGCCCGGCTAGATGAAATAGATGTGTTTTCAGGCCCGACGAAAAGTCCGGAGGTCTGGTATTGTGCGTATCTCTGGGGGTAGGTCATTCCAGAGGGCAAGTGCCGCCACAGAGAAGGCTCTCCCCCTGGGGGTCGTCAGCCAACATTGTCTGGCCGACGGCACCCTGAGGAGTCCCTCTCTGTGGGAGCGTACTGGCCGATGGGAGGCTATTGGCGGCAGAAGGCGGTCTCGTAAATACCCCGGCCCTAAGCCATGGAGCGCGGTCACCAACACCTTGAAGTGCACCCTGAAGACCACAGGAAGCCAGTGCAGCTCGCGCAGGAGAGGTGTCACATGGCAGCACCCTGTCGCTCCCATAATCCCCCGTGCGGCTGCATTCTGGACCAACTGGAGCCTCCGGGTGCACCCCAAGGGAGCCCCATGTAGAGACCATTGCAGTAGTCCAGACAGGAAGTGACGAGTGCTTGAGTGATCGTGCGTAGGGAGTCCCGATCTAGAAAGGGACGCAACTGGCGTATCAGGCGAACCTGATAAAAAGCCCCCCTGGCCACGGCCGTCATATGCTCTTCTAAAGACAGCCGTGTATCCAGGAGGACGCCCAAGTTGTGAGCCCTTTCCGTGGGGGCCAATGATTCGCCCCCAATAACCAGCGATGGCACCAGCTGGCTATATCGGGACGCCGGAAGCCACAGCCACTCGGTCTTGGAAGGGTTGAGTCGGAGCCTGTTTCTCCCCATCCAGGCCCGCACGGCCTCCAGGCACCGGGACATCACTTCAAGGGCATCGTTGGGGTGGCCTGGGGTGGAGATGTACAGCTGAGTATCATCAGCGTACTGATGGAACTCCACCCCAAAGCCACGGATGATCTCACCCAGCGGCTTCACATAAATGTTGAACAGAAGGGGCGAGAGGACCGACCCTTGTGGCACCCCACAAACAAGGCGCCTCGGGGTCGACCGCTGCCCCCCTGCCAACACAAATTGCGACTGGTCAGAGAGGTAGTAGGAGAACCACCGCAAAACGGTGCCCCCCACTCCCAATCCCTCCAACTGGCGTAACATGATACCATGGTCGATGGTATCAAAAGTCGCTGAGAGATCTAACAGGACCAGGATAGAGGAACAACCCCTATCCCGAGCCCTCCAGAGATCATCCACCAACGCGACCAATGCCGTTTCCGTGCTGTGCCCAGGCCTGAAGCCGGACTGGAGCGGATCTAGATACAGCTTCATCCAGGTACTGTGGAAGCTGCCGCGCCACCACACTCTCAACAACCTTCGCAATAAAACGAAGGATGGCGATTGGACGATAATTAGCCAAAACAGCCGGATCCAGAGATGGCTTCTTCAGGAGGAGCCTCACCACTGACTCTTTCAAGGCAGCCGGCAGGACACCCTCGCTCAAGGAAGCGTTAATAATCCTCTGGAGCCAGCCTCGTGTAACCTCCCGGGAAGCCAGCACCAACCAGGAGGGACACGGGTCCAATAAACATGTGGTCGCGTTCAGCCATCCCAGAATCCTGTCCACGTCCTCAGGAGCCACAGGATCAAACTCCTCCCAGATAACACTCTCAAGACCTGCCTCAGTCATCCCGTCTGGACTTACCCAGTCAGAGGCCAGGCCTTCCCGAATCTGAGCGATCTTGTCATGCAGATACTGCACAAAATCCTCAGCTTGACCCTGCAAAGGATCATATTTAAATGCATTAAGGCTAAATATACCAGTAATTCACTCTTGGCTCTCCAAACATTCTCAGGTCTTCTATAGGATTCATCCTTTCAGATCATTAAGAGTTTAAAGAAGTTGCTGCCTTAAACAGTAAGTTATTAAAACTTAATCCTTTTTTTCAGATCAGTTTGGAGATAATGTTAGTGGGAATTAAGTAGCATGTAAACCCCAGATATGTATTGGTTTCACATTTTTTTTCTAAATCAGTTATAAATAATATCGGTAAAACTATTTATATATTGTTTCTTAGTTTCCTCTTTTTATACATAAAAATTAGACCTCAATTTCTATGATCCAAATCCAAATATTGATCAAAACAAGTTATGTAAAGCTGTCTGTCAAACTACATAGTTCTTAAAATAATTATCATAATTAACAAATTAATCATATGTTGCATTCTCCAATGCATTTTACTTTAAGATAAAATTGATTATCTTAAAAATACCTTCAAATTCTTTCATAACAATTGCTGGGAAACTCTTGACTTTGATACGGAGATTACAGTTTTTTATGGTCTCTTCTTCCAACAATTCAATTGTATCTTTTCTTTCCTTTTCCTAAAAATTGACAGATATATGATAAAGGGAAAAAAAATCTGATGTCTGTTTCTTTCCTAAATGTAGGTACAGACTTTTTTTTTTTAGTGATAAAGTTTGTATAAAAGAATCATTGCTTATATCTGTAATAAATTTCAGTAAATAGGGCAAAGCAATTTGAAGTTACAGTGGACTTCTCCAGAACTATTTATGGCCCAGTTTTGAAATTCCAATACCTGCCCCTCCCCAAGGTCACATGATCACATTTGAGCACTTGGCAACTAGTCCACACTTACAATAATCTATAATATCCTACAGTCATATTACCATGATTTTTGTCTTTTTTTCCCCAGAAACTGGCATTTATTTCCAGTTTCCATTGAAAAAATGTCCATTGGCTAAAATGCATGTATTTAACAACTATGCTGTTCGCTTAATGACCACAGCATTTGCTTAATGACTGCCACATAAAAGGTCATAAAATCAGGTGCCATGAGTTATGACAGTAATTCTGGGCTCAATTATGGTCATAAATTGAGGACTACCTGTATTCTTTCCTCTTCTCCCACTCCAGACTATTGGAGATAATGGCATGCTAAATATTCTTAGCAAGCTTAACAGAATATTAAAATTTTGAAATCACATTTGAATCCAGCACCGCTTGGAAAAGCAAGTTGAACAGAGGGCATGGGAGAGAGGATGAGTTGTAAAGTACATTGTGTGCAAGTGCTTTTTTTTAAAGCTCACCATTATCCTAGCACAGATCTTCTCTTCACAGCAACATTGAACCCTAATAATAGTACATCCAGTACACAAATATTCCTCCTGTTCTGTCCCCGTCTCACACACGCACACAAACAGATAGCCAGGGGTTAAATAAAACTGGCAGACAACAAATTCTTTCGATAAGAGGATTGGCAGCAACCCAATAGCTGCTTGCCAAGAACTTTACTCATAAAGGGAGGGCTTGTTCCTCCGACAGATAAACCCAAACAAGATACACACAGTTCAAGAATTGTCAAGTCCAAACCGTATTAAATCCAAGGCAGATAACGTTGTTTCAAAGATACAATGTGACTCGCTAGTAGTTAGTTTTGTCCATCACAGAGTCTGAATGGCCACCTCACCCCCTTTTATCCCCTGTGGGGTGTGGTCCAGTGACTCAGCTTAATCTCTGGCACGCCTCCTTTTCTGCTGCGTGCGCTTGTCTCTCCGACGCTGGCGTGGATCCAGCCAAGACTTATCTCCGTCACTGTCCGACTGCAAGGAGATACCTGGCTCCTGGCCAATCTCTTCTCCTTCGGGAGACACCTGAGGCATTGCCAGAGAGGAGGGTCCTGGAGAGGGAGGCCTGGCCAACTCTTCTCCTTCATGTTCGGAGCCTTCTCCCTCCGATAAGTCGGCCTCGGGGGTCAGAGTCACAACACCTCCATAGATTCAACACAAGGCTCTTTAGTCTAACCCAAATTTTGTAATCACAATACATGTACTTTTTAAATATCTAAAGGCAATACTTTTTTAGATTTTGATATTACCAATTTTTTAATGGCTTTGACAGCATCTTCAAGGTGCTGGACAGTTTCTTTGTTGAATAGTAGTCTTTCATTCTGAATCTGTTTTTCTAAACAAAAAGGAAGAACAAGGAAACCTGACTTCAAAACACTTTTCAGTTTTCAAATCACATTAAGTAAAATTATGCTTTGCAACTTGGAAGTTAACTTCATGGTTATTAGTTTCACATTTTAATTATAGAGTGAATTCTGGGAATTCTCAGCCAAATAATAATTGATGGGACCTATTGTGTAAGGACAGAAGAGACCAAGCCAGAACACTCAAAAGGTGGTGGGGCAAATAGTTCAATATGATGCAATATGCTGCAAATGGTAAAGGAGCCTTGGTGGCGCAGCGGACTAAAGTGCTGTTAAAGTAGCACTTAGCTGGCAGCTGCCTGCAATTACTGCAAGTTCAAATCTCACCAGGCTCAAGGTTGACTCAGCCTTCCATCCTTCCGAGGTAGGTAAAATTAGGAGCTGGATTTGTGGGGGCAATAAGGTGACTTTGTATAAAAAGAACACCGCTTGGGGGAGTGAAAGCCCTACTAAGCAGGTATATACAATGCGTTAAGCAGGCTATTGCTTAACGCATTGTAAGCCGCCCTGAGTCTCCGGAGAAGAGCGGCATATAAATCGAACCAATAAATAAATAAATAAATAAATAAATAAATAAATAAATAAATAAATAAATAAATAAATAAATAAATAAATGTTAAATAATATTGTCAAGCTTTATCCATTAAAATAGATTTTGATAAATCGACAAGAAAATCAAGGAATTCTGAATATGTAATACTGAAGAATTTCAGTGATTCAAGAACTAGTCCTATTTATAGAAACAAGTTCCTAATCTTCTTTTTCTTTCCCAACTATGTAGCAAATTATTACACACACCTCCCTCTCAATACATTTCTCACACAGTTTTTATTGAAATTTTGAGAAACTATGAAATACAACTCTCACACATGGGAGAGAGGGCTGAGTCATGCAGCGCCTGACACTGGTATGGCCAAGGATTTAACAGATTTCCCCTTTAAGTATCCAATGTACTTCTGATTCAGGAAGTGCTCTTATGAATCGTTCACAAGGATGCCTTGGTCAGTTGTATAGGATGTTGCTGAGAGAACTGAAAGAACCAGGACTACATTCCCTCCATTTAAGTTCTCAAGAAAGTCAGCCACAAAAGTGACCACTGCAAGCTTCAAGTTTCATATCTGGTCCTGAACCCTATCTGCCAGGAATACTCTATTTCTTCTAGGATCATCTGCAGACTAAGTCCAGCCTCTTTTTCCAAATCTGTATCTAAATAAATAAAGATGGGGACTTGTTCATTTTGCTTATTCCTTTTGCATTAAGAGGGGGAATACCAGTATTACTGTCAAGACAGCAGATACCACTCCTCTTTCAAAGAGACACTGATTGTCTTTTGAATCCAGCAGCTACTCCCATTTCTTACTATTTGAAAAATGAGGTAGCCATAGTCATGCAGCCTGTCTACAATATTAGAAGTCTACAAGCTGAAAACATCCCAGATATCAAGAACTGAACTAATATGATCAATTTGTTTAAGATAAAAGTAAAGGTTTCCCTGTACAGTTGTGTCTGACTCTAGGGAACAGTGCTCATCTCCCATTTCTTGGATAAGGGAGCCAGGGTTGTCCAAAGACATTATCCATGGTGATGTAGCCAGAATGGCTATACGCCAAAGGTAACAGCGTTCTGTGTTGTTATCTTCCCACTTCAGTGGTACCTATTCTCCTCGCATTTACATGTTTTGAACTGCTAGATGGACTATTTGTTTAAACAAATTTGCAATTTGTTTAGCAAAATGCAAATAATTCCTCTCAGAAAGTCCACCTTTAATAGGTTTATTAGATGATATTCCGCTCATGAGGGCAGAGAAATGCTGATGCTTCATTGCTCGTTACCATAACGTGGTTTCTAACGTATATTCTAACGTTATATTTCTTATTTTTCTTTTCCTTTATTCTTGGTCAGTGATGGCTAACCTTTTCTGGACTGAGTGCCCAAAGCACAAGCACGCAAATGTGAGCGCGTGCAACTGAACCCCCAAAATGCAATGAGTGTGTGGCCCCCGCGCATGCGACCCACCCCCTGCACATGCAGAGACCCAAAGACCAGCTGGACCAGCTGACCCCCTGCATGTGCGGCAGAGCTGAGCTGGGGCGACTGTGTGCCACCTCTGGCACATGTGCCATAGGTTTGCCATCACTGTTCGAGATATTGCTTCTGCTCCTTCAGCTTCCCTAACTTTTTTGTAAACCAGCAAGCACCACAGAATCTGAGAGCAAAGAGTGGTCATCTAGGACCAATTCTTGTTACTCTGGAATTTAGAATTCAAAGATTGTTGAATTCTGGCATTCAGCAAAATCTGGATTCCCAAAATAGATTTGAGATGTGGCCAAACTACCTACCACATTGCTAGGAAAATATCTAAAAACTTGCTAGAATGGACTAATAAAATATCTGAGGTGAGTCAACATAATTGTTGCGTCCCCACCCATTGACATCAGTTTTGGTATTGACAATGATGACCAGGAAATCATTAGACTGTGACAAAAGACTGATTTAATGTAGTCCACTTCTCCATGTATATGTTTTTATATGTCTTCAATCCCCAGATGGCACATTATGTAATCTCTCTTTTTTCTGAGAGTTTACGGGAAGGTAGACTATATACCATTCCGATAGCTTCTATTTACCTTTTCTTGCAAACCACTGAGTAGTTCTAAATAGTTCCTAAAGCTCATGCACTGTATATATTCATTTAAGTGTTAAGATCTTTGAGTTCAATTCTAAGCAGAAGGTCTGAATAATGGTTGGCTGTCCATGTATGATAGCTCTAAATTAGGATGAAATTATGGTGCCTCCTGATGGTCAGTGCATGAAAAAATGGAGAAAGTGAGACTCAAAGCCTGCCACAGAGGCAACATTTTTGTTTTGAAAGGTTTCCCCATATGCAGCAATTAAAATAATATCAGGATAAGGATGACTTTAAAGACAAAACAAAATACGATTTTCAAGACAAGTTCTCAGAACAAGAGATTATGAACTAGATGAGAAAATAATACTCAAGTGCAAAATGCCAGGAAGCATAGTAAGAATACTAGGCTACAACCGGCCATGCTTGTGAAATTTAATGCTTAAGTCTCATTGCAAATAATTAATGATAATACACTTACTCTGATCAGATAAAATGTAAACTGGTGAAATATGTATGGGGATATGTGTATGTCAGTAAGCAAATGAAAATTTTAGTTCATGATGAATAATAACTGCAAATCTGCATTTTTTAATATTTCCTGATGTCTAAATAAATAAGCAACATCTGAAGTATTATAAAAACTTAATGTATGTCTCTCCGTGTGACAATATATTCATCAAGTATATATAATCATATAAATCATATATGGTTTGAGGATCAAGACTTCGGTGTTCAGCAGAGAAAGGCATAGGACAGTGATGGCTAACCTTTTTGCCATTGCATGCCAGGAAGGGGTGGGGTGGGGGAGGTTTGCCCGTGCGTGTGCCCACACCCGTAATTCTATCTGCCCTGCCACGCACATGCGAGCGCGACTCCCCTTCCCCCCCACTCCTGGCACGCGATGGCCCGGTAGGCCCATTTTTCTTTCTCACCTGACTCCAGATCCTTTCTATGCATCTGGGGAGGGTGAAAACAGCCTTCCCCACCCCCTCGGAGGCCGGAAGTTGAGAAACGGGCCGTTTCGGGCCTCCAAGGGGGTGGGGAAGGCTGTTTTCACCCTCCCCAGATGCATAGAGAGGATCTGGAGTCAGGGAGAAAGAAAAACGGGCCTTCCCCTGCCCCCCCCAGGCTCTCTTCTGGTGGGCCCAAAAGGGCTGAAAATCAGCTGACAAAACTGAGCTGGCGTGCCAGGCAACATGACTCCACGTGCCACCTGTGGCATCACGGGCATAGGATAAAGACAATGAGAAGGAAAGGAATGAGAAAGCTTTCTAATTAGTTCATTGTCAAATTGTTGAGGAAGAAGAGCCTAAAATTAACATGTAAATTATCTGTGTAACTCAAACAGACTCAGACAAAATTGTATTAGCTATACATTTCTGTCACATTGTTCCTAGACAATAAGTTTGCATTATATCTTTGGAATGTTAGAAATATGCCCTTTCTCATTGCAAAAATCATAAAATTAACGAGGTGAGTCATAATTTTCAACTTTTGAAATGTGACATGAAACACATTTACAGTATTGTTCATTGTTAGTAATTTTCAGAAGTTGCAACTTCTAATTGTTATATCCACTGAAGCAAGGACAGTTATTTCTTCCTGTAACGGAATTCTTATCCTAATTCTATAGATTCTGAATGTGAAAGTTATGTTCTCAGAAATTATGCTTTGGTATAGCTGGCTTCAATCTAATTTGTTCTCAAAAACTGCAGGCTTCAAGAATACCTCGTGTTTCCATATAAAATGCCCATCCCTCAATCTTTGCCCCTCCACAGTATAAAATTCCCAAAATTCGGATCCCTCCCATGTTGCTTAAATTCATTGGCTCAGGTGACCGTAGAGCCGAGCCGTTATTTCTAAAGATATTAAAGGGGGGGAGAGGGGGGGCAGCAAGGTGAATTTATGGAAGATACATGTAAGAGGGTACCGTCTCCTCACCAAGGCTATAACTGATCTAGGTTTAATCCTTGGAGGGGGGGGGGAGAATAGAGACAATGTGATGTGCCTTATTGCTGTGCGTTTACATTTCACAGGAAGACAGGAGAGGGAGCGCAGGGGGGGGAGAGAGCGTAATATTAAGACAATGCTGAAAAGGTGGACTGGCGAATCATTCCCTTCTCCCAGTCTGAGGAAGCAGCGATTCTTTCTTCCCCCCCCCCTCTCCGCGCCCCCTCCCCCCCCCGGGAGCGCCCCCAACTCTCTTCCCACGTTGGAGCCCCTCTCACTCGCACTTTCAAAATGGCCACGAGCCACCCTCCGCGCGCAAGCTTCCAAAAGCGGGAGCCTCACAGCTCTGCCAAAGCAACCGCGGAGAGATCACTCACCCACGCCTTGGAGATGCTTCAGCGCAGCCGCCGCAGACTCAGAACAGCGGGACGAGTGAGGAGGAGGACGAGGCGCCATCATCCCCCCCACCCCACACCCCGAGCCAGACAGCGCGGGCGGTTACTATGACAACCGGAGGCGGCTGGCTTGCGCGTGCCTCGCGAGACCCGCCCGATGCTGCTGTTCCAAAGCCGCCGAGAAAAAAAATGACAGGGGCGGATTAAAAGAATGCTCTTTGTCTTTTGTTTTTTTCTTTTATTCCCCTTCCTTCATTTGGAACCGAAAAACTGCAATATGCTTGGGAGGGGGGGGGGGCGGTTTGCAACACTGGAGAGGGCTTTTTAATAAATACTATGAAAGAATCGTAGAATTCTTATGAGTCAGTAACTAATCCGTAATAAGCATGTTTTCCTTTCTTGCGTTTAAATAATTACTTATATCAGGGTTTACTTAAGTAATAATAATAATATACATCTAAAGGCATTTTTGTTTCCAGATAATTGCTGAAATTGAAGTCTTGTTTATGTGATTTCTTATATGTCTATAGTTAATTTAGAAATGAGCTATAAAATGATAAAATGGGCACTGCACCAGAACTGTGAATGCATTTTTAGCTGGTACTTTTTAGAAATGCAATCAAATCCATTATACTTTGCATAAAATCGGTTTTAAAATGAAAGTTACTTCAGTGGTTCACTAGTCCTAGGCACCTTATTTGAGAAATTTATTCGAGAGGATAAAAGAATATGATCAACAGGATCTTTGGGTAGAGTGCCTAAAGTCACAGAGACACAATATAAATTATTAAAAAAAACAGTAAAATAATAGCTAAAACTACCTTACCGGCCAAAAGCTTGCTGAAACAACATGGCTTTATAGAATGTCAGTAGGATTTGGTAGTTCAGTACTTCTAGGGGGAGAAAGAAGGGGGCTGGTGCTGAGATGGCCTATTATCTATAACCATCCCTGGGATGGGGGGGTAACAAAAAGATCAAGAAGCTGTCTACAGTCATGTGATTATTCCTTTGCATGCAACACATATTAAAAGGGGTGAGCTCCAGTTATACAGGCACACCTGCCATCTTGGCTTTTTCACTTCTCTCTGGATATTCCTGTAGCTCATGTACCTCCGGTGCAGGGGGAACCCCCAATAGGCCTTCTTTGATGGTTATATCAAAAGAGATTTTTGTATTAGATACAGAAAACATGACATCATCAGGGCTCTTCTGTACCAACTGTTAACTAGAGACTGCTGATGCTTCAAGAAACAAAGGACATGAACATTTGTTATTGCCTTCAGCTGACTTTCATCCTGCTGTGGATGTAGCTTGTGCACGCGTATTCCTGTTTTGTTTCTGCAGTGATGCTCCCTTATACTGGTTGACACAAGCTTAGTGCAGCCTGTGCTGATGGCATGGAGGTAAGTTTGCTGGTGATGGGTTGCCCTGTTTCTGTTGGCCATCTGAGGACACAATAGATCCAGCCCTGGTTCCAGATTGATTTTGGAGAGCTGTTTGCCTATTGGTAGTAGGAGGATCAGAGCTTTCCCCACTGTACCAAATTATCATCTCTTCCACTTGTCAATCAGCAGAGGAAAGGTTATGGAGGGAAAGAAGAATGGGAAGATCTTTTGGGTGCCAAGAAAACCCTGTTTTCCCCACCAAAGAGAAAGAACCAAAGGAAAAAGAAATGAAGTTGATAACCAGTAAAGAAATTGGTTACTCTTGTCCACATTTTTGCTAGGGGGAAGGAGAAACTGGGAGAGAAGTGTCAGAAGCACTTTCTTGTCAGTACCTGTCTCCAAACAAAACATCCCTGCCACCTCTCTCCTTCCTTCTTTTACCCCATGCTCCGGGTACAAACAGAAATCTGCTTCATTGCCGAAACAGAACAAGGATAGAAGAACCTTATTCAACATTTTTTTGAGAAGGCATACTTCTCGGTCAGCTCCTGAACTAGATGACAGCATTTAATTGCTGCTGTGCATAATAGGTAGAGAAACAAACACCACAATCTATCCTCATTTTATTACTGAAAATAACTGCTTGGAAAACTAATAGAAACTTTTGCAGGACTCATCTTTGACGAAAAATATATTTGTACTGATTGCAATGATAGTATTTTTTTTTCATAAATTTTAACCGTATTGTCAAGACTCTTGTGTGTAATCTAGAGCAGAGGTCCCCACCCTTGAGCAGTGGACCGATACCAATCTGTATCCTATTAGATCCTGGGCCACGCAAATGGCAGCAAGTGAACGAAGTTGCATTTGTGCATCTGCAAGATCTAGGTTGCGTGCAAAACCACGACCAGTTGGGCCATGAAAAAATTGTCTTCCACGAAACCAGTCTCTGATGCCAGAAAGATTGGGAACCAGTGATCCAGAGCATGGACTGAAAGTTAAACCATGTTACATTACACAGTTGAAGAAACTTGGGATGTTTACAATATTTACAGTATTCAATGGATTATATCCTTTCCCTTCAAAACTCCAAGTTTAATCACCAGTTTCTTCAGGTAATATCTGGAAAAAGTGAGTCTTTAACCTACTTCCAGTTAGTGTGAACAATTCTGAATTAGACACACCCATGGTCTGGCTTGTAAGGCAATTTTTCACGTTCCTATTTTACAAGATGGGATATTTTTCTTGATAAACATAGGAAATTGTCCAATTTATTAAAAAGACATAATACCAAAAACATTTAATACATTCTTGAGATTGCAATTCTATGTTTCTCTCAGTGACTCACTGAGTCACAAAACACCTATGTGATAAAAACGGGCATGTCTATTGTACTGGCGTGTACGTCTGTAAATCATATCTGACATAGCAATCTCCAGCTCCAGTTATGAACAGGCTCCCTTGGAAACTGGAATCAATAAAACTGGATTTCTGAAAGATATTATCTAGTCCCAGTGCTGCACAGATAATGTTACCTGTGAAAGGCAGATTCCTCAGCAGAATCCAAGAGCTATTAGCAATTTTGTGATAGGCAGAAAGCAGTACAATATATACATTCATAGTATTTATGTGATAATGACTCAGCAAAATGGCAAGAAGACCTTCCTTTTAACATTTAGTAACATTTATTTCTGCATTCAGTATCAAGTACATAAGTGCAAATATTTAAGAATCCATAATTAAATCCTACAGAGAACGTCATACAAATTTGTGATACGTATTACAAGCTGGAAGTTTTAATTTTCCCATACATGTAATCAGACCACTGATCCTTGAAGAGCAAATTAAAAAACAAACAAACAAAAGAAAACAAAAGAAAAGATACTGGGTGTGTAGGTTTTATTTTCAATTTCTTAAGAGAGTTATACAAAATGAATTATGCCATTTAAGTACTGATTGCTCCTTGGCTTGTTTTTTTAATTAAATGTGCCAAAAGAGAAACAATGACACTTGAAGACTCAGTCTATGATTCTAAATAGTCAAGATAAAGCCAACCAGCAAACCCAGTGGACGTAGAAGCAAAACTGCATCAGTGCACTAAGCAGGAAAGCCCTAGCCACATGTAACATTCAGAGTTATTTAAGCGATGCTGATAGAAGAAATAATAGTAGAAGCACTAGATAATAAAAAATAGAAAGTTCAATAGTAACTTTAGGTTCTCACCATCATGCACTTAAGAAGCAACACAAGAACCACACCTAGAACACTTTTCTCTTTACTATACTTTAGTGCTTGACATACATGATTGCAAATAGTCTAAGATAGTACAGAAACAGCAGGAGAAGTGTGGGGGAGAGAAGCTGTTTCATTATTTCACATCTCTGAGATCATGGTGTTTGAAAGAAAGAAGAGTGAAGACAAATGTAACACATTCAGAGCAATGGTGTCATTCCAGCAGCACCCTCACTACACTGAATCCAAACATCCTTCCCCACCACCACCCAGGATGGAACTGGAAAAGAAAAAAAATAGTTCTGCAAATTTGAAGCAGAAGCTGGCTGTGCACAGTGCTGATTGGCTGCTTTCTCATGATGTCACCCAAATGTTCTCTTCGCAATCCCTAAAATAACTTTACATTTTCAAAGAAGTGGTATGTTGTGTGGATATAAGGTAGCTATATAAAAAGAAATGAACAAAAATTCATGAACATTTTTGCAGTGCTCTCATTATTTTGGATAGCTGGAAAGCCAGCCTGAAGAATAGGGAAGAAGAAACTAAAGGCAGGTAGCTGAGCCCATTTTCGTGGCACTTATGACTGTTGTTTTGGTTGTGAATTTCAGAGAAAGCCAGGCTCGACCTAGGATTGTGGGGCATGTTGCAACACTGTTGAGTTTTTCTATTTTACATCTGCCTTCACCCAGAGAGAGAGAGAGAGAGAGAGAGCAAGCGAGAAAAAGAGAGATGAATAATAAATTATAAATAAAAAGAACAGAGCCGTTTTCATCCCAGACTCTCTTATCATTCACTCCTGTAATTGATAGATTCTTGCTGCTACTTTTACTCAGCCTTCCTCTTAGCGCCTGGGATTTTTGCTTGGATTCTGGAGGTTGAAAAATAGGATTACAAAAAAACAAAAATTAGACATGCAGAATAGCTATTTCACTACATAATTAATTTTCTCTGCTTGAAACTAATCCTCAGGTAGAATTTCTTTCACTCAGAAACATTCATTATGAGCTACAGTCATCATAAATGGAAAGAGCTTCTTTTCTATTTAAAACCTGGATGGTTTCACAATCTCTGAGGAATCTGTTTTGAATTATTTCTGGAGCATCGCACACCCCTAAAAGAAAGTA
The DNA here is from genome assembly GCF_059756535.1 of Pantherophis guttatus. Taxonomy (NCBI): domain Eukaryota; kingdom Metazoa; phylum Chordata; class Lepidosauria; order Squamata; family Colubridae; genus Pantherophis; species Pantherophis guttatus. Next base: position 32,461,579 of record NC_142063.1, read on the forward strand.
CATCAACAGATGAAATTTAGAGGAATAATTATTTTCCAGGGCAGCAGGAAACA